>NC_056682.1:115673819-116285864 GCF_018350215.1 Panthera leo | reverse complement strand
AGAAGTTGCTATTGAGACACTAAGAAAAATAAATAAGGGGTACAAATATTGGAAAAGAAGAAATAAATTATTTTTATTTTTGGTGATACAATAGTCTTCTTAGAAATTCAGAATAATTAAAGGAAACTCTAATAAAATTGGTAAGAGTTTGGTGAGGGTTTAGTTACAATATACATACCATGAAATCATTATATGGCAGCAGAAGTGAGTCAGAAAACATAATGAGCAAAAGTTTTCATTCGCAATATCAAAATATTTCTCCAAAATAAAACATTTAGAAAAAAGTAGATTACATTTAAAGAAAATAAAAGTTTTGTGGTGGGCATTTGAAAAAACTGGCAGATATAAGATGCTATCTGGAAAGAAACAGTCAATATTATAAGACCTTTATTTTTCTTCAGAGCAATGTATTAATATATGACAATTTTATCAAACTCCTAAATAGGATCTTTTTTTTTCCAATTTTGAAATGTAAATTCTAAAATTTATTTGACAGACCAAATAGGTGACAATGTCAAGAAAATGTTGAAAAATAATAAAATACATTGTTATGTATTAAAACTGTACAAAATTAATAGTATGGTGTTGCACCAGAATAGACCAAAAGATTAACAGGACATAATACGGTAACAGGAATAGGCTCAAAGACGCGTTAAGTATTTGCTAAAAGAACAGGATGCCATGTCAATCACTGGGTCAAGGATGTATTATTTACAACACAGTGTTGGCATAACTTACTGACTGGATGAAAATAAAGTTATGTTTTTATCTTATACTATATAGCAAAATGACTAATAGGTGGAATAAATAATTATGTATAAAGTGGAATCACAATAGGATGAGAAAAGTATTGACGATGAGAAATAGTTATAAGCATATAGCAAAGGCTGAGCTCTTAAAGAAGGATGATATATGTCAAAAAAAATTAATATGTCTTTAATATACAAAGAGCTATTTTAAATAAATAAATCAATAAGAACAAAAATCTGCTTATTTGAAAAAGGAGCAGAGATATATACATATATTGACAAAAGAAATATAAATAGGTAATAACAAAAAAATTTACCTCACTAATTTCAGAAATACAAAAATGGATTCACAATCAGAAGTGCAAAAAGTAGGTAAGTGTTCTGGATATCTTCTGTTTGCCCCTCCAGATTCACTACCCACTGGTTTCTACTTTGCTGTCTGCTCTGGTAAGTAACCCATTTGGACTACATCAAGACGGACCCAGCTCTTCCGGCGTTTAAGCGAGTACAAACGACAGGACAGTGAGGTCAGGATATTTATTCCTCTGATTCCCTACTTGAGAATTTACCTTGGCCTGGCTATGTCTGTTGACCAAAGGTCACTGTTCCTCTCAAGATTACAACATCTCCTCGAGGTTATTGTAAAAATTAAATTAAGCAACATAAGGTCACGATCTCACGGGTCGTGAGTTCGAGCCCAGTGTCGGGCTCTGTGCTGACAGCTCAGAGCCTGGAGCCTGCTTTGGATTCTGTGTCTCCTTCTCTCTGCCCCTCCCCCACTTGTGCTCTCCCTCTCTCTCTCTCTCTAAAATAAATAAACGTTAAACAAATAAAAAAATACCATTCATCCATTAAAATCATGTTTTAGAAAAATTGTTCAGAGAGGAAATTTTCAGGATAGATTACCAAGGGAAAAAGGCCCTAAAAATGATAAGTTCACAATGACACCAGTTTGGGAGACACTGTAAAAGTGGTTATCTGTGAGTTAGTGAAACTCATTTTACTTTTTCTCTTAATGCTCTTCTGTGATTAAGTTTTATTAAGTATGAGATACTTAAAATTTTTAAATTTAGAAAAATATGAGATTTGTTTTCATACAGCATTATTATATAACTTTCTTAAGTTCTTTATAACTATGAATATAAGCTGTTTGAAAGCAATTCTTATCAAATATTTATAGCACTGTAAAAAGGCTTATAAATGAGAACTTATGGCTATATTCACCATTGTAGGTAATCATATCTGGCAGTGAAGAACATGTAGAGATGTTAAAGAAAAACAATAAAGTCACTATTACTCTTAAAATCAGATAAAATTTTTAAAAAATGATAAAAAAGAGATCAGCAAGTAGGACAGGCTTTCATGCATTCAATTTGGAAAGGAGACATGCAAAAATTAATATAGACAATTAGATAAAAAGTGTTTGTGTTTCACCAGAAGATTTCATTGGTTAAGGACTACTCTGGCTTTTGTATGAATAGATATTTGAATAAACTAATGTTTATCTAATTCTTCATCAAATGTATGAAGAATTTTGAGAAAAGGGTCTATTGGCCACATGGAAGAATTATATAATATGCTTTTCCAAATATGTACCAACATAAATGTAAATTACATTATCACTAAATAATTACAATATATTTCCTAGTTTAACATAAGATAGTGCAAATTATTTAACAGACTGCTGCCTAAAAGGCTGATATTTTTCCTAGTAACAATTTTATTTCCTTTCAGAATAATTTATTTTGATTCTATATTCAGAAACAAGTCCATATGTGATCATACTTATAATGTATATTAGAAGATTAATAATAAAAATAACTCTTATAGAAGGAAGCAGTTTTCATTTATAATGCTGTGTGTGTGTGTGTGTGTGTGTGTGTGTGTGTGTGTGTGTGTGTTTAGGGGGAAGGTGAGAGAAAGAGAAAATCTTAATATGAAAAATTAGCCTCTCAGGGCACCTGTGTGGCTCAATCAGTTAAGCATCTGATTTCAGCTCAGGTCATGATCTCAGAGGTTTTGAGTTCAAGCTTCGTATCAGGCTGTCTGCTGTCAGCACAGAGCTCACTTCAGATCCTCTGTCTCCCTTTCTCTCTGTCCCTACTCTGATCACATTCTCTCTCTCTCTCTCAAAAACAAATAAACATTAAAAAAAATTAGCTTCTCTAAGGCCATTTGGAAAGTAAGTATTCCAAAAGCTACTTACTGTACCTGGGTAACAAATGAGGCCAGTAGTGCTGCTCTCAGGGGATATGTGATAGAGTTGATAGTTTCTTGAAGCTTTTAAGAGTTTTTGTCAGGGACAGGACGACCTTAGACTGGCTACAGTCCCAGTTCTTTGAGTCAATCTAGAGTCTCTTCACTTTGAAAGCCAAGTAACATTTATTAAATGTCTACTTTGTGATTCAAGAACTTAAAATAAGACAGCATAGAAAGTGACATACATTGTATATATTTCCTATAGAGAGATCAATCTGAATGTTGAGCAAAAAAATTCTTTGAAAAGACTATTAAATCTGAACAATTGGAATTGGAATAGTAACTGGAATACTAAAATAATCTTCTAAAAGAAAGGTGGAAATATGAATCAAAGTAGGAAGAGTATACTTATGAGGCAAGGAACATCACAAGTTAACCATGTTATTTAATAATTCATATTTCAACACAATAAAAATATACTTTTTCTTGAGGACAACTTGTAAAAGCAAAAGTCTACTCAAATTTTTTGTTTCTTTTTCCCCAAGTGACATATAATGTTTCTAGGAGAGAGACTGGATCGATATAAACATGCTGATGACAACACAGAGCCAAGTACCTCAATAGCTTAAATTTATTATATTTCTTTTTTTATCTCCCATAGCAAGTATAATAGGGCACTGCCCAGCAAAGGTGCTAAGATATTTGATAAATAATTGCATGAATGTGTAACAGGATACGGAGTGATGTTGTCCCTTTGTTGAAACAAAGAGGCTCTAAAATGCTATCAAATAACAGAAGCCAGCAACAAAAGCCACCACCACTTCCCCTAGGGCTAACTGAAGAGGAACAGAAAGTGACTTTATGATTTCAAACTATCACCCCAGCAACCCCTTTCCTCCCAGCCTATATAAGGAGATTTAGTTTGGGGAGGACTCAACTTTGTGGAGAGCGCAGTGTTTAAGATCAGATGCACTTCCCTTCCCAACCCACAGGGTAGTGGGGTGGGTGTTTCCGGACATTCAAACCCACCCCCTCACAAAGCAAACGAGGGCAAGTGCCGATGACAATCATTTGTTAAGATTTGGGCAGACCTGCGAGAAGAGGTGGCTGACATTCTGTTTTATAGAAGAAGGTCTGCTTACACAGAAGACTTATTAATCTGGCCTCTCTGAGCAGGCAAGAAGTAGGGAAACATGGCAGTGCTAAGAGGAAGGGTAGTAGACATCTTTCCTGACCTTAATTCTTAAGCTGTATACTAAAAATGACACTTGCCTTATTTACTTCACTAATATACTGTAAGAATCAATCAGTATAAAAGACATAAAAATATTTGTTGGACTGTAGATCTTTATATAAAATAAGTTGTTATTAAAAATTGGATCCCAAATGAAGCAGCTTAAATTTCATGGTAAAGTAGTCTTGTTATTGTGTAATTTTGAATAAATCATCAATTAACAAATATTTAACTAGCCTGTTCTGGCCATCTTGAGAGAGATAAAGTATCATTTCCACCTCAGAGAGCCTATGGTTTGGCTGGAAAGGCAAGACTGACATAAATGAAGCAGTAAAACTATACAATGACAGGAAACATTTATATAGTGCTTACTATATGTTAGTCACTGTGATAAACACTTGACATACATGAACTCACTTAAATCTTGCAACAATCCTATGAGATAGGTTTTATTATTTTGTTCATTTTATATATGAGGAAATTGGGGCACAGATAAGTCAAATAATCAGTAAGTAATACATAATCAGTAAATAACAGACAGAATTCAAATTGGATCAGCCTGGATCTGGAGTTTGAGCTCTTAAACACATTATTACACTATGTCTCTTATAAGATTCCATGTATGAAATCACAGGTACATAGTATGAGAATTCAGAGAAAGGAAGAAACACAATATGGGCAGGAGTAGTTAGCAAAATATAGGTGGAGTAAGTAGGACTTAGGAAAAATCAGTAGGGTTTAGATAAGTAGAAGAGAGAAAGAAGAGTGTGAATAAGTGCATAACTGTAAGAGTTCTGAAATGTGAATGAACAAGGAAATGTTCCATAATTACTGAGCACCTACTAGGTACCATGCACTGTGCTTGGGATACATTAATGAACAAAACAAAGATACTTGTTCTTGCAGAACTTATACTCAATAGGTACAGAACTTATACTCAATAGACGATGAACAGACTAGTCTAACTGAGCTGAGCATCCACTCTGGCAATTAGAGGGAAACTATTGATTAGGTAGGTAAGGGACAGATGATGAGGGCTCTGAAAGATGAAGAAGCTTGAGGATATAATAATGAGGAGATAAGTGTTGTAGGATTTTTGGAGGAATGTATCACATGTTAACAACAAGATCTTAGGAAGACTAATTTGGCTTTGTATTGAAGGATGAAATAGAGATGGGAAAAATGATAGGGAGAGTCTTGGTAGAAAGTGAATTTTATGATCTAGATTAAATGATGACATTGGAAACTGAGAGTTTTGTTTTCTTCACTATTCTTTTTTTTTCCTTCAGTCTTTCCCTTTCCACTACTTTTTCTTAGTCTACAAATACATCCAATTTTCTTCCAATCCACAGTGAAAGATACATTAAAACAACAAATAATAAATAATAAAATTACTCTCCAAGGGGCGAATCCTTGTCTAGCTACTATCCCTTTATCTCTTTTTCATCTCTACTTTTTCCTTCCCATTCATTCCTGAATTCGCTGAAACTTGGTTTCTGTAAGGAGACAGAAGAAATGGGTCATTTGTCCAGGAGAAAGTGGACAATTGGGAACACTTCCTTGAAAATGTAACATTTGGGTTGAGAATAAAAGGATAAACAGGAGGTGGCCAAGTAAAGAACTGGGGGTTTTCATGCATATTGTGTATAAGGCAATTTTGTCACACACAGTGGAAAGGTGTTTTGATTCTACTTCTCTAAGGTTTTGGTTCTACATCCCGGAGATATGCTGAATAAAGCCTGTCTCATTTAAAATCCACTTTTTTTCTTCAATTCAGCCTGGTATGAATGGGGCAGAAATTTCAGTCGGGATGCTACACTCATTTTGAAAGAATTTTCAAATTTAGTTCACAAGTTGAGTTCACAAGTATCTAGCCTGAATTTATCAGGTTTACAGTCCTTACCCCATACTGATAATGGTCTCTTCCAATATGCCATGAGCTCCTTGAAAGCAGGGACCAAGACTTATTTGTTTTTACACTTCCACTGCTTAGCCAAGAGCCTAGAATTCAGTGGCTATTCAGTAAAATTGGGTATATTAATAAAAGGGTAAAGGAAGAAAAGAAGACATATGAAAAGCACTGTAAGAAAATATATGGAAGATAAAGGACAGGGATGAGTAAATGATGGCTCTGAAGTTTTGCACACGGTGGTTAGGGGAAATGATGGTAACAGTGGCAAGCAATAAATAAGGGTAAGAAAAGTTCAGATTTGGATTTGTGAAATTGAGGTTGCGGAGGGTCTATAAGATGAAGGGCTGAGAATGCAGTTAAGAGACAGACACTGGTATTTGAGAGAAGTCATGGCTAGAGTCATACTTTTGGAGTTACCAGCATAAAAATTACAGTTTAAGTCATGAGAAAAGATAAACAATTTGAAGAAAAAGGAAAAAAAAAACATGGCAGGAAAAAATCCCTAGTTTTGGTAGGCACATCTATACACTGCTGAGAAATTAAAATTAAATCATATAAACTATTAATAAGGCTTGGAAATATATAAAGTTGAGATTTTTTTAAGGGTAATACCCATCAATTCTCATTATTTGGTATGTCTACAACAAATAGACTGCTTGCTTTCTTAGGATTAGATATTTTAAACTCATGTATGAAAAGGGACAGATTTTACAAATGCCACAGACAGACATTAACTATCATTCTCCAAGGAATTTAACAAAGAAAAATTACCTTCAAAAACCTTATCAACTGACAAAGATATTTTTATCCATATATTTAAAATCATACATTGTTTCTGTAGCATTCTGGTGTTTTCATTTCTCCCTCATGTTTTTAGAGAGAAAAGGGAGAGGTTACTATTTCTAAGATACAGAAATACAGCATCTGAAATGGAGTTTGAAATAAAACTGTCATGCTCTGGAAGCTGCATAATATTGCTCTCATACTAGACAGAACATTTTTCTCCCTCAAATAAAAGAGAGATAATGTATATGAATATGAAACACAAAGAAGAATGGAGATTTTTTTTTCAGTGATTAGGGATTTTATGCTAAAATTTTCCAAGATGTGCTCTTGAAAAATTGTGTAGAAGCTAAATTTCTGTAAAGAGAGCAAAATTTTCCCTCTAATATACAATATCATTTTGGAGATATTTCACCTCTCTGGCCCTCAATTTTCTCATGTATAAAATAAAGGGACCAGAGTAGATGTCTTATGTTTCTTTTAGCTCTAGAATTCTCCGATCTTATTTCTGATAGATTTTCAACTGGCAATACGTCCCAAAACTCTTGCTTACTTCCTGGAACAAAAGTAATACTGTAAGTAATACTTAATGACACCAGAGGAGTTTCTACTTAAAGAGATTCAGGAATGATTCTAGTTGTGAGGGTTGGTAAAGCGTTGTTCATATAGCAAGACATGCTTATGTTAACTTAGATCAGTAGGAATTTATGCATTTCATAGGAAATATGGGAAATATTTCATAGTTCACATTGGTTGAAGTGAGGGCAGAAGAGATGGAAGTTACAGTAACAGATGAATTCTGATATCAGTGGTTTATAGGGCAAAAACAAGGTAATGTGGCAATGTGTGAGGGATGGTGGTGCTGGTGCTATTGTTTATAAGTTTCTAAAAGCTTCTGGATATAATTTTCAAAATAAAACCAGAACCTGGTGAATTTCCTAGGCTGAGGTAAACAGGATGAAAGTTAAACATGAGAGTGGCTCCACTCAGCTGAACTAAAGGGGGAACTTGTGACACCTTCTTTCTGGAAGTGATAAAGCTACTATTCTACATAAGATATAAAGTCAGCTTTCAGTGGTAGCACAAATTCAGGGAGTAGAGCCAGCTGGTGACTAGAAGGTCACAGTATTTTAGGTGAGTCAATAGGTATTTTCATCTCAAACTCTGATTTCAAGGTAGCCTTCATTTGAACTGGACTGCTGACTTCATTACCCTTCTTTCTCACTCTTACCCTTTTCCTTATACACTGAAGTGATTAACACTGCTATTTTTGCTCAGTGTTCCTTGTGACTTGGGAAATTCACCCATCATTCCTCTCACCAACCAAAGGATGTCAAATAAATGACCCAAACATTCTCTGGCTGGAGCCTTCAGTAAATCCCTGTGGAAGAAAGTCTGGAGATCTGCCTCTCTTATCCGTATTGCCATGCCAAGGACAAGGTAAATGAGCTCTCCAAAGTGCTTGCGGTATTAACTGTTCTTATCATGATTAGTATCTGGTGGAATGTTCAGCTAATATCATGCATCAGCCAACCATTTTTACCTTAATGTAATTGAGATGTCCCAAGGGAAGGGAAATTCAGTTTCCCCTGTGAAACAGAGGACTTAAAAATCTTATGATGAAGGAAGGATACTCAATTGTCTCTAATCTCAAACTATTTAATACCACAAACCATCCCAGACAATTCTTATGAGAATATATATATAGGAATATCAATGCCCATAATGTACTTAGCTGTATTTCAAACTTCCTTCAATAAATGAAGGGATTCTGATTTTAATGACATTAGGAAGTTTACATACATGTCACAACCAACCTAAAGCCAGGGATCATGGAGACAGACTTTAGGTTTATAATACATTACTTATGATGGAATATGAATTGATAAATCTGAATGGATCCTTTCCATAATGTCAAATTGGCTAGAGCCCATTTTTTTTTCATGTTTTCTGATTGAAGATAAAAGCGTTTCAGGGGTAAACTAATTTTTTTCAATTCATTTAAGATCTGACTAGAGTTCTAGACCCTAGATTCTGAAACATAAATTGGGCATAAACAAGCAGAATTTTTATAAGAAAGTCTAATAAATTATTTGATGTAGAAAATGTCCGTATAAATATAACAAAAGTCTGTTAAATGTAACAGCAATTACAGCTAACTAAAATTACCAGCAATAATGCAATTAATTACTGCAATATTTATTCTAGATATAGTCTATTTTAAAGTTGTTCAATTAAAAAAGCCTTCATAGCCTCCTTTTGGCTTAAATAACATGATGTTCAGCTAAAAAGTTAACTAAGAAAAGGAAAACATTCAATAAAAGGAGTTATAGGCAATATATCTTGTGGTGAAGTAAATTTTAAAAAACTATAATGACTATCAATGTACAGATATATTTCAACAATTATATACCCTGTTAATTTTTTTTCTTTGGCATTTCTGGCCACATTGACATACATGTGAACGTGTTTTAAAGTATTTTTAATAGAAAAATGAATATTCTATTGCAAAGCCAAATGATAAGTTTATCATTAAAACACATGAGGCTACTTTAACTAAAATGATGCTAATGCTACAAATGGTAAGAATACCATATAGAATCAAGATTTAACCAACAAATGACAAGTGGACATACAAATACACAAGTTGACACTAGTCTCTCAGGAAAGGTAATTTAAAATTATTTATTGTTCCTTTCTAGTCAAACAAGATACAAATAATTTCTTGGTATTTTATATTTAACTAAAATTTATTTTTTTTTAGCTTTGGCTAGTAAATTTTCAGTAATGTTTCACTGCTCTTCAAATCTAGTCAATTTATTTTTTTCTTATTTTCTCTCAAAATCATAGGACTTCCCATTCCATGACTTCTTACAGTAAATCATCTAATGGGGAGCTAACTCTCGTTTAAACTAAAGGTTTGGCAGTGTCTGATAGGACTGATACTTTCTACATAAGTAGAAATTAGAACAGACCCTAGACTTAAAGTGGGCTCTAAAAGCTGAAATATAATAAAAAGACAAAGTTCAGGAGTCAATAGTCATTGCCTATCTTTGCTTCCTATGAATATCAGAACATGTTGAAAGACATTTGACAATATATTTAAGAAGTCAATGCATACTTTCATACATGATGAAATTTACTTCTCAAGACAAAACATAGTGAAATATTAGAAAACACTGCCATTAAATCTAGGTGTAAGATAAAAATATCCACTATTATCACTGTTACTCAACACTGCTCTGGAGAATTAGATGAAGTAATTAATAGAAAGATACAAGATGTATAAAATTGGGAGGAAGGCAAAATTATCATAATTTGCAGATGATATATAACTGGAAAATCTGACTCCACTGAAAACTATTACAACGAGAGAACATTAATATGTCAAATGATGATGATAATGAAAATTTATAGGTGCTTACTATGTACAGCAGTGTAGTACATATATTAACTCATTTAATCCTCTCAATAATTCTATATAATATTATCATCTCTATTTTATGGTCAATAAGGACATAGGTCACACAGCTGGTATGGCATAGGTGGGATTCAAAAACATGAGCCTGTATTCTTAATTGCTATGCAAAACTATTTACAAAATCAAATGGTTTGTAAAATCAAATATCACAATTATAATAGATAATCCTATCAAAAAATATGCAAGAAAACTTTGAAATGCCACAGAGGACCTTAACAAGAAGATAGGAAGATATACCTTGTTTTTGGAAAAAATAAAACTCAGTATCATATGTCAATTTTTCATACTTATTTGTAGATTTAATTCAATCACAATACAAATATGATTTTTTTCAGGAGAGGGAGAAAAAACCAAGCCAATTCTACTATTCATGTAGAAACAGTGGCGAATGTGTGATATAATTATAATTTTAATAACCTCTTGGTACTGGAAAATAAATAACCAGAATGAGTTGAATATAATTGAAAAAAGGATTCAGAAATAGACATAAATACATGTGAGAATCCATTTTACCATAAGGGGGGGCTAATTGGAACTATTTAGTTTATTTAAGTAAATAAACATGTTACTAAACTTAAACTTAATTCAAATATCTATTTGATAAACATAAAAGTTTAAAATCTATTAAATCAAGTCTGTCAGGACTCTAGTTATGTACTCTTTGCCAAGTGTTCATTTTATTTAATTTCTGTAGGATTTCTAAACAATAATCTATAATTCAGTTACATGTTTTCTGGAATAATACCGGCTTAACAAGGGTTTTTAGTTGCTCATTTTGGCTTTGGGGGGAATGAAGAAAGAATGAACCTTTAGCAATGATTCTCTAGCAGATGTGAAAATGCTGTAGATAAAAGTGGCCTTCCCTTTTTTCATTATGCACCTTACATTGTTAAACTCTGTGTTAGCTTCTATATAAATCAGGTCATCAAACTGAACTTTTAGTAGTAAATTTACTTGTAACATGGCCTATTTATTTATTTTGCGTATTTTATAGGATATCCTGGAAGAAAAGCTGGAAAAAACAAGGGCATTTATACTCTGGGATTGTGAAAATGATTAGACTCACTGAATCCTGTATATAACAACTGTGTCTGTTGTTGCTAGCCTTTCAACAGAACTGTGCCAGAATCCATTTCTCTTTAAATGCCATGGAATGTCATTGATACATGAAATGACACCCCTGAACTTTGAGGATGCAGAAGGAAGATCTCAGTGCAAGACACTAGTTATTCATTAGCAAGTTGGAATTGGGCTATCTGTGCCCATCACTCTTCATGAAGAAAATATATTCTATATAGACTTACTGGTGGAAAAACATTTCTACAGGAGCTGTCTCAAATCACTACTGAATTAAATCGGGCTGCAAAGGAATAAATAGTGTAACCAGCATAACCTTCCTAGCAACTGCAATATGGATATGCTAATACTATGTCAAAGCATCATCCTGATGTCTGTACGGAAGTGCCATTGTCTCAGATCAGATCAGCTGTGAGCTTGGGCCAATCCTAAGTAGGATACTCTACTCTATATCATGACAATTGTTATTTTCATCAAAGATGACAGTAAGTCATATTTATTTTCTTCTTTTGTGTTTCCCATCAATAACTCTACCCCCAACACTTTTCCTACCTACAACTTCTAAACATCTCTTTTTTCCTTCTCAAGACCCTTCTCCTCTGCCCTTGCCCCCAATCTTCCTTATTTCTTAACACAGTACACTCTAGAAATTTCTTAGTGCTCATTCAGTCATTGTATGATTTTTATCTGGCTCTGGAAAATTTTTTCCGTTCTTGTTTTCACCTGCTGTGTTCATAGGGCACTGCTGTGTATAGTAAGCATTCAGAACAGGTTTGTGCATACTGAAATCTCCACATTCAGAAAAATGGCATTTATTAATTTGATGACTGAAGATGAGAAAACCCAGGCATTTCTATAACTCAGAGGAAACAAACACCTTTACTATGTAATGATGAATTTTGATTTCCCAGGATAACTTTACCAAAAAAAGGATAGTAGTAAATGTTTAAAAATACAGTGACAAGACATGTAACATGTGAATGTTTCAAGCTTCAGACAGCTGCAGTGAAACGATTAGATTTTTTTTAATGAAAAAAATATGAAGGGTCACTGAGAAAAAACTATGATAAACATCGTTGATTTATAGTTTCTTGACTTGGAAATAAAGAATTATGCTTGAGTTATTTTGTTACATTTATTTATTTATTCTGTTTCATTCCACAAAGGATTTGAGAATTTGAGTCAGCTTACCATTCCAAACAATCTAATACATGTTTTTAACTCTTCCTGATATATTATTTCCATCTACCAAAATAGTTTTCTGGTGTGAATTAAATTACACCTAAAACTTGGAACTGATATACTGTGGGAAAGGAAGTTTACATAAAATGATAATAATCTTGCTACTCTGGACTTAAGCTCGTTTTAAATAACATTTGAGACAGGAAAATGAACAGCATGCTTGTAATGGGGGCAAGGCTGGGGTGTTCCTGATCTTCTTTGCCTTCATCTGAACTGAAGATGTGTTCTCAGCCACCTTTCCTCAATTAGTAAGCTATTTTGAAAAGATGTGTTAAACACTGTTATAAAATGAGGACTGTGAAAACCTCTCTGTAACTGCAAAGCCCTTAACAAATTAAATCATCAAATGCTTGGAATGCACTAGATGCTCAATAAATGTTTGCTGAATGAGTAAAACATAGTCAAAAGTCTGTTAAAATGAAGAAGAAAAAATGAAAAGTAAAATTATATATATATTTAAAACTCATTATCTTTGATCCTGACTTTTCTTTTATCCCTTCCAACCTTTCTCTCGTTTCTTTACATTTCTTCTCTTGAAAAACTGTCCCTATTTTTCAGTTTTCAGAGGGATAACATTTTGTCATTTTCAACTCCTGATGCTTTTCATGTTGTAAGACAACCGTGTTTCTGTGTTTATGCTCAGACAGTACGCCTATGTTAATACCCTGTAATTATTACTTCGATCATGATGTATTTTCTGAATTGATTTACTAGGGTTTAATTTTACTGATTTCAAGTGGGAAAATACCACAAAGTGTTAGCAGGGAACATAAGTCCCTGCTAACTTTTTGAGTTCTGGATACATTTCTTACTCTAATTTATTTCCACATGAATGGCCTTTGAAATTCCATTGTTGTAGGTCTGATAAGGAACTGCTTTCAAAAAGCAGAACAAGAAGGTGTGAGGAGCCAGAGAGAGAGATTTTTAAGCAGTAAAGACAAAAAAAGTTCCGATACTGAGTAGGCTGATTGCTGAGTAGTGAAAATAGGTTGTGGCTTTGGTTCATGAAAGTAAGTCAACTTGACAAACGAGGTTAGACATAAACAACAAGAACACAAGTAGATTGGTATAAAAACACACAAAGAATCAATACAAAAAATAACACCATAACCATAATTATGAATGTTTTATCATTTGTTTTTTTCCCATTATGAATGCACATTTATGTTTACCTGCAAAGTCATGAGAACACTGTATGTATGTATCATGTTAAGAATCACCTGAAGACTTTAAAACCTAAATTCCAGGAGCTAACCTTCAGAGATTTGATTTAGCAGATATGAGATGTTTGTGGAGTCTCAAATATGCATTTTTATTAAGTATTATAAGAGACTTTGAAGACCATTCTTCAGATATGTTGTCTTATAGGAAACAGAATAAAACACTGGTTAATTTGAATTAATTTTGTGTTAATTCACTAAAAAATATTATAAGGTACTATTTATTGATATGCCAGATATGATAGGCATTGGAGATACAGTGGAAAACAAGAGATAAACATATAATATATAAATATGTAATTGTAAATACAATGCATTCTATGAAGAAAAATTAAATAGTATGCCTGATAAATACAGAGCTGTGACTAAGCAGGAGAGTGCTTTTTTCAACTGAGAGTTAACTGTTATAACCTTATTTGTGGTTATTAATTCAACTAAATACACATATGTTGAGAACATACTATTCCTCAGGCACTGAATTAGGCGCTGGGGGCTCAAAGAGAAAAATGGCTCTTTCATTATGTATTCATATGTACATAATGTACATATGAATGTATTCATAATGTATTCATAATTTAATGTATTCATAAATTATTAGAGAAGAAAATATGTTATTATTTTATTTATTAATAAGTTATAATGCATCAAGCATTATGCTAAGCAATGAAGACACAAACATGACTAAGACACAGATCTTACTCTTCAGGATTTGTTCTAATAAAGGAAATGAAGGCAGATATAGATAACTTAAGGTAGAAATATGTATGGGGTATTCCAAAAATTGAAAAAAATCTAAAGTATAGAAAAATATGAGGAAAAGATAATGATGGACGAATTTGGTAAGGTAGGCAAGGTTCTTATAAGATCATGCAGGGTCTTGTAGATAATGTTAAGAAATCTGAATTTTATCATAATAATGAGAGGAGTCTTCATAAGAATTTTGGTTAAAAAAGATTATGTGGAGGGTGGGCCAGAATCCAATATGGCTGGTGTCTTTCTAAAAAGGGAAATGAGAAATTTGGATACACAGACAGACATTCACAGAGGGAAGTTGATGTGAAGACATACAGGGAGATGGCCATGTGACTGGAATGATATTTACAAGCCAAGGAGCACTAAGGAGTATTGGCAAACACCAGAAGCTAGAAGAGACAAAGAAGGATTCTCCCCTTTAGCCATAAGAGACTGAATGGATCTGCCAACATCTTGATTTTGGGTGTTTAGACTCCAGAAGTGTGAAATGATGAATTACTGTTGCTTTAAGCAAGATGATGATGATGATGATGATGATGATGACGACGACAATGATGACCATGATGATAAAGATTAGGCTAGTTGAAGTTTAAAGAAGAGAGAGGAACAAGAATGGATTCAGGAAATTACTGTTAGGAAAGATGGCAAGCTTGATTAAAGTGATGTCATGAGAGAGTGAAGTTAATAGTATTTATGAATAGGGCTTTTTGACTGCATTTGGAATGAAAGGCAGGAGTCAAGTATGAATCTAGATACTGACTTGAACAAGTAGGGGAATGAAAATGGTGGTTACTGATACAGAGAATGCTGGAGGTTTTCAAGGGGAAAAATAAATTAGGTTTTGGACATGTTCAATTAGAGGTTGCTTGTGAAACATCCAAGTGGAGTGTTGAGTAGGCATTGGATATAAGAGTCTTCTAGAGCTAACAAGAGAAGCTGGAGCTGGAGCTAATAACTGGAAGCCACGGTAACTACACACTGCAAGTATAGAAGACTGTGTAATATCTTTCTTGTGAGAGAACAGAAGGAGGACGACCCAGAACACTGAGGAATAATACCATATTTACACAGAATCCCAAGGAATACCATATTTAATGACATAAAAGGACAGGTGGAGACAGTGAAGGATAATGAGTGGAGGAGACAGAGAAAAAAGGAGATTGGGGTGTAAAAAAAACTCAGGAAAAATAATGTTTGAAAAATGAGAAGAGTCAACTGTCCTGAAGGTTCTTAAGAGATGAAATGAGATCAGGACTGAAAAAAATAACTTGTGATATCTGCCAGGAAGATGGAGAAAGCAGTGCATGGAGAAAGTGTATATAAGACAGGTGTCATATAGGGTATGTGTGTGTGTGTGTGTGTGTGTGCGCGCGCGTGCGTGCGCGTGTGCACATAATGGAATAATTTAGCCATGTAAATAAAAAACTATTGTAGAATGGTACTATTCTCTGTCTTTAGATCTGCATGTAATTGAGACAATAATGTGATAATCTTGCAATCACTTATTCCTTTTTTAAGGATGTAAGGACATTTATCACCAAAAATTTAAGAATTTGCCCAGGAATTTTAATTCATCTCTCAGGTATAAATAATGAATTGAATGATAACTGAATAATCTGGTAATGTCCTAATTATGGTAAGTGGATTAAAATGTAATGACTATTATAAATGATAAACAGAAGATTACATGTGAAGAAAACAATCAGCTGTACTATTAAACACTAAGAAATAACAAATAATAGTAAGCCTTTATCCATTAAGCTTCACTTTCTTTAGTATGATGGGTAATAGATACGCCTTTATGTAATTTTATCCTAAATACTCCTTGATGAAGTATCCGACTCTGATGTCAGTTATTCACTTCCTTAACTTTAGAAACAAGTTCTCATTAGTTCTATCTAACTTGGAGGAGTTCTCTCTTTGACTAACAGAAATAAAAACCTGACTTAGTTTAGAGAGAGATTAAAAAAAAAATCTCTGATGCCCAGCTCTGCTTAGGAAACACTACTTATATAAAGATTCTCTTTTTAACATACAGACTTCAGAAATCTTGCTGATGTAATTATTGTCCTCTGAACTAACTAAGGCATTCCTTGACAAAGACTAAGAATTTCCACTAACACCATTCTTCTCAGTACAAGGGCTCAAAATTAGTTAAAATACAGAACTAATAAAATTAACTGAAGTTCATAGAGTTCAAGGATATGTCTTTCTGGCTTTGCCATTTCTTTTGATCTTCTCTCCTCCTTCAGCAACTTATATAGCCTTATTTTATAAATATGAAGTTATATATTTTCCCATATGATATTTATGACAGAGTACAACATATTTTTGAAAGGGCAAAAGTCAACATAAAATGTAATAAAACGTAATAAAAATTAAATATGACTTGCACATATAATATGATAGTATCATTAACAAGGAGGAAGGATTTCTGGTAGTCTTAGACTGTAGAATTCAAGAAAGGTGTATTCAAAGTAAAAGGTGGTTGGATGTATGATTAGAATAGCTACATTAAGTTCTTAAAATATAATTTCAGGTCTGTGTATTTAAGAATTCCTTTATTTTATGTGAATAATTACAACTACCCAGCTTCTTTTAACTCCTAAGAATTTAATATTCATAAAGTTACTAGTTGTGTATTATTGTGAAATCTTGGTCCCTACATACCTAATACACCAGAATATTAGTAGTAGAACTCCACAGTGTTGCAAATTCTCTTGTTAGCAGAATTAATGTGACCAATTCCAGTGAATGGGCTCTTTACCAAAGTTTAGTATGCATTAGAAAGAATAAGTAAAACAAAATTAGGTAAATATAAAATATTATTTTTATTTTCCATACACCTTTTATTAGGGTGGTGTTGAAACTGCTCATGGTGATAAAAAAGGAATTCTTGATCTCCTTTACTTATTTACATAAGTAAGTATATCTTTCAAAGGCTCACTGAAATGAGTTGATAAGGACGA
Source organism: Panthera leo (assembly GCF_018350215.1). Taxonomy (NCBI): domain Eukaryota; kingdom Metazoa; phylum Chordata; class Mammalia; order Carnivora; family Felidae; genus Panthera; species Panthera leo. The sequence continues at coordinate 116,268,245 of NC_056682.1, read as the reverse complement.
TCAATAAATATCTAATATATGTAGGCATTATGAATGTGTTGAGAAAAATATCCACTTTAGCTGTATCCCATAGGTTCTGATATGTACGGTTTTCATATTATTTTCTAGATACTCTAGAACTTTCATGGAATTTTTCCTTATCAGAAGAATAAAAAGTTGTTTAATTTTTTTTGGCTTGTTTATTTTTATTTACTTTTATCTTATTTTTTAAAAGTTTACTTATTTTGAGAGAGACAGAGACAGCAAGAGTTGGGGAAGGGCAGAGAGAGGGAGACAGAGAATCTCAAGCAGACTCTGCACTGTCAGCAAGGAGCCCAACATGGGGCTCAAATTCATGAAGCCATGAGATCATGACCTGAGCTGAAACCAAGAGTTGGATGCTTAACCAACTGACCCACCCAGGCACCCCTGCTCCTTTATTTTTAATTTCCAAGTAGTAAGAAGTTTTTACTTTTATTTCTCTTACTTTCCAATTTGACTGACTAATGATTTGAAGAATGTTGTCTGTATTATTTGCAATTCTTAAAATTTACCGAAATTTACTTGTAGCCTAAAATGTGGTCTTTTTTTTTTTTTTTTTTGGTGAAAGCATTATGATCACTTGAACAGGTTTATTTGAGTACAGATGTATAACCATATCTTAAAAATAACATCTGTGGGTGCCTGGGCGGCTAAGTCAGTTGAGTGTCCAACTCTTGATTTGGGCTATGGTCATGATCTCATGGTCATAGGTTGGGGCCCTGAGCATCATGAAGATTAAGATTGCTTAAGATTCTCTATTTCCCTCTCTCCTCACCCCTCCCTCACTCATGCATATGCACTCTCCCTCTTTCTCTCTCTCAAAAAACAAAAACCAATCTGTCCAACAAGTATTATACAGATACAGCAATAGCAGTGTCTTTTTATCACATGTAGGTAGTAGCAATATGAAGACTTAAGAATTGAAGGACTTGGATCTATTTTGCAAAAGCTGTTAACTGATTCTATGATATTTTGAATCTCAAAGTGACAATGGAAGACAGTAGCAAAAGTACAATGTAGTAACTTTCACTGTGGTGATCCTATGTACTATCAAAAATAATCTAAATCTGACAAAAGAGCATATATAACCAAACAGAAAACAAGAAATTTAATTCTAAAGATGGCCTTTGAAAAAACACTCACATTCACAATAGTTTCATTGGATTCAAGAGATCTAATGCCTCCAATATACTTTTTCTCTAGTGTGACTATAAATTTGAGGAACTAAAAATCACACATATAATCCTATTGCTTTCTAAAGCTAATATTAAGATTGAGTCAGCAGCAGTTTGGTTTTTTTGTTTTTAAATAAATTCAACAACAGTTCAATGGTGGTGATAAGGCATGGTGACATATCTCAGTTGAGGAATTGTAAGAATTTCCCACCTTCCCCAAATCTTATGGTCAAAGCACTAAGTTATAATGCTCACTCCCAATTAATGTTTACACATTTATCTTAAATATCTACACTTAAAATGTAGATTGGTGAAAGGATAGGAAGAAAAGATTGGTAAAAGGTATTGACAATTACATAAATTATTCATATATCTTAAACTTTGGTGGTGGGAGACACAACTTTTGTTACACATTGAGAAACACTATACATATATTATTCCTCTACTCGCAGGGAAAATAATGTCAAGATTAACTTTCATAGCTTGTATCACAAAAATTTTCCCCCAATATACAAAATTATTAATTTAATGCTGAGAATATATTTTTTCCAACCTTAAATGTTCCCTTGAGTATGTAATTTTTCCATTCCTCTCCCATTCTTCTCTCCCCATCCCAATTCCTCTATAGTTTAATTTTCAACATGATAAATGTCAAAATCCACCTATTTTCAACCTACTAGTTCATTTATTTATTATAAGTAGGAATTTCAAACTACATTGTTTAAAAAATCCATTTCATTCTATTCATCAGTTACACACACACATACATATATACATATCTTTATACAAATCTATATGCTTATATATATTGAAAGAGATTTACACATAAATTTATCTAGCTATGTATTTTTTTAAATTAGTAAGCTGTGGTCAGAATTGTGAAGTAGAATTTTAGCTATTTAAAGAAACGTTGATGGGAAAGACATTGGCACTAGATGAAATAATTCTTTTGGCAATTCTTTAGTGGTTTCCAGATCAAAATAGTATTAAAACTAAGAAGTAAAGGTCAGAATGAAATCTTAAACTGAAATTACTGAGGTAAAAATGCCAGAATGATTCCTTCTTTGGAGAGCCAGCCTCCCTTTCCCTTACTCCTGCCCTTACTGTTTGTAGTGACTTCTAAATGTAAAGTGATAGTAATAAAGCTAGCTAGCAATGCTGAGCAGAAATAAAATACCAGAACATCTCTTTTGTACATATTATTCAGATATAGAAGGTTGTCATAAAATTCTTGGTAAGTTTTCAAAGTTTAAACATTTAATCCTTAAGTACTAAAACATGCAATATTAATTGTTACCAGTGTTGAGTGCTTATTATATATTAGAGACTGAACTAGGTACTCTGCACATACCATTCTTAAAACAATTCTGCAAGGTAGGAATTATTATAATTATGCTCACTTTTACAAATAGGAGATTAGAGCAATTATAAAAATTATAAGATTATAAAACCAAAGAAGCAGGGTGAAATTTAAAACCAAGTCCATTTAACAGCAAAGCTCATACTTTTTCTAGGGGTCTACTTCAGGAAATAAATACGATAGATGCATGTATAAGTTAATGTTAACTAGAGTTTTCTTCTTATAGTTATTTTCAAGTTTCCATTCTACTAGTCAGAGGGCAGTTTATATTTTGATTTTAAAAGGCCCTGTTGGGATGAGCACTGGGTGTTCTATGTAAGCCAATTTGACAATAAATTCTATTCTTTTTAAAAAAGTCATTTTTTATCTGTTTAGATTCTGACATTGATATATAGTATATAAATCTGAATTGTGATTATCCCAAATTTAGTGAATATGTTTTTATAGTGCATGCATACATTATTTTTTTGCATCTACTTTCTATTGTATTAAACATTTAAATCTGAACCAAGAGGGCTTCAAATAAACAATAGGATGGAAAAAGGGGACAAAATTTCAGATAAAATGTAAAAAAAATTAAAATGTTTTGAAAAAAGAATTATATAAACATAAAAATCAGACAAAATAGATACTTTAAAAAAGGATTCTGATAAAATAAGTATGGTATTTTAGATGGGCAATTTTAAGAAACCCATAAACTCATATAAAAATTGACTTAAGAAGAATGAGCAATCAAATACTCCCTAATTAAAAGACAACAGGCTCAGATGGTTTTATAGATAAGTTTTACTGCATCTATAAGAAATAAAATCCCTTTCATACAAACTGATTGGACAGTAGAAAGGAGGGAGAAATATAATCTTAATATTAAAGACTAACAAGGACAGACTGAAAATTATAAATTTATCTCACTTAAAATTCAATATTAGCAAATCAAAATAGTCAGTATTTCTTTTTTTTTGTAGTGACCTGCTAGAGTCTATCTCAGGAATGCAATTATCATAAATTTTAATAATGTTATACATTATTACCTTAAAGGAGGAAAATAGATGATCCTAGTCAATCCTTACCAGTAGAATAAACATCTGATCAAATTCAACACTCATTCATGGTAATTACTCTACTGTGAGAAAAAGAAAGGGAAACTTTTCCATATAGAAAAAGAGGGGAAATTCATCACCCAAATACAGTAGTTATCAAAAATATCAAACTTAATGGTGAAATTAGAAGAATTTTTATTAAATTCAAGTATTAAAAAATCTACCCACTCTTCTAACTTCTAACTTACTTCATACTATAGGTCTTGTTCAATGCAATAAGACAAAAAAAAAATCAAAGATATATTAATAAAAGTAGTAACTAGAAAGTATGATTACATTAGCTTCATAAGCATCCAAGAGAATCCACAATCTATTAGATTTAAAAAAAGAATCAATTCCAAAATACTTATTTACTCAAAGGAGTTGAAAATTTTGTCCACACAAAAATTGCTCATGGATGTTCATGAAGCTTTGTGTATACTTGCTAAAACTTAGAAGAACTAAGATGTTATTCAGGAGGTGAATGGTTAAAAAACTGATACTCCAGAAAATGAACCATTATTCAGCACTAAAAAAATGAGCTATCAAGACATGAAAAGACACAGAGGAAACTTAAATGCATATTACCGAGTGAAAGAAATCAATCTGAAAAGACTACATACCGTATGATTCTAACCCTATGACATTCTGGAGAAGGAAAAACTATGGAAACAGTAAAAAGATGTGTGTTCCTAGTGTTTGAGAGACAGGGCAGGAGGAATAGGTGGAACACAGTGTATTTTTTAGGGCAGTGGAACTATTCTGTACACCATAATGATGCATACACACCATCATACTTTTGTTTAAACCCATAGAGTGTACAAGGTGAAGAATGAACCCTAATATAAACTATGGACTTTGAGTGATAATAATTGTCAAGGTAGGTTTATCAGTTGTAACAAATGTACCTCTCTGTGGGGGATGTTGATAATGGGGAGACTATGCATGTGTGGGAGCAGGGAGCACGTGAGAAATCTCTGAACTTACTGCTCAATTTGGCTATAAACCTAAAACTGTCTAAAAAATAAATTCTATTAAAAACATAAATCAAACAAGTTTGCTAACTATACAATGAATCTAAAATAAATAATAATCTTTCTATTATACTGGTAATAATCAACTACAAAACATAATAGCATAAAAGATATTATGTATAAAACAATATAATGTATTCATTATGATCAACTAACAATCTCTAAATCCATATGTTAAAATTAATTTCTACCTTTCAACCTGCTTCTCCTACAGTCTTCCTTAATCAGTAAGTGAAAACACCAAAACACTATTCTTCTAGTCTAGGCCCCAAATTCTGGATTTATCCTTGATTCCTCTATCTATGTCTCATAATCAATCAGCACAATCTCTTGGACTTGTGTTCAAAATATATCTGATTACTTCTCATCCCCTCCACCGCTAGACCTTTGGATACAAATCACCATACTTTCTCCTGGGTCTCCATTTTGCCTTTGTCCTTCTATTGTCTCTTTTCCATACAGTAGCCCAAATAATCCTTTCACACATAAGTCAGATAATGTCACAAATCTGCTCAAAATCTTAGAACAGCTTTGCCTCTCATTTGGCATAAAATCAGTTTTTGGAATTGGACAAGATCTTACCCACTGATATGTCTCTAAGTTTATCACTTTCCACTCCCATTTTCAGTCATTACATTCTATACATAGTCTCCTTACTGTTCCCCTACAAAGTATGCTACCTGCACTTGCAAGATGGCACATGTCAGTATGAGAGCGACTCATAATGGATATAGAGTTTTATTTTGGGGGTGATGAAACTATTCTGGAATTATACAGTGGTGACAGTTGCACAACTTTGTAAATATTCTAAAAACCACTGAATTTTACACTTAAAAAGAGTGAAATTTATGCTGTGCAAATTATAGTTCAATCAATTAAAAAAAACACACATCCTATGTTGTCTTAATGATGGGGGCTCAATTTTGGTGTTAGTATTTACTAGCTATATAAACTATTAATCCCTTTCTGGGTTTAGTTTCATGCTCTTATTATGAAATAGGGATAATCATACTTTGTTATAGGTTCCTATGAGGAGTGAATTACGTGTCTACATTTAAAAATTCTGGTATATTTTTAAGGTGACACCACGTATTCAGATATTATAATTCCCTTATACCTTTATTTTTACTTAATTTTTACAATTCCCAGCTCAGTGTTATCTTATTAATTTCTATACTTCCTCACCTTCCCCTTCATTAAATGCCATTATAGTTACCTAAAAACTGCTCATCTGCCAAAGGATATCTTTCTAGTATGGAGATGTGAATTAATGTTTTTCTTATATAAAGAGGATATGTTTTACAATTTGAAAAGAAGAAAACTACAAGTTTTTATATAGAATCACTAAATTTAAGAGTTCAAGCAATCTTACAGGTCATGTAGAACCACCCTTAGTGATAAGTGAGCTCTTGTACCAAATCCATTAGTTGGCACTAACATCATCTGCTGGGGGGAGCCTGGGCGGCACAGCTGGTTAAACATCCAACTCTTGCTTTCAGCTCAAGTCATCATCTTGTGGTTTGTGGGTTCGAGCCCTGCATGGGGCTCTTGGCTGTCAGCATGAAGCCTGCTTGGGACACTCTCTCTTTCTCTCTCTCTCTCTCTCTCTCTCTGCCCTTCCCCCACTCACATTTTCTCTCTCTTTCTCTTTCTCTCAAAATAAATAAACTTAAAGCAAATGTATCTGCTGGAACACTTCCAGTGTTCAAGAATTTATTTCTCTTCGGGAGGCTCAGTCTACTTTTGGAAAACTGTAATGCAAATATTTATTACTAGTGTAGGTTCTTATTCTAGTTTTATCTCTTAAGATATTTTGAAGTATCTTACCATAATTTTTCATACATGTAATCATATAAATGTTTTCCTCTTTATTATCTATATTTCTGGAAGCAGAAACTGTAATTACTTAAACTACTTTGTATTCAACCACAATCAGAATCACGTTTATAAGTATCTTTAATAAATACAATTATGTCACAATGGGATAATGTGAAAACATGGATTCCCTCATATTTGGGGAACATGAAAAATCACAGAAAGAGCAAGAGGTGAAAATTGCAAATTCTTGCAAAAATATCTAGTTCTAAAAATATCTAGGGACAAAATCTATTGTTTAACATATATGAAAGAAAACTGAAAATGTTTTGTCACTAAAATGTTACTTTAATAAAGGTCAGAGTCTATCCTATTAAATTTATTAAGGTATCTAAAAAACCCTATATACATATTAATTGAAATTTAATTTCATGGAAATAATTAAGATATTGTAATACTGGAATGTTTGAAATATATGAATTATTATAGCTGAAAGCTTAGTCAACTATATTTATAAAGCCAAGTATTTACAAAGAATAATAATGTTGAAAGAGCTGACTGGCATAGCTTTTCAAAATGATATGTATATATTTTTTGGTCAATCAGCAATTAATAAGTACATATTATTATTCTTATATATTAAGAATTTTGTCTTTCTCTATTTTTATAATTCTTCCTTTTGCTTCTGTAATCCTTTTAGTATATGACAAGTTGAGACACTGTGATTATACAGAAAAAATGTGAAACTTTCTACCTGAAGGAATATGTTAATCTTAGTTATAAAACTAAATACACACAAAGGTTTTTTGAAAGTTGCGTAAGTACAATCATACATAAGAGAATATATATGTAAAAGGGACATAAGTGATAATATTATTATGAGCAATAATTATGCTACACTGTATTTTTAACATCCATCTTCCTTTAGAGTTTGTAAATTAAATTTGCAAATACATACCAAATCTGTTTTCGGAGGATCTGGACACTCAGTGGAGAAAAAAGGTGTTGAACTTCTGACTCCACTGCTATCAGAAGTTGGCTTTGGAGGTTGAGCATGCTGTCTGTAAGTAGCACTTTTAGGAGTCCAACAAAAGAGGTTGATTGATTCTCGCACACAGCGTTCAATGTCAATTTCTAGATAGAAAATTTTTTTAAAAAGCCAAACACTTAGAATTTGAATTGCTACATTTATATAAAAAACACTATCTTTCCTAAATGTATATATCCAATATGGCTAAAATGATAACCAATTAGAAAAGATGTGAGTGAAACTATAATGGAGATATTAGTCAGCATATATATGACTAGAATGGCAGCAGTATTTTACATTATTGTATATATACATATATACATACATTTATACATGTAAATATATTCATATATTTCATGTGTGTTTTATTTGACATTATCTACATATATACACACATACATACATACAATATATATGTTGGAATATTTCAATATATCATTATTTAAACATCATGGAATATAACACATCTTATTTAAGAATCTGCCTCATTCACTCTAATAATATTCTCAATTTTTCAAAGTAAAATAGAGGTTGGAGAAGGGAAGGCTGCAATTAGGGAGCGGATAGGCAAAAGATTCAGATCACCAGGACTTCTAGTGAACTATACTAAAAGTTTTATTTTCATCTATCAAAGGAGATATAAAATAAGCAAGAAAAAATTTATTAAAATATCAATTCTCAATTTTAAAAATAATTTTCTGAGTTAAATGAAGAAAGGCATAAGTGAAGTTTCATATATAGAAAAATTAAATGCACTTGGTTAAAATGATAAAAAAGGAAACATTTTCATAGATTTTCTTTTCTTTCTCAAATTTGAAATTCATGCATCTTTGATACAGAGTTAATAAAAATAGGAAGATTATCACACTCCAAGTTATTGTTTGTTTTGATGGTACCATAGTTCTTCAGGAGGTCAATATTCCTGATGTGGAGTAAGCTGTTCCCATATGGAGAAAGTGGACAGTGCTCGCTTTGGCAGTACATATACTAAAATTGGAGAAAGTGGACAGACCATAGAAAGGCAGTAGAAATTCAAGAAGTTGACTAAGATCAAGGAGTTTAGCATAGGCTAGCTTTTCCCTTTCTATATTCCTAACATTAGTAAATGGCAGATATTCTCATTTTCTTTGTAAAAGTCCAAGTATAGCTTAGGTAAGCAATGAAAAAAAAAAACATACTTCATGTTTTAAATTACAAAGGGATAAGTTCCCTATTTCTCTTTTTGAAGCAAGGAACTTATACATAAGGGAAGAAGAACATATGTCTTTTTTAAAAAAAAAAAAATCTATTCTGCTGCTTCCTCTACCTCCCCAAATTAAAACTGGGAAATTTTTATTTTTTTTTATTTATTAATGTTTTTACTAGAGGGAGAGAGAGAGAGAGAGAGAGAGAGAGAGAGCAAGCATGTGTGCTCTGAGGGAGGAGCAGTGGGGGGTAAGGGGGAAGGAAAGAGAGAGAGAGAGAGACAGAGAGAGAGAGAGAGAATGAATCTTAAACAGGCTCCATGCCCAGTGCAGAGCCTGATGCAGGGCTCACTCTCACAACTGTGAGATCATGAACTGAGCTGAAATCAAGAGCTGGATGCTTAACTGAGCCACCCAGGCACCTAGGACATATGCACTTAAGTCAATTCTGTGGATGGTACATTTGCAATTGCCTACTTTTGTAGGGAGGAAAACACTTGGAGCAGTAAAAGAGAAATGAATACTTAGTGAGAATCTATTACATGAGAAACATTTAATTCTTACAATGATTCTTGTAGAAAGTTATTGTAATCTCTCATTTCTACTGAAGATGAAGAAACTAAGACATAAGGAAACTGAGTGATTTAATATGGTAAATGTGTTATTATGAGTAGAATGTCCGAGGTTTCTAAAGGGTTATAAAGCATCTTTTATTTCTCAATTCATTTAGATTTGGTGTATGGACAGCAGGCCCGGAAAGACCAGTTACTCAATTAAGCATTCCTTTATCTGCTATTAGTGATGTTTACCAGATTCACAGTTGGTTACTTCCATGGCTACACAAAGAGGTCAGGTTTCATCATTCCATATGCTCTTCCTAACATAAAATATATTTAAAAAAAACAGTTAAGCATGTTTTGAGACATGGGTCTATTTATTTGAGCAATGGTAAATACAGTGAAATATATTTAAAAAAAACCCTATAACATGATCAAGTTGACACTTTCTCCACAATAAGAAGAACACAGATACCAATTGGAATAAAAATCAAAGTTCAAGATGGGTTCTCTACTCAACTTAAGAAGGAAGAGAGATGCTGAATTCATTTTAGAAAAATTCCAGTTAATATGTTTAAGATAAAAATTTGAAGCTAAAGAGAGAAAACCCTGTCATTTAAAAAATTTGATCCATTTAATACCATTTAATCGCCAAAAAGATTTTTTTTCAGACCATAGATTTTGCATAAGTGGTGCTTGAATCAGTCTGACACATCTGTTGCCCAGTAGGAGCTTGAAGTCATGTCAATGATCCAGATTAGGGGTTGTAGTTCAGTCATTAAATCACTAGCAATGGAAAAGTCAGTTGTATCTACTTCCAACACACCCTACCAGTACCATAAAAATTTTACAGTGAATCCTGAGAATTTACTGGCATCGACCCTAATTCCACTCCAATTATTAGTACTGGCAGATATCCCATTCTCCATTCACTTAACCCATGTCACCTCTCCATCTCAAAAATCCCTCCAAAGCACTTTATCATAACCAAAATATTATGCAAAAAGTACTCTGTAATTGTACCTCAAAATATGCAACTATTCTTAAAAAGTAATATTATCTTCTCCTGGGACACAACTTTTTTTTTTAATTTTGCATTGTAATTTTAATATAATGCATTGTGAATAAAGCACGTTCCCTGGATTATGGTTTCCCAGGTTTGATTCTAAGCTCCATGAGGAACTTTGTGACACAGAGAAATAACTCCTCTAAATCCTGATTTCTTTGTCCTCATGCAGTACTATCATATCTCTCAGAAAGACTGAACTATGTCCAAAATAATAAAACACATCTCATATTTCATTTGGGCCAGAAGAGGTGGAAAATACCTCTCTCCTGAAGACCTCTGTTCTCTTGCTCTAGTGGCTATGAGCGGCTTCCAAGATCTAGTGAACAGCTGTTGTCCTGGCATTTCTCTTTACTATCATCTAATTCCCTTTGGCTCTCCTCTATATTTAATCTTTAATTTGAAGGGCAAGACATTATTTACTCTTTCTTGATCTACTCCATCATTTTCGTGGAACTCATTTTCCAGTAGCTTTTATGAAAGCTATTAAAAAATATATCTTTTAATATATTTATTCTGTCCTTGACTGTTGGTTGGAGTAGGCAGAGCATTCTAGGGTTGAATTTTTTTCCTTCAGTTATGAAAAATAGTGCTCCATTGTCTTCTGAGAAGTATGATATGATTCTGAATTGAAATAATTTGTATGTGATTTTCTCCTTTTCTGTAAACTTTTAGGATTCTTGGTGTTCTAAAAATTCAAAATGATATATGTAAAAGTATGTCACTTCATTATGCTAGGTATTTGATGGTCCTTTTGTAATCCTTCACTTACAGAGAAAGTTCTTGTTTGATGTCTGTGATGCTTTCTTTCTGTTCTTTCTTCTCTCTTATTAAAGAAATCTTGAACACCCTGAGTTGGTTTTCTAATAATTTTGTCTTTTCTTCTTACTTTGCATCTGTATTTTTGTTTTATTCTCTGAGAGATTTCCTAAGCTTTATCATCTAACTCTTTTATTAGAAAGCTCACTTGCATTTCCACATCATTTTTAATTTCCAGTAAATCTTTTTGTTGTTACTTAAAAAAACTGATTTGTCATAGTTGCAATATCTTCTTATAACTATCTTTCTTAGGATATTCTTTTATTCAGTTTGCTGGTTTGTGTCTTTTAGAGGTTTTCTATAGAGATTTGGTGATTTATGACTACATATTTAAAAAGAATAGTACTGAAAATCAAATTGGAAGTTTTGTATATGTGGAAAGGTCTTGGTGACTAGTAGATTGACTGTTGGGTAACTTCGAGACACGGTCATTTGTTGGAAGACGCCTAAATAAGGTATTTCTCCCTCTGGGGACGTTCCATCTCTCCAGAGAATAATTCTCTGTCTAAACTAATCTTTGCCAGCATTGACCATGGAGGAGTGTGGGGGTTCTAACTACATATATTCTCTTACTTCTGCTCTCTGCTATGCTATTGACTCTGAGTCTCAAGATACTTTGATTCTAGGGGTGCCTGAGTGGCTCAGTCTGGTTAAGCATTGGACTTTGGCTTTGGTCATGATCCCAGGGTTTGTGGATTTGAACCCAGCATTGGGCTTGCATCAGGCTCTCTGCTGACAGCATGGAACCTACTTTGGATCCTCTGTCCCCCTCTCTCTCTGCCCCTCCCCATCCTACACTATCTCTCTCTCTCAAAAATAAACAAACATAAAAAAAAAACAAAGAAGAAAGATACTTTGATTCTATTACTCCAAAGAATACCCCTCCAAATTTACTGTTCACATGGATATGTTTTTTGTATTATTTGCAAAAGTAAATATATTTAAGTCACAAACAGTGAAGACTTCTGTCTTTACACCAATTCCCTCCATTACACTTCATTTTGTGTTAGGCAACATTAGAGTGGCTAGGGGCACTTTGAGATATAACTAAGAAAAAGCTAAATCAGGAATAGTTACGTAGTTTCATTTAATGGGATATGGTTTTGTGATTTGAAGTCACTTTAGGGTACTGACAAAAGAATTTTTTTAATGTTTATTTTTGAGAGAGAGAGAGAGAGAGACAGAGTGCAAGTGGGGGAGGGGCAGAGAGAGAGGGAGACACAGAATCCGAAGCAGGCTCCACTCTCTGAGCTGTCAGCACAGAGCCTGACGCGGGGTTCGAACTCACAAGTTGTGAGATCGTGACCTAAGCTGGTCAGACGCTTAACCGAATGAGCCATCCAGACATCCTGACAAAAGATTTTCTCCTGGATGAAACTCTAGCCAGGTTTATTTACATCCTTTCTTGACTATGCCTCAACTTTTGCTTATAAAGACTTGTCTCCCAGCCTCTGTGGGAAGGTAGGAACCTACCTTTGGTAAGTGCCAATTAGCAAACCTAGATGGGTTTCACATGGGCCAATGCCCTCTTTCACACTTCTGTAAGTTTTCATTTTCCTGAATCTTCTGAGCCCCCTACTCACCCACCCTCCCCACCTATTCTCTCATTCTTCCTTTAAAATGCTGGGGTGCCTGGGTGGCGCAGTCGGTTAAGCGTCCGACTTCAACCAGGTCACGATCTCGCGGTCCGTGAGTTCGAGCCCCGCGTCAGGCTCTGGGCTGATGGCTCGGAGCCTGGAGCCTATTTCCGATTCTGTGTCTCCCTCTCTCTCTGCCCCTCCCCCGTTCATGCTCTGTCTCTCTCTGTCCCAAAAATAAATAAAAAACGTTGAAAAAAAAAAAATTAAAATGCTCAGTTACCTCTGTACAAAATGAAGTTCAATTCATGTTGGACTCTTATCTACTGTAAGAGTATATTACTTAACTAGGATCTGGCTTTGTTTATGTCTGACAGTATAGAAAAGTTGCTCTAGAAATGATGTCCTGGAATATTCTTATCACCCACTATATAAGAGTAGAGGTATAATGTAAAATTATGTGTCCCAGCACCAGTTGTTTATGGGTAGGAGAAATGGTTGAAATATACACAGCCAAACATCAGGCTTAAGCATTCTTCCAAACATTAAAATGTAAAATTGTAAGCAGAGAATCTGGTTCCCATTGATGTGTAATCAAAAGAGAAATGCTCTCCTTTTAGGAATATGCTTGATAATGTTACATATACAGTTATAAGTGCATCATTAACTTTTTTTCTTTTTTAATAGGAATTTCACAAAATAGCATTTCTGTATTTATAGGAAAGAAATCTGCAGCACCACAACAGAGGGTATTATCTGTGTTAAGTCACATGTCTTATGCATTCCCACTATCAATAATAAAAAAAACAAATTTCAACCAACACTGCCAGTGGAAAGACTGATTTTTTTTTTGTATAGAAAATATGTACAATTATTGTCATGTGTAGAGATAATCAATGAGTATGAAGCAAAAAAGGACGAAAAAATACAGAGGTATCTGACATTTAATAATTAAAGTATTATGTTATTTTTCCTTTTTGTAATTTGTCATGATCTCTTTGCTCGTTCTCAATATTTTTTTAATGGTCTAATTTTGTACTGTAATTTATATCCTCTTAAATTTCTCCACATTGTTTAAGCTTCAGGCCCACAAAATCTGGCCATTTCCCTATCTTACCGTCTTCTGTTAAGTGGCAGAGAAGACACGTGGCTAGCAAGGTGGGTGCAAAGGCTGACAGAGGTGGGAGAAATGAAACTACTCCTTATGTGTACATTGAACTAATTCCTCTGTTTTTTTCTGCCTCATTTTCATTCACTTTCAGTTTGTGAGACTTTGGTGCTCTGCACCAAGAACTGGCTTGCTTCTTGCTATTATTCTCTTTGCAGGAAGGTTTCAGTTCTCTTTACTTTTTATTAAGGGAGTTATTATTGATGTAATTTTGTTCTATCTTCTAAATATTTGTTGCTGTTTCTTGTCTACTAGTGCGCTTCTTACATTCTCTTTGTATTTAGGATTATACTTTTTTTCATTCCCTTACTGTTTTGCTTTAGTGATGTTTCACAAGGCAGTAGGGATAAACATACATGTACAATTTGTCATTCTTAATTGGAAAGGTCTCAAACTTTATAGGTTCTGGTTTAAAAGGGGTGGGAATGAATTTAGGAGATGAACATGGTGGGCTTGAAGCCTCACTCCCTTGGTCTAGCTCTTGATCTAGTGGCATTTAAAGTATTTACTTAGAAAGTGGTATAATAATAATAATGGTATACTGGAAAGAGCATTAACCTGGGAGGCAGCATGATCTGGGTTTAAATTTCAATTCAATGACTTACAAGCTGTATAGCTCTGGCCAAACTCATTTCTCTGTTTTTTTCCCCTCAATCATAAAATAGGGATAATATAAAACACATGAAAATTTTTAGCACTTCAACTGAAATTTTAAAAATCATAAGCCTTAGATCCCAGTTAGTCCAGGATCTTGTTTTAAACTCAGTTAAAATATAGGTTAAATTTCTATTTTGCACTTGGTAGATTTCTACTTAGAAAGAGATTGCCTTTTAAGAAATATTCTTTTCTACCTTTCAAACTCTAAAAATTTGGAATGCTATTTAGTGATATAAAGAAATGGGCTTTGAAGCCTTAAGCAGACATGGGGCAAAAAGTCTGAAAAGCCTGCATACTCTATGATTTCAACTATACGGCATTCTGGTAAAGACAAAAGTATTAAGACAGTAAAAAAATCACTGAGTGCCAGGGGAGAGTTGGGTAAGGAGAGTAGAGAGAAGGACTGTATAGTTGCAGCACAGGAGATGTTTAGGGTGGTGAAACTGTTCTGTATAATGCTGTAATGGTAAATATATGACATTACTCACTTGTCAAAACGCACAGTACTGTTCAAGACAAAGGGTGAACCTTAATGTAACCTACTGACCTTAGTTAATAACAATTTATCAGGGCGCCTGGGTGGCTCAGTCAGTTAAATGTCTGACTCTTGATTTCGGCTCAGGTCATAATCTCACAGTTTGTGGATGTGAGCCCTGTATGGGGCTCTGTGCTGACAGTGCAGAGCCTGCTTGGGATTCTGTCTCTGTCTCTCTCTCTGCCCCTCCCCCACTCTCTCTCTCTCTTTCTCTCACTCTCTCTCAAATAAAATAAAGTTAAGAAAAAAACATACACTCCTTTAAAAAAATTTAAAAAATATTACAAGGGAATAGAATTTGGGAACAATTTTTGCAAAAATAATAATGCTTTTCTCCTGTGTTCTTTCTTCAAGAATTAAAGAGTTAGTATAAAGTGAAGGAAAGGAGGAAGAAAGGAGAGGGAACTTATAAAGATTGAATGTTACAAGTTATTTATGTATTTTTAAAATATTAAAAGCTGGGTGCCTGGGAGGCTCAGTTGGTTGAGCGTCTGACTCTTGATTTTGGCTCAGATCATGAACCCAGGGTCATGGGATGGAGCCCCTCATCAGGCTCCTCACTGAGCCTGGAGCCTGGAGACTGCTTGAGATTCTCTCTCTCTGCCCCCCTCTCCTGCTCTAAGATTAAAATAAAATAAAAATAAACATAAAATAAAATATTAAATACTACATGTACTTTAAAAAAAGTCATACATACTGTGTATGCATAATCAGTACCATATTTTGTGGCAGCTGCATTATGTATGTTATCTTTAGTGCTCATCATAATACTAAAGCAGATATTATTATCTCCATTTTACTGAAACTTTCCTAATGTACAGAATTCTCAGTGAGATTAAAAATTTTTCCAAATTCACGCAGCTACTATGTGCCAGAAGTGGGATATGAACTCACATCTATCTCATCCATAGACAGCTTTTTTAGCAGCAGAACTACACTGAAAGTTTCCCTGTTCACACAGGTTGTGAGTGGTAGAGCTAGGACTTAAATCCTTATCTGTATTGACTGCAAAGTCTGTGCTATCTACTACATTACACTGTCTCTGAGCAATGAAAAGAAATATTCTTCTTAGTCATAATATACACTCAACATAGAAGGTCTACTTGACTTCTTCGATAATTCCTCAATTGTTTTAGCTAACAAGGAAATCAATATGACTGATATCTACTTTAATAATTTATAAAGGGATGCCTGAGTGGCTCAGTCAGTTAAGCATCTGACTTCGGCTCAGGTCATGATCTCACGGTTCATTGGTTTGAGCCCTGTGTTGGGCTTTGTGCTGACAGCTCAGAGCCTGGAGCCTGCTTTGGATTTTGTGTCTTTCTCTCCCTCTGCCCCTCCCCTGCTTGTACTCTGTCTCTCTCTCTCTCTCAAAAGTGAATAAATGTTAAACAATTTTTTTTTTAAATTTATGGCATCTGTCTTTCTCTGTATGACTTATTTCACTTAGCATAACACTCTCCACTTCCATCCACGTTGCTACAAAAGGCCATATTTCATTCTTTCTCATTGCCAAGTAATATTCCATTGTATATATAAACCACAGTTTCTTTATCCATTCATCAGTTTATGGACATTTAGGCTCTTTCCATAATTTGGCTATTGTTGAAAATGCTGCTATAAATGTTGGGGTACAAGAACCATGGAAGGGGGGAAGGGAAAAAAAAAGTTAGAGGGGGAGGGAGCCAAACCATAAGAGACTCTTAAAAACTGAGAATAAACTGAGGGTTGATGGGGGGTGGGAGGGAGGGGAAAGTGGGTGATGGGCATTGAGGAGGGCACCTGTTGGGATGACCACTGGGTGTTGTATGGAAACCAATTTGACAATAAATTTCGTATTAAACAAAATTATAGAAAAAGCCAAATGGGGTGATCGCTACATTTATACCATCAATAGGAAAGCATGTCATGGTAGAATGGAAAGTGAAAACAAGCATAATAATGATAATGGCAAAATTAATAATAATAATCACTTCACTGCATTTTCTCTATGCCAGTCACTGCTCTAAGTTGTTTAGATATACTGGTTTCTTTAACACAACAACCCTATGAGGTAGGTACTATTATCATTCTCATATAATCAGAGGTAAGGAAACAAGAAGGTTAAGTCATGACCCTAAGATCACACAGCTGTAACTGCAGAGCCAGGATCTGAAACTTAGCTGACCAATTCCACATGCCATGCTCTTAACAACTAGACTACTGGGTGTCTCTTTGTTGAAAGAAAAAAAAAAAAAAAAAAAACTAGAAAGGACAACTTAAAAAAATTCAAGCTTATTTTGTTCACAAGGATACCAACTGAGTAGTATTTCCATCATATTACTATCAAATAGATGTTCTGAACTGTGAATTTAGCAATCTGCTTCAGCAAAGAATTTAGTTAAATTTGCTGTTTGCTTATGCTTTTAAACTCAGTTGATAGGGATTTCAGTAAAGTATAATGTATTTAGTAAGTTCAAATCAATGTTTAATCCTATCCTGTCTTTATCTACAAAGTCTGTCTCAAGAATTAAAGTGAAATATAGAGTTATCTTGTCTATCCTTTTTCTGTAGTCTTAAAAAGCTTATTTCAAATATGTTCCAAACTTATGTCACATAATACTTTGCTTAGAAAAGGCACATTCTGTGTGTTTGTGTGTATATTAATCTGGATTCACATTTTAAGACTTCCCATGATTATTTCCAGTTCCTTCAAGCATCAACTACAGTTAGGAAGCTCAACATGGTGAAAAAAGAGATCTCTTTAGATTTAGGAAAGACGTCCCAAATAAGTGTCCTTCGATTAAAAGTAAAACACAGGTGTACTTTAGAACAAAGCCTACATCTGGACCCTTTCTGTTTTTTTTTTTAAGTCATATTTTTATTAGAACCTCTTTCTTCCCCAACAGGAATTATAGACAGTGGCCAAACAAGTGATGAGCTAGAATAATGCTACTGAGGATCAAGGCAATTCACAACAATAGAATGCATCCTATTTAAGAGGTAGGTAGAGTTTAACAATTTTTTTAATGTTTATTTCTGAGAGAGAGAGAGAGAGAGAGAGAGAGAGAGAGAGAGAGAGTCAGTCAGGAGGGGCAGAGAGAGAGGGAGACACAGAATCCGAAGCAGGCTCTAGGATCTGAGCTGTAAGCACAGAGCCTGACATGGGGCTAGACCTCACGGACCGTGAGGTCATGATCTGAGCTACCCAGGTGCCCTGGTAGAGTTTACCTTTTTAATAAGTCAGTTCTAACAAGCATATTCTTATTTTCTGATTTCAGAAATAATAATTTTACTTTCATGGACAACCAGAGTTACTATTAACATGCCTATACAATGTGACAACAGATTCTTCCATAAGTGTTTAACTGGTACATTTATGTATGAAATTGGAAAGGCATTAAATTTGCTTGATTTCAAAATGCACAATCAGCATTTGTGATTTTTTTTTTCCTTTTTAGAACTGACCAGAAAAATTCTTTTAATCCTAATCAATCATCTTCTGTTTACTTTGGCAAGTTGGAAATGAGAGCAAAATATATGCAAGGTACAGACAGTATTCCTAGTTTGTGAAACTAGCTTCTTTGTTACCGTTTAACATCAAAAGATTAAAAAAATAGTGCGATTTTCAAAAGGAATCTATTGCCCAGAAACAAATAATATAAGAAGTGAACTATTTCCTCATATACAAAATAATTTAATTAAACTTTGATAAGTAAGAAAGGTGGTACTTTCAATTTGGGGGAAAGAAGGAAGGAAAAATTAAAAAAAAAATTAAATTTTAAATTGTTATTATTTTCCCAAAAGGATGACGACTTGCAACAACAGAGAGTTGGTGAAGTACCAGATATAGATCATCAGCTAAATAAAAATCAGGGTAGGTAGCAGTTTCTTTTTCCTCTTGAGTGTGCTTAATAAATATGTAATCTTAAGGTACCTTTCTTTTGTTCTTCATTTGTTTTTTAAGCAAATTTAACTCTTAGATAACTAAATGTGTTTCTTATCAGCAGTTACTTGTGTCTGCCTAAAAATATGGAGAACAACAACAAACTCAGAAAAGGGTTGGAGCCAATGAAATGCTGTTTGAAGAAAGTAGAATTTTTCTACCTGAAAAAATTTTGGTTTCTGCAAAAATACAGTTTCATTTTTTAATTCCACAGATTGTTATATCCTAGGTGACCAGATTACTTTGATCTTTTCAGCCACAGCAGCAAAGTTTAGACCATAGTCATATTCCCTACATCCACACTTAGCAAATTTAACACCTAGATTTACAAACTCCTCACTTGTGAATATAATATATAGCTTGTGATTTGCCCTCCAAAGGGGACAGTGTTTCCTTTCCTCAAACTGTCAAATTGTTACTAAGGAGCTATAGATAGGAGAGCAAAGTTCCATGTGAATTACATCTCTGTGTAAACACAGATTCTCAAACAAGTAGCCTTTACTTACTCTCTATCAGCTGAAGATTAACAGGCGTGTCCTAAGATTAAAGGCAAATATGTTACTGCCCCCAGCTCTTTTACCCTTTTGGTGGCATCACTGACATAAAATTAAACCACAGCAATCTAATATGACCCAGGTTTGGACCTGTGCTGGAAGAGCAGATGTGGTTACATGAGAGAGAGAATCCAGAGAAGGAAGTTGAAGCTCAAGAAGAGATTCTGAAAGTTTGGATGATTATTTTTGCAAATTGCTATAAGACTTCTCATTATTTTAGAATTAAATTTCATTTAGGGATTCCATTTATTTATATCTATACCTGGTAAATCAGAGAAGAGAAGAATGCACTCATTAAAGCCATTAGCCAAAAGCCGGTCCCGAAGCTGCTGGAGGATTGCTACTCCAATACAGAATGGGAAAGAGGAGTTCCCAAGGAGTAAGGTGTCCCAGAGGTGGAAAATTTTGTGCAGTGGAAATACATCTGTAAAACAACAAAATATGAATACAATTAAATAAAATAAAAAGACAAAATTACAGAAATTAAAACAGTAACAAGCTGTTTTACTAGACATGTTACAAATGGTTTATGGTCAAAACTAAGAACAAATATTGGGGTGCGTTGGTGGCTCAGTCGTTTGAGCATCCAACTTTGGCTCAGGTCATGATCTCATAGCTCATGAGTTCGAGGCCTGAGTCAGGCTCTGTGTTGACAGCTCAGAGCCTGAAGCCTGCTTCGGATTCTGTGTTTCCCTCTCTCTATGCCCCTAACCCACTCGCATTCTGTCTCTGTCTCTCTCAAAAATAAATAAACATTAAAAAAACATTAAAAAAAACCCCACTAAGAACAAATACTACCAAAGTGTTTTTATAAAATGCTTATTTAGTTTTATAAAATGTTTATAAAAACTATTTTTGGTTTGGTTTCACAAAACACTTATGAAATTGTATATAATATTTATTGCTTCCTAAGGCATTTTTAAATATTAATAATCAGATTGGTCAAATAGATGACATTTTCTAACCTTTATCAATCCTGGTATAGTTGTTCCATTAATTATATTTCTTCATAGAATTTTCTTGTTATACGATTCTCACAAGCTTATTTACTTACATGAAATTTCATATTGTTTTAGATTCAGTATTGTTACGTTTCTATTATTCACTCTAAATAATAGCTTTATTAAGTTCACGTAAAAATTTTTTTCTATTTTTTGCAACTTTCTTTTTTACATTTAATGATACTGTGCATATTTTTCCAGGCCAATGCATAATCTACTTTAAATATGGTTATTCCATTTAACATATGTACATATTTAAGCAGAATGTCCATTGTATTCATACCTGTAACTGATTAAAGTATCACATACACATACTTTTTGATTTCTAGAGGAATTCTAGGTTTGGAAATAACAAAAGTATTAGAGGATCTCTAAAAATTGAATCTCATTTGTTGTAAAAGTTGCCTTCCAAATCTTTATGTAAATATTATAATGTTAATTTCTTTTTCAACAGAAGGCAGAGATTTTATGAATGTCATGGCACGTAAGGTAGGCATCCTAAACATCACTATATAACACTCATCCTATATTACACTTTTTGATATTCAGCAGTGAAAACAATTTAATTTTTTCTACCCAACTCTATTACATTAGAATTATATAAGGATGGTTATGTAATTAAATCTATTTAATATCACTATAGCTATAATATACTGGGGCAGAAAGGAGCTATCCTTTTGTCAATACAATAGTAAAAGGAAGGGAAAAATTATACTTACGGGTAAACATGGTGAGAAACCAAGGGATGGCATAGAGCTATGGGTGGAAGAGGAAAGGGGTGCCATGCCGGGGACAGATAAAGAGGAAATAAAAGATAATTAGAATGGTTACCACTAAACTGAATGGTAAAAAATATTTTATACTTTGGTCTACTCCATTGATTAAAATAAAAGTAAATGTTGATAATTATAATTATTACCACAAATACTCTATTAAATAATATCATCTATTACAAATGCTACAGATGTCCCTTTCACCAAGGATTATTACACAGAATGTCTTCATTTCATCAAAGGAAATACTCAAGACACTGACTAACCCAAACACAATACTTGCATGCTAAGTCCAAGGATGAACTTTCAGGTTGCACCAAAATATTTTTGGGATTTTAATGGTCTTTATCAGTGTGGATTTACTCTTAGTATTTTCAAGAATTGATAAGATGGTTTTTGAAAAATGTCCAAAATGTCTCATAAGAAAGTATTGTGAAGCATATACTTTCTATTACCATTTTCTAAATTAACAGGAAGCTTCATAAGCGACTAAAAGTAATAAGATCTAAAAATAAAATAAATTAGTTCTTTAACCGAGTGACAAATTTATTTTCCTAATTTTACTGCCTAGGAATGAAATTACACACACAGACATGCCCACATACTTGTATATATACTTTCAACGAATTTATTCACATTTTGGAAGTGAGAAATCATGCTTAATTTCTAAATGTAGAGTAAAATTTCCTTTGTCAGTAGCAAGTATTGAAAATCAGTAATAACATATAGAAAGATCTGAAAAGCTCTAATTTTATTTTACTTTCTGCATCAAAGCAGTCTACCATTAGACAAAGATTTCTATACTACCTATAGGGTTTAAATAAATATTCATCTAGGACCTATCAATTATGAAATTATGAATAGAGTAGCATATGTCTTTGCATAGCATACCACTGAGTATTTATGCTATCAAAATACCAGTCAAGAACCTTAAGTATTACTATGTACTACATTGAAGTCTAAGTATTATATGTGAAATAAAGCCCATTGCTCTCCACAAGATCATCATTTATATACATTGACACATAGTTCTTTCAAGCAACATTATAAAAGGGAAAACTGCAGAGGAATACAAAGGTATGTGACTTCACTGTAAAGAGTATGGGCTGTAGTAAACAATAAAATATAACAAAATCTGAACTCCTTAGCCTAATTTAAGTTTAAAAATAAAGTCACTAGGATGGTGGCGTAGGAGGACGCTGGGATCACCGCGTCCTGCGGATAACTTAGATTCCACCCACACCTGCCTAAATAACCCAGAAAATTGCCAGAAGACTAGCAGAACAGATTCTCTGGAGTCAAGCGAAGACGAGAGGTCCACGGAAGAGGGTAGGAAGGGCGGAGAGGCGGTGCGCGCTACACGACTGGCGGGAGGGAGCTAGGGTGGACGGGCAGCCCGCCGGCAAACCAGAGCCCCCGACTCTGGCTTGCAAAAGCAGAGGGGCCTGACGGAGTGTGTTTGGACAGCCAGAGGGACTTAACATCTGGAAGGCTGTAAATTAACAGATCTGCTCAGAGAGCGGGAGAGGTGGAGGACAACGGGAGGAAGAGTCGTTGGGCCCCGGACGACAGAGTACAGCTTGGCAGGGAACAAAGGTGCTCACCAGTGCCATCTCCCTCGCCCATCCCCCAGCCAAAATCCCAAAGGGGACCAGTTCCTGCCAGGGAACTTGCCTGCACCGCGCAAACACGCAACGCTGTGCTTCTGTGGATCTATCCCTCCGGGTCTGACTCCCTGCTGGTGCCGCAGGGCTCCCGCCTAAGCGAACCTCTGAAGGAAAAGCGAGCTGATCCTACCCCTCCCACCCCTGTGCACCTTGCTGATCCACCCAAGCTAATATGCCAGATCCCCAGCACTACAAGCCTGGCAATGTGCAAGTAGCCCAGACAGGCCACGCCACCCTACAGTGAATCCCGCCCCTAGGAGAGGGGAAGAGAAGGCACACACCAGTCTGACTGTGGCCCCAGCGGTGGGCTGGGGCAGACATCAGGTCTGACTGTGGCCACGCCCACCAACACAAGTTATTCAAGACAGTGCAGGGGAAGTGCCCCACAGTTCCTCGCCACTTGAGGGACTATCCAAAATGACGAAACGGAAGAATTCCGCTCAAAAGAAACTCCAGGAAATAATGACAGCTAATGAACTGATCAAAAACGATTTGAACACTGTAACAGAAAGTGAATTTAGAATAGTAGTCATAAAACTAATCGCTGGGCTTGAAAACAGTATAAAGGACAGCAGAGAATCTATTGCTACAGAGATCAAGGGACTAAGGAACAGCCAGGAGGAGCTAAAAAATGCTATTAATGAGCTGCAAAATAAAATGGAGACCACAATGGCTCGGATTGAAGAGGCAGAAGAGAGAATATGTGAACTAGAAGATAAAATTATGGAAAAAAAAAAAGCTGAGAAAAAGAGAGATAAAAAATCCAGGAGTATGAGGGGAAAATTAGAGAACTAAGTGATGCACTAGAGAAATAATCTATGCATAACTGGTATTCCAGAGGAGGAAGAGAGAGGGAAAGGTGCTGAAGGGGTACTTGAAGAAATAATAGCAGAGAACTTCCCTGATCTGGGGAAGAAAAAAGGCACGGAAATCCAAGAGGCACAGAGAACTCCCTTCAGACGTAACTTGAATCAATCTTCTGCATGACTTATCATAGTGAAACTGGCAAAATACAAGGATAAAGAGAAAATTCTGAAAGCAACTAGGGATAAACATGCTCTAACATATAAAGGGAGACCTATAAGACTCGTGACCCATCTCTCTACTGAAACTTGGCAGGCCAGAAAGGAATGGCAGGAAATCTTCAATGTGATGAACAGAAAAACTATGCAGCCTAGAATCCTTTATCCAGCAAATCTGTCATCTAGAATAGAAGGAGAGCTAAAGGTCTTCCCAAACAAACAAAAACTGAAGGAATTCGTCACCACTAAACCAGCCCTACAAGAGATCCTAAGGGGGATCCTGTGAGACAAAGTACCAGAGACATCGCTACAAGCATGAAACCTACGGACATCACAATGACTCTAAACCCATATCTTTCCATAATAACACTGAATGTAAATGGACTAAATGAGCCAACCAAAACACATAGGGTATCAGAATGGATAAAAAAACAAGACCCATCTGTTTGCTGTCTACAAGAGACTCAGTTTAGACCTGAGGACACCTTCAGATTGAAAGTGAGGGGATGGAGAACTATCTATCATGCTACTGGAAGTCAAAAGAAAGCTGGAGTAGCCATACTTATATCAGACAAACTAGACTTTAAATTAAAGGCTGTAACAAGAGATGAAGAAGGGCATTATATAATAATTACAGGGTCTATCCATCAAGAAGAACTAACAATTATAAATGTCTATGCGCCAAATACGGGAGCCCCCAAATATATAAAACAATTACTCACAAACATAAGCAACCTTATTGATAAGAATGTGGTAATTGCAGGGGACTTTAACATCCCACTTACAGAAATGGATAGATCATCTAGACACACGGTCAATAAAGAAACAAGGGCCCTGAATGATACATTGGATCAGAAGGACTTGACAGATATATTTAGAACTCTGCATCCCAAAGCAACAGAATATACTTTCTTCTCGAGTGGAACATTCTCCAAGACAGATCACATACTGGGTCACAAAACAGCCCTTCATAAGTATACAAGAATTGAGATCATACCATGCATACTTTCAGACCACAATGCTATGAAGCTTGAAATCAACCACAGGAAAAAGTCTGGAAAACCTCCAAAATCATGGAGGTTAAAGAACACCCTACTAAGGAATGAATGGGTAAACCAGGCAATTAGAGAAGAAATTAAAAAAATATATGGAAACAAATGAAAATGAAAATACAACAATCTAAACACTTTGGGATGCAGCGAAGGCAGTCCTGAGAGGAAAATACATTGCAATCCAGGCCTATCTCAAGAAACAAGAAAAATCCCAAATACAAAATCTAACAGCACACCGAAAGGAAATAGAAGCAGAGCAGCAAAGACATTCCAAACCCAGCAGAAGAAGAGAAATAATAAAGATCAGAGCAGAAATAAACAATATAGAATCTAAAAAAACTGTAGAGCAGATCAATGAAACCAAGAGTTGGTTTTTTGAAAAAATAAACAAAATTGATAAACCTCTAGTCAGGCTTCTCAAAAAGAAAAGGGAGATGACCCAAATAGATAAAATCATGAATGGAAATGGAATTATTACAACCAATCTCTCAGAAATACAAGCAGTTATAAGGGAATACTATGAAAAATTATATGCCAACAAACTGGACAACCTGGAAGAAATGGACAAATTCCTAAACACCCACACACTTCCAAAACTCAAACAGGAGGAAATAGAAAACTTGAACAGACTCATAACTGGCAAAGAAATTGAATCAGTTATCAAAAATCTCCCAACAAATAAGAGTCCAGGACCAGATGGCTTCCCTGGGGAATTCTACCAGACATTTAAAGCAGAGATAATACCTATCCTTCTCAAGCTGTTCCAAAAAATAGTAAGGGAAGGAAAACTTCCAGACTCATTCTATGAAGCCAGCGTTACTTTGATTCCTAAACCAGACAGAGACCCAGTAACAAAAAAGAGAACTACAGGCCAATATCCTGATGAACATGGATGCAAAAATTCTCAGTAAGATACTAGCAAATCAAATTCAACAGCTTATAAAAAGAATTATTCACCATGATCAAGTGGGATTCATTCCTGGGATGCAGGGCTGGTTCAACATTCGCAAATGAATCAACGTGATACATCACATTAATAAAAGAAAAGAACCATATTATCCTGTCAATCGATGCAGAAAAAGCATTTGACCAAATTCAGCATGCTTTCTTAATAAAAGCCCTCGAGAAAGTTGGGATAGGAGGAACATACTTAAACATCATAAAAGCCATTTATGAAAAGCCCACAGCTAATATCATCCTCAACGGGGAAAAACTGAGAGCTTTCCCCCTGAGATCAGGAACACGACAGGGATGTCCATGCTCACCGCTGTTGTTTAACATAGTGTTGGAAGTGCTAGCATCAGCAAACAGACAACAAAAGGAAATCAAAGGCATAAAAATGGGCAAAGATGAAGTCAAGCTTTCACTTTTTGCAGATGGCATGATATTATACATGGAAAATCTGACAGACTCCACCAAAAGTCTGCTAGAACTGATACATGAATTCAGCAAAGTTGCAGGATACAAAATCAATGTGCAGAAATCAGTTGCATTCTTATACACTAATAATGAAGCAACAGAAAGACAAGGAAAGAAACTGATCCCATCACAATTGCACCAAGAAGCATAAAATACCTAGGAATAAATCTAAGCAAAGATGTACAAGATCTGTATGCTGAAAACTATAGAAAGCTTATGAAGGAAATTGAAGAAGATATAAAGAAATGGAAAAACATTCCATGCTAATGGGTTGGAAGAATAAATATTGTTAAAATGTCAATACTACCCAAAGCCATCTACACATTCAATGCCATCCCAATCAAAATTGCACCAGCATTCTTCTCGAAGCTAGAACAAGCAATCCTAAAATTCATATGGAACCACAAAAGGCTCCGAATAACCAAAGTAATTCTGAAGAAGAAGACCAAAGCAGGAGGCATCACAATCCCAGACTTTAGCCTCTACTACAAAGCTGTCATCATCAAGACAGCATGGTATTGGCACAAAAACAGACACATAGACCAATGGAATAGAATAGAAACCCCAGAACTAGACCCACAAAAGTATGGCCAACTAATCTTTGACAAAGCAGGAAAGAATATTCAATGGAAAAAAGACAGTCTTTTTAACAAATGGTGCTGGGAGAACTGGACAGCAACATGCAGAAGACTGAAACTAGACCACTTTCTTACACCATTCACAAAAATTAACTCAAAATGGATAAAGGACTTGAATGTGAGACAGGAAACCATCAAAACACTAGAGGAGAAAGCAGGAAAAGCCCTCTCTGACCTCAGCTGCAGCAATTTCTTGACACATCCCCAAAGGCAAGGGAATTAAAAGCAAAATGAACTATTGGGACCTCTTGAAGATAAAAATCTTCTGCACAGCAAAGGAAACAATCAACAAAACTAAAAGGCAACCAATGGAATGGGAAAAGATATTTGCAAATGACCTATCAGATAAAGGGCTAGTATCCAAAATCTATAAAGAGCTCACCAAACTCCACACCCAAAAAACAATCCAGTGAAGAAATGGGCAGAAAACATGAATAGACACTTCTCTAAAGAAGACATCCAGATGGCCAACAGGCACATGAAAAGATGCTCAATGTCGCTCCTCATCAGGGAAATACAAATCAAAACCACACTCAGATATCACCTCACGCCAGTCAGAGTGGCCAAAATGAAATCAGGAGACTATAGATGCTGGCGAGCATGTGGAGAAACAGGAACCCTCTTGCACTGTTGGTGGGAATGTAAACTGGTGCAGCCACTCTGGAAAACAGTGTGGAGGTTCCTCAAAAATTAAAAATAGGTCTACTCTATGACCCAGCAGTAGCACTGTAGGAATTGACCCAAGGGATACAGGAGTACTGATGCATAGGGGTACTTGTACCCCAGTGTTTTTAGCAGCACTCTCAACAATAGCCAAATTGTAGAAAAAGCCTAAATGTCCATCAACTGATGAACAGATAAAGAAATTGTGGTTTATATACACAATGGAATACTACTTGGCAATGACAAAGAATGAAATACGGCCCTTTGTAGCAACGTGGATGGAACTGGAGTGTTATGCTAAGTGAAGTAAGCCATACAGAGAAAGACAGATACCATATGTTTTCACTCTTATGTGGATCCTGAGAAACTTAACAGAAACCCATGGGGGAGGGGAAGGAAAAAAAAAGAAAAAAAAGAGGTTAGAGTGGGAGAGAGAGCCAAAGCATAAGAGACTCTAAAAAACTGAGAACAAATTGAGGGTTGACGGCGGGTGGAAGGGAGGGGAGGGTAGGTGATGGGCATTGAAGAGGGCATCTTTTGGGATGAGCACTGGGTGTTGTATGGAAACTAATTTGACAAATTTCATATAATAAAAAAAAAGGAGGGAATCAAGTACTGAAAAAAATAAAAATAAAGTCACTAAATATTAGTTTCATCACGATTATTTAACATTTTTTCTTTTTTTTTTTGCTTTATTTATTTATTTATTTATTTATTTATTTATTTTTTAATATATGAAATTTACTGTCAAATTGGTTTCCTTAACATTTTTTCTTTAAAGGACATGACATAAGTTATATTACAATACCTCTACCCTTCTGATCAAAGCCAATTATTTTGTCATTAGGAATCTTATATGAATTACTTCAGCAACACACTAACAATCTGTTTTGCCATATAGTGAAGAGGGCATGTGTATGAGGAAACTACACAAAGCAGGGAAGGAATAACTGGAAAAGATCAGAGGGAAAACTTGCCAGGCTCACACAAAGCCAGGAATAATTCATCTTACCACCAGTCAGAACAAACAAACAAACAAACAAACAAACAATCTGTAATAAACAAGGAACTGGGTAGAGTACTCAAAAATAGCCTTAATAATATTAGCGTAATTATGCTTCCAAACTATGCTGCTCTAGTCTTAATAAACCTTAGAGGCAAGCCTTGAAAGGATCAAATTGTTTCAGTATTAGTTAGCCAGAACTCAAAATAAAGCTCAAGGATATTTACAAGAGTAGAAAAATACCCAATATTCAACAAGGTAAAATTCACAATGACTGGAATCTAATTTTAAAAATACCAGTAATAAAAAGTAGCAAAAAAAAAAAAAAAAAAAAGATGCATATGAGGAGAAAAATCATTGCCTCAAAATGTACACAGAACTGACATAAATGTTTGTAACAGCAGGAAATGACAGTAAAATACTTTATAACTGTATTTCTTATGTTCAAAAAGCTAAGGATGTTCATGTTACGTAAAGACATGGCAGATACAAAAAACAATCCCAAATCAAACTTTTAGAGATGAAAAGTACAGTGTTTGAAAGAAAAAATATACTGGACGGGATTAAGCAGATCAGACATTGCAGATAAAAAAAATGGTAAACTCAGAAACATCAAAATAGAACGTATGCAATGAAACAAAAAACCACCCAAGCATCAGTGAGTAACTTCAATTGGCCAAATATATATGTACCAGCGACACCAAAGGACAGAAAGAAGAGACGGGACAGAACAAATATTTGTTTGAACAAATAATAGTTTGAACATTTTCCAAATTTGATGAAAACTATAAACTAATAGATCTAATAACTTCAAGATCCCAAACCATGAAGAAAACCACACCAAGGCACATTGTACTCAAATTTCTCAAAATCAGTGGTAAAGAGAAAATTTACACCATATCTAGAGAAAACAAACAAACAAACAAAAACATTATGTAAGACTATCAATGAGAAGAATGTTTTCTTCTCAAAAAATGTTTTCTTATCAGTGCACAACAAATGGCAGTGGAGTAACATTTTAAAAATATTAAAAAATGTGTCCATATAGAACTGTATGCTCAGCAAAAATATCTTTCAAAGACAAAAGGTGAAATAAAGACTGTTTCACACACACACAAACTGAAAAAGTTCATCAGCAGCAGTCCTGTACTGTAAGAAATGCTGAAGAAGTCTTCTGGGCAGAAGGAAAATGATACCAGATGGAAATCCAGATCTACACAGAAGAGTGAAGAGACATAGGGGTTGTAACTGTGTATGTGGTAGAATATAAAGGACTTATTTTTGAAAAATCTTTTAAAAGTAGCTGACTCTTTAAAGCAAAAATAATTTATTGTGGGGTTTATAACATGTAGAAATAAAACGTAGGACAACTGTAATACAAACAGTGGGAGGGGAAAATGGAAGTATACGTTGTAAAGTATTTGTACTATCTGTGAAGTGATATATTATTTGAATGCAAACTGTAGAAATGTAAAGAATTATAATATAAACCAGAATTCTTAACTTCATCACTATTCACATTTTAGGTTAGATAATTTTTGCTTGGGAATGTCCTTTGCATTTTAAGATTATTGCAGCAATCCAGCCTCCACCCACCAGATGCCAGTAGCATTAACCCAGTTTTGTGAAAAATATCTCTACACATTGCCAAAAATCCTCTGGGAGGGAAAGCTGCCTATTTGAGGACCACTGTATAAATCCTAAGGAAACCAATTAAAAAACACAACTAAGTGTCACCTAACATGTCAACAAGGGAGATAAAATAAAATCATAGAAAAAATGTCCAATGAATTCAAAGAAGGCAAATAAAAAGGAAAAAGAAAAGAAAGAATTGATGGGAGAATGGAATAAAAATACCAAATGGTAGATTTAAAGGCAACCGTATCAATAATCACAAAAAAAGCAAATGGTTCTTGTGATGACTGATTTTATGTGTCACCTTGACTGACATGGGGTGTCCATTTATTAAACCTTATTCTGATTGTATCTCTGAGAGTGTTTCTGGATGAGATCAACAGGTTGAATCAGCAGACTTGGTAAAGCAGATTACTCTTCCTTATGTGAGTGGGCCTTAGGCGATTTGTTGGAGCTCTAAATAGAACAGAAGGCAGAGTAAGGGAGAACTCACTCTCTGCCTAACTGATAGGATATAGCAGTGAACAAAACATAGTTTCAGCCTGTAAGGGGTTCATTAAGTAGATGTTCATTAAATATTCTTTCATTTCACTCCAGTTAGGTTCTTTCCTCCACTTCACCACCAAAATTGCTCTTATCTTGGTCATCAAAGACTTCCCTGTTGCTAAGTCTAATGGCCAGTTCTCACTCTCAATCCTTCTTTACCCATCATCAGGGTTTGACATAGTTAGCTACTCTTACCTTCTCAAAACATGCCCCACCCATTGGAGTTCCAAGATATCACATTCATCTAGTTTTCTTACTTTTCTGACTGTTACTCCATCTCCCTTGTTGGTTCTTCTTCATCTCCCAGACTTAACTATTGGCATGCCCTATGTCCTTGGATTTTCTATTTTTCTCCAGATGATTATGTATAAATAGTGCGAGGACTCCCATTTTTATAGCTCTATCCCAGACCTCTCCCCTGAATTGCAAACCTCCACATCCAAATGCCAGCTTGACATTTCCACTTGTATGGCTAACAGATATACATAACATGTCCCAAACTGAGCTCCTGAGACTTGTTCAAAATCTATGCCTTCAAGTATAGTCTTCCAAATCTCAGTTAAGAACAACTCTATTCTTCCAATTGCTCAGATAAAAAATTCTGGAATCATTCTTAACTCCTCTTTCTCCCACAGTGTACATTTGTCACCAGAAATCCTGCTAGCTCTACCTTTGGAACTGATCTAGAATGTAACAACTCCTTACCACCCCTACCACTAACTTTCTGATTCAAGTCCCTCTTGCCTAGATTATTACACTAGTGTATGATCAACTTTTTAAAGTTCCATCCTTGCCCCTCCTTGGGTTTCTCTTACCATAAAAACCAGAATGATCTTGTTAAAATGTTTAGATCAGAACGTGTCATTCCTCTGCTAAATAGAATCCAGTGGCTTTTCACCACTGACAATAAAAACTAAAGTCTTAACTATGTAATATATTTTGATGTAAAATTCGGTCCTCTGACTCTCATCTCCTTCCTTGTTCATTGGGCTCCAGTCACATTGGTCTCCTGGCTGTTCCTTCAACATCCCTGGCATGCTTGCACCTCAGGGCTTTAGCACTTGCTGTTGCCTCTGCTTCACTGCTCTTTCCCTCAGTTCCTAAAGCCACTTATTCAAAAGCCAGTTTTTCTGTGAGGCTTTCCCTGACTCCCTTCCTGACTCTCCTTCCTTTTCTCTTCTCTTATCTTTTCCCCTCTCCTCTCCTTTCCTTCCTTCTCTCTCTCTCTTTCTCTCTCTCTCTTTTCTCTCTGTCCCTCCCTCAAGTTTTTATTTTAATTCCAATTAGTTAACAGTGTTATATTAGTTTCAGGTGTACAATATAGTGATTCAACAATTCCATAAATCACTTGGCATTCATCAGGACAAGTGTACTCGTTAAGTCCCATCACCTATTTAACCCATTCCCTTACTCCCCTCCCCTGACTACCTTATTTAAAAATTCAATTTCTTCTTCTTCTGAACACTTAACATCCATGTCCCTACTATAGTTTTTTTTTTCCCCCCTCTTTGGTACTTACCACTATCCAACATATCTATTAGTGTATTTATCTTTATTATCTATTTTTTATTTTATTGTCTTTTTAAAAATTTTATCTTTTGGGGTGCCTGGGTGGCTCAGTCGGTTAAAGCGGCCGACTTTGGCTCAGGTCATGATTTCGCAGTCCGTGAGTTCGAGCCCCGCGTCGGGCTCTGTGCTGACAGCTCAGAGCCTGGAGCCTGTTTCAGATTCTGTGTCTCCCTGTTTCTGACCCTCCCCCGTTCATGCTCTGTCTCTCTCTGTCTCAAAAATAAATAAACGTTAAAAAAATCTTTTTATTGTCTGCCCCCCACTAGAATATAAATTCAATGAGAGCAGAGTTTTTGTCTGTGTTTTTTTTTTTTTTTTAACATATCCAGGGCCTAGGAAAATGAGCAGCACATAGTAGGCACTCAGATATTTGTTGAAAGAAAGAATAAAATATATAATGAAGATAACTGAAAGGGAGAGATTGAAAGATCCAGATATGAGATTATATACTTTCTTGAGAATTTTTCAATAAATATGAAATAATGAGAAATATGAAATAATGAGAAATAATGGATAATACATACATATATATATCCTGAATATTAAAAAGTGGGAAGTACTAAAAAAACACTATACTTAAAAATTTGAATTATATGCCTATACTTTGACAATTATGAAAAGTTATTAGAAATAAGTGAAGTGAAGCATATTCTAATATTTGAAAAGTAATAATTAATTCAAGTTGAAACATTTCTTTAATATATAACAACTTTTAGGTGCTCACTATCACCAGTTACCTCTTACCAACTAAAGTCAGGTAAATAAATAGGTAATATATTCTGTGAGATTGTAATGCCAGTTATTTATTTATTCTTTTTTCTTCCGTTTAAAATATTAACTGATAATTTAATCTTAAATAACTTCTTAGGATATTGGTACATCTTCATGTTATAGTCTGATACATGAAAAAGTATAACACAATTTTGAATCCTGGTTCAGGTTTTAATTTTTTAAAAAGCAATTAAATAATGAAATATTTTATTGAAGATATAAAAATATATATAACATTAGTCTTATTAACTTAGAGATATTATTAACTTTTCCTGATTTAAAAATGGAAACTGAGACCCAATGAAAAAAAATCAGACATGCTTTAGCTATTTTCTCTAGATCACTGAATTATTTTCCTGATTTGGCATAGTGGTAGTTGACTAAGAGTCAGCTGAGTAAATGCTGCCCCCTAGCTATATCAAAAAAGAATAGTGACATTTAGTATTTCAGGTCTTTTCAAATGACCTGCTAGTATCAAAATTACAAACATCAACAGGAAAAACAAAGGCAGGAGGATCATTAACATGATTTTGAAGGGTAGAAAATTACGGCTTAACAGGCTGTAAAAGTATACAAATATAAAAGATTTAAAAGAGGAAGTATTTCTTATAAATAAAAAGATTCTGGATGTATCTTTTGTCAAATGATTTTTTTATTTACAAATTGCATATTGTCTCTCTCCTATTGATATTTTAATTTATATTTTTACTAATTTTATGTATTATAAAAATAACTTATTTTTTATTATTTGCATTATATGTAATATAATAAAATTATTATTGTTATTATAAAAGGAAGTCCCTTCCAGTTGACTTTCTTTCTTTCTTTTTTTAATATTTGAAGTTTATTTTTGAGAGAGAGCGAGACAGAGTGTGAGAGGCAGAGGGGCAGAGAGAGAGGGAGACACAGAATCTGAAGCAGGCTCCAGGCTCTGAGCTGTCAGCACAGAGCCCAATGCAGGCCTCGAACTCAGAAACCATGAGATCATGACCTGAGCTGAAGTCAGATGCTTAACTGAC
Organism: Panthera leo; assembly: GCF_018350215.1. NCBI lineage: Eukaryota > Metazoa > Chordata > Mammalia > Carnivora > Felidae > Panthera > Panthera leo. The sequence goes on along the minus strand of NC_056682.1, from coordinate 116,233,911 downwards.
TGAGCCACCCAGGCGCCCCTCTAGTTGATTTTCTTAATCTATCTTCTTATTAGCATACTATATTTTCTTTTAATCTCAAGTCAGAAGTATTTTTACATTTAAGTTACCATAAGCCACCACTGTAAAATACATTTTCACCATTAGTTTTATGTCTCACAGTGACGCTCTGCTTAAGGGAAATTAATATTTAGCCACTCAAGAAAGAATGCTCGAAAATCAGCAGGTTTTTATTGTTGTTTAGCAGCAGTAGAGACTCTAAAATATTTTCTTGAAACCCTAGACTTTGTGATCTGGTAGTTATATATCTCTTTAAACCTTTAGGATAGCCGTGAAGATTAGTTAATGGATCCAAAAGACCTGGCAGAGAACATATCGGACATCAGTATAGGAAACATAATGATCATTATTAAGTCCAGAAGCTTTTGCAATAAAAAAGTATTTCTAACAGCCCAAAAGTCTGGGGTCTTATGAGACTATCTAAAAAAAGATACACACATTATGGAATAAGGAGGGTAGGAGTGGAAGGTAGAGAGAAGAGAACCCTAAGCACTGGGAACTGCGTATGTTTTACAGGTAGACTCAATAAAGATAAGGCTAAAGTATTTACACTCCTGCTGGTTCTCAGAATCAACATTCCTCAATCCCATGAAGCTACTTTTGAGCTCACAAAATTTCAAATATTCTTACATCAATTCTTTTTCTTCTACTTTCCAAATTTTACAGCATCTTATATTTTGTCTATGTCTGACTTACTATTGTCCTCTTAGCTACAGATAGTATAACAAGGCTTGCTACAAAAGAAAATTCTTTAAAGATGCTCCATAAGATTTGTATTGTTCCACTGTGCCACTCATTTTCAAAAGACTATTATCTTTTTCAACAATGAAGAAAAATGATGCCTTATGCTAAATCAGGATAAATTCAGTGGAATGGGAAAGTCAGTGGAATGGGAAAGGGTATCACATAAAAAAAATATGTAGTAAAAGCAAAAGCAGTACTAAACAACTCTCATTTAACAGTACTCCCCATCTTCTATCTTTTTAGAACTGTGGGCAAATACCTTCTGATACAGAACCTACCTTCATTTCCATAACTACCATTATGACAGAACAAGAGTGAGGAGAAAAAAATTATAAATCTATAAGATAACAGGATTCACAAAACAACTCTTTAGGATATATTAAACAGAAAACAATGTATTCTGATATTTTTGTGAACCAGTAACCTTTATTTTTTTAAAATGTTTATTTATTTTTGAGAGAGAGCACATGGGGGGGGGGAGGGGCAGAAAGAGAGGGAGACAGAATCCGAAGCAGGGTCTGCACAAAGCCTGAGGTGGGGCTCCAACTCAGGAACCCTGAGATCATGACCTGAGCAAAATTCGGATGTTTAACCGACTGAACCACCCAGGTGCACCTAATTTCAGATTATTCCAGAAGAACAGAACTTTCTGTGATGAAGGAAATATTCTACAGTTGTTTTAAAAAAAGTTTTGTAAAGCCTCAAATACTTATACCCCCAATATTACATGATAAACATTACTCTTGATATATTTCTGTGTATTTATAACTAAAATTTTAAATATTTATAGTAGAACTGGATATTACACTTGCTATTTTGTGAAGTGTTATATATAATTATACTTAAACTGAAGAAAAAATAGGAGTAAAACAGAACATTTGCTACTTTATTTACCATAAGAGACAATAGTTTCTAAAGATCCAGTTAAAATTGATTAAAAAAGGAACAGGAAAACTTCAGGCTGAAGTATTACCTACTGATTATGTTTTGAAAGATTACAATATTATTACACTTATACTCTCTATCCCTTCTCTGACTTCCAATACATCAAATTTTATTTTTTAAATTTTTTCATTTTTAAAAAATTTGTTAAATGAAATTAATTGTAAAATTGGAGTCCATACAACACCCAGGGCTCATCCCAACACAATACCTCAAGTTTTATATACTAGTTTATATTATTAAAGTTTACAACATCTAAATTCTATATTGTTACATAACTAACATAGTTGTTAAGTATTAATTCTATATTTAACTGGAGTAACTAGTTCCTTAGGTTCCTAGTTTTATTCAACTCTTTTTTGTTTGGATTTTATCATCTATATTTATTTTCGTTTCTCTAAAAGAAGCTCATGGGGGTTGTACTTCCTAAAATTCTTGGATGCTTAAGAATGCATATGCTCTATACCTAAAACCAATGGAACGTTTTGTGTCAACTATACTAAAATAATTTTGAACAATGCATGTTTGCTACATTTATGTTTGAAGGATAACTTGGTTTTTACCCAATTGCTCAGTCAACTTTTGTTCTCTTGAAATTTTATACACAATTTTCTATAAGTGTTGCTGTGAAATTTTACCTGAAATTCTCTTTGCAGTATACTGAAGTATACTTATCCTTCTCCACCTTATCCTGTATGATTTCCTGAAAACTATGTTATGTCATTGAGTGGGTTTATACTTTCATTCTAGTTTTCACTATTTTAATAAGATTATTATTAATATAATATTCTCAAATTTTTCTGGGCTTAATCAGTTCACTTTTTATCTCCTTTTGTTAATCTATATTTTTTGAGTTTTTAATTCTCTTCATTGAGCTCATTTTTATTTTATTTTTAAGTTTTTATTTAAGTCTAGTTAACATACAGTGTAATATTAGCTTCAGATGGCTCATTTTAAAAGTGAGATCATGTTGTCTGTTATTTATGTAAGATAAGAGAAGACTTTTTGTTTCTGTTTTTATAAGTGATTCTTTAATTTCTTTTCTGCTTTCTCTTTCTCTCTGTCTTTTCATTAGTTATCTTCAAATGGCTCCAACTTGCTATTAAAGAGTAAGTGTTAGTATGGTGGAGGGGCAGAAGTTAGAGAGGGCAGTTCATAACCTCCATCCAAAACTGTTACCTACATTATATCTCATTAGCCCTCAGCAATTCAAACTGTGAGGACTGGTATTTCATTACTTTTAAAGAAGAAAGAATAAAGAGAAAATTTACTTATATTTTAAAAAAATAGATTAAAATTCCTTCTATCTTACAATTATATGAATCTTTTGGATCCTTTTATAAATCTATGACACACTACTGAAATGTCAGTGATCTTATTCTTCTTATATCATGAAATATTTTGTTCTTTTATCAAAGTAGGAACTCATCACTCATCAATTATTCCCAACTATGCTTAAAAAAGACAAAAGCAAAAGAAAACAGAAAAATGATGGAATCACCTAAAAGGATGGTAAAATATTAAAATAAATCATTGCTATTACCATTTTCATTTTTCCTATTGCATCATCCAAAGTATTACATCATGTTTTGAAAACATACAAAATGCATGGAGATAATATCATTATAATTTTTTTTAAGTTTTCAATGAACACAATTGAGAATTCAGAATTTCTCATTTTCCACCATTACAAAGAGAAAAAAAAAACTGATAGAGAGGATAATGTTTCACAATTATTAGACCAATCAGAAGATTTGTAGTAGTATTAGAGACTCTAGTGAAATGGTAACACTGGCTATATAGTGAAATTTCAAACTGTGAGTGCTCAGATGATGATATCTTAGATGAATTTTCTCAAACACAGGAATCAGAGTAAACAATACATTAGCCTTTCAGTGAAAAGGACCTCATTATACAATATTCTGCAACATAAATATGGATCATTCTATTTTGCTAAAAAGATATGTGAGAGCAATATTTAATTTTTAAAATATTTCTGCACCAAAATTTCATACAACTTGAGTGGGTAAATGCTGAAGATAGAGATGTGTTTACAAAATGATGGGAAGGAAAAATAATTAGAAAAAAATCATTACATTTATCAATCTAATTTGTGTTCATAATATCTAAAATGAAAATATTTTGCAATTATTAAAAAATATAACTGTTCTCCAACAAAGTTAGAGGCCTATGTTTTGTTTTCATAATTGTGTTTTAGTTATATTACTATGTTTTGCAAGTAATCCATGATTGTGTTTTAAACATGCAGGTATGAGAAGAACCAGAAATAAGCTAGAATCTACTAGATTCTATATATTTTTTTGCTATGTCTTTATTCCACTCCTATAGATTATTACAAAATGACTTAAACATATAAAAATAATGAAAAAGGTCCATTGGACTCAGATGGTGACTGGTTTTCTTTCCCTTCTACACAAAAGGTTATATTAGTTATATTACTATGTTTTGCAAGTAATGAATTCCCTAATACTAAAAAAAAAGGAAAGGAGCGCCTGGGTGGCTCAGCCGGTTAAGCGTCCGACTTCGGCTCAGGTCATGATCTCACGGTTCGTGAGTTCAAGCCCCGAATCGGGCTCTGTGCTGATGGCTCAGAGCCTGGAGCCTGTTTCGGAATCTGTGTCTCCCTCTCTCTCTGACCCTCCCCTGTTCATGCTCTGTCTCTCTCTGTCTCAAAAATAAATAAACATTAACAAAAAAAAAATATTAAAAAATAAAAAAATAAATTAAAAAAAAGGAAAAAGCAAATAAAAAAATAAGTATCAAATCTTTCTCTACTTTTCCTTGACTTACAAATATTTAACTGAAAAACCATAAAGTTGAAATTAGCAGTAAAATCAGTTGGACAATTTAATGGTTCTGAGATCCACAGTATCATTTAGGGAAGGATTAGGTACTTCTCAATTCCAGAGTGACTTTCAATTATTTCATTGAGTACTGAAAAACTTTTTAAATTTTTCAAACAAAATTAATTTATCTTCAGTAAAAGACTTTAACACATGTCATGTAGCTCTTTCTGGGAGATAGAAAAACACCTTAAAAATCAAGCAAATGAAAAAGGTTAATATTCAAAGTGGTGAGTGGCAATCTCATCAAGACAGATGAACAAGAAAGTCTTTTTTTTTTTTTTAATGTTTTTAATGTTTATTTATTTCTGAGAGAGATAGACAGAGCACGAGCAGGGGAGGAGCAGAGAGAGAATGACACACAGAATCCAAAGCAGGCTCCAGGCTCTGAGATGTCAGCACAGAGCCCCACGTGGGGCTTGAACTCACTAGAGGTGAGATCATGGCCTGAGCCCAAGTCGGATGCTTAACCAACTGTCACCCAGGCACCCCCGAAGAAGAAAGCATTTATTGTTATTAGTATCATGTTGCCTTTGGCAAAGTATTCACTAACTGATGCAGCAAAATAATATATCTAGTATGCTTTTAATAACATGCTTTTCTAAATGTAAATCATACTAATATAACCAAAGAAATAGGACGTAATCAGGCTCTAACACTAAGTAGAACAAGAACACCAATAATGGCTAACTCCTTAACACTGTGTACCTGAAAGAATACTGAACAGCTTATATGTATCATTTAATCATAATAATGATCCTTTCAGGTAAGATTTGTTATAATCAACATTAACAGTAATAGGACTGTGGATAAGAAACTAACTTAAGTATTTAGCTAGTAAGTTGAAGAGTCAGGATTAGAACCCTGGCACATTTGACACCAGTGTCTGAGTGCTTTCTCTCTATACCGGTTTTCTCAAATTGTGGTCACAGACCCCTGGGGACCTTCAAGACTCTTCAGGGATCTACATATCCCAAGCTGTTTTCAAAATAATACTAGGGTATTTCTTACTCTTTAATATTTGTGTTAATGGTGCAAAGACACAGGTAGATAAAACTTATTACAAATCAAGGTAGTGGCACTAAAGTGTAATAGTGTAATAGTCATATTATTGTGAAGGATTAAAATTAGTAATTTTAAGTATCTTTTTAAATGTTTCATGAGACAAAATAGGAAGTATGCATAAAACACTTATATTGTGTACTGAAGTGTATGGATTGTGTTGAGAAAAAGCAGTTGGGCAACAGTTTGAGCTGTGAGTCAATGCAAATGCCTTTTTTTCCCCCCCCAAGAATACCATTTTTTTCCCCTTGCAAGCATGACATATAAACAACTATTTTTTCTAGGCTTTCATATTAGGCAGATATTTCTCAAAAATAAATGAAGTGAGCCTCTCACTTTAAGAAAATATTCTTGAATATTTTCAGGTGAATATTAGAATTTTAGAAAACTTGTATCTGCCACTGTGAGCCTGGCAGCCTCCCAATATTTAACAATTTTTGGTTGTTGTGAGATCAATGGTTTTTATATATATATATATATATATATATATATATATATATATATATATATTATTTTTTTAAATATGAAATTTATTGTCAAATTGGTTTCCATACAACACCTAGTGCTCATCCCAACAGGTGCCCTCTTCAATACCCATCACCCACTTTCCCCATCCTTCTACCCTCCATCAACCCTCAGTTTATTCTAAGAGAAAAAAAAAAAAAAAGAGAGAGGGAGGGAGCCAAACCATAAGAGACTCTTAGAAACTGAGAGATCAATGGTTATATTAATGAACGTGATTTTTTTTATGTTATATAATGAAATGTTTCATAGTTGAAACATTTATTGAACCAATATTTTAAATGACCAACACATGATATTACAAAATCACGTGTGGGTAAAAAGAGCCACTCAAAGTGCAAGATAGACTGATTGATTTGAATCGAACAGAGTATGCAAAGTTCATTGGTATGGTTTTAGATTGTATATTGCAACTAAGCTTTAAGAAACCACCATGGTCCAAAAAGGCCCTTTGCCAACTACGTGTCTGTGTAAGTCCAAATTTTCTTCATACCCTTCAACCAAAACAATGATTCACAACAGATTGATTTCAAAAGCAGATATGGGACTATAGCTTTCTTCTATTATGTAGAAACTCCAAAAATATAAAATAATACCACTCCATTATTTTTTGGGAAAAAATTATTTTTCAGAAAAATATGCTATTGTGCTTAACATGTAGTAGTTTTGCTGTCATTTTTAAATAAATTAATACATAAACATATATTTTTTAAATGTTAATTTATTTTGACAGAGCATGAGTGAGCAGGGGAGGGGCAGAGACAGGGAGTCAGAGGATCCGAAGTAGACTCTGTGCTGACAGCAGAGAGCCCAATGCGGGGCTCAAACTCACTAACCCTGAGATCATGATCTGAGCTGAAGTCAGATGCTTAACCGACTGAGCCACCCGGGCACCCTAATACATAAATATTTTTTAAATGTCTTTAAATATTTATATATGTAACCAACATAGATTAAAAACTCTTTGATATCTTTGTTCCTTAAAGAGGTCTCAAGACCAGAAAGTTTGAAAACCGGTGTATTAACACTACACCTCCTTTCACTTGTCCTTCAACCAGTGTAAGGATACATTAGATTGGCAACAGAGTTGGGGGAGATTCAAGTGAGGATTTACTAAATAGAGAAGCTTGCTGGATATTTAACTTATGTGTATGTGTTCTTAGCAAGAAGGCACCAAAATATAAATTTATCATTGCCTGTGAAATTAATAAGTCTTTAATTTCTAAGATGTGGGCCATTTCTGAAAGGTAGTTAAGCTCTATTGGGAGAAAGATAGCTCAATAAGCCATTGTATTCAGCCTTAATGAATCCAAGGTCAGTAGAATAGGGCTAAAACTAATATTGTGGACATTATAGCACTAGCCAGACAAAAGGACACAGGCTAGCATTTTGCAGATGGACTAGAGCAGGTCAGTGGGGACTCTTGTTACAGGAAATTCTAAATAAGGTGCACTTCCCTAATTTATCCTGTAACCACATCTTGATAAAATCTAAAAAGCTCATTACCAGCAGTCTCTGCTTTAGATTAGAATTTAAATTTCTTTCTGTAACACTAACAATATGGAGACCCGGAATAAGTGAACAGACAAAACAAATAAACAAATAAGTAAATATTTCTAACAATCCTTTTACACTTTATGTTAGTATAAATTCAGTTGGATATAAATTTTGAAAAGGAAGGAGAAAATCAGTAGCTGTATAAGCATCCATTAAGACTATATAAGCAGTTAAATGACAATGGTTTGGCTAGCATACTTGCTTATCACCGAATTTGTTAGCTTTATCTTTAGCAGTGACAGTAGGTTCAAAAGGCACATATAGGCACATACAGCCCTTATCATTTCTACTAATGGCCACCTGACAACTTTTCATAATTTGCAAGCTGAATGCTATTCATAGTGTTTCAGAAAAAGTTTCCTTAAGAACGAAGAAACATACTTTCCTGTTCTCATTTCAAAGGCCTGGTATATTTTCAGAAGCAGAAACATACACCAAGAAAAAATGATAAAAATCACCCTACCCCGATTTTGCCAAATACACATTACTTACCCTATTTATATGTAAATCACGTAACCACCACGACGTACATAATCTAAGCATCACATCAGTGCACACTATTCCTAACTATTCAAGCTCCAGCAGTGCTCAATATTCAGAGTTCTGTGACCCACAGCAAATGGCAAGAAGCCAGAAATCACAATCTTTTCTGCAATGGGAGCCTGCATTTCAATGACAGAAGATTAATGAGGGCTTCTTTTGATAGGATTAGTTATTGAGCGGGCAACTCAGTTTGGGATATTATTACAAAAGTGCCCACCCTTGCCCTTGATGAACTTCACCTCTATTATTAGAGGTGCAGAAAGTCACCAAAGCAATTATTTTAAAGGTGGAAAACCGAAGACAGTAAGTCAAGGGAAAAAAAAAACCCAAAAAACAAAAATGCTGTACAAACTAATGAAAAATAACTAAAAATTAGTTTGCTAATAGAACTCCATCAATTAATAAAGAAAAATGTTAGAAAAATTCTCCATTTCAATCACACACCTTCCACCACTCTTCACTGTCAACAATCTCTACATTAAAAATATCAAATCTGTTTTCAAAATTAAATTTAAAAACAGTCTTAACATTTTGATGTTATCTACAGACTTGAGAAACAGGCCAACAAAATACAACAAAACAAAGAACAAGATAAGAGATCAAAAAACAATCTTCTGTTAACATCTTAACTTTGTTGAATACCTTTCATTTTGCTTGTTCTCTGAGACAAGAAAATAGTTGCAGAAAAGCAAATTTTCTCCAGGTTAAGCTATATTCTCTTTCCCTCATTTCTCTTTGTTTACCCCAGGATTCCCAATAGTGAAAGAACCATGCTTTGGAGGGTGTTTGGAAATATATGCAGAGTCATTTTTCAGAAATACATGCAAGCATTTAATTGTCACCATGATTAGGGGATTACTACAGGCAATCAGTGGCTGGGGGCCAGTGAGGCTCAGCATTTGCCAGGTACTAGATATTCTCATCATACAAGAAACTGTCCCTCATCCCACATGACTTATGAATATCTCCTAAGGTTAATCACAGTACATGTATAAATCCATATTATTTCATTAAAATGCTAGTATTAAGGAGTTTTTGTAAGAAATTACACAAAAATGCCCCACTAAGATGGGGTCATAATAAAGAGGGAAGCATAAATCAAAGATATCATATATAAATTATTGAATTATTGAATAATTAACTCAACCCATGTAGCAGTGCATTTAACAAACACCAATGTACTCTCCACTCAGAGTTAAGATATTATTTAACAGATAATAACACTTTGTGACAACTGCTTTGGAAAGTATTAAAATAAAAAAAAAATACATTATCAGTAGAATGGAAAGCTACTTTGTACCACCATTCCTCAATTCTAATTTTCTCTTTTTTAAATATTATGTTTTATACTTTCTGTAACTTCTGCAAAAATTCCTTCCTAGGTGTAAATAATAAATATGACACTCCATATTTAGGTCTTTTAGTCAATCTAGAACTTATTTTTACATATGGTGTGAGGTCAGCTTTGATTCCCACCTTCCCTCCATATAGTTACCCAATTGTATCAGGTCCATTTATTCAATAATCCATTCTTTTCTAATTGATTTATAGAGGCATCTCTGTCAAAATCTATTTATGGGTGGGTCTGTTTTGTGTTTTCTGTTTTAGTAGTTTATATTAATATCACTGCATTAGTATTCTTTTGGTTAATATGTGCCTGACTTATGTTTTTTATCTCCTTTTTTGACCAATACCCTTAAATTTTTATCTCTTATAAATAGCATATAGATGGATGTTTTAAAATATCTGAACAATTCCTTTATTAGGCAATCTAATTAATTTATATTCTTTCTATGGTCTTTCTATTTTTTACAGGATTGGTTGACTTTTCTTTGCCTCCCCCCGAAATTGGTTTGAAGTTATACATTCTTTTTCTATTCTCTTAGTGATTATCATTAAAATTTTAATATGCATTCTCTACTTCTGCATTTCTTGTGAGTGGAAACACTGGCTGTCCTTTGTTCTGGATTATATTTTCCAAGGCTGTTTTCATACAAACATATTAGAAAATGTATGTATGGTTAGAAAACCAACACAAATATGCTAATGCTCCTGCTGCTTGCTGTGCTATGAGTAACAATGTTCCTTGTCTCTGACCCAGGAGTCTTGAGTTTCTTGCCACCACCCATGAAACAGTACCAGGCTCAGTTATTAGCTTTTATGTAAAGTGAAATCATATCCCAGATATGAAAAGATCACTGACTTAATATATAACGAGTATATTTATTTTCCTCTCCTATAAGGCAAAAACATTATAATACTTTTAAGCTGAGTTCTCACCTGCTCTTATCTTTGATATTATTGTTGGCTAACATTTTATTCCCATCTGGCTAAATTGACTTTATGTATAAATATTAAATAGTCATTGTTTAATTACATTTATAAACTAGTGAGGATTAGATGAGTAGTTTAAATAGGATGGAACGGTGCTTGCACACAGTAAGTACATAATATATGTTCGCATTATTACATTTTAACAATGTTTTTTGCTCACCTTCCTCAGACCATACTCATTTAAAGTTCAATTTTCCTAATTAAAGCAAATATAAATTATATATTCTTTTTTGTGAGTCCTTTCTTAATACTGTCTATATTTATAGTATGTCTAAAACTTTCATCAGGCTTTCTTTGTAATTCCATACATATTTTTCTGCATAAATGTTTTTTGTCAATCTACAACACTGCCTGAACCAATGTCATTTTCTGCTTACTACTGAGCACAATTAGGTGCTTTCAAGAGAGGTCTTTGAAAATAATTATCCCTTCTTTTAGTCTGTGTCTTAACCATTAGTATTTTTTCCCTCAAATATTACCAACTCAGCAGTCAGCTCTTCTATAATTTCTTCATCTCCAGCCATAATATTTAATGTAGTTTTGTCTTATATCTCCCAAACGTGAAACAAGAAAGGTGGGGTTATATAAAATGAATACTTAATATGATACTATGTATACTGGTTAATTTTTTATAAGGTCTTTTATCTCCATATAATTATAGGGCTTGTCCTTATTTTGTCTATTTTATAATTTGTATATGTTCTTTTTTGGAGGATTCATTGAATAAACCATACACTCAAATAAAAGGTATTATTACTCCAGAAACCTAGAAGCAAATGACACCATAAATGTTAAGAATGGCTGCCATAGGCCTGATCACATCACAGACTTATATATAGCACAATACAAAGAGCAATGAACTAGGAGTAAGTATACCTATGTTTTAGTCTCTATTCTCCCAATGGAAGATAAACCAGACTAGGGGCAGAGGCTTGTCAAATGATGTAAGGTAAAATTTTAGTTCTGTGACTAATTAGTTTTGTTATCTTCTCAAACACTGTATTTCTTATCAACTAAATGCTGAAATTATCTGCTTCATTCGCCTTGCAGGTTTGTTTTGAGAATCAAATGAAATAATGTTTACGAAAATATTTTTAAACTTCAAAGCACTCTGCAAGAATTTATACCATAAGTATTATTGTTAACACTTTAAATACATTAGTTCAATGTGCCAATATAAACATTTTTCACCTCTAATCTTAACATCAATATACTGGTCCCTGAATATAAGCCTCAAGGGGAAATGCATGATCAGGAAACAAAGAAAGTTAAGATGGAATAAAGAGATCTCTATCTCAGAAGTTTTTTTTTTTTTTTTTTTTTTTTTTTTTTTTTTTTTGAGGTTTATAAAAACCTATGATACTCTACTCCAAAAGACTATTAAAAGAGGTTTGATTCCATGTCACACACCACAGATGAGTAATAGGTTAAGCTACACCATGGCTAAACTTTAAGAGTCACTTCTGACTTCTGGGTTGACATGGACTATTAAGAAGCTAATGAAGTAAGCCAAAATCTGGCAAAGCTTCTTAGGTTAATATATGAAGAAAAACACAGAAGCAGCTACTTAAAAACTCACTGAAGTTCAAATTTCCTACTTCTTCAAAAGCAGCCTGAATATCATAAAATCCAAGTGAAAACCCTTACGGCAGTTTAATACAACACTCACACTAAAGGATTTTTCAAGACAACGTGATAGTGCCAAAAAAAAAATAAGATACTTTCCCTTTACTTAAAGTGAGAATATGGAAGGTAATCACCGAAACTTTACAACAGAAGGCTGCAATTAGTAGCAGTACTTAGTTTAGACATAAGGACTTCTTATGACAACACAACTTTAAAAACAGTACTCTTCTGTGCTACCAATTTCTGCTTTATTTTTTACCTCATGTTCTATTAATGTACCAAGTACTTACATCTGGAATAAATCCAATCTCATTGAGATGATTGCTCAGCTCTGGATCGTGGAAAGCAATCATCTGAGAGAACACAGTCAGATACTCTGAAATGACAATATAAAACAATCATCATTTTTACACAATATTTCAAAGACACTAAATTCATATAAATTACAGCTTTATTTACATTTTGAATGATATTTAAATTCTCTAGGAAGAAAATATACTTTAATAGGTAATTTTGTTTTATTACTTTAATCACTTCCTGCTAATTATTAAACATACCAAAAAGCTATGGCACAACTTATTTTCTGCCTTCTAAACTATCAGTTCATTTCTTGAATCATAGATTATACATAATGTCTTCCTATTAAATTCAACATACATTTTTCTCCAGCAATATTAAATCTGTCTTGATTTATTGTATATTCACGAAGTGGAAGAGATACTTAAATAAGGACCAACACTTAAAAAACATTTTTTTTTTTTATTTTAGAGGGAGAGAGAGAGAGCATGAGTGGGGTAGAGGGGCAGAGGGAGAGAGAGAGAGAGAGCATGAGTGCAGTAGAGAGGTAGGGGGAGACAGGGAGAATATCAAGCAGGCTCTACAATCAGTGCAGAGTCTGACATGGAACTCCATCCCATGATCCTGGAATCATGACCTGAGCTGAAATCAGGACTCAGATGCTCAACCCACTGAGTCACCAAGGTGCCCCAAGAACAACATTTTATAAGCAATCACGAGTAGAATAATTATGCTTCAAATCTGTTTATATATACAGATATAGGCATTTGTTCCAGTTCTAAATTATTTCCATCTAAGGCTCCATATTTGCCATATTTAGGAATAAGAATTAACAAATGTTAATCAGAAAATAGGCACACAGGGGGCACCTGGGTGGCTCAGCAGGTTAACCTTCAGACTCTTCATTTTGGTTCAGGTCGTGATCTTGTGGTTCATGGGAAACAACCCCACATCAGGCTCAGCAGTGACAGTGTAGAGCCTGCTTGGGATTCTCTCCCTCTCTCTGTGCCCCTCCCCCACTCTCTCTCTCAAAATAAATAAATAAATATACATAAAAAAACCAGGCACACAGTAGGCAATTAAAAATACTGCTGTTGATTTTAATCCTATTGTAATTCATAAAGTCCAGTTGAAATATAAAGAATATTTCCTTATTTTTTCCATTCTTTCAGCAAATTACTATTTTGTCAATTTACTTACTATGTTTTAACCTAAACAGGATTCTGGCAACGATCAACTCAAGGGCAAGTAAACCATATTTTTACTAAGTAAAAACACAAAATTAACACATATTTTAAGGAGTTCAACTTCTTTCTTCCCCCCTTTTTGAGATTAAAATGACAATAACTCTATAAAATGAGTAGAATGCTGCCTTACTTAAATCTAATGGTTACTGTGAAGATAAATGGTAATAAAAGACTGAATATGAATTATTTTTTCCAGTTAATAACAGAGGGCTGGGGAGATTTCATGACCTACTTAGGATTTTTCTCTAGTTTATGACATAGCCAGGTTCAGAATTTAGGCTTTCAGATACCTCGTGGTATGTTTTTTTCTGCTGTGCCAAAAAGGAGCATTATTTCAAAAGAGCACAAAAAATGTGAGTTGTAGGAATATTGGAGAATGTGGTAAGAAAAATTTCAGACTATCTGTATCTTTCTGAAGGAAGACAGACATTCACTACTTCCTAGGGATTCCCCTGGAAATGATATGGAAGATGCTGAGGAATTCAGTATGATGCTGGAATGAGACGTTCGTAATGAGCACACCCAGTGCTCATCCCAACAAGTGCCCTCCTTAATGCCCATCACCCATTTTCCCTCTCCCCCGCCACCGCCCCCCCCCCCCCCCCGTCCACCCTCAGATATCATATGTTTTCACTCATATGTGGATCTTGAGAAACTTAACAGAAGACCATGGCGGAAGGGAAGGAGAACAGTAGTTCTTTTAAAAAAAACAAGAACTATATAAAATTGCATTTTAAAACTCTGGTAAATTAATTATCAAAACTGTTTTCCTTTATCAAATAAAGGTCAATACTTGAACCACTAATACTACTATTTCTGAGCACTCCATATTCAAATCTACACTGTGGGGTACCTGGGTGACTCAGTCAGTTAAGCATCTGACTCTTGATTTCAGCTCAGGTCATGATATCATGTTTTGTGAGTCTGAGTCACTAATTGAGCTCTGCACTAAAAGCATGGAGTTTGCTTGGGATTCTCTCCTTCTCCCTCTTTCTCTCTCTGCCCCTCCCCCACGCATGCTTTCTCTCTCAAAATAAATAAGTAAACATTAAGAACAAAAACCCAGGGGCGCCTGGGTGGATCAGTCAGTTAAGCGTCCGACTTCGGCCCAGGTCATGATCTCACGTCCGTGAGTTCAAGCCCCGCGTCAGGTTCTGTGCTGACAGTGCAGAGCCTGGAGGCTGTTTCAGATTCTGTGTCTCCCTCTCTCTCTCTGACCCTCCCACATTCATGCTCTGTCTCTCTCTGTCTCAAAAATAAATAAACGTTAAAAAAAAAAAGAACAAAAACCCAAAAAACAAAAAACAAATCTACACTGTCATTAGGTGTCTATAAACATGACTGCTATATGGTGTCACATGATGAAATAAAGTACTTCCCATACCTTAAAAAAAATGACAATAACTCAATGAAAGTTTCCTCTTAACTTCAACTCCTTCCTTCCATAAAGTAGCA
Organism: Panthera leo; assembly: GCF_018350215.1. Classification (NCBI taxonomy): domain Eukaryota; kingdom Metazoa; phylum Chordata; class Mammalia; order Carnivora; family Felidae; genus Panthera; species Panthera leo. The sequence goes on along the minus strand of NC_056682.1, from coordinate 116,218,661 downwards.
GATCGATTTTTCAAACCCATTATTGGGTTAAAATAACCTATAAAAATAATGTCTGATTTTTTTTTTAGTTCTTAAAGTACCGTATTTTTAATATTTCAAGAAATATTACTAAATCCTTGATAATCTGTTCGTATAAGTAGCCTTCCCCTCTCTTCCTCAATTAAAACTTTGCTTCTGTTGGGTATTATATGTAACTGATGAATCATTAAATTCTACTCCTGAAACTAATATTACACTATATAAATAAAAACTTGAAAAAAAACCCCAAAAAACCCCTGCTTCTAATGACCAATTCTAATGAATTTTATAATTATTTATCTGTAATCAATGATACATATTTTACAAAGAGGAGCATCAAGAAGGGCCACAAAGAAAAGATGAGGCAGTGCTGTATTCAATACCATGATAAAGCCAAACTTCAGATCTAATTTGAACTTCTACCCATGGCTTCTAGGTAAAGAATAGGTATTTGATTAATACTTTTCTTGATTTCATGTTTATTCTATACCAATAGCATTCATTCTATCTACACACTGTTTCATCTTTTCCTCTAAGAACAAGAAAGGCATAATTCACATGAGCTTCAAGAGTTACAGATTAAAGTGAAAACTCAGGTCAGACCCCAATACCCCAGGGAACTTCCAGGTTTAACTTTAAATTTTTTTTCTACTTCTAATTAGCAATAGTATGTTTACAGTCTTAGTTTACCCAGAAGCTAGAAGTATGCAATACCAATAATCATAAGCATTCAACAATATGTTCATGAAAGCACACAGCTATTAACTTTTAAAAAGCACATTTCATTAAAGAAATTTTTTAATGTTTATTTTTGAGAGAGAGAGATGGAATATGAGTGGGGGAGGGGCAGAGAGAGAGAGAATCTGAAGCAGGCTTCAGGCTCAGCTGTCAGCACAGAGCCCGACACAGGGCTTGAACCTATGAACTGTGAGATCATGACCTGAGCCAAAGTCAGATGCTTAATCGACTGAGCCACCCAGATGCCCCAAGCACATTTCATTTTAAACCAGAAAAACTGTGCCTCAAGAAATTCTCCATAGATATGCTCCAGTTTATTAAATATCATTCTTATCTGAACCTGATAAAAGATAATTATTATGTGGTATTACATGGTTAATTAAGGATCAGCTGAAGAAACCTAATCCATCATGAAAACATATTCCTTGCATTCTGCCAAATACCAATAGCTGGATTAATGATATGTGTTACAACTGCATATATATGTATAAAATACAAATATATATGTATTTTTTATAAAATACATACAAATAAATATGTATACATGTTTATATATTATTATGTACTATGTATTATCTCATATAGAAACGAAAGTCATAAGGTTGGCACAAACTGGTTGCTTGGGACAAGTTTTGGAACGAGATATACTATGGTTTGTTACATTTAGAAAAATTTCTTTAAAGGTGGGATATGATAGAACTGATGAAGTCAGCACTATGTGATATTTCAAGTTATTTAAAAAATGCACTTAAGGGGCGCTTGGGTGGCTCAGTCGGTTGGGCGTCCGACTGCGGCTCAGGTCATGATCTCACGATTTGTGGGTTCGAGCCCTGTGTCGGGCTCTGTGCTGACAGCTCAGAGCCTGGAGCCTGCTTTGGATTCTATGTCTCCTTCTATCTCTGTACCTCCCCCACCTGTGCTCTGTCTCTCTCTGTCTCTCAAAAAAAAAAAAAAAAAAAAAATGCACTTAAAAATTCCCGAGTAAGTTAAAAAAAAACTGAAGTGCATATGTCCTTTGATTTAGAAATCAACCTCAGAGAATTTAAGGGTAGTACAGAAAAACAGACCAGTAGTCAAAATAAAACAAAGAATTTCAAGGATATTACTGCTGACTCTTATAATGTTCATAAACATTCTAATTGTGATTTCTAATAATGAAGATATACATCTAGAGCCATAATATAACCCCCCTAAATAGTGTTTCCTAACTAATAGGTGATGTATGTAAGGCTAAATGTTATTCTTTAACATGAAAATCAAAATATTTACACAAATTCCCCCTAAACTTCAAGTGAAGATTCATGTTGCACTCCTGCCCCAAATCATGTCTAATAAAATTTTTTTTGTGTTTTAATGAAACTTTATACCTTTTATTTTTTGCAGTGACATATTAAATAAAATTCTTTTCCCTTTTAATCCCTCCAAATTAAAAATTATTATACCTTTCCTTTAAAACAGCTTAATTTATTACATACTTTTAAATGACAGTGTAAGGATTTCATATGACAGTATCATATTTTTGTGCAGCTGTTTATAAATAAGTCATGTTTGTTTTCAAAAACAATTTCATAAAATGGATACAGGATGAAATTTCAGAAAGTTTCCACACATGGATATCCTTATTTTTTCCTTTCTGACTAGTCTTTCTTCTTTCATTCTCTTAGCCAGGGTAAGGAAAGAAGAAGGATGATAGGGGACAGATTTAAAGCAAAAGATTTCCTCTGCTCACCTATCAAAAACGACATTCTCAGTTCTGTAACTATTTGTTATTTTCACTGCTCGTTTTACCTTGAAGATGGTTAAGTATAGATAAATTTGCAAAGAGTCATAAAACTCTTGGTTTCATTGGCAGTGAAATAACTTTGACTTCTTTTGAGTGCTGTGAGTCAGAATGTCACCAAATAAATTCATTTGGGCACATTTTAGTTGACAAATTAGATGATCTCCCATTACAAAGTTTGCTACTTGTAAAATTTGGCTTACTGCGTAAAGTCACAAGAACAAGTATCAACCTTTATGTGTATAAAGGAAGAGGTTTAAAAAAGGTTAAAAAAAAGAGAAAGATAATTTTTAGGGCTACATTTGTCAGCTATTTTTTGCATACATACCCTGCTCTGCTAAATCTACAAACAAACTCACTTAATGGTTTTCATATTTCTAGTAAAGGTAGAATATTTTCAGTCTCAGAAAAAAAATCTCTTTAGTCACATGATGCAAGACACTCTTGAAAATGGCAAGGCTGTATACTCAATGTATTTTCTACTATCTCCCGATATCCTATCATTAAAGCCATCCACGACAAAGATGTACATTCAACCCAAAATAAGAAATGCACCATTTTCCTAAATGCATAACACTTATACTGTAGTTACATATAAGGAGATTTATATTATACTCCTGTTTTTAGACCGTAACAGACTTTAGTCTATCTTCCTTCCTCCTTCTCTCCCCCAAAACTTATTGAATGTCTATGTGCAGTGTGACCATACATCGAAGTTTACGTGGGAGAGTCCCAGTTGCTGCCTTAGGCTCAGTGTCTGGTGCAGTTTAGTGTACCTTTTAACTATGAAAAAATATCCAATTTAGTTATATAACCACTGTGGCTATGTGTTGCACTACATTAAATGTTAGACATTACAGAGAAGAAGATAACATCCTTTCCCCCAAAGGATTTAGGAACATCTTACAGGTAAACAGAATACTGGGGAAATTTTCACCCAGTTTTATTTCCTAAGTTTATATGGCATTTCTGTATTCCTTTCCCTTTCTGATGTGTAGGAACCACATCTTCCAACTGGTCCAAGTATGAATATGCCTTAGTTTTATAAACAGTACAAGAATGTTTAACATCGTGGCAAAATTCCAATGGCTGTTTTGGTGAACAACACAGAGCAGGATAACTTCAAAGAACAGTAAAAGTTTATAGGCCAGTTTTCTGGGTTATTCCCTTCTTAAATGCAAAATGACATTAAAGTATAGTTAGGTTTTCCACAAAGGATGAGTTCCCATTCTTAATGATTAAATGGCTGCCTCTCTTCACTGGACTCAAGCTGCCTTTTTTTTCTCTTCAATAGCCTACATTATGTCTTTCCTGTGAGTTATAAGCCTGTTTTCCAATATCTCTGAAACTCAAACCAATCTATCCCTTTCAGATCCCTCCACCTTTTTCAATCCAACTGGTACTCTAAGGTTCTGAATCTAAGAGAAATTTTAGTAATCTTTAGTTAGAGGTCCAACCCTGAGTTGTTTAACCACTATTTTATTTTTAAAATCCTGTGTTGATACTTTATAACTCAATAGTAACACCACTGCGGATAATCTGATAGTGCCAAAAAAAAGTATGTCCCATTAGGCTAGAAGTAATTAAATTTTTAACCTTTTTAAAAATGTCTAGAGGTAACACATTATAGGACACATCATATGGTATACAATTAAGGAAAACAGGATGTCTTGACTAGATAACTTTTCTCTCTTCTTTAAGAGACAAAGCATTTTAGACTGTGATGAGTATGTAAATACTATATTTTATTAGAAATTTTTAAATAAAAATATTTCAAGTTCTATTAGTATATAATTATAGAAACAAATATTTTTTCCAAATAACATTTAAAGTTGCTATTGAATATAGAAACTTCTGGTTTCTGTAGGGGCAATAAAATGACTAAATGAATATGCAATTCTACAATTAGCTTTTGAATTGATTGGCTTTACATGATCTAAGGCTTTTCCAAAACTTGTGGGGAAAAAAGTGTTCATGTGTTACTTATGCCAATCAAAAATCAATGTTAATTTGAAGTTTAAAGCTTAAAATACCATCTAACAAAAGGGGAGGAGAGGACAAACCAAGAAGGAAAACACTAAAATGAGAGCTGGGTATTTCTAATTCCAAGCCTAAAATAAACATTTGGAAGAAAAATAAAGCATTGTTCTTCCATAAAATTTAGTAACCAATAATCAGTATACTGTTTCAGCTCCTTCTTTAGCTCTCTTTTGGAATTCAGGCATCAAATTTGACTACTCACTGTTTTTTCAACCCATTTTGGAACTTTTTACTGCAGTTCTCTTACATGTTCTCTGTCTTAAGAATATCTTTCTCCCAGGCTGCCTAGGTGGCTCAGTTAAGCATCCAACTTTGGCTCAGGTCATGATCTCTCAGCTTGTGGGTTCAAGCCCCGCGTCAGCTCTGTGCTGACAGCTCAGAGCCTGGAGCCTCCTTCAGATTCTGTGTGTGCCTGTCTCTGCCTCTCCCCCACTCACGCTCACATGCTCCCTCTCCCTCCTTCCCTCTCTCCCTCCTTCCCTCCTTCTCTCTCTCTCTCAAAAAAAAAAAGTATTAAAAAAATTAAAGAATATCTATCTCCCTTTTCACCAAGCAAGCTTCTACTCAGATTTCAAATTCATAAATAAATATCCCTCTTTAATGAAACTTTTCTAGACATGCTATCTCTTCCTTTTGCCACTAAAAAGAAGACAGTTTAAAAAAATAAACATACCATAAAATAACCTCCCCAACTTCATCCTCTGTGCTAATATAGTAGTATGTACATTTATTTCATTGACTTATAAGTAGTTATTTTCACATTTATTTCCTATATTGGGCTATGAAATCCCTTGGAAAAGGACTGAATGTTACTAACTCTAAGAACTTCTATTCCTTTAGTAGTGCCTGGCAGAGTCAGTGCAGAACAATTAATTATTGGAACACTAAATTAATTGAGACTGCTTCTTTCTTATGTAACATATATGGTCAATACAAAAAATGAACAAATAAACACCTTGGCTGTTGTTTCCTGGGAAAATATACATGAAACATTTACATAATATTAAAGAACATTTACCATAGCTTTGAAAAACTTTAAAATTAGTTACCAATTCAAGATTTCAAACACAAATTTATAGAAATTATAACAGAAAATTAACACTTACAAAAATAAACCTTAAATAATTGTATAGTCTTTTCATTACAGTATTAAATGTTAAAATACATTACTGATTAATCTAACAAACTAAGGATATTTGGGGCCTTTCTGACTAGTTCCTCCAAATTCATGTTGTGTACACTATGGTTTCTCTTTATCTTTGTATATGAAACAAGATCTTATTTATTTGTATAATAAGCCTTTTTAGAGTGTATTAAAGAAGTCTACAGTCAAAGTATAAAAACACATCTTTTTCAAGCTGGAAATTCATTATCAATATAAAACACATCCATTCATCTGTATTATGAAATAGTTGCTAGAAAAATGAAACTTTTTAGAGTTAAATCATTTCTGTATTTTGAAACAGGAAGCTATACAGAACCAAAAGAAAACCCAATGTAATAGAAGCTTTCTAATATGGTCCTCTGAGAGCTAGCCAATGCATTTGATAAGTTCTGTTTTAATTGCTTTTTTGATGATTCTCCAAATACCTTTATCTTTCTTAAAGTACAGCATCTAGCTATGCACTATGCTTTAACAGAAGCCTGATATATTTGGAAAAGTATTATTTCCAGGCCCTTATATATGAGAGACCAATTAATATTATGGGTTCATGTTAGTTTAAAAAAAAATAACAGCATTATTTCTTACTTATACTTAATTGAAGATTAAGAAATCATGTTTTGTGATATACAAATACTCACCTAAATATTTTCTACCTTTAATCTTTTCAGTTTGTTTTGGTCACAATTTGACAAATTATTTGCATTGTATAGCGTCTGAAATCTCTTAGTATAATTCAAGGTGTTATTAAATCCACTCATTTTGGTATTGCTGGAATCTTAAAGAGTATACTGACAATTCTATAATAAATATCACTGATAAAGGTAATAAGGAAACTATAGATAAGTATGGAACACATCTCAATTAATAAAAGATACGCTCTTACAATACATAACTTCATTAATTCTCAGAAGTTGACATTACATGACTCTTGAAGTTATATGGCTTTACTAACTAATTTAAAAGCAAAAAGCACCTTCCTTTCTATAAAACATACTTGTCTTTGGTTATAGTAGTCATTAGAACAATATTGTAATTCTTTATGGATTTGGTAGAAAGACTAAACCTAATGGTCTCTTAATGGGTTTTAGTGATAGATTATCATCATATTTTATTGGGTCACATTCATAAATTTAATTGAGTATTGGTCCTTTGACGTAAGTATTTTCTCTGTAAAAAAACAAGGAAAGACATTTGCTTACCTTGTATTACATGCGAGTTGTCTTTCAAGAAAAAGTTATACAGGTATTTGGGAATAAAAGCAGACATACATGCATAAGCCAAGGCTAAGAAAGAATAGGCAAAGATATACGGTAAATTAGTTAATGAGGCAAATGATGAGCAGTTACTCAGCACATAATCCTTGAATCTACTATTAAACAAGAGTCATGTTAACAATTGATGGAAACACAAAATTAAGGGTGGGGGAAACCCTCTATCCTTTAAAAATAAAGAAAACATTTTGGACAACAAAAGATAACCACCCTACTAAATTTCAATTTCAAACTAGTGTGGCAATCATCCCACAATAATAAAAACTTTCATTACTTAGAACTTTATAATTTAAAAAAATCTCTAAAAATGATCATTATTAATGAGCTATACCAACTTTAAGATCCTTTATTTTTCTGGATACAAACAAAAGAGTCTGAGAACTTTGGATTTAGGAACTCTAGTCATAAATTATTCTTTCAAAGACAGATCTCTTATTCTAGGATCGATGCATGTGATACTAGACTTTGCTTAACTAAACATAGCAAAATCTCTGGTCTAGATTAATGAATATTGACTTCGAAGAGCAGTGTACTTTAAAAATTATTTTAATAGTGAAATTTTAGTTTTCTGGGATTGTGCTATCTCTATTCCTGAAATCTTTATAAATTCTCATATGAAATAGAATTTGAGAAGATGGAGATTCTGAGATTGAGACTTCTAGAGATTCATATTCTATAAGGTAATGGTCTTGTATGTGATATCGTTGGGGATTAGAATCAATTAAATTTAACATATTTTTTGAGAATCCTACTATAAAAGAGACATTATAAGAGGGGGGCAGGAAATTAAAAAAAAAAACCTACCATTTAAAAAAGCTGCGAACCAAAGAAAGGGTTACTATATTACTGTATAAATTACTAAAATACAAAACTTACACAAGATAAATTTTCAGAAATACAAAGTACTGTATGGGTTCAAGAGGAAGGATAAGTCTTCATCAAGGAATGACTGAAATGATCAGCTTTGGAGATACAAGAGCACTACTGATTTCTTTACAAACTGCTTAGAAAGTATATATAGACTAAAGCTAATCTCCAAAGAAGTCAAGTTTTTCTCCAAAGTTTCATTAAGTGGTCACCAAAGAAGATGAATTCATAATCAGATTCTCCCTAAATTTCTAGTTACTGCCTGGTCACAACTAAAACTCTAGTAATAAATTAATCCTTTACATCCTCTAAAGTGAGTCTAGCAGATTATGTCAGAAATTTACAGTATCTACCAGGTAAAGAGAGCAAGAACCTTATAACAAAAACAAAAACCTTTCCTGTATGAATAAAATATTTTAGAATAATATGTATAATGATTGTTTAAATGATAAATAGGCTTACCTTCATTATTAAAATTTAAATATAGGAATGGAGCACAAAGCGAATCAAGACCTGATAGGAAGGGGTTGGGGAAAGAATTCAATAAACATAAATCAGTATAAGTGCATATGTATATACCTTATTCAGCTCCCTGAATTACTGCTATGTAGATTAAGCATTATAAGTATTATCCATCCAGAAACAGATTACATCATGGGGTACTGTGAGGAGTAACTGATAATGACTGGTACATAGTAAATGCCCAATACAAATCAGCTATTATTATCAATATTATTAGTTAGAGAGAGACACACAGTGATAGAAAAATGTAAAATTGATATGAGGCTTAGAATACAGTCCCATTTCTGACCCTGTGTGATCTTGGCAATCACTTAATATCTCCAAGCATATTTCCTTATCTTGAAGATGGAGATTTGTCCTACAAGTTTCTCTGGGATGATGAAAAGAATTCTTTTAAAAATTGTGAAGTAAAATACAAACATATTACGTATTTCTTTTATTGATAATACTACTGTTCATATGTTGTCATGCTGAAGGAAGGTACATAAGTCTATAATTGTTAGGAAGATCTGGAACTCTAAAATGGACAGGGCTAGGAAAAATAATAGCTTCATTTTAAGTTCAGTCAGAAATTGAGATATAAAATATAAAAACTACTGTTCATAACAACTTAAAAAATAGAACTGGGAAGGAAGAATGGGTGTCTGATTCATGAATTTATCAATGGCTACAAAAATAATAATGAGAAAAGCTAAAAATCAAGGATATGGAATATTAAGGTTATTTACAACAGGAGAGATAAATTAAATGAGCAGTTTAGGATGACATCCTGTTCCCTAATATCTAATAACCATGATAACCAAAGTTGTAAATCATTAAATGCCAAGAATATCAACTAGCTCCAAATTATTTATAGTATAATATTATTTCATGATTTGTATAAGCATTAAGAAAAGTATCCCCAAAGATCCCAATAGCACAAAATATTGTTCCTACTCTCCTAATAAACATTATGGCAAATTGTTTCATTAAATATCTTGCATTTAAATAATATCTAGTAGGCATTTAGACAAAGTTTAACAAAAAATTCTCTCAAAAAATAGATCATAGCTTCAGTATCAGCTTTCTTCAAAGCCAAGGATACTTTGATATTTTAATTTTTTAAATTGTCAGTTATTCAACATGCTCCTAATACTTCAAAAAGAGTCTTAATAATTGGGAGAAAAAAGTTACCTTGCCAATACACAAGATCAGGATGAGACACGACCCAGGCTTTTAATACACGCCTAAATTTTGCATGACCTTCTGGTGATGACAGCAGTTCATCGTACTGATGACAACGAGGAATATCCACTTCAATCTAAAATAGCAAAAACAATAAGGTGGAATTGTAATAAAGTGATCTGCAATAAACCCAAGATAACAGAAAGGAAGACTGCATCTTGAATTTCAAAACAGACCACCTACATAATCCTGGTTTCTGAAGTTTTAAAATTTTATATTAGTCCTCTGGAAACACCAAAACAGTTGTGTTTATACTTAAACAAAAAAGCAGATCATTTCTATTGAAAAGGTATGTATTAATATAGTTTTCAAAAAACCTCCCTTTATAAGCTGGTCTAAATAAAGGGCAATTTCTTCAGATAAAAGAGTAAAATTATTGGGGCCCCTAGGTGGCTCAGTCAGTTAAGCATCTGACTCTTGATTCTGGCTCAGGTCATGATCCCAGGGTCATGGGTTTGAGACCTGCATCGGCCTCTGCACTGAGCATGAAACCTGCTTAAGATTCTCTCTCTCTCTCTCTCTCTCTCTCTCTCTCTCTCTCTCTCTCTCTCTCTTTCTGTTCCTCTGCCTCTTTCCCCTGCTTGTGCTTTCTCTAAAACTTAAAAAAAAAAATTATAAATAAATAAATAACAATTATTAGGAAAAGTTACTTAAACTCCTTTAAGGAACAGTTCTAACTCAATAAATTGTAATTAGTAAGAACTATGCTTACTCTACCACCATATGCATATAGTGGCTGCTGATTATTCCTACTCAAGAAAATTCCTCCTGTCTTCTAAAAGTTAAAGATTTGTCAGAATTATCTTAGGTTGTTTAAGAAAATCTAAATCATACTTGTCTATCTGTAGGAATTGGAGTGTCTTTATCAATTGCATCATATTTGGCATGGATAGCCCCCTGCAAAAAATAAGAGAAGATATAATTCATCATATCCTTAATAAATTATTAACTTAGGCAAAATATAGTTTTTATAAACATCTATCTTTGAAAACACACCCAATTATAGATATGCACATTCAAACCCAAAGCATCATTTTAGAAAAATTCTCTACATCTGTGACATTCTGTGATAAATGTCCATGATAATATTCCATTTTGCTTAGGCAGACATTTGAATTATACACACAAATGACAAATATGTTGAGTCACTCAGCTAATGAGTATGCTTAGCTGTTCTTCCAGTCTCCACAACACAGCACAGCACAGCCTTAATGCTCTATTCATTGTTATCTCAAACATAGTAAGTTTCATGAAGAAATTAAAAAGAAAAAAGGGGGGGGGGTAGTCATCCCTTGAGAAATTTTCCTGTTAAAGTTGAAAATAAAAGCAAAAATAAAATAAAACTGTTTGAAGGAGTTCAGCACTAGGAGGAAAAGATTTGGGATAAAGAATGAAATACCATGTGGAACCCCTAATGGAATCATTAAGGGATTAAAGAGATCATTTGCATTTTCCATTTATACCACTACAGAAGGAATAATTGAATAAACCACTTTAAATTTTGGTCATGTTCTACACAACCAAATATAGAACAATTCTTCTTAATTCTCTGGTTTACTATAATGGTATAAAAGAGCTAGGAATTTGGGGTTCAAACTCTGATATTATAGGATATGTCAACATCTCTGGCACATCTATTTTATGAGATATTTGGACAACCTGACCTTGGAAGTCATCTTGAACTTTAGCATTATATGGTTCTACAGTTCAAATTATTATCATATGGTATGGAACAATAGGTATTCTCATAAAACAACCAACTAAACTCAAAGGTATTTATAGACTTTCACCAAAAAAAAATCAGGAATAAAGAAAATAATTCTTTCAATGGAGAGTTAAAAGGCTTAAATATACTTGGGAGAACTCACACACCAAAAAATAGGTGATGGATATCCATAAGATATCTTTAACAGAATCTAGGAAAGCAGGATGACAAAGAAATTGACAGGAAATGAAAAAATTTGGCAATGATTTGGCCCATTATCAAGACTACTGTCAACAAAGTCTCTATTAGTACCACAAGTCACCCTAATAATGTGACACCTCTCTTTTTCTCACTGCCACAGATAAGGTATTATAGAAGACAAAGTAGCTATTTCTCTCGGCAGCATGTACTAAAAGGCACTAAATTATATTAATGATTTTTGACAAGGTTCAAATTGGAATGGAAGATTTCTCCCATCTTAGAACTACCTATAAATAGGCAATCCTATTTGTAAATGAACATATTCAAAAGGACAATATAACTGATATATATTTTAAATATTCTGATTTGACCTCTATTAAATGAAATATTAAATAGCATAAATCTAACAAGACTTCAATCATATTTTTCTATTCTATCTAGTCTATTCTTTTCCTCTATTCCTTTCACTAAAAATTGTCAAATAATCTTAATACTCAAATTTTACTATGTAATTTTTTAACAACATGGAAAATAGTTATTCAGAAAGCACTTTCCTTCTTCCTTCTTTCTTAATATTATTAATCAACCTCTAACCTCTTTTCTTTCTTACCTCAACTCCCAGAAGAGCAGCCCAGGTTAAACCTCTCATAAGAGGAGGAATGTCAACTCGTGCTTCCTTCCAGATTTGATTTTTTTTATATGGATAAGCCTATAGACAAAAAAAGATATGAAAAAAATCTCAAGTAGCCAAGTGCCATCTTTTAATGTAAACAATGACAGAGTTAAAAGTGACCTGAAATAAATTTCCAAGTATCTGAAATTATTTTGCCTGGTATTAATAATACATATAAGTTAGTAATGGAATAGTTCCCTATCCTCTGTAGACCTTATATAATACAGTCAAAGAGAGGAGCTGAATCTCCTGTTTTTAATCATTCCTCTCTGTTTTGTGCTCTGGAAGAATTATGAATGACTCTTATGGAGAATAATATTACCAGTCTCATATGGGTTAAATAACGCATAAGGCACTTTGTAAAATATCAAGTGATACAGAAAGTATTCAATAAATAAAAATTATTATTAAGGTTACTTCTATAAGCTTACATATAAATTTGTCTTTATAAATTTGTGCTTTAGGAGGCATTTCTAGAAGAGAATTAATAGGACACAGGGTATGGATGTTGTTGAGGCTTTTAATACATAATTTAAAATAGATTTATAGAATGTTTCAACCAACTTAACACTCCAAAAGAATGAGAGTTCCAATCTCAATATACATTTGCTCACTTTGATAATTCAATATGAAAAATAAAGGTCTATATTTTTTCATTCCTGGTGAGGATACACATTTTGAATAGACTTATTGACTAGTTGTATTTCTATTATGTTTTTTTACCCATTTCTCTGTTCCAATGATCGTCCTTTTTCCTGTTTATTTTTAAGTGTTCTTTAAATAGCAAGGATATTAATTAATCTTTTGTCTATGGTTTTGTATAGATGCCTTCATCTTGTTTTACTTTTTAATTTTATTTACTATAAACATGAGTCATTTTTAGTATTAAAGTTAAGCATATAAGATAGGTCATAAGAATTAGTGTTCTCATGACCTTGAGATTCCCTAAGAATTATTAATGAAATAAAAAATAAAGATTGTATATGGGCTCTTTACATTTTTGAATCCCTACCTTTAGCAGCCTGTCAAAGAGAATGATTCTGTTTAGCTGGTACTCTGTGTCCCTCTCTCTGATGATTAAAGGGAGAGTGGCAGCTGCAGACAACTCATTATTGCTGTTTGAATGAGGTAAATTAGACTGGCTATAAAAGAGAAACAAAAGCAGAAAAACTGACCAAACTTATAAAATTAAAAAAAAACAAAACACCACATTTTTGTACTCTATTTAGGAAATAATTTTCAAAGAAAATGTGCAAGCTTCTTATCAATTTAATATAAACAGAAAAGAAAAATAATGGTAAAAGAATATATATATATATATACTCACTCATCTTCAAGTAGTGGGTAAAATGCTTCTCCACCAACATCTTTTAATCTCTGAATTTAAAGAGAAAATATTTATGATATTTAAGATCTGAGACAGAAACACTATTCTTTATTTTTAAAAAATATGTAAAAGTTAGATATTTATGAAGATACCAAAAAACTATAAGACAGAATCTAAAATTCATTCCTATCATAAACATGCAACTATACCAAGCCTCTAGTAAGTTTAGCTGTGAAGAATATTCTTTGTTTTTGATTTTTTACCTTGGGAATTTCTTATAAATGTTAGACACTGATTATGACAGTTTTCCAAACACAATGCAGAATTACTAACATTAGTATAAAACTGAATAAATGGAGACATTTTTAAATCATATGAATATTATGTAAAAAAAAAAGGTACCTTTTAACACATACCCCTTAATTTAAAACTGAAGTCAGATTTATTTTTGCTTTGACATTGACACAAACTAAGACAAAAGGTGCTAATAAAAAGGATTCAAAAGAATTTCTTACATCATACTTTGAATGTGCATGATTCAAATAGCTGGTAAATCAATTGGCAAAATTCAATTTTCTTATTTTTTTTTCACAAACTTATTACAATAACTGTTATTCCAAATAATAATATTGCCAGGATTATAGATATTCTTTAAAAACATAAGAAGGCAGGCAGTAGTAAAGTAAAATCTTAGACACATCCTAAGTAGGGTGATTAAAGTTAATGCTGTCTTGCCTGCTGCTCTGTTCTTCAGTCCAATGTCCAACTTGAGGGCCAAGTACCTGTTCCTGTGGGGACTGACACAGAAGTTCAAGCTCTGTGTGTAGGCAGCATTGATCTTCCATTGATTAGAGTTATTGTGCACTCACCCATGTGAGTTATTCTCAGAATTTTTTAAAGCCAAAGAAAAATCTTTTACCCACAACTAAGAACCTGGCAAACAAGGAATTTATGCCTGGCTTTTCTCTCAGTTCTGATGTGCCATAGATTTTATCCCACTTTGCCTCTAAATTTTAGGTATCTCTTTCATGGATTTTGATACTAAGTAGAAGAATAAGATTTTCCCAAATTTTGCTGCATTATTAATATGCACATTGTTTTAAAGTTTGGATTATACTGTCCTAAAAATCATAGATTTTAAGTGTCTCTTCTGCTTTTTTTGGTACCAAAAATTTGTACTTAAGAGAAAAATACAGAAAAGTCTAAGGTAAAAATTGTTATTTGGTCTCCATATTATTTTAAAAATCAGAAACATAAATAACTTTTTTTGTAACACTATTTTATTTGGAGTGAACCCTTTTCAGTATCCCTAAACTGTGAACAATGGGAAATGGAAGTATCAAAGGAAACACATCAGAGATGTGACAAAAACCTTTACATTTTTTTTATTGCCTTTATACAATCAGTGCATATTTAAGTAAAACAATTTACTATCAGGCAAACATTTTTGCATATGCTGTCTTCTTTTTTTTTTAATTTTAATGTTTATTTATTTACTTTTGATAGAGAGAGCACAAGTGGGGAAGGACAGAGACAGAAAGAGAGACACCGAATCCGAAGCAGGCTCCAGCTCTGAGATGTCAGTGCAGAGCCTGACGTGGGGCTCAAACTCACAAACGGAGAGATCATGACCTGAGCTGAAATGAGACAGTCAACCAACTGAGCCACCTAGGTGCCCCTATGCTGTCTTCTCTTTATCTTTCTGTGCCTTTATCTTGTCTGACTTTCAGCAATTCTGCCTGGATGACTTTATCTTCTGGTGCTGTCTCCCGAGCTTTCTTAAGTTCAGCTAATGCTTGATGGTATTCTTTTAATCCTTGTCATCCTTGAGCTCTACAGTACAATGCTTTAGTATTTGATGGGTCTAGTTCAAGAGCTTCCAAGTAATTCTCAATTGTTCCCTGCCAATTTGACATCTTCAGTTTATAAGCACCAATGTTCGGCATGCAATTTAAAGCTATAGGTTGCAGCTTCGATCTATCTGCTTTCTTAGTAACAGCCATGAACGTTTCACATATCTTAAAACTTTTGTGTTTTCTTAGTGGCCATCTCCCAGTTCTGGGATTTGAAAAAAGTATTTCTAATATTTTTTTTTTAAGTTTTCTGTTATTAGTAAAATTTTATCTATATCTTTTAAGTCTCTATCTGCATCCTCAGGGAAATCTGGATGACTGTCACCAGAACATCTATTGGGATTATGTCCCAATCATTCCCCTCCTTCAATTCCCCACATTCTGTAGTAACACACAATTTGGCAGGTTTTTCACCTTTTACTTCTACATTTTCCAGTATCCTTGCCACACCCATTTCTTTAATTACTTGACCAAATACCACATGTTTCCTTCCAAATGAGGAGTGGGATCTGTTGTGATAAGAACTGAGAACCATTTGTATCGCAGACCACATTTGCCATGCTCAATAAACCTTCCTGGTTAAGCTTGTAAGAGAAATTTTCATCCTCCACCTGTCCCATCAATATTTTCTCCACCTGTCCCATTTTGTTTTGAGAAGTCTCTACCCTGAATCATAAATTTCTTAATAATTCGATGGAAAGGGCATCCTTGAAATGGAGAGGTTTCCAGTGGTGAGTCCAATGCCTTTTTCTCCTCTACACAATGCACAGAAATTTTCTACAGTTTTGGGTACAACATCTGCAAACAATTCTAAGACAATTCAACCAACTCACTGCCCTCCGATGTCCACGTCAAAGAAGACTCAGGGATTGCTGGGGGTTGGAGGGCTTAGTTTTGGGGGATGGGTGTGACATTTTGAATTGCATATACACATGGGAGAGAACTCAGAGAACCTTGTGGACACCTGGAAGCTCAACCCAAAAGTAACTTTCTCTCTCTCCCTCTCTCTCTCGTTTTGATTAATAATTATAGAAAAAAAGTATTTTAAATTTCAAAAGTGGAAATATAAGGCAATTGAGAAAGTAAAATTGAAATCTTGTATTCATTTAACTTATGTTTACATAGTTTGGGTTATATTTAAATCTTTTTAAAAACTTTTTTTAATGTTTATTTATTTTTTGAGAGAGAGACAGAGCATAAGCCAGGGAGGGGCAGAGAGCGAGGGAGACATAGAATCCGAAGCAGGCTTCAGGCTCGGAGCTGTCAGCACAGAGCCTGATGTGGGGCTTGAACTCACAAACTGTGAGATCATGATCTGAGCCGAAGTCAGACTGAGCCATCCAGGTGCCCCTACTTTGGGTTATATTTAAATTAAAGAAACAATATATACAATGGAATATTACTCAACCATTAAAAATAATGAAATCTCGCCATTTGCAATGCCTGGATGCAGCTAAAGTGCATTATGCTTAGTGAAATAAGTCCATCAGAGAAAGACAAATACCATATGATTTCACTCATATGTAGAATTTAAGAAACAAAGCAGAAGAACATGTGGGAAGGGGAAAAAAAAGAAAGAAGCAAACCATAAGAGACTTTTAATGACAAAGAACAAACAAGGTTGGTGGAGGGAGGTGGGTGGGGAGATGGGCTAGATGGGTGATGGGCATTAAGGAAGCACTTGTGAATGAGGAGCACTGGGCGTTATATGTAAGTGATGAATCATGAAATTCTACTCTTGAAACCAGTATTACAGTATATGTTAACAAACTAGAATTTAAATAAAAACCTTAAAAAAATAAACAAATTAAGAGTAAAATCAAGTCAGTTGAAAACATACATTTGGATATAGTTTATTGTTTGTTGCTTTGTACTGTTATTTATGTAACCCACTATATACGTTCGTCTTTAAAGAGATGATAAGTTTAGTGTATCAAGTAGTAGTAATTATATATTTAAATTTTCTATTCCTTGCATCATGGAAAATAAGAGATTCTAATTCTCTCCTACTATATAATTTCTAAAATACTAAATGACAGGAAAAGCCTAAAAATGTAAGAAAAATGCAGTGATAGACCCAAAGCTGGGCTTAGAGAGAAAAGTTATAAGCTATCAATAAAGTGTATTGATAATTGTGGCCTGGGGTTTTAGAGCACAATGGGACAAAGACTTGGGCACCTGATTTACAGGGAGCCAGACTAGAGGAGACCCTGCTACATTCAAGTAAAGAAAAAACTGTGGTCGTTGGGTATATCCAACTTTAGCCATCTCCAGTCACTGATGTGGGGAAGAATACCCAATTCTAACTCCCTTTAGCCATCTTGTCTCTCCTAACAGGGTAAAGAAGGAAGCTGAGAAGTGTATGCGAAGGTCATGGCCAGAGACACAGGTTCACTAAAAGGCTGAGACCTAATCATAGGATTATAGAACTCTTTCCCTTCCCTTCCCTTCTTTACTTCCATGTCAATAGAACTCCTATGTAAAAGGGAATTCCAGCTGAAAGAAAAGGCCTCAGACCCCATTTTAAAAAGTCTCTAGGGAGACCCAAAGACACCAAGTGGAACAAGAACAAGGGTAGCTGAGGAAATTTTAGATTCTGACAAAAAAGCTACACAAATAATAAACAGCTAGATAAACATGACATCTTGAGCTAATGCCTATATACCACAGATTCTTTTACTGGAAAATTATGTCAAGGTTTCAACAAAAAATTGCAGGGCATGCTAAAATGTGAAAAAGACACTCTGAAGAAATAAAGCAAGCTTCAGAACCAGCTTCAGCTATGGCAGAGAGTTTGGAATTATCAGGCCAGCAATTTAAAATAACTATGATTAATATGCTAAGGGCTCTACAGAAAAAAGTGGACAACATGTAAGAACAGGTGGGTAATATAAGCATAGAGGTAAAAATTCTAATAAAGAATCAAAAGATGTAACCTAGGTGTTATAGAAACATCAGAAGAAGGAGAAAGAAAGAAACAGAAGAAATATTTGAAATAATAATGACAGAAGTTTTCAAAATTAAAGACATCAAATAACAAAGATCTAGGAAACTTAGAACATCAAGCAGCATAAATACCAAAAGAAAATCTACACCTAGGAATATCATATAAAGGACACCATCAAAAGGTAAAGGAAGAGCCACAGATTTGAAGATATATGCACTACATATAGCCAACAAAAACTCCATATTTGGAATATATATTTCAAAGTCCTCAAATCAATAAGAAATCACTCAGTAAAAAAATTGACAAAAGATATGAACTAGTAATGTAGTATAGAAGAGGTAAGCAGGATGCTAAGAAATATGAAGAGACTCATAAGTGCATTAAAATCAGGGAATTAAAATTAGTATTATAGAAATTTACTATTCTACACCTTTTAGGACAACAATTTTAAAAAAATGTTTGTTTACTTTGAAAGAGGTGTGTGTGTGTGGTGGGGGAGGGTGGGACAGAGAGGGAATCCCAAGCAGGCTCTGTCTCTGTCAGTGCAGAGACCGATGTGGGGCTCAATCTCATGAACTGTGAGATCATGACCTGAGCTGAAATCAAGAGTCATATGCTTAACCAACTGAGCCAACCAGGCACGCCTAGAGCAATAATTTTTAAATATTTGATAATACCATGTGTTATCATTTATATGGAAAATGAGAAATCTTATTCAATGATGGTAAAAAGATAAACAGATACAACTACTTTTGTGAATGATCGGACAACATACATAAAGCTGATGATGCATAGATCCTATTTCCCAACAATGTCACTCCAGGGCACATACTTTGAAGAAATTCTGACATATTTTATGAGATTAGGGAGGCATTCAAGGGTTCATGTGTAAGGTTTCATTAAAAAAATATCTGAGGCAGATTTGTCAAAACACCATTCTTACATTCCTTAGCTGGCATAATGACAACGTCACAGTGGTGTCATCCAACAGTGAGCTTCTGTCTCGACCTTGCCCAAAGCTTTCACCATCTTCAAAGAGAAAACTGAAAGGAGATTAAAAAAGATCATTATCTTAATGAGCACACAAAATCTGATTTATTGTTTCTTCTGCAAAATAAAATTTATTCCAAATCATCAATCCTTCATTAAAAAAAAAAATAAATTTTAGACTTAATGGGTTAATTAAAAATATGTAATTGCTGGTTGAAATTTCACCCAACAATTCTTCTTAAATATAAGTTGACTTGGTCTGAATATGGTATACAAATAAAAAGCATTTTAGGAACACAAGAGTAGGATTTATCCTCTTCGTTCATGCAGATTCAATGCTAAAATTACTCTCTTGATACTATTTATATGTGCTACTGAGGAAGTTTATATGAGTGAAAAATGATAAAAGAAGAAACATCACAATAGTAAATTCTTGAGAAGAAGGATAGTGAATAATAAATACATAAATTTTTAGGATTTCAGAGAATTAATTTTGAGAATTTACATATACTTGGAATTTCCATCATCTTATATTCTGGTGTTCTGCTTAATTCAATGTGTGAGAAATATAACTGACTTAAAAATCAGTTTAAGAGGGAGAAAAAGTAGAGAACCAGCGATCTATTCAAATAACCTAAAAATTTAACATGTGAAGAAAATATGACCAGCAGGCGATTTTCCTTGTTACCTACAATGAACAAATCTGTCCTAAAATGTAAAATTAAAATTTAAAGCACTGGTGTAAACTCAGGAGATTGAGGTTCACATCTTTATGAACAAATATAAAGAGCAATGGAACAGTAACAACTTTGGTTCTTAGAGTTCTACTGTTAATTTAGCTTTCAATCTAATTTATATATGATGTCCAAGATATTATGCAGTTCTGCAGTTTTCTCAACAGTGATTTAGCACCATGCTGATTTCTAGGACAAGCAACAAAGCCATAGAGTACATTTACATTTACAAATGTAATTGGAAATAAAAAAGTTACTCATATTTATTAACTCTCTTGAATATTACTATTCTTTTTCATAATTTTTTTTAAATATGAAATTTATTGTCAAATTGGTTTGCATACAACACCCAGTGCTCATCCCAACAGGTGCCCTCCTCAATACCCATCACCCACCCTCTCCTCCCTCCCACCACTCATCAACCCTCTGTTCTCAGTTTTTAAGAGTCTCTTATGTTTTGGCTCTCTCCCTCTCTAACATCTTTTTTTTTTTTTTTCCTTCCCCTGCTTCATGGTCTTCTGTTAAGTTTCTCAAGGTCCCCATATGAGTGAAAACATATGGTATCTTTCTCTGTATGACTTATTTCACTTAGCATAACACTCCAGTTCCATCCACGTTGCTACAAAGGCCATATTTCATTCTTTCTCATTGCCACATAGTATTCCATTGTGTATATAAACCACAATTTCTTTATCTGTTCATCACTTGATGGACATTTAGGCTCTTTCCATAATTTGGCTATTGTTGAAAGCGCTGCTATAAACATTGGGGTGCAAGTGCCCCTATGCATCAGCACTCCTGTATCCCTTGGGTAAATTCTTAGCAGTGCTACTGCTGGGTCATAGAGTAGACCTATTTTTAATTTTTTGAGGAAACTCCACACTGTTTTCCAGATCGGCTGCACCAGTTTGCATTCCCACCAATAGTGCAAGAGGGTTCCCGTTTCTCCATATCCTCTCCAGCATCAATAGCCTCCTGATTTGTTCATTTTAGCCATTCTGACTGGTGTGAGGTGGTTATCTGAGTGTGGTTTTGATTTGTATTTCCCTGATGAGGAACGATGTTGAGCATCTTTTCATGTGCCTGTTGGCCATCTGGATGTCTTCTTTAGAAAAGTGCCTATTCACATCTTCTGCCCATTTTTTCACTGGATTATTTGTTTTTCGGGTGTAGAGTTTGGTGAGTTCTTTATAGATTTTGGATACTAGCCCTTTATCTGATAGGTCATTTGCAAATATCTTTTCCCATTCTGTCGGTTGCCTTTTAGTTTTGTTGATTGTTTCCTTTGCTGTGCAGAAGCTTTTTATCTTCGTGAGGTCCCAATAGTTCATTTTTGCTTTTAATTCCCTTGCCTTTGGGGATGTGTCAAGTAAGAAATTGCTGCCGCTGAGGTCAGAGGGGTTTCTTCCTGCTTTCTCCTCTAGGGTTTTGATGGTTTCCTGTCTCACATTCAGGTCCTTCATCCATTTTGAGTTTATTTTGTGAATGCTGTAAGAAAGTGGTGTAGTTTCATCCTTCAGCATGTTGCTGTCCAGTTCTCCCAGCACCATTTGTTAAAAAGACTGTCTTTTTTCCATTGGATATTCTTTCCTGCTTTGTCAAAGATTAGTTGGTCGTACTTTTGTGGGTTTAATTCTGGGGTTTCTATTCTATTCCATTGGTCTATGTGTCTGTTTTTGTGCCAATACCATGCTGTCTTGATGATTACAGCCTTGTAGTAGAGGCTAAAGTCTGGGATTGTGATGCCTCCTGCTTTGGTCTTCTTCAAAATTACTTTGGCTATTCGGGGTCTTTTATGGTTCCATACAAATTTTAGGATTGCTTGTTCTAGCTTCAAGAAGAATGCTGGTGCAATTTTGATTGGGATTGCATTGAATGTGTAGATAGCTTTGGTGGTATTGACATTTTAACAATATTTATTCTTCCAACCCATGAGCACGGAATGTTTTTCCATTTCTTTATATCTTCTTCAATTTCCTTCATAAGCTTTCTATAGTTTTCAGCATACAGATCTTTTACATCTTCGATTAGGTTTATTCCTAGGTATTTTATGCTTGGTGCAATTGTGAATGGGATCAGTTTCTTCATTTGTCTTTCTGTTGCTTCATTATTAGTGCATTAGAATGCAACTGATTTCTGTACATTGATTTTGTATCCTGCGACTTTGCTGAAATCATGTATCAGTTCTAGCAGACTTTTGGTGGAGTCTATCGAGTTTTCCATGTATAGTATCATGCCATCTGCAAAAAGTGAAACCTTGACTTCATCTTTGCCAATTTTGATGCCTTTGATTTCCTTTTGTTGTCTGTTTGCTGATGCTAGCACTTCCAACACTATGTTAAACAACAGCGGTGAGAGTGGACATCCCTGTCATGTTCCTGATCTCAGGGGGAAAGCTCTGTTTTTCCCCATTGAGGATGATATTAGCTGTGGGCTTTTCATAAATGGCTTTTATGATGTTTAAGTATGTTCCTCCTATCCCGACTTTCTCGAGGGCTTTTATTAAGAAAGCATGCTGAATTTTGTCAAATGCTTTTTCTGCATCGATTGACAGGATAATATGGTTCTTATCTTTTCTTTTATTGATGGGATGTATTACATTGATTGATTTGTGAATGTTGAAGCAGCCCTGCAGCCCAGGAATGAATCCCACTTGATCATGGTGAATAATTCTTTTTATATGCTGGTGAATTCGATTTGCTAGTATCTTATTGAGAATTTTTGCATCCATATTCATCAGGATATTGGTCTGTAGTTCTCTTTTTTTACTGGGTCTCTGTCTGGTTTAGGAATCAAAGTAATTCTGGCTTCATAGAATGAGTCTGGAAGTTTTCCTTCCCTTTCTATTTTTTGGAACAGCTTGAGAAGGATAGGTATTATCTCTGCTTCAAATGTCTGGTAGAATTCCCCAGGGAAGCCATCTGGTCCTGGACTCTTATTTGTTGGAAGATTTTTGATAACTGATTCAATTTCTTTGCCAGTTATGGGTCTGTTCAAGTTTTTTATTTCCTCCTGTTTGAGTTTTGGAAGTGTGTGGGTGTTTAGGAATTTGTCCATTTCTTCCAGGTTGTCCAGTTTGTTGGCATATAATTTTTCATAGTATTACCTGATAACTGCTTGTATTTCTGAGAGATTGGTTGTAATAATTCCATTTCCATTCATGATTTTATCTATTTGGGTCATCTCCCTTTTCTTTTTGAGAAGCCTGACTAGAGGTTTATCAATTTTGTTTATTTTTTCAAAAAACCAACTCTTGGTTTCATTGATCTGCTCTACTGTTTTTTAAGACTCTATATTGTTTATTTCTGCTCTGATATTTATTATTTCTCTTCTTCTGCTGGGTATGGGGTGTCTTTGCTGTTCTGCTTCTATTTCCTTTCGGTGTGCTGTTAGATTTTGTATTTGGGATTTTTCTTGTTTCTTGGGATAGGCTTGGATTGCAATGTATTTTCCTCTCAGGACTGCCTTCGCTGCATCCCAAAGTGTTTGGATTGTTGTATTTTCATTTTCGTTTGTTTCCATATATTTTTTAATTTCTTCTCTAATTGCCTGGTTGACCCATTCATTCTTTAGTAGGGTGTTCTTTAACCTCCATGCTTTTGGAGGTTTTCCAGACTTTTTCCTGTGGTTGATTTCAAGCTTCATAGCCTTGTGGTCTGAAAGTATGCATGGTATGATCTCAATTCTTGTATACTTATGAAGGGCTGTTTTGTGACCCAGTATGTGATCTATCTTGGAGAATGTTCATGTGCACTTGATAAGAAAGTATATTCTGTTGTTTTGGGATGCAGAGTTCTAAATATATCTGTCAAGTCCTTCTGATCCAATGTATCATTCAGGACCCTTGTTTCTTTACTGACCATGTGTCTAGATGATCTATCCATTTCTGTAAGTGGGGTGTTAAAGTCCCCTGCAATTACCACATTCTTATCAATAAGGTTGCTTATGTTTGTGAGTAATTGTTTTATATATTTGGGGGCTCCCGTATTTGGCGCATAGACATTTATAATTGTTAATTCTTCTTGATGGATAGACCCTGTAATTATTATATAATGCCCTTCTTCATCTCTTGTTACAGCCTTTAAAGTCTAGTTTGTCTGATATAGGTATGGGTATTCCAGCTTTCTTTTGACTTCCAGTAGCATGATAGATAGTTCTCCATCCCCTCACTTTCAATCCTAAGGTGTCCTCAGGTCTAAAATGAGTCTCTTGTAGACAGCAAACAGATGGGTCTTGTTTTTTTATCCATTCTGATACCCTATGTCTTTTGGTTGGCTCATTTAGTCCATTTACATTCAGTGTTA
Organism: Panthera leo; assembly: GCF_018350215.1. Lineage (NCBI taxonomy): Eukaryota > Metazoa > Chordata > Mammalia > Carnivora > Felidae > Panthera > Panthera leo. The sequence continues at coordinate 116,194,302 of NC_056682.1, read as the reverse complement.
TTATAGAAAGATATGGGTTTAGAGTCATTGTGATGTCCGTAGGTTTCATGCTTGTAGCGATGTCTCTGGTACTTTGTCTCACAGGATCCCCCTGAGGATCTCTTGTAGGGCTGGTTTAGTGGTGACGAATTCCTTCAGTTTTTGTTTGTTTGGGAAGACCTTTAGCTCTCCTTCTATTCTAAATGACAGACTTGCTGGATAAAGGATTCTCGGCTGCATATTTTTCTGTTCATCACATTGAAGATTTCCTGCCATTCCTCTCTGGCCTGCCAAGTTTCAGTAGATAGGTCTGTCACTAGTTTTATCGGTCTCCCTTTATACGTTAGAGCATGTTTATCCCTAGCTGCTTTCAAAATTTTCTCTTTATCCTTGTATTTTGCCAGTTTCACTATGATATGCCATGCAGAAGATGGATTCAAGTTACATCTGAAGGGAGTTCTCTGTGCCTCTTGGATTTCAATGCCTTTTTCCTTCCCCAGATCAGGGAAGTTCTCATTTATGATTTGTTCAAGTACACCTTCAGCCCCTTTCTCTCTCTCTTCCTCTTTTGGAATTCCTATTATACGGATATTGTTCCATTTCATTGCATCACTTAGTTCTCTAATTCTCCCCTCAAACTCCTGGATTTTTTTTATCTTTTTCTCAGCTTCCTCTTTTTCCATAATTTTATCTTCTAATTCACCTATTCTCTCCTCTGCCACTTCAATCTGAGCTGTAGTTGCCTCCATTTTTATTTTGCACCTCATTTATAGCATTTTTTTTTAGCTCTCATGACTATTTCTTAGTCCCTTGATCTCTGTAGCAATAGATTCTTTGCTGTCCTCTATACTTTTCTCAAGCCCAGCTATTAATTTTATGACTATTATTGTAAATTCATGTTCTGTTATATTGCTTAAATCGTTTTTGATCAATTCGTTAGATGTCTCTACTTCCTGGAGTTTTTTTGAGGAGAGTTCTTCTATTTTGTCATTTTGGATAGTCCCTGGGGTGGCGCAGAACTGCAGGGCACTTCCCCTGTGCTGTCTGGAGTAACTTGTGTTGGTGGGTGGGGCCGCAGTCCGACCTGATGTCTGTCCCCAGCCCACCGCTGGGGCCACAGTCAGACTGGTGTGTACCTTATCTTCCCCTCTCCCAGGGGCAGGACTCACTGTGGAGTGGTATGGCCCCTGTCTGGGCTACTTGCACACTGCCAGGCTTGTGGTGCTGCTTTGATGGGAACTGGCCTATTAGCCAGGGTGGATCGGCAAGGTGCACAGGGGCGGGAGGGGCAGGCTTAGGTCACTTTGCCCACGGTGGTCCCCTGTAGGAGGGGCCCTGAAGCACCAGGAGGGAGGCAGGCTGGCTGACTCGTCGGAGGGATGGATCCACAGGAGCCCAGTGTTGGGTGTTTTTGTGGTGCAAGCACGTTCGGTGACGGTAACTGGTTCCTTCTGGGGTTTTGGCTGGGGTATGGGAGAGGGAGATGGCGCTTCCCAGCGCCTTTGTTCCCTGCCAAACTGAGCTCTATCTTCTGGAGCTCAACACCTCTCCCTCCCGCTCTCTGAGCAAGGCTGTTGACTTATAATATTCCAGATGTTAAGTCCCGCTGGCTGTCAGAACTCACCCAGTCGGGCCCCTCTGCTTTTGCAAGCCAGACTCGGGGTTCCATCTTGCCTGGCGGGCTGCCCTTCCACCGCCCAGGCTCCCTCCCGCCAGTCCGTGTAGCATGCACCACCTCTCCGCCCTTCCTACCGTCTTCCATGGGCCTCTTGTCTATGCTTGGCTCCTGAGAGTCCATTCTACTAGTCTTCCAGCTGTTTTCTGGGTTATTTAGGCAGATGTAGGTGGAATCTAAGCCTTGAATATTACTATTCTTTCTGACGTCTATATTTTTCATTTATTGAACATCAATTATTGCAAGATATTCTATGATAATAGGGTTATGTCAAATAGATCATAGGGCAAATTATTTTTTTAAAAATAGTACTTATTAAAAATAATAAAATATTAATGGGAATTCTGCAATTAGAAGCTCCAGTCAAGAAAACAAAGTATTGACTTCCAATTGCTTTCATAATTACTTAGCTGGAATGTCTACCAAAAAAAAATCCCAAATTAAAAAAAAATGTTAGTATCAAATTTTTTTCATTTCCAAGAGAAGCTTTCTTTCCTTACTTGGGAAGTGTGCAGATAGGTGGTTTGGATCGAATGATTTCCTTGTTGACAAGCTCCTTCTCCAAGTCACCTCCAGCTAAACACCAAAGGTAATATACTTCTTCAATAGATCTTTCTGCCAGGTAATCACTGTTTACATCTATTAATGGAAAATGGAAAAGAATCATAGCTCTCACACTTTCTGTTTTTATTAAAAGGCAATAGGCAATAATAGCTGACATTCTCAACAAATACTAATTGAAGAACACAGTATGAGTCGCTTTAGAAGATTCATACTATACAATGCACAAAGGATGAAATGAGGATATACACATTGAATGTACATTCAGTTACTCTGAGAAGAAGAGTGGAATTTTTACCTTCTATATCAGAGATATATGGGATATATATTCCATACATGTATCAGATATATCGGGTTCTGTGGGAAAGGGATACAGGCCAAAAATGGCAACTTGTGTGGGTAACTAACACAAACTATCCCATCCTTCGTATCTTGAGGCAATAGCTGCCTCTTCTGAAGAGCTTTTCTTGATGTCTCAAGCAGGATATGATTCCACTGTACTATGTTCATACTGACCCTTATTAATAATAGTAAATAAATGTTTATCTGCCTCTCCATTTGGTATGAATGTTATATGGGGGTGGGGTGCCTGAGTGGCTCAGTCAGTTAAGTGTCCGACCTCAGCTCAGGTCATGATCTCATGGTTCATGAATTTGAGCCCTGCATTGGGCTCTCTGCTGTCAACATGGAGCCTGCTTCAGATCCTCTGTCCCCCTCTTTCTCTGCCCCTGCTCCACTCATTTTCTCTCTCTCTGAAAATAAATAAATAAACTTAAAAAAATGCTACGTGAATAGCAGTTACATAACTATAATATACACATATATAATTATATATATATTTGATAAACATAAAACTGAAAATATAGTAAGGATACTTCCTTTAAAAATAAGGCTTATATTATTTTCTGTCTTATCTATCATTACCTTTACACAGCTGGCTGATATCCTCAGGCAGAGTTAAATCAGCACATCTTAGAGAAGATGAAAACAGACTGGCAGGTTTGGTAAAGGGAGTATATAACGGTGACACTTCACTGAATACCTTGTCCTGCATTAATTCATCTGCAGTTGGCCTTGAGAAAAATTTAAAACACAGAGTATGAATGAAGTCATTAAAAATCTGCTAGAATAATGGCACACATTCAAGAGGATGTTTTAAAAAGTTAAAGGAATAGTTAAAAGTCTTAAATACATCATAAGTAAAGAAAATAATAATAAAACTCTCCTTAGCAGAATCTTGATGTATACTTTTATATAAAAAGTGACTATAAGTAAATGCTGAATTTTCTCCCATATTGTGCTTTTTGTACCTTATGATCTATCAAAGATTATATATAAGCTTCTCCATTTTTTAACTTTTATCTTGACTATTATGTGCTTCCTTTACTGAATATCTTAATTAAAATTCTAAACTAATAATCATCTAAACTAATAATTTTTCTCCTTTTATTAATATACATTAGAGCCATAGCTAATAGTTATGATACTAATATCAATTTTGTATTCCTATATGTATGCAAATATTCTTATTTAATCCATTAGTATAATAACTAATAAAAAACCACAACTACTTGTACATCAGGGCATTTGGGTGGCTCAGTCGGTTGAATGTTCGACTCTTGATTTTGGCTCAGGTCATGATTTCACACTCATGAGATCGACTCCTGCATCAGGCTCTATGCTGGGTGTGGAGCCTGCCTAAGATTTGTTCTACCTCTCTCCCTCTCTCTCTCTCCCTCCCCATTCTCTCTCTCTTAAAAAAAAAAAAAAAGAAAAGAAAAGAAAAGAAAAGAAAAGAAAAAGAAAGAAAAAACCCACAACTATTTATATATTCAAGATCTCAGTATAATCTCAAAGTCTTAATAATAATATCAACCTCTTGGAAGGGTGGAAGGTGAGACACTTCTTCAAAAGATCTATCACATTTTCAGGAAGGTCCTGGTAAATAAAAAGAGAAAAGAATTATTTAAAATGACCCATTTAAAAAATACATTTTACTCAAATGTTTACTATTCTAGAGCACTTTGAGTTTTTCTAAAGATTCTTTATTTGGACTTTATACTAATTTACATTAGATTGTCACTCTATAAAAAAGCAAATTATCTGAAAAGAAATACATATAGCTTTAAAATAGTTTGCTGTTAGATCCCAAGTATACAGAATACATCAATTTTCAATAACAGATTAATGCCAAACCTTTATAATGTCCAGACAACCATGTTCTTCAGCCAGAACTATTATAGTGTCATCTACGCAATCTATAACACAAAAAAATTGTATGAATTAATGCTGCTTTTCTTATCTATCGGATTAAATGGGAACTGAACTCTGATATTTTTTTAAAAAATGTGTTATGCAGCTTTGGAACTTGGAATATTAAGAAGCTTGTGACTTTGTCCTTACATGTTTCCTTACAGGTTTTGATAAAAATACTTTAAACACTAAATATTAACTGAATTACAGATACTGAAAGATAGTAGCTTAAAAAGTGAAATAAAGCAGTGATTCAAAATGAAGATTCTCATGTTCTCTCTCTCTTGCTCTCTTCTTCCTGTACATGTAATACACACACACACACACACACACACACACACACACACTACTCTTTTGTATATATACAATTTGGAGAATGTACACACATCTCTAAGGATTTATAGTACAAATTTTTACAATCCCTATCAAAATACCTACAGCATTTTTCACAGAACTAGAACAAATAATCCTAAAATCTGTATGGAGCTACAAAAGACCCTGAATAGTCAAAACAATCTGAAAAAAGAAGAACAAACCTAGGGGGTGTCATAATCCTAGATTTTAAGATTTCATTTTTTTTTGTAGTAACAAAGCTGTAGTAATCAAAACAATATGATACTGGCACAAAAGCAGACACATATCAGTGAAAAAGAATAGAGAGCCCAGAAATAAACTCATGCTTACATGGCCCATTAGTCTTTGACAAAGGAGGCAAGAATATGAAATGGGAAAAAATGTTGGGAAAACTGAACAGCTAAATGCAAAAGAATGAAAAGGGACCACTTTCTCACACCATATAGAAAAATAAACTAAAACCAGATTAATGACCTAAATGTGAGACCTGAAACCATAAAAATTATAGAAGAGAAGATAGGCAGGAATTTCTGTGACATCGGCTGAAGCACATCTTTCTAGATATGTCTCCTGAGGCAAGGGAAACAAAAGCCAAAATAAACTATTGGGACACTACATTAAAATAAAAAGCTCTGCACAGTGAAGGAAGTAATTAACAAAAATAAAGGACAATCTATTGAATGGGTGAAGATTTTTGCAAATGATCTATCTGATAAAGGGTTAGTATCCAAAACATATAAAGAACTTACACAAATCTTGGATCACTATATTGTACACCTGAAACTAATATACCCTGTATGTTAACTATCCTGGAATTTAAGTAAAATAAAATAATTAAAAAAAGAACTTATACAATTCAACACCAAAAAAAAAAAAAATCCAATTAGAAAACTGGGGAGAAGACATGAACAGACATTTCTTCAAGAAGACACACAGATGGCCAATGGAGACACAAGAAAAATGCTCAATATCACTGTTATCAGGGAAATACAAAGCAAAACCACAATGAGGTATTACTGCATACCAGTCAGAATGGCTAAAATCAAAATCAGAAGAAACAACAAGTGTTGGCAAAGATGTGGAAAAAAGGAACTCTTGTGCACTGTTGGTGCAATGCAAACTGGTACAGCCACTGTGGAAAACAGCATGAAGGTTTCTCAGAAAATTAAAAATAAAAGTACCATATGATTTAGTAATCCCAGTATTGGGTATTTACCCAAAGAATATGAAAACACTAATTCAAAAAAATATATGCATCCCTATCTTATTGCGGTATTATTTATAAGAGCCAGATTATGGATGCAGCCCAAGTGTCCATCAATAAATGAATGGATAACAAAGATGTGGTGTATATATACACAATGTAATATCAGCCATAAAAAAGAATGGAATCTTGCCATTTGCCACAATGTGGATGGATCTAGAGAATACAATGCTATGTGAAACAAGTCAGAGAAAGACAAATACCATGATTTCACTCATATGTAGAATTTAAGAAACCAAACAAATGAAGAAAAAAAAGAGACAAGTAAAACAAAACAAAACAGACTCTTAGTATAGAGAACAGACTGATGGTTCCCAGAGGGGAATTAATGCTGCTTTTCTTATCTATCAGATTAACTGGGAACTGAACTCTGATAATTACCAGAGGGGAGGTAGGTGGGAGGACAGATGAAAACAGAGGAAAAGGATTAAGAGTATATTTATCATGATGAGCACTGAGTAATATACAGAATTGCTTAATCACTATATTGTATACCTGAAACAGTTTAACACTGTATGTTAACTACACTGGACTTAGCAAAAATAAAAAAAAAAAAAATAATAGAGTTCAGGGCACCTGAGTGGCTCAGTCAGTTAAGTGCCCGGCTCTTGATTTCACTCAGGTCATGATCTCACAGTTCAGTTTGTGGGATCCAGCCCTGCATCAGACTCCATCCTGTCAGGGTGGAGTCTGCTTGGGATTCTCTCTCTTCCTCTCTCTCTGCCCCTCCCCCATTTGCATGTGTGCTCCCGCTCTCTCTCAAAATACAAATAAACATTAAATATATATTAAAAAATAATAAAGTATAAGTTTAGTTTGTAGACCATATTAAGAAATCTCTAAGACTCTTTAATAGTCTTATTATCAATTGTTTAAATTAAATGTTGTAAATATGGTAAAATTTAATGCAGTTATATTTATAATTCATTATTATTCAATATTTATTAACACTTTTCTCTATATATATTCTTACTTACAAACCCTATTAACCTGGACAGCAATCTGTCACTCTTTCATATAAAGTGCTCTATCACTGTTTTTCTCTCCTTTATTACCACACATGCTTAATTTATTCCACTCTAAAATAGATTACATAAATTTTTGTAAACTTGAATTAAAACATTAGGATCTAATATACATGTAAAATAAATGAGCTTGTTAAAAGAAAAAATAAACATTCTTCCCAGTCATTATTCACACATGATTCATCAAACAGAAAGCTCAAAATTTAAGATATATTATCAGAAGGTAAACTGCTACAGAGAAGTATAACTTTATATTCTCATTTTTTGATTTCACAACTTAGTTTACTTGGCTAGATCACGAAGCTAAGATAATATCTATCTACATTATAATTCCGTAATGAATAAGGAAAACACTAAAATATTTCAGAAAGCACTTCTTAAGTTTGTACTGTTAATGCTTACCACTGATCATTAGAAGATTTAAAAAGTCAGGATATTTCAGTGTATTCACTATTTTAGAACACATTATTGTGTATGCTTACTAAAAGTCACAAAAGATAATATTTATATTTGAAAAATAATCCATTGTGAGACACTTACCTAATGTAAGCAAAAATTTTAGTCTTTCAGAAATATCCAAGCTTTGAAATAATTTTCTTCCCTAAATAAAATAGGAAAAGAAATTTGAAGAAATTTGTGTTAACATTTACATCATTCTTCAGGAAGGTATTTTTTTTTTTCCCCAGAGCTGAAAATGATTTTCTCAGGTACCTCTTTTTCTCTTCAGAGGTTTTGACTTTTAGATTTTAGAGTTAGCTCCATTAAAGAAGAATCATTGGTTTAACATTTAAACATTTCACATATCTAAGGATCAATTACATTCTTATTTGGTCTCAAGCATTCCTCATTTTAGAGACCTACATATACCTGGTTGTCTAGAGAGATTCCAGGACACAGGGAGTCTTATTTGATTCCAAATGGCCCCTTGGAAAGAGTCATATTATCCTTACATTTGAGACCAAAATGGCCCCTTGGAAAGAGTCATATTATCCTTACATTTACCTAACTAATTCTTACTTATATATCATATGAAATCCAGGTAATCTGTTGTCTCCATTAAGAAACATTCCATGATATTCCTTCCTCCCACAATGAATTAGACAACCATCCTTTGTGCTCCCATAGCACCTGGTACATTTATTTTAAGACACATACATTGTATTTTAGTTGTTTTCTTATTAGTCAGCTTCTGGGCGGGGGGGCGGGGGGGGGGCGGGTAGGGGAGGTTGGGGGTTGCTGCTTGACATAGTCTGAAATCACTTAAAACTTCAACAATTATGTGTTGAGCATTCGTGTGCCAAATTGGACTTTCAACCACAAGTTATATTATAACTTGGGCAAATTACTCAACCACTTGAAGTTTTACTTTTCTCATTTATAAAACTGGAATATTAACTGTATATGATACACAGGTTGCAATGAGGATTATACAATGTATGAAAAAGTGCTTGGCATTTATTGCACACAGAAATGCCTTCATAAATGTTGGTAATTATGTTTCCTTTATCATAAACAAATTAAACTTATAGGATTCTTTAAGTAGACTTAGAGGGAAAGGCTTACAGGGTGCCTGGGTAGCTCAGTTGGTTGAACATCCGACTATTGATTTCAGCTCAGGTCATGATCTCACAGTCATGAGACTGAACCCCACATTGGGCTCAGCGCTGAGTGAGGAGCCTGCTTGGGATTCTCTCTCTCCTCTCTCTCTGCCCTTTCCCTGCTTGTGCACTCTCTCTCTCTCTCAAAATAAACAACTAAACATTTTAAAAAAGGAAGAAAAGGCTTAAGAATATACCTTGGTCTTTACGTGGAGAAAAAAAAAAACTTCTTTTTTAAGAAAGAGAGAGCAAAAACTTTCTTAAACATTTATGAAATTAGAACTACAGGTGGAGAGATCATTGAAAGAAAAAGTTGCCATTCCTGTCTCAATTTCTTACACTACTATCTTATTAATCTTCTAGATATGCAGGTTTGACTTTATCAATATCTTATTTAAAAACTTTAAATGGTCCTCCATACCATATATAACTAAATATAAACTTCTCAATTCAGCAATCAAAGTCTTCTAGGATATGGCTCCAATATATCTTTTCAATCTAAGTGCTTACTATTTATCTACGTATGATGAACACACACACACACACACACACACACACACACACACACACACACATACACACACACACACACACACACGCACACACACGAAGCAGTTCAATTTGATTACTTGCAATACAGTGAGCACACTCTGCCTGTTCAGGCATACAGACTTTGACTCATGTTATTTCCCTACCAGTAGTTTTTTTTCTTCATGGCTATCAAATTTTTGTATATATCCTTTATTTCATTCCCACTCCTGAATGTTAATTTTGTGAATTAAAGAATTCAAAATTCAAATTACTTCTCTCAGCACTTTGATGGCATTATGCCACTGCTTTCTTACTTCCAAGCTACTAAGAAGTTTAATGCCAATCTCATTCTTGGTAGGTAGTATGTCTTTTCTCTCCGACACATTTGAAGATTTTCTCATTAACAGTGATAAAGACATCAGAGCTTAGTGAAGGAAGCTTGGTGTGTTAGTTAAGAGTACAGCTTTGCATATAGTTGATGGGTACAAATTTGCTCAAGTGCTTACTATTGTGTAACTAGGACAGGTTGCTTAATTTCTTTGTACCTCAATTTCCTGATCTGTAAACTAAAGATAATAATTAAATTTTATAAGACTGGTGTGAGTATTGACTAAAATAATAGATGTAAAGAGATTAGAAAAGTACCTGATTTTGAAAAGTTCTCCATAAATGTTACTCATTATTTCATTATTGGTTATTCTAAAAGTAGAGTATATGATTTCAAGGTATTTGTTGTTGTTTTTTTTGTTGTTGTATGTTGTGATTTTTTTTTCCCTGCAAGGTAATTAGTGGGTTCTTTGAAACCAAGGGCTTTAGTCTTGGTTTCTTATTAGAACATCTGGATCTATCTTCCCTGTCTTTTAAAATTTCTACTGGGCGCCTGGGTGGCTCAGTCGATTAAGTGGCCGACTTCGGCTCAGGTCATGATCTCACGGTCCATGGGTTTGAGCCCAGTGTCGGGCTCTGTGCTGACAGCTCAGAGCCTGGGGCCTGTTTCAGATTCTGTGTCTCCGTCTCTCTGACCCTCCCCCGTTCATGATCTGTCTCTGTCTCAAAAATAAATAAACATTTAAAAAAAATTTAAATTTCTTTCATATTTTCAACTTCCTTATTTCTTTGTGACATATTCTGGGAGAATTACTCAGCTTCATCTTCTATGTTCAGTGTGTCTAGTTTCTTATGATCCATCTCTTTAGTTCTTTATTTCAATAGTTACATTTTGGGGCGCCTGGGTGGCGCAGTCGGTTAAGCGTCCGACTTCAGCCAGGTCACGATCTCGCGGTCCGTGAGTTCGAGCCCCGCGTCAGGCTCTGGGCTGATGGCTCGGAGCCTGGAGCCTGTTTCCGATTCTGTGTCTCCCTCTCTCTCTGCCCCTCCCCTGTTCATGCTCTGTCTCTCTCTGTCCCAAAAATAAATAAAAAACGTTGAAAAAAAAAATTAAAAAAAAAAATAGTTACATTTTTTTTCCTTAAAACCCTTAACTGGTTCTTGTTCTTTTCAGCAAATGTTCTTGACTCAGAGTTTCTATAATTGTTTCACAAATGGCATTGTTTTCTTTATCTCCTAAAAAACGTGTACATTTATTTTAAAGTCCTTTCAATGGTGTAAATTCTTCTTGTTGTTTCTTTTTATTGTAGATGTATGTATTTATTGCATGTATCATATTGTAGATGTATTGTTTTAGGTGTTTGGTATTTCTTAGAAATGTTCTCACCTCTTAATACAAATTTTCCTACACATCTTTTGGACTATGAAAACTTCTGGGTGGCACAGTGGCTGTATTGCCTTTCTGGTGATATGGTAAAAGCTTCCTAGCAAAACGGCTTTGGTATAGCCTCTCATCTATTTCCTAGGATTTTTAGCATACCAAAAGTTCCATTTTTAGTTGTTAGTATGCTATTAATTTATATCTTAATATTTTACATCAATTCTAAAGTTTTGACGAAGTAGGAAGATTTAAGCTTATATTCAGTATGCCATTCTAAAACTAGACTGTGTAAACGTTAAGTATCACTTAAAATGTCATGAAGTCCCTATTATGAAATGAATGTTTCCTTTCTTGGAATTCACATAGCTTTTCTGAGTTTATCTTCTAAGTTTATGGATTTGAATTAAATTATAAGCTTCTTGACAATGTGTCTTAAACACAGTTTATCTCTTGCTGCATTTGTCATGATGCTGTACACACAGTACATACTCATCTACATTTGTTGAACTGAATTACTCATAGGACATATACCCTGATCATTAATACAGAGTTTAGATATAGGTTACATAATAAAAAGGAAAAGTTGTACATTTGAAATTTACACTTCCATATACTTCACATTCACATTTCAGTAAGATTTTTCATTTAGGCTATGACTTTTTAAAAAGTTTTTTAATGTTTATTTATTTTTGAGAGAGAGACAGAGTGTGAGTGGGTAAGGGGCAGAGAGAGGGAGACACAGAATCCAAAGCAGGCTCCAGGCTCTGAGCTGTCAGCACAGAGCCTGATGTGGGGCTCAAACTCACGAACCATGAGATCATGACCTGAGCCGAAGTCGGATGCTTAACCAACTGAGCCACCCAGGTGCCCCTAGGCTATGATTTTAAACAACAATGAGATTTATCATTATTTCATACCAATGAAAAGTAAAATGGTCTAGACAGAGAATAGCAAAGAATCAGAAAATCTGGTATTTTCCCTTAGAAAAAGCTGTGCCAACAGGTAAACTACCATGTTATTATGAATATTATGATTTTAATCATAAAATATTTTTCTTAATCATAAAATATTATAATATCATAATAAAAGATAACATCCAGGGACCATTTGCTATATAACATACTATACTAAGTACTTTATATATATATATTATTTCATTTTTCCAACAATTATACAGTATAGATGAAAAATTTCTGCTTCTAAAGATCTCATTGTCCAAGTAAAGTAGGCACATGTGACACATGTCATAATAGAAGAGCAAAGAAGATAAGGACCTAATGCTGGCAGTTATTTGGAACTAGGATTGACAGATTGTTAGTTGTTCCTCCAAAATTATTTTCATCTTGGCCATGACAGGCTGTTTCTTGTCCCTCTAAATTCATTCTCATCTTCTTCCTCAATATTTATGTGTCCAGCTAAAGACTACATTTTTTAGTCTCCCTTGTACCTATAACGTAGCCACTTAAGTAAACTGTCACCAGTGAAAAGTAGAGTTGATATCTGCACTTTTAGATCATTGTTTTTAAAAATTATTTTTCATGTTTATTTATTTATTTTGAGAGAAAGCACATGAGGAGGAGAGGGGCAGAGAGAGGGGAAGAGGGAGAATCCCAAGCAGGCTCAGCACTGTCAGTGCGGAGCCCAATGCAGGGCTTGATTTCATGAACCATGAGATCACGACCTGAGCCAAAATCAAAAGCTGGATTCTCAATTGACTGAGACACCCAGGTACCCAGATCATCTTCTTAAAGACAGTACCATGAACTCACTCCTCTCCTTCCCTATGGCTAAACATGGTGATAAAGAAATCGGCTTTGGAAACCAGACATTTGAGATTGACAGAGCCAAATTCTGGATTTCTGCATGATGTGGAGTGTTACAAGAGGCAGAAAAACACCTATGTTCTCTAAGCTACTATATTTTTAAGTTCTTTCTTTTTAATATCAGCTTAGTCTTTGCCCTAATAAATAAAGAGGGTATCTAGGAAAGGTCTCATAAAACATAAGTCCACTACAAAGTGAGTCTTCTAGAAAATATAAGAGAACAGGAGACAAGAAGGTATTTAGGGAAGAAAGAATACCACAGAATGGAGAGAGAGCATGCAAAGAGTATAAGCAGCTTTAGAGTAAACATTTCTGGAACTGTTTAATTTTTTACACTTAGTATGGTGTAAGTTTTTCATATTTAGCAAAAGTACAAAACAAACACTTCTAAAGATACCAAAATATATGCAAATAAATTGTCAAACAGGATTTTTTAACAAGTCAAATAGATTTATGTGTTTTTCCCTCATACCTAGTCAATCCAGAAAGCAAAAATGTATCATGGTTAAGTAGCTTTCCTATCCAAAAAACTTATTCTAATAAGCATACAATTTCTTTTTAGTTTAATATTTCTTTATACATACCACAGAAAGCTCAAATAAAATTATTCCAAGAGACCACACATCTGATTTGGGGCCAGAAGGCAATGGTTTTTCACTTGGCATATGATCAGTGCTTTTGACAATTCCTTGTGCAATTACCTCGGGTGCCAAGTATGATGGATATCTAAAATGATACATTAAATAAATGAACAATTACTACAAACTACAAAGGGGTAAAAGTAATATTACATTTTTACAATCAGTATGGTAAGATCTAAGTAAAAGTCCAGGGAAAATAAATTAACAAACTTTGCAAGGAAGAATTCTAAACTAACCGTCATAATACAGGTCTTCATGTCTAGAATCAAGAGAAAATATGTATGAGTCTCAAATAATTTTAAAGCTACTATGTCTCTCTGAAGCTGTAGTTCTTCTCTTTGTTTTCTTCTCTTTCTGACACATGCCTTCTTCCAGCATTCTGTTTCCAGGTGTTTTTCCTTTCCTTCTTACTACCTGTCTTCTCCCTATACCTATTATTTAAAGTACATTTTATCTTTGAAAATAGTATGTATTCTTTTAAGTAGTCGGAATGTCAAAATCTTTAAAAATATATACATTGAAAAGTAAGACTCTCTGTACTCCAGGCACCCATACATATTTATATAGAGATAAACTTGACCATCCATCACCACTGTTCCTTGGGGCAGCATACTATACACACTACTCTGCACACCTTTGTTTTTCCACTTAGAGTTCATTTTAGAGATCATTCTATAAAAATAAGTGTAGATTTGCCTCATTCTCTTTGAAAACTGAAAAATTTCATTGTATTGATGCACTTAATTTATTTGACCAAACTGTGAAGGACATTTTGGAAGTTTCATTCCTACACAGATAATCAATTGAGATCTACTCTATTTATTGATACCCTATTTCCCCCCAAGTAGTCCATAGTACCAGTTTCTACCACAAATAAAATCTCTACATACATGTTGGTATGCATCTTGGCTCCCTATTTTGTTCCATTGGTAAGCTTGCCTAACACTGTACCATTGTACTATTTTAACTCTATAACATTACATAAATAATTGCCAATATTGCTAAATTAAATCCTCTCAAAACACACACATCTTTTAATTTCTCTGCAGGAGTGTCTAGGTACTTTTATTTAATTTTATATTTAATATTTACATTATTTATATCATAGTTTTATACTATTAATTTAACAATTAAATAATATTGTTATAATATAGTTATTATTTATATTATTAATTTAATATTTAATAAATATAATTGTGTATAGCATATAATTTAATTAATAAATAATATATAATAATGTTCTTATTTATATTAACTTATAATAATATATAAATGTATATTATATAAATAATATATATTATATTCTTATTATAATTATTTTTAATTTTTATATATTTATATATTTTTAATAATGACCCATATAATTTATATTATTAACTTAATTAATAATTAAATATTATCATAATAATATATTAATATTATTAACTTAATATTTATATCATATATAAATAATTATATATATAGTTTTACATATATATAAAACTATCTTGTCAAGGTTTCTCTCTAAAACACACACACACACACACACACACACACACACAGAGCTGGAATTTTCATTGAAATTGGATCAAATGTAGAACAGGGTGGGAAGAATTGGCATCTTTCTGATACTGACCCTAACACTCTATGAACACGATATCTCTATATTTACTTTGGCCTTTTGTAATGCCTTTTAAAAAGGATTTATGTTTCTTTCACAGAGATATTAAACATACCTGATTAGTTTCTTATCAGGTATTGTATATATTTTGCTGATTTGTAAGTAATTTCTTTGTATTAATTTTATATCTACAACCTCACTAAACCCTCATCTTTTATGGGAGAATTCTTTTGAGTAGTCTTGTAGATAATCAAATCAGTTGTGCTTACCTGATTTGTTTAAAGTAACAGTTTTGTTTCCTCCTTTCTATCATTATAGCTCTTAGCACAAAAATTTCTATTGGTGTTAACCATGAATAAATTTTGAAAAGTTTTGAATACCTCTTCTGTATTTATTACAAACAAAACATATGATTCTTTTCATTTATATGCTAATGAGTTTAAATACATTGATTCCCTGATGTTTAACCAACCTTGCATTCCTAGAACTTTTGTTTCTAGTAATTTCACTGAGAAATAATAATTTTACCTTCTTTCCATTGTTGATATTTATCTGATTTCTTTTCCTTGTGCAACTACATTCATTAGTACCAGGAATACATTGTCAAATGACAGTGGTGTTAATAAATATTTTGTTTAAAACCTGAAAACTTTGGGTTGAGATCAGTCTCTCTTTCTAATAACAGGCAGATATAGATAAATGGATGATTTTCACTACATTAAGGAAGTATTCACATAGTTCTTTTTTATTAAGAAAAAAATTTAATGAAAATGTTGTGATGTTAAATCTATCAGATGTTTGTAAGAATCCGGAGAAATGACTGAATTTTACTTCTGATATATTATTACTGATATATACTCTATTAAATTATGTTTATAGATTTCCTAAGCCATCTGAATATTTAGGGAGGGAGGGAGGGAGGGAGAGAGAGAGAGAGAGAGAGAGAGAGAAAGAGAGAGAGAGAGAGAGGGAGAGAAAGAATCCCAAGCAGACTCTGCACTGTCAATGCAGAGCCCAATGTGGGGCTCAAACCCACAAACCATGAGATCATGACCTGAGCTAAAATTAAGAATCAGACACTTGACCAACTGAGCCACCCAGATGCCCCAAGTACAGGAAAAGTTTTAGCAGGAAATTCAACAGCAAATATAAAGGAATTGGTAAGAAAATCATATTATTGTGTAAAATATCTTCCTATCAGACTAAAATACCTACCTTCTGTCTTCTAAACTCAAAAATGTAAGCCATTTTATTTAATAAAAAAGACAAAGCCTTAGAACTCCAGGGTGGCTCAGTTGGTTGAGTGGTTGAGCATCCAACTTTGGCTCAGGTCATGATCTCGTGTTCCTGAGTTTGAGCCCCATATCCGCTCTCTGTGGTCAGCACAGAGCCCACTTCAGTTTCTCTGTCTCTCCCGCTTGTGCTTTCTCTCTCTCACAAAAATAAAACATTTAAAAACAGACAAAGCCTTTATAAACAGTATACTCTATAAAATGTGTCAAACTTCTAACTTTAATTTTCTAATGAATTCATTTTATGAATAATTCCATAAAACCTTAAGTTGATTTGCTGAGATGGAAATTATTTCTTCTCTCAGTGAATCCCCATGATATTTTATCTGTATCTTTATGGTTCTCTAATGACTATAAGATACTTATTTTACTTGTTTCATATGTATGTAATGGACTATACACAATATGTAATACTACCCATTTTTATGTTTTGTTTTTTTCTATGTTTACAATACTTAGTAAACAAAAATTTACCCTCCTTCAAAAAAACCACAATTTGAGGGCATCTGTGTATCATATTCACTTTTATAAATCCTCTGCAACTACCAACACATTTTAAATGTAAGATATGCTCAGTTAATTTGTGCTAAAAAAATAACATTTCCTTTAAAAAATGTCCATTAAGAATACCTTACAGACAAGTTTTTAAAAGTTTATTTTGAGAGTGGGAGTGAGGATGCGTGTGTGTGAACAGGGGAGGGGCAGAGAGAAAGCAAGAGAGAGAATCCCAAGCAGACTCTGCAGTGACAGTACAGAGCCCGAGGTGGAGCTTGATCTCACAAACCATGAGATCATGACCTCAGCCAAAATCAAGAGTTGGACACCTAACTGACTGAAGCACCCAGATGCCCCTTTACAGGTGATTTAAAAAGCAGACAGTACATAAGTTTCAGATATATTGAGAAGTACTAAATTTAAATCTTACTGCCTATAAACAAAAGAAACAAAAACAGGGTCTTCTGGGTGGCTCAGTTGGTTAAGTGTCTGACTTCAGCTCAGGTCATCATCTTGTGGTCTATGAGTTCAAGCCCCATGTTGGGCTCTGCTGACAGCTCAGAGCTTGGAACCTGCTTCAGATTCTGTGTCTCCCTCTCTCTGTCCCTCCCCAGCCCCTCCATCTCTCTCTCTCAAAAGAAAAAAATATTTTTTTTTAAAAGAAACACAAACAGCTTTAGAAATGAAAATGAGTAGAATTCTGCCCTACTTATTGGATAGGTGCATACCCTTTCTTCATTTATCATCAGACTTAGTCATGAGCACAATTATCTGGCCTTTTCAATTCTAGGATATTAGATTATTATGGCACCCTGCAATAATGACTACAATAAAAATGTATAAGTATATGGAACATCTATGTAATATATGCAATGTAGACACTCAAATATTAGTTCCATTTCTCTTCCTGTGTTAGTCTATAGCCACCTCCTCACACTATGATGGCCAGTACTTAACAGACATGTAAAATATAAGTCAATTAAATCAGAGAATATACCTTAAATTCAAATGGGTAAATTAGGTTTTTAAATTTCCATTTTAATACAATGATGATGACGATGATGCTACTAATATCCACCTTTAATTTGCTCATATATTTCTCTCATGTACAAATTTCTATTATGTTATTTTACCCTAATGTGATCATATTGCTCTTCTAAATGACATCTCTGGAAACAATTGCAGCCTAGTGGAAGAAGTATGTCTTTGGTATTATTATAATACCTGTATTCCAGTTTCAGTTCTACACAGAACTGTGGTTTCTTAATCTGAAAATAGGAATAATAATGTCTACCTCACCAAACTGTTATAAATATTAGTGAGTACCTAAAGATGTTTTTATAAAAATGGAAAATATGACGCAATACAACACTGTATTTCTAATCATCATCACCATAATACATCTGGAAGGCAAACTGTTTATTTTTAATCCTGATTTCCAGCATATCTTATCCAAAAATAATGCTGTGGGTAGTTAAAAATCAAGCAATGCTATGGGTAAATCATTATACCTAAAACTTCCAACCGGTAATCTCTAGAAGCATAGAGGTGATGCTTGCTCCAAAAATTTGAATTTCCCTTCAAATCAAGAAATAAACTAATTAATAAAAATAATAAACCCTAGGATTGGTTTTAAATGTAGACACTCTTCTTTTAACAAGTGTCTCTTCTTTAGCATAGCATTTCAACACTCAAAGAAAATTAACAGAACTCTGCCTTAAGTATGACTAGTGAGGTAAACAAAAGTGGCTTTCATCATCTGTTTGATGTTTTAACAAGGTATTAAGCTACTGGCCAACTGAAATGAATGTCCAATTTCTAACTCTTTACAATATTCTGAAACAGATGTTAACATTTTACTTTGTTGTTCCTCAATATTTGTCTTTTGAATCAACGGCAAGCTTCTTCTGGTGTAAATATTTTCTTTCATGCCTTAGCTGTTTGATCACTTTATTTTTCCTGGCTAATGTTTCACATTTTGCTCTTTGATACTTTCTGGTCAGACCCTTTGGGTTCAAGACTTCAAAGTAAACCAGAACAAATGGCACACAAGACCAATTCTACCCAAGCATTTTAAATTCAAATGTGGTTCTTCAACATGCTTGGTGTGCTTTACAAAAAGTCACTTCCTTTCTTCTATTCATCACTAAATAAAGCACCTTTCAGTAAAAGGTAAAAAATTAAAGTAATTTTTGTTTACATTGTGTTTTTGGAGTTCTTCTCTCACACAGATTGATCTAGACAACATGAAGCAGCAGCAGCAATCACATACTTCCTATCAGACTACTGCTCCCTAAAAGGTACTTCAAAAGGAAATTATCACATAGGAAAGAAGACATTAGGGCTTTATTGTGGACTTATTCTTATTACATTCAAAGGGTTTTTTTTTTTTTAAACAAATAAAATGTAGGCTATTTTTATAAGATAGTTTTCATGCTTGGAAAACAATTGCTTGTTTCCTATGACCACAAGTTTTGGTATACAAAACTATATGATTAATTTATTGTACCTTACTATAAATAGGCCACCAAAAGAGGACATTTTCCCATTAAACAATGAGCCTCTTGAGGACAAGAACCTACCTTATCCATTTTTGCACATTCAGCAGCCAGAAGAGAAGGTGCTCAATAAATGTTGTCTTAATAAATAAAGAAGGAATGACTAAGCAATTTATTTTAAGATTATTAGCTATGGTCTAACTAACAAAAATTTTAGGTAGAAACTTACAATTTACTTTATAAAGATAAAAGGATAAATTATAAATGAATCCCTTTTTTTAAACATCTAATTAAAGCAATGTTCTCCTGCAGAAACACACGCCATGACTCCAAACCATAATTCTTGGTAATGGAGTGACAAAACTGATTTGAGAGAGCCCAAAGAGCAAAATGCAAATGGGCACTATTAAAAAAATCACAAAGCAACCGAACATTATGGTCAAAATATCTAGATTAGATAACATTATTATGTTAATTTTAATTTCCTTGTTTTGATACTTGTTTTGTGGTTATGTAAGAAAATTCCTTTTTTAAGAAATACAAACTGAAGTATTTAGGGGTAAAAGGCCATCATATGCATTAATTGCTCTTAAATGATACAAAAAGTACTTATATGAACATACACATATACGTGTAAGAAAAAAGAAAGAGAGAAAACAAGAGTAGTGAAATGTTAATCTTTGGGAAATCTAAGTGAAGGCAATAGAGTGATTCTTTGTACTATTTTGAAACTTCTATGTATTGAAAATAATGTGAAAACTAAACACTCAAAAAATAAAAGAATTATATTATTAAAATGTCTAAAAAGCAACCACACAATAAATACAACACAAAATCTGTATCACAAGCATTTAGTTGAGAACAGGATAAAATAAACTTTCCTTTCTTGGAGGCCAACATAAATTAAAATTCTATCAGAAGTGATCAAATAAACCTCTCCAAACTTAAACACAGACTTTCTACCCTATTACCTCTGATACCTACAATGACTCAGTTTGAGTCTTAACATGCAATTATATCTTAGAGAACAAGGAATTAAACTTAGAAACAGTAGAAAATAATATGAGAACAATTTTTCTCAGTCTTTTAAGGAACACACATTAAGTGAGAATCTGGCCAGCCTTCTTGCCTTAATTTTACCTAATTCTGGATGAAATAAAATTAATTAGCAAGCATTAAAAGGTAAAGAAGGTCAATAGTCCATTAGCCTCTGACAATTCAATGAAATATCAACATCAGATATATTTTGGATACTGGGAAAAACTCATTGTCTACTCTTTTAAAAGTATATGGAAGATAAAAATATGTTAATAAAGAAAAGCTAGTTTTTTATTAGAAAGCAGTATCACCATTAACAGAATACACATTTCATCAAATATTACAAAGTTTAAGACACAACTCAGAAGAAAAGAAAACATATCCTCACCCAATTGGGAAATCAACATCGTCACCATGAGCTGTCATGTGATAAAGTCCAAATTTAGCCAATTTAACATGTCCCTACAATAATAATAATAAAACATTATTAAATATTTTAATATTATTAGTAGGAAAAATTATCATTATGTATCATAAGTAAGGAAATCACCATTAGTGAGGTACATTAAGAAAAAATTGTATTTTATCATAACTATAATAAAAACTATTTGCCAATGTGTGAAGCCTGCTTTATACTCATTACAAATATATGTATATGTATATGTATATGCATACATGTATGTATAGATATACACATATATATTACTTGTATATAGATCTCAAAACAACACTTAAAAAATTAAATTTATATTTTTATAAAAATATAAAAATTTTCCAGATATGTTGACAAAACAAAAAAAGCAGAAATGTTCTCATTTGTATTGAATCCCTGCTTGGAACATTTTTGGTAATTTTCACAAGATAAATTTTTTTTTTTCAAGGAGTTCCAAGTCCATTCATAATGTCATAAATTTAACCCTGACATGGGAATTCTTAACTTGAAAATATTAGTTACCAAATCATGAAGATATTAGTGAATCTGCTAGATTTCCAACAATCATTTATATTGTTTGAAAAAGACATAATTATCACAAGAGATTCTTAATAAAAGACAAATATAAATTTTGTAAGTCTCTTAAGTTTTCCTCCTTTTAGATATTTAAGACTTTAAAACACATTAAGTTGATTTAAAATTTTTTTTTCTTTTTCTCAAGAACTTTACTTCTCAGCATTACAAAACATTTATATCTCAAAACAACCCAGATTGGTTATATACTCTACTGCCATAAATATGAAATGAATGAGTACCATTTTAGCTTTTATGATTTTTAATACCATAGCATAATTGTATTAAAAGTCTAGAAAAGAATCAGAGGAAAATAATAATCCTTCTAATATAAAAAATAATTCCCAAGACAAACTTCTTTCAAAGCTATTTTAAATGCTTATGAAAAAATGAAAGTATGATTATTCCTGAAAATATACCATTTTGCTACCCATAATTCTCTTACAGAGGTTGACTTGCTTCTTATTAATCACCCATAAGATTTCCAAGTAAAGAAGTGGTACTCCAATAAAAAAGGAAACTAGGTATGAACAGTTGGTAAATAAAGAAGATAATGGGGAATAAAAAAAAGAAGAAAAAATAGGGAGGAAGAATAATAAACAGGAGAAAATGCAAAACAGTTGTACTATCAGAAAAATACTCTGTGTCAATAGAGCTTTCTTTAAATGAAAGCAAATTCAGGGGTGCCTGGATGGCTTAGTCGGTTAAGTGACCAACTTTTGATTCCAGAGCAGGACATGATCTCACGATCCATGAGATTGAGCCCATGTCATCCAGCTCTGTGCTGAAAGAAGGGAGCCTGCCTGGGATTCTCTCTATCCCTCTCTCTCTGCTCCTCCCATGTACGCATGCGTGCGCTCTCTCTCTCTCTCTCTATCTCTCTCTCAAAATAAATAAACATTTTTTAAAAATGAAAGCAAATTCAGAGGAGTGGACTGGGAAGCTATAATGCATACTTTTCAGAAAGTGAATGAAAGGAAAAACAAAACATGAAGTTAGAAAATTAATCTTGAGGAAAAAGGAATAATGCATGTGAAAAAAACACATGGACTTAAAAAATTTAAAGATAGTTTTTTTTATTGTTTATTTATTTTTGAGAGGGGGGACAGGAAGGGCAGAGAGGGGGCGACAGAGGATCTGAAGTAGGCTCTGTGCTGACAGTGGAGAACTCGATGTGGGGCTAGAACTCACAAACTCCAAGATCATGACCTGAGCTGAAGTTGGACACTTAATTGACTGAGCCACCCAGGTGCCCCATAAAGGTAGTTGTTTTTTTCCTAACTGCCACAAGTATATCACTTTCATACAGCCATTTCATTATGAGTATTATTAAAACATATTTGTATTCTAAAGACCCTCTGATAGAGTGGGTCTGATTTCAGTAGCTTCCAACCACAACTAACAAATAAAATATTTGTTACTTAATTTATTATTTGACAATTACCTTTCGGTCCAAAAGAATATTATGAGGAGAAAGTGCCCGGTGTACTATACCATGTTTGTTCATATACTGCAAACCCTGAAGTACCTCAAATGCTATGCACAAAACCTTTGAGTAGCTACAAAGAAAAAAAAAGTCACAGATCAATAGATACAATTACAAAGCAGATACAGAACCTGTTTTAAAGAATGAAATGACATTCTAAAAATTTAAAGAGTTGTATTTTTATTATTCCTCTTCTATTCAGAGAAAATACGATCTATAAATTTTATAAAATATCCACTACATACATATATTGGATTTTATGATTACAACAGAATTGATCTGGCAAAGATCCTACAGTTTTCTCAGTCTAACAGCAGGGAGGGAGTTTGAATTTTGGCGATGCACAATTAACCTTCTACAGGTTTGTCTTTGCCAAATTATCTGGGAAGTTTCAAACATAAGGCAGAACTAAGTCAATGAAAACCACCTTTCTTGCTCAAGACAAAATACCTAAGTTCCTGAAAAATAGCTAAAATATATTTTATGGTAGATGGACACGAGGTTACCTTCCATATCCACAAAACAACCCCCAGCAATTGACAATTTATCAAACATTTCTCTTTAATTCTTCCTAAGCCATCTTCCAGTGGAATGCCCAGTTTCTCTCTTTTTCCATCTCTTTCCATTTTTTTTTTTTTAATCAAGAACCATTAACATGGGAAGTGAGAGATGATATAAGGAAAGTGGGAAAGACTAATTCAAACTCAATCCCCCAAACTATCAATATTAACATTTTTGTATAGATTTCTTTTCTACTCATTTTTTGACATTTTATCTATCTATCTATCTAAATTGGTTTATATTATGCTTTTTTTTAAGATTTTTGGTTTTTTGTAAATAATCTCTACATTCAACATGGGCTCAAACTCCCAACTCCAAGATAAGTCACATGCTCTACCAACTGAGCCAGTCAGGTGCCCCTGACATTTTAAATTAGACTTTTAAAAATTAAATTAATATCTACAGGTAATCACTAAAACTAATTTTTTAAAAAGGTATAAATAAGTCAACAGTAAAGATAAATAAAAAAATAGTCAACCTCAAAGCTGGTAGAATAAAAGGAAAAAAAGAACAAAGAACAAATGGAACAATTAGAAAATAACAGACTTTAATTAGGATGTATCAAACATCATATTAAATGTAAATGCAAACATCTAAACTGAAAGATAAAAATTGTCAGATTACATAGGAATTAAGCCTCAATTATATTCAGGCTATAAGGAACCCACATTAAATAAAAGGTATACATTAAAGTAAAAAGATGGAATAACAGATCACTGATTATCATGGGCTTGCTTAGAGGGACGGGTTGACTGCAAGAGAATATGTGGAAAATTTACCTGACAGAACTGTTATGTTCTTGATTTTGATGATGATTACACTACTGAGTTTGTCAAATTGACTGACCTGTACACTAAAAAAGTTATATTTTAAAATATGTAAATTACAGCTCAATAAACCTGATGTTAAAAAAGTAAGCTGAAGAAAATTTTCCAAAAAATATTTGTAATATGACTCCCTCCTCCAAATTAAATCCATAAGAAAGAGCAAGACATGAAAAGCTAAAATCCCTTTCCTCTCATCCTAGTCTGACTTTCCAGAGGTATCCACCCTTAGCAACTTCTGTTTTCAATTCTGCTGGTTAGATTTTAGTTAACATTATTAAGTCTTTGCTATGCAAGATGATATAATTAATATACTTTTACAACATTCCCATTTTCCTTTCCCAATTCCTGATTTTTATTAGTTACATTATTTTTAAATTATCGAATTTTATAGATGAAACAAAAGAAATCTACATTCCTTTCTTGCAGGCTAAACAAATAAACAAGTAAATATATGATACATAGTAATTACGTGCTAAGGAGGAAAAGGAAGAGAGAATGTGGGATAGCAGGTTGCTATTACGTGTAGAGAAGGAAGATCAAGGAAGGCATCACTAAGATGACATTTGTGCAGAAATCTAAAGGAAGTGAAAAAGACATGTAGCTCTCTGGGAAATACATGATTCAGGCAGAGGGCACAGTAAGCAAGTCCTGAACTGGAAGATTGCATAGTAGTTCAAAAAGTGCAACAAAGCCACTGTGCATGCGGTAGAGAGAGCAAAGGGCAAGGTGTTAGGAGATGAGGGCAGAGACATAGCAAGGAGCCAGATCATGTAAGGCTATTTAGGCCATTGTAAAGCCTTTGGCTTTCACTCTGAGACAGATGGGAAATGGTTGTCACATTGCTATACTATGATTAGTAAATATTCATTGTAGAACTAAGAAAACAATATACTCCTAAGCCACTTAACCCCTAGCTCTCAAGAGAAAATGTATCAGTCATCAGGATTTGATGGATACTATAATTTCATAATTATACCTCTATTATGAGGTTATCATCAGCTATCATCATTTTTATACTTCTTACTCATTTTGTATTTACATTTTTATTTAGTTAGAATACATCCATGAGAAAATTATTCATAAGGGTGGTATGAGTAGGAAATTTTAAAGCATGGTCTTAAAATGTCTTATTCTTGCCTTTAAACTTGGCAAAAGATTTCTCTATTGTCCTTTATTAATAGTAAGAAGTCCAATATCAATCTAATTTCTTTGTAGACACCTTGTTATTCCCCTCCGGAAGCTTGGGATTCTTTTTCACTTTATCCTTAGACTTTTACAATTTTAGTCCAGTATATCTAGAGTATGGGCATTTGTGCATTTATGTTAGTAAGCAATAGGTGTGGCTTTTAACCTGAAGACTCAAATGTTCCATTAGCAGGAGAATTAACAAGGAAAAGTTTATTTGTTATGTCTTTGTTTTCTCCCTCTACTATATCTTTTAGTTAGAACTCTTAGAGGGCAGGTGACAATTACATCTATTCTTGAGATCAACTTTCTGTTTTATTTACTATGAGTCTGGCCGTTAGTCCTATCTCTTCTACTATTTAATTTCCAAGGTCTTTGCTCTGTTCTCTAGTTGTTCTTTAATAGATCCTTTTCTTTTGATTATGGATACATTATTCTTTTGAATCTCTCTGAAGATAGTTATTAGAATTCTGTTAATAATTAAGAGGAAAAGAAGGGTGTTATCTTTATTTTCTCTGGGGTGTCTCTGTTTTTTTTTTTTTTATTTGCTTTTTTTTCCCCCACTTCCCTTGGCTTTCTTTCTCGCAGACTATTTTTTCCTCAAATGTCTGGTAATCCTTAGTTGCCAGCCATACTTTAAAACAAAGCAATAAACTGACATTCTTCATAAAGTATGTAAAAAAAGAAATAATAAAAGTTGCTATTTATAAGGAATGCTTATTTGAGACTCAGTAGGTTAAGCATCTGACTCTTGATTTTGGCTTAGGTCATGATCTCAAGGTCATCCCCAAGCCCTGACTCTGAGCTGAGTGTGGAGCCTGCTTAAGATTTTCTCTCTCCCTCTTCTTCTGCCCTTCCCCTGCTTGCTCCTGTGCTCTCTCTCAAAAAAACAAAAAACAAACAAAAAAAACAAAAAAAACACTTATTTAAACGATTTCTCTTTATCAAGCAGTTTCCCCCATATTAAAGTGCCACAACAGCTACTCAAGCAAATAGGAAATGTGTGAAACAAAAACAATTTGAAAGTAACAAGAGTTTTCCTAAACAGCCTCAAAAAAGAAACTAACTTTGTAAAGGAAAAGATTCTGAACTTTAAAACAACTATAGTGACACTGGTAAATATGTGCATGTGAAAGAATGCAGACCTGTCTCATTTTAAAAATAAAGAAAAATTTTCCTTGACATTGACTAACAAATAAAAGATAGGAACTTAATTTTCCAAACTCATTTGACTCTATAAGTCATGTTTACCATAGTAATCTGTCTTGTCCTCGTTCTCCTTTTCTCTAACATGCACACACATAATGCACAAAATCTTAAAAGCTGATGCCATATTCAGCTGTGACACTAGAGGACCTCAGCTGCACACTACTTCAATATAGATGCCTTCCTTAAGAAATTAAAACCAAACCTTTAAAGTGATTTTTCCATTATACCAGTTCTCAAACAGCTGAACAGAGAAGACTACATGTTCTATTTTGACAACTTGTTTTTGCTGATTATAAAATATAATTGGAAAATATTTCCATGTCAAAAAGCACATTCATGCTATTATAGAGTTGATGAGCATATATGCTGAAATAATTTTTAAATATTCAAACATATAAAACTGAAGCTCATGACATACCTTTCCTTAGCTATTACTTGAGAGTATTATAGCTAATGGACTCAGTACTCTTCTAAATCACAGTAAATCAGATTTGGTTTTCTGCCCTATTGTAGGATTTAATTTTTAAATTTATTTTAAAATACAAGTATAAAGGAGAAGAAAAAGATAGTGTTATTTTCTATAATGAGACAACAGAATCAGTATTTGTGAAATTCTGTATATTTACTTGTTTTTAAAGCTATATTCTCTAATACTGCCAATAATTTAGATGATGAAGTCTTCTAAAATAATTATTTTGAAGTAGCTAATGCAATTATAATGCAACAGCAAAATAAAAAGTCATATGTATAGTAATAGCATGTCACAGTTAACTGAAAATGGGCTCCAGAAGGAGTTAAGATTAAGAGAGTGGGATTCTCTCTCTGTCTCTCTGTCACACACACACACACACACACACACACACACACACACACACAGATGTTGGCAGGGGATAAAAGGACTTCATCCTTTACAGTTCCCAAGTCAGAATCTTGTTAATAAAGAAATCCATCACTAATCTAGAAAATGTAAATCAAACTTCAAATTATAAAAGATCCTCTTCCTTTTGAAATTTTCAGTTACTACTGCTAATTCCAGAGATTAGAAGAGTAGCATTTACTTTGTTACCATTATCCTTGACACTCTGAGAAGTTTAATGAGCATAAGAATCTTTGGTGATTATAAAAACATAGATATGGCCAAAAAGGTAGCTTTCAAAATAATGATTAATAGTTTTTAATAAAGCAAAGTGACATTTTAAAATACTTTCATTTATATTTAAATGCATCAATTAAGGGGCGCCTGGGTGGCGCAGTCGGTTAAGCGTCCGACTTCAGCCAGGTCACGATCTCGCGGTCCGTGAGTTCGAGCCCCGCGTCAGGCTCTGGGCTGATGGCTCGGAGCCTGGAGCCTGTTTCCGATTCTGTGTCTCCCTCTCTCTCTGCCCCTCCCCCGTTCATGCTCTGTCTCTCTCTGTCCCAAAAATAAATAAAAAACGTTGAAAAAAAAATTAAAAAAAAAAATAAATGCATCAATTAAGTGGCCATTAGCTGCTTGGTACTGTTTTTTTTTTTTTTTTATACCACTGTGTTTTTAGGTTCCATGGATCTCAAGAGAAAGAACTGATCTCTACAATCAAGAAACCTGCAGTATAGCTGTAAAGACAGATTTATAAACTAATAATTTTAATACAATTGAATTCACAGCATTTCATTACAACTATAATTCAATTAAGTTAGCAGATGAGAGTCATCCTTTTCTTCTGTCTTATAAGAGAAAGAAAACATGAACGTCTATTTATTACATTGGTGAGACCAAAGCAGGTCTACAAAAATAAATCTTGAGAAAGTAAGATTAAAATTTAAAAAGAAAAAAAAAGTCACTACCACCATCACCATCACAAGCAATAACAACTGACAATAACTTCTAGGCATGAGTCAACTTGGTTGTGTCTGAATTGCGAACATGGCTTAATGAATTCCAAAACTACTAGGTTAGTACAATACTAAGTATACTTGTTTATCCCTTTCCAGATGTATTTCAAAGGAAGTTTACACTGTTTTTCTGATTCAATCATCCCTAAATTATTTATAGCTGTTTAGCTTACCAGATTAAAACATACTGAGGCCAAGATCATGGGTTTAATATCTATAAGGATTGGCTTGCTTCACATGTACATAGCCACAGATTTTCATCCAATTCCAGCCAATATTGCCAAATACAGATTGTTTGTCGCAATGAGACATTGTTCAACCTCTATTTACTTAAAACATTCTGATTTTCAACCACAATTTCCTATACTTCTCTGAGGACCTGCGCTTTAATCTCATTAAGTCCTTGAGACCCTTGTTTTCTAAGCCTCCTGTTATCTCAACCAGCCCTGTTTTGACATCCTTCTTTTATTCTAGATCTATTCTGTCACTTCAACTCTTTTGGGGGGTGGGGGATAGAATTCTTCATGGCTTCTCATCTGATGGCTCTACCCCTGGGAGAATTGGACTTCTCTGTATTCTGACAGTACATAGTTGAAGAGCTTACTAATTCTATGGTAATAATTTCTATATAGGTTTGTCTCTCTCACTGTACCCTGAGGCAGGTACTAGCTTATTCAACTTGCAATCCCTATATCTATCACAGTAACTATAAGGTAGGTGTTCAATAAATATATTCAATGACATCCATGATGGTGCAAGAGGGTGCAGATAACAAGATTAAATTCTTAATTAATTAATTAATTAATTAACCATTAATTAAATAACAGCTCAAAAAAGTATATTACACTCGCAATGGATCAACAGTGTCAATCTCATTTATAAGAAGTAGATTTCTCATAAGCTGACTTAAGAGGGTTTTTTTTGAAAGAAAGAAAACCCTGCCATTTGCAACAATATGGATAAATCTGGAGGACATTATGCTAAGTGAAATAAGCTGGCCACAGAAGGACAAATACTGCCTGATCCCACTTATGTAAAGTATAAAAAATAGTCAAATTTATAGAAGCAGAGAATGGAACAATGGTTACAAGGGACTGGGGAAGAGAAGAAAATGGTTACCAGGGACTGGGGAGAGAGGAAAATCAATTGATTTAAAGTTTCAGTTGTGCAAGATAAGTTCCATGCCAAAGAGATCTGCCATACAACATAATGCCTGTAGTTAACAATACTGTATTGCCCACTTAAAATTTTATTAGTAGGGTAGATCTCATTATAAGTGTTCTTATCACACACAAAAATAAAAAGGACACAAGGAAACTTTTAGCAGTGATGAGTATATCTATTACCTTGATTGCAGTGATGGTTTCACAAGTGCATTCATAAAGTCAAACTCAAATATGTACATTTCAGTCTTCTTGGGTATCAATTATACCTCAATAAAGGTGTTAAAAAAGAAAATAAAATAAGGACACATTCCTATCAGCTTCAAACCATCAGTTCCTTTTTGGTATTTGTAATGTTTCCAACAAGCGATGTTATTCAGATTGCAAGAAATAGAGGCCAAGAAAGAAAGTGAGAGGTCAGGGTTGCTGGGATAGATTTGGAAGTCATTCATAATAGGTGGTAACTAAAACCACACATGCTATTTCCTCTGATCCATAATCCATGATATTTCTAAGGGCCACTCCACAAGCCAAAATACCCATACTGTCAGCAAACCAAGGGAGGAAACACACTTCTGGATTCTATGAGTTCAAGATGTTCTTTCACCTTATAAAACCTGATCACTCCCACAGAAATTTTCCTTTTGGTCTAAAACATTTCTTACTTGGTATCAGCCTGAAGTGAAATGTTAAGGGAGAATAAACACAAATGAAAATTAGTTAGCTACTGTGTGATTTAAGAAATGAAGAGGAATGATATCATACTAATGACTAATGTTCAGAAAATAATACAACTGTGTACTCCTGTTATCTTCAGCCTAAAGTCTCTTTCTGTAACTCCAAGAAAAAAGAACTCAAGTAGTATATAATTTTTCAATGGTTCACTGGTTTATAATTCTAGAATTTGGAGAGGGTCATTTTCAGTGGGGAGTTAATGTCCTTGAGGCTTTTACAATTTGCCACTTGTCACTAAATTTTAACATTGCTAAAAATGCCACACTATTTAACAGAGCATATTTTTTCTAAAGAAAAAAAAGTTTTAGAATTCAGAAAGGAAATAACTTACTTCACAATGGGTACACATTTTAGCCTGAAAGGTCACCCATCCATGCTAAATTTAATAGTTCATTTGCCTCAGATTCAGATGTTTTGAAACTAACACTGCATTGATTAACTGCTTACCTAAAGATTATTTTGTAATAGGTCTAGAAATAAATCAGCCCATCTGTTCCTAAGTTGTAATGTTGGGCATATTTTACAATTTAGTTCTCACTCAAAGAAGAAAAAAAGTTGAAAGCTATAAATCTGGAATGTGACTAGTTCTCAATAGGATACAAAAATTGGGAAATTAATTTTCCGACTTGAATACTAGATAACTTTCCTTTCTCATCAGAAACTTAATTTGATAAGATCAAAATACATATGGAAAGCATATCTCATGGTTTGAGGTTCAGATATAAAGCCAGGAGACTCTGTCACTGATTTGCTTTGCTTGGAGAATGTTCCAATTTCATCCTGCCTCAGTCTGCAAATGTATAAAGTGGGAAATGTAACACCAACAAGGGCTGAATGGAGATCAATGAGCTATTGGTCCTGCACAGAATGCGGGCCAATTGTAAAAACAGAAGAAAACAAACAAAAAGCCTAAGTCCCTCTCAAAAAAATCAGGATCTCTATAACAAATTTTATAATACTATTTTGTTTATCTATCTATCTATCTATCTATCTATCTATCTATCTATCTATCGTCTATCCATATTACCTAAATTAACAAAAACTGCAAACTGGGCTCTCCAACTATTTGCATGACACAATAAAATCAGCAAAATGTTTTTTTTAAATTTCTCTGTGACAAAAAAAAGTCAACATTTGATAAGCAAGATTGGAGGATCCTGGGGTTGGCTGGTTATTTCTGCAACATCAATGTTTTCTTCTCCCAAGCAGCTCTACTATCCTAGCATAGGCACTCCAAAAACATTTCTTTCACCATAGTTACTGATATTGACAGTGCAAACATACTGGGTAATAAATCTCACTTACCATGCCCTGGCAGCATTTGCGACTACATAAAGTTGTAACTTTGCTCTAAGACAGAACCTATGGTGGCTCATGGTCACTTGGATCTGTACCCTAGCTCATTTTTAAAGTTGTTTTTGTTTAATTACACTTAAATTTATTTGATATTACTGTGTGAAAAAAATGAAAAAAAATTCTATTACTGTTCAGAATTTTGATTTGAGACCAATTCACATTTTTTTTTTAAAGTGGACCAACATTTTCTTTTTAGGCAGTCTGCCACCCTACCCCCAGCCCATCACAACAAACAAGTAAACTGTAGAGGGTCTGCATTTTATGCATTTGTTTAGTTCAGTGCCTGCAAGATAGCATAGTGCAAACAAAAGTTTGTCAAACTGAAATGTTCAGTTCAATGATGTGTAGGCTTATCTTAAGCAAATTTTAAGAGATTCAATTGATGAAAATTTCCTATTCAGAGTTTCTATTCCTTTTATCAGAACTGTGGTGATACAGTGATGATATTTTGATCAAAGAACCCAAAAGTACTCACCTTTATTCTTAACTACTTGTAGCGACCTTGCAAAGTTCTTATGCTACATTCATAAAGAAGACATAACAAGTCAAGGTAACATTAATAGTTGGGCCTTTGCCTCCAAACCTAATATAGAACTCTAGGGAGCTTTGTCTACCTAATAGTTCCTTTTTCCTAAGCCAGGTCACCTGAATGAATCAGTTCTATATCTCCCAAACTTCAACTAGAGTCACAGATCTTAACACTATGATATAAGGAAGATCAGACACAGCAAGCTGTTGAAAAGACATATACATATCCATAGTATCCCATAATGATACCAGAATGCTGTTAAAAAGGTAATGGACGGGGCGCCTGGGTGGCTCAGTTGGTTGGGCGGCCGACTTCGGCTCAGGTCATGATCTCGCTGTCCGTGAGTTCGAGCCCCGCGTCGGGCTCTGTGCTGACCGCGCAGAGCCTGGAGCCTGTTTCGGATTCTGTGTCTCCCTCTCTCTCTGACCCTCCCCCGTTCATGCTCTGTCTCTCTCTGTCTCAAAAATAAATAAACGTTAAAAAAAAAAAAAAAAAAGGTAATGGACAATTGTATTTTACTAAGTCATGATAAAGTATTATATAATGAATAATATTTATTTATTTATTCATTCATTCATTCAAATTTAAGTTTGTTAACATTCATTCATTCATTTAAATTTAAGCTAGTTAACATACAGTATAGTATTGGTTTCAATGAGTAATAATATTAGTTGATATAGTCTAAGTGGGGCCCCACTCCCTCCCCCAAAATGTCCATATCCTAATTCCCAGAATCTATGAATATTACCTTATTTGGAAAAAGAGTCTTTGCATATGATCAGCATGGGTTATCCAGATGGGCACAAAATCCAATGTCAAGTGTTCTTATAAGAGAGAGACACACAGAGGAGAAGGAGATACGAAGATGAAGACAGAGACTGGAGTGATGTGGTCACAAGCCAAGGAAGACAAGGAAAGCTGAGAGCCACCAGAAGTTGGAAAAGGCAAAGAAGGATTCTTCTCAGGAGGCCCTGAAGAGAGTTGGCCCTGTTAGCACCTTGATTTCTGACTTCTGGGCTCCAGAACTGTGAGAGAATAAATTTCCGTTGTTTTAAGCCATTCAATTTGTGATAACTTCTTACAACATCCATAGGAAACTAGTATAGCTGGTTATAAAGATGCACATGACATAAAGGTGACTTGTTTTTGTCCATCATGAAATGATTATAACTGAGCAATTCTCCTTCATACTTTTCTTTAAGTGATCTTTATTTCAATTATATAAAATAAAATACACTCATTTTAAATGCACTGTTAGAACAATTTTGACAAATGTATATACGACTGCAAGTACTGCCACAGTCAAGAACAGAGAACTTCCATCACCTTGAAAGGATTCTATTGTTCCTCTTCCCAGACAATCTCCATATCCTACCCCTGGCTCAAAGCAACCACTGGTCTGTTTTCTATCACTCTAGATTATTTTTGCCTTCTCAAGAGTTTCAAATAAATGGAACACTACAGAATTATTTTGTGCTAGATTTTTTTACTCAGCATGATGTTCTTAAGATTCATCCATGTTGTTGCCTGCATTACTAGTTCATTTTTTTTAATTGCTGAGTAGTATTTCACTAACTTGTTTATACAGTCATCTGTTGAAGGACATTTTCTCCTTTAAACTTTTAATAGCTAAGCACAATACTGTATTTTTCCAGGAAAGCTGTGGATACATTTACAATAAAATTCCACAAGGAAATAAAGAATAATACAGAGTCCCAGATTTTGAGGAGCCTCATATTCTTAAAACTGTCATTATGGGATAACAATTGAAAATTTGTGGCATAAACTAAAAAGGAAGCACATTAGGAAGCACATGCAAATTAGGATTTTTTTTGGTCTAAAACGTGGCAGATTTGGGAAAGTTTAGTCAATATCATGATGATTTTGAAGCACTTATCTGCATTTTGACACTGATGTAAATGCT
Source organism: Panthera leo (assembly GCF_018350215.1). Taxonomy (NCBI): domain Eukaryota; kingdom Metazoa; phylum Chordata; class Mammalia; order Carnivora; family Felidae; genus Panthera; species Panthera leo. The sequence goes on along the minus strand of NC_056682.1, from coordinate 116,160,114 downwards.
GTATAAAACAAACAGATATGAACGTTTCTTATATGTCCTATCACCTAAGACAGATGACACCAACAACTGACAAAATGTCTAGCTAATGAATAAACTAACAATATGAACAGAGAAAGTACAGGTAGCATATGGACAGTTGTAGTATGCATTGACCAGAATCAGACTGCTTGCAGAAGAGAGCTAAGACTTTCGCTGACTTAGATGACTAGAGCAGAGAAAACCACATTTTCTCTTTTCTAGGTAATCTGGGAGGAATTTGTAAGTAGGATATCAGTCATTCTTCATACGACCACTCCTTTTTCATCTTAAGTCACTGTCTGAAATAGCGAGCTATATTTACGACTTGTCACCTTACAGAGCCCCATTACTACCCACCAAAACGGTTTCATAAAGAAAAATAGAGAAAACAATCTCATTTGCTCTCTGACAGATGTTTTTATTACTTAGCTCTCTTCAAGTTCATCTCCTTCACCTCTCCTCTCATGGACCCTATGCTTGCATATCGATGACTTTTTGCACATGTTGTTTTCTCTGCCCCTCTACCTGATCCACTTGGAGGATACCTATACATTCTTTAAAATTCAACACAAACATTATATCTCTAGTAAAACTTTTTTGGATTCTCCTGGCTGTGAGGTACTCTGTCTCCAAGATAACCTGCATATTCTTCTGGTACATACTTATAAAAAATGCTATATTGTAATTGCTTATAACTCTGCTCACTAGTCAGCAATGTCTCTAAAGACTAGGACTTTATATTTTCATCTTCAGACTCACTAGCACCTAGCTCAGTGTCTGAAACCTATATGTACTTAATGAAGAAGTATGGAATAAACATTGCATAGGTTAATCACCACATATAAAAATTGATCATCATAGAAAGGCTATAACTATTCCACAGGCAATGCTTATTGGTAATAATATTCGATAATCATTTAGTATATTATACTCATAATAATAACACTATTACCACTACAGCCACTAATAGGAAACACTTAGGAAACTCATACCCTATCAAGTACTGTTATAGGTAATTCACATCTGTTGGTTCACTATCTTAGAAGGTGATAAGACTGAAGCACAGAGGGGTTAAATAACTTACCCAAGTGAGTAAATGGTGGAGTTGAGATTCAAACCCAGCAGGTTGGTCTTATAGTCCATGTCCTTAATCACTACATTCTATTGCCTCTCAATGTTTAACAGCATGGATAGCGAAGTCCAATGAGAGGTTTTGAGCTATGGCTATACCACTTTGACAGGTGTGGTAAAGTAACTGCTCTAAGCATCAGTTACTATACCTTAAAAATATAGTAGACATTTATTGTTTCTCTCCCTGGCATCTTCAATTCTAGGAAGACTGAGAGATATAAGGAAGCTGGAGAAGAAATGCTGGAAGCTAGCAGAGGTTAGTTCAAGAGGTTGAGGGAAAGAAGCCATCTCCATAACATAAAAGTACAAGGTAAAGCAGCAAGTGCTGATGTAGAAGGTGCAGCAAGTTCTCCAGAAGACCTAGCTAGATAATTAATGAAGATGTCTACACTAAATAATTAATTTTCAATGTAGGTTAAATAGCCTTATAAGACATCTTCATTAGATGACATTTTAAGACTTTCATAGCTAGATAGTAAAAGTCAATGCCTGGCTTCAAAGCTCCAAAGGACAGGCTGACTCTCTTGTTAGGGGCTAATGCAACTGTTGACTCTAAGTTGAAGCTAATGTTCATTTACCATCCTGAAAATCCTGGGACCCTTAAGAATTATGCTAAATCTACTCTGCCTGAGTTCTACAAATGGAACAAGAAAGACCGGATGACAGCATATCTATTTACAACATAGTTTACTGAACAGTTAAGCCCACTGTTGAGACTTAATGCACAGAAAAAGATTCCTTTCAAAATATTACTGCTTATTGACATTGAACCTGGTCATTCAATGACCAGGCTCTGATGGAGAGCTCTGATGGAGATGAACAATGAAATTTACGTTGTTTTCATGCCTGCTAACACAACATCCATTCTTCAGCCCATGGATCAAGGAGTATTTTCAACTTTAAGTCTTATTACTTAAGAAATAAGGGTGCCTGGGTGGCTCATCAGTTAAGCAGCCGACTTCGGCCCAGGTCATCAACTCACGGTTTGTGGGTTCAAGCCCCACTTCGGGCTCTATGCTGACAGCTTAGAGCCTGGAGCCTGCTTCAGATTCTGTGTGTCTCTCTCTCTGCCCCTCCCCTGCTCATGCTCTGTCTCTTTCTGTCTCTCAAAAATAAATAAAAATGTTTAAAAAAATAAAAAATAAATAGATTTTGTAAGGCTATAGCTGCTGTAGATAGTGATGCTTCTGATGGATCTGGACAAAACAAATTAAAACTTTTGGAATGGATTAATCTTTTTAGATGCCATTTAAGAACATTAGTGATTCATAGAAAGAAGTCAAAATATCAACATGAACAGGAGTTTGGAAGAAGTTAATGCCAGACCTCATGGATGGCTTTGGGGGTTCAAGACTTCAATGGAAGAAGTAAATGCAGATGTGGTAGAAATAGTAAGAGAACTAGAATTAGAAGTGGAGCTTAAAGATGTGAATTGCTGCAATTTCATGACAAAACACATGGAAGAGGAGTTGCTTCTTATGGACAAGCAAAAGAAAAAAAAAAAAAAACTCCTGGTGAAAATGCTGTAAAGATTATTGAAATGACAACAAAGCATTTAGAATATTACATAAACTTAGTTGTAAAAGCACAGGCAGAGCTGGACAGGATTGACTCCAATTCTGAAAGAAGTTCTACTGTGTGTAAAGTGCTACTAAACAGCATTGCATGCTACAGAGAACTTGTCAATGAAAGAGAGACAATCAATGTGGCAAATGTCATTGTTGCTTTATTTAAAGAAATTGCCACAACCACTCCAACCTTCAGTAACCACCAACCACCCTGATTGGTCACTAGCCAACAACATTGAAGCAAGACCTACCCACCAACAAAAAAATTATAACTTGCTGAAAGTTCAGATAATGGTTAGCATTTTTTAGCAATGGTGTTTTAAAATTTTTTTAATGTTTTATTTATTTCCGAGATAGAGACAGAGTATGAGTGGGGAAGTGTGAGTGAGAGAGAGAGGGAGACACAGAATCTGAAGCAGTCTCCAGGCTCTGAGCTGTCAGCACAGAACCTGATGTAGGGCTCAAAACCACAAACTGGTGAGATGATGCCCTATGTTGAACTCAGATGTTTAACCAGCTGAGCTACCCAGGCACCTCAGCAATGGTGTTTTTAAAATAAGGTTTGCATATTGTTTTTTTGGACAGAATGCTATTGCACACTTTACTGACTACAGTATAGGGTAACCATAATTTTTATATGCACTGGGAAACCAGAACATTATTTGACTCATTTTACTGAGGTGGTCTGAAACCAAACCCGCAATATCTCTGAGGTATGCCTGTAGTTGCATGACCAAGGGAAAATTACTTAACTTCTTAGATGCCTTATAGGGGCCTAAGTTTCCTCACATATCAAGTGGAAGTAATAGTAGTAAGTTACATCATAGAGCTCCTATAATAAAGAAATAAGGTAATCATCATAGAGTGCTTAGGACAATGTCTAGCCACAGTTATTGCACAAAATTTTGGAAATTATGTCGTTTTTATCATTATTATTTTTGTTTAGTCCTTTCCCTTTGAGGTCCTGAATATTTATGATAAAAATAATTCCCAAACTAAACTGCATTTTCATAAATATTTGAATAGATGGCTGAGAAGGCTAAGATAGAATAAGAACTCATAAAACCCAAGTCTATTCTTTTTTTTAAGTTTATTTATTTTGAGAGAGAGGCAGAGAGCATGAGCAGGGGAGGGGCCGAGAGAGAGAGGGAGAGAGAATCCCAAGCAGGTTCTGTACTATCAGTGTGGAGCCTGACACAGGGCTTGTACCCACGATCATGACCTGAGCTGATAACAACTGACTCAACCGACCAAGCCACCCAGGTGCCCCCATGTCTATTCTTTTGTATTATATGCAATTTTCATTTCTCCACTCCAACTATCTTGCAAGAGAACCCACTTTGCCATCAGTATACACTTGACCTTTGAACAATATAGGTTTTGAACTGTGCTGGTCCACTTATCCATGAATTTTTTTTTTATTATTAATGTATTTTACTTATGTTTTAATAACATTTTCTTCTCTCTAGCTTAGTTTATCATAAAAACACAGTATATTTATAATTATATAACATACAGCTATAATCATATAACATACAAAATGTGTTAATCAACTGTTTATGTTGTTGGTAACTCTTCCAGTCACTAGTAGGCCATTAGTAGTTAAGTTTTGGGGGAGTCAAAAGTTACATGCAGATTTCTGACGGCACGAGGGGTCAGTGCCCCTTAATCCATATGCTGTCCAGGGTCAACTATATTAACAGATTTTGATTATAATGAAACCAGTTTTGCTTGTTTCTTTGTATGCCAAAGTGAATGGTCTGCGTTATCCAGTTTCTACTTTGAAAGATGCCAGGAAACAAAGCAATCCCCATAGAGCCAGCAAGATAGTCTGATAATTATAGGACTCCTTAAACCTGGCAAATTAAAGCAGCTCATTGTCACAAAAGATTTTGTGCTTTTTGAACAGCGACCATCAGAAAAGCAGATTCTGGGGTACTATTGTTCAAAGAAAGGCCACAGTGAAAAGAGGCCTACTAGAGGCTTAACCCACTGTTTATGCTATATTTGGTCATGGCTTCTAACATTAGAAGACATTTGATACTCTGTAAAACTTAGATCACTTACTAACAAGGGCGAATAACTTTAAAGTTACCTATGAAAAGCATGTAGCAAAGTAATTAGATCATAGTATGTGTTTCTATCTCTTGTTTATGACTGATAGAATTAAATGTTTCAAATTTAAAAGTGTTCCACTTAAAGAGTGTCTTAAAGTTCTTAAAACTGCTGCTAATGTCATTAACTTATTTAACTCATGTATCATTCATTCCCTCAGTATATACCAAATATGTAGTACAGTCTTATAAAAATGTAGAGAGAGTACAATTAGATAGAGAGCGCCTAAAAATTGCCATTTAATTATAGGCATAATTTTTTAAGGGCAACATTTAATAAGAGGAAAGAAAAAGTTATAAATACTGTGATATAAATACTGCACCACTGACCATCATCTTAGTTTCTATTAAAATCAGTTTCTGTTAGGGGCACCTGGGTGGCTCAGTTGGTTGAGCATTCAACTCCTGATTTCAGCTCAGATAGTGATCTCAGGGTTTCTGAGTTCGAGTCCCACATCGGGCTCTGCACGGACAGCATTAGCCTGCTTGGGATTCCCTCTTTCCCTCTCTTTCTGACCCTTCCCTGCTCATGTGCATTTTCTGTCTCTCAAAATAAATAAATAAACATTAAAAAAATCAGTTGTTAATAATTTTTTTGGTAGAATTTTTGGCATGTCACCTGCTTTTTGACAACACAGACAATAATCAATCATGTGCCAAACTATACAACACAAATATTATCTCAAGGCTTTTTAACATTCCTCAAAAAGGCTTTAAGGCAACAGAAGTAAAACCTTGGATTGCGAGTAACTTTTCTCCAAGACTTCCACAAGATGAGCAAACTTTTCTAATAAATTTTAACTTGATAAATGAGCAGTGTCTAGCAGTATAAGTAGAAAGTGATGCTCAATGTCACGTGATCACAACTGAGTCAATAGTTCTCTCTTGCTGTGGGATTGTGGGTGATTGTCTCCCATGCTTGGATGCTTGCTTGGTCTCAGGCCCCAGTGTTTGGCGAAATCAGTGATTTTTCAGAATGTTGGAAGGTGCCCACAACCGGACACTACTATTTTTTTTGTCACTTCGAAGCACCTATGGACAGTCCTTTGCTTTTCCATACAAGAGTAAGCTTAGGAATGCTTTGCTTCATTCTAGGTCAGGCTGCCTGCAGATATAGACCTTTTCCTCTGTTGCCTTATTGCCAGTTACATTAAATACAGTATATGACAAGAGTTTATTAATACTGTACTGTAGTCAACATCGTGAGAGTATATACAATGAAAGGCTGAAAAGAAAGGCAGTAAGGAGATGATTATAGTGGAAGTTAAGAAGCAAATCACTGAGAAGTACGAACAAGGTTGAAATAGCAAGATTTTATAAGAAGTCTATTTCTGCATATTGTTTGCAGAGGAGGAGAAAAAGGCAGGGGAATCCCTCACTTCAGATAAGATTAGGGAGATGTGTAAAATGTGGCAAACAGTGCAAAATTTTGTAGAAAAGCACCACCTGAATAAGGCTGTACAATGCGAGTGATGAATCTGTTTAATGACAATGCAATGTCACATTTCTGTTAAATCCTCAAAAGGAGGCAAAAGTATCATTGGACAGGTTCCATGCAGGCTCTGCATGTGATGTTGAGCGTCACATTCTACTTATATTGCTAGACACTGCTTGTTTATCAAGTTAAAATTTATCAGAAATGTTTGCTCATCTTGTGGAACTCTTGTTAAAGTTGCATGTGATTTTGTTAGTGACAATGAAAGTTGTCCTACACAACAACCCTCCTTTCTCTTGTCTCCCTCAGCTATGAATAGTTTCAAAGGCAACTGCAGATTAATTTATTTTTCTTTACATTTTGTATTTTCTTTATTATTTTGTAATCATTTTTATACAAATATTTTTGGGTTGTGCAATGAATAATCTGAGTTTCCATTATTTCTTATGGGGAAATTCACTTTGATATACAAGTTCTTTGGATTAAAAGCATGTTTCCAGAATGAATTATGCTTGCAAACCAAGGTTTACTGTATTATCATAAGACTAAGGAAAAAATGAGCACAGAGTAATGTACAGAATTGTGGATTCAATATGTTGTACACCTAAAAATAAAGTGACGTATGTTAATCATACTTCAAAAAAAAAAAAAAAAAAAAGGAAAGAAAAGAAAAAGAAATAGTGACCATCTCTGTCAGGGCAAAAGAAAAGACAAAGAGCCAGGAATAGCCTTCCCCTTATCGGCTTAAAAGGCTTTTAGGTAAACTTGATGTATGCCTCTCAACTTTGCAGTAAGAGGTCCTTTAACATCCTGATGACATGACCCTCTGTCCAGAAATAGCTTCAAGAAATTCTGGCCAATCATTGTTTGAAAGAACTTCTAACCTTTAATTATGCCAAAACTGAAATAGTTTTGGAAAGCACAGTGACATTTAGACTAATAATTTTAAAAAACGCCTTTCGACAAGTTAACTCATTTAGGTATCTGGGGGATAGTTTTGATATTCTGACAAGTTCACTGAGCACACTTGCTCAAATTTTAAAATTTTATGAGGGATACTTTTGGCTTATTCAGTGACAGAGAAGGACATTTGGCAATTTCTACTCTCAGTTTTGTTTTAAAACAAACATAATTTCTCCCATGTTTTATTTTGCTGTTCAGTGGGCTCAAAAAAATATTTGTTACAGAAATTGATCATATCTAATCTTGTTCTCTCAGAAAAGTTCTGACTCTGCTAGCAATTATGGCTACAGCCCACATCTATACAGAGATAGGATCATCCTCCATTCAATCAAAATGATGGTCTTTGATTAAAACATTAAAGTTCTATTTTTAACTTTTTGAGAAATCTCTATACTGTTTTCAACAGTGGCTGTACCAGTTTTCATTCACACCAAGTGTGCAAGAGGGTTCCTCTTTCTCTACACCCTTGCCAACACCTGTTGTTTCTTGTGTTGTTAATTTTAGCCATTCTGACAGGTATGAGGTGGTATCTCATTGTAGTTTTGATTTGTATTTCCCTGATAATGAATGATATTGAGCACCTTTTCATGTGTCTGTTGGCCATCTGGATGTCTTTGGAAAGTGTCTATTCATGCCTTTTGCTCATTTTTTAATTGTTTTTTGGGAGTTGAGTTTTATAAGTTCTTTATAGATTTTGGACACTAACCTTTTATCTGATATGTCATTTGCAAATAACTTCTCCCATTCTGTAGGCTGTCTTTGGCTTTGTTGATTGTTTCCTTCGGTGTGCAGAAGCTTTTTATCTTGATAAAGTCCCAACAGTTTATTTTTGCTTTTGTTTCCCTTGCCTCAGAAAACATATCCAGAAAGAAGTTGCTACAGCTTTCTTTTTTTTTTTTAATGTTTTATTTATATTTGAGAGCGCAAGCGCAGAAGGGCAGAGAGGGGGACAGAGGATCTGAAGCGGGCTCTGCGCTGACAGCAGTGGGCTCAATGTAGAGCTTGAACTCATAAACAATGAGATCATGACCCAAGCCAAAGTCGGACACTCAACCAACTGAGCCACCCAGGTGCCCCACTACAGCTGATTTCAGAGGTTACTGCCTGTGTTCTCCTCTAGGATTTCTATGGTTTCATGTCTCACACTTAGGTCTTTAATCCATTTTGAATTTATTTTTGTATATGGTATAAGAAAGTAGTCCAGTTCCATTCTTTTGCATGTTGCTGTCCAGTTTTCCCAGCACCATTTTTTGAAGAGACTGTCTTTTTCCCATTTAGATATTCTTTCCTGTTTTGTCAAAGATTATTTGACCATATAATTATGGATTTATGGATCTGGATTTTCTATTCTGTCCCATTAATCTATGTGTTTATTTTTGTGCCAGTCCCATACTGTTTTGATTGCTACAGCTTTGTAATATAAATACCCTACAACCCAGCAAGTGCACTACTATTTACCCAAAGAATAAAAAAAATGCTAATTCAAAGGGATACATATACCCTGATATTTATAGCAGCCTTATCTACAACAACCAAACCGTGGAAAGAGCCCACGAGTCTATCAACTGATGAATGGATAAAGAAGATTTGGCATATAAATGCAATGGAATATCACCCAGCCATAAAAAAGAATGAAATCTTGCCATGTGTAACAATGTGGTTAGAGTCAGAGAGTATTATGCTAAGCAAAATAAGTCAGTCAGAGAAAAACAAACACCATATAATTTCACTCATGTGTGGAATTTAAGAAAAAAAACAAATGAGGAAAGGGGAAAGAGAAAGAGAGGCAGGCCAGGAAACAGACTCAACTATAGGGGACAAACTGATGGTTACCAAAGGACAAACTGATGGTTACCATAAGGAGTGCCCTTGTTATGATGAGAATTAGGTGTTGTATGGAAGTACTGAATCACTAAATTGTATACCTGAAACTAATATGACACTGTTAATTAACTGGAGTTTAAATAAAAACAAACAAAAAACATTAAAGAAGTATGGATCCACAGTAAAGCTCTTGAACAACTTAATATCAAAACAAACAAACATAAAGCTGATTAAAATACAGGCAGAGGACTTGAGTAGTAGACCTTTTTTCAAAGAAGAAACAGTGCTCAAAATCATCATCACTGAAATGCAAATCAAAACCACAATGAGCTCTCTCCTCACACCTATCAGATTGTCTATTTTCAAACAGACAAAAAAATAACAAGCATTACCGAAGATGTGGAGGAAAGGGAACCTTCATGCACTGCTGGTGGGAATGTAAATTGGTACTACCACTGTGGAAAACAGTATGGACGTTCCTCTAAAATTAAAAGTAGAACTACCAATGATCCAGGAATTCCACTTCTGGTATTTATCCAAAGAAAATGAAAATACCAATTCAAAGAGATATATACACCTCTATGTTCATTATTTACAATTGCCAAGGGAAGTAACCTAAGTGACCGTCAACTGATAAATGGACAAAACAGATGTGGTATATATACAATGGAATATTACTCAGCCATAAAAGAGAGTAAAATCTTGCCATTTTTGACAACATAAATAGACAACATGGAAGGTATTAAGCTAAGTGAAATAAGTCAGAGAAAAACAAATATAGTGTTATTTGTATTTCAATCTAAGAAACACAACATGGGGTGCCTGGGTGGCTCAGTCGGCTGAGTGTCTAACTTTGGCTCAGGTCATGATCTCATGGTTCATGGTTTCGAGCCCCACGTTGGGCTCTGTGCTGATGGCTCAGAGCCTGGAGCCTGCTTTGGATTCTGTGTCTCCCTCTCTCTCTGCCCCTCCTCCACTCATGTGCTATCTCTGTCTCTCTCAAAAATAAACATTAAAAATTTTTGAAAACACAACAAATGTACAATCAAAACAAAACAGAAACAGACTCATACATACAGGAAACAAACCAGAGCAGGGATTGGTTTGGGCATGAGTGAAAGAAATGAAGAGGATTAAGAGGTATCAGCTCCCAGTTATAAAATGAATAGGTCATGGGATGTAAAGTACAGCACAGGGAATATAGTCAATACTATTATAATAATTTTCTATGGTGACGGTAATAGACTTATTGTGGGGATGACTTTATAATGCATAAAAATATCACATCATTATGCTGTACATCTGAAACTAACAGAACATTCTATGCCAATTATACTTCTTTTTTTAAATGTTTATTTATTTATGTCGAGAGACAAAGAGTGAGTGACCAGGGGAGGGGCAGAGAGAGAAAAAGAGAGAGAATCCAAAGCAGGCTGCATGCTGTCAGCACAGAGCCTGATGTGGGACTCAAATCCACAAACCATAAGATCATGACCTGAGCTGAAATCAAGAGTCAGAAGCTCTACCAACTGAGCTATCCAGGTAGCCCCAATTATACTTCTATAAACAGAAAGTATTAGAATCGTCAAAAACATTGGCCTTATCAGATTCCAACAATCTCAACTCTGATAACCACTAGACAGAAACTGTCAAATCACCTTTTCTTCAGCACAAGCTCTCCATTTGGTGATTTCTGGCAAGTTACCTAAAACATGTTTCCCAAATTCTAGGAACTACAAGATGGTAAGTCCACTCTAGGCCTCAAAATTATTCAAAGACAATATTACATGATCACTTTCTATCTCATTGGATCACCTTATCTTCCAAGAGGGAAATTTCATCTAATACACTTAAGAAAAAAGTTAGATGCTAAGCAGTTTGAGTAATTTACTGCTAAATGAGCAACATATTCTAACACCTAATTGCTGATATATTTATATTGGGCTTGTTTCCTGTTATACCACTAAACTCACTTATTAATTAAAAGAGTTTTTTTTTAATTCCTCAGATTTTTCTACACAACCACATCATTATTTAATAGAAATACATTTACAACTTTTCCTCTTCTACCTCTTCTTCTCCTCCTCCTCATAATCTTCATGCCTTATATTTTTTCTCACACTATTTCATGTTAGTGGTTTTTTTTTAATGTTTATTTGTGTGTGTGTGTGTGTGTGTGTGTGTGTGTGTGAGAGAGAGAGAGAGAGAGAGAGAGAGAGAGAGAGAGAGAGAGAGAGAGAGAGGATCCTAAGTGACATGGGGCTCAATCTCATGAACCTAGATCATGACCTGAGTTGAAATCAAGAGTCATACGCTTAACTGACTAAGCTACCCTGGTGCTGCTCATGCTTGTATTTTTATATATCATATGTCTATGCTGCTTTCACTTTTACATACCAGCAGCAAACAATTGTAATATAAAACACAATTCTAACTGCAACAAGTTTAACAAAAAAGCAAGAATTCTACATTGTAAACTCTTAATATTGCTAAGAGAAATTAAGGATGACTTAAAAATTTAGAGAGAAACAACATGTTCCTTCACTATAAGTCTCAATATTAATATTTCAGTAGTTGCCAAATTGGTCCACAGATGGAATGCAATCCCAATCAGAATACCAACAGACGCTCTTAGAAACTGGAAAGCTTATTATAACATTTATGTGAAAATGTAAAGAAGCAAGGATCACTAAAGCAATTTTGAAACAAAAGAACAAAGTTGGAAAACATATTTCTTGACTTCAAGGTTTACTATAAAGCTAGAGTAATAAAGACAGTATGGTGCTAGCATAAGGATGGAAAATAGATAAATAAGACAAAATAGAAGGCCAGAAACAGACCTACATTTACATGGCCATTTAATTTTTAATAAAAGCATCAAAGCAATTCAATGGGAAAATGAAAGTCTTTTAAACAAATTGAGCTAGAATGACTGAATATCCAGATGGATAAAATGGACTTAAACATTATACACAAGTATTAAATTGAGAGAGATAAAATAGTCAACATAAATTTTAAAACTATAATGCTTCTAGAAGAAAACATGAGAATATCTTCATGAGGTGGGAGGAGGCAAAAGTTTCTGATAAAAGATACAAAGGTGATAACCATAAATAAAAAATTTGATATATTAAACTTCATAAATAACTTCTGCTCATCAAGATATACATCAAAAAAATGAATAGGCAAGCCAGACTGGCAGAAGTATTTGTCAAAAATATCTAACAAAGTGTATGTTATATACAGAGAGAATATAGAGAATATACAATGAATGCCTATAAATCAATAATAAAAAGACAAATAATCTTAAAATGTAACCAAAAGATTGACCAGGTATGTATCTCATGATATGAATGCCCAATGAATATATGAAAAGCACTTAACATCTTTAGTCATCATGGAAGTGCAAATTAAATCTACAATGAGATACCACTTTATATTCATCACAATGGCTAAAAGTCAAAGAATAAAAACAACAGCTGGCAAGGACATGGAGGAACTAGAACTCTCATACATTGTTAGTAGGAATGTAAAAAGCACAACACCTTAGATAAAGATCTGGTGGTTTCTAACAATATCAATCATATACCTAGCTCATAAGCCATCAATTTTACTGCTATATATTTATCCAGAGATACGAAGACATTTGCCCACAAAAAAGACCTAAGGACATTCACAACTTTAGTTATCAAAGCCAAAACCTGGAAATATCTCAGGAGTTCATAAACAGAACACTGCTAAACTAACTGTGGCATATTCATAAGCTGGAATACACCTCAGCAATAAAAAGAAATAGGTTATAACACATGAAGCTACATGAATGATTCTCAGAAACACTAGGGTGTATGAAAGAAGCCTTACATAAAAGAGTATATACTGTATAATTATAATTGTATGAAGTGCTTGAATAAACAAAACTAATTTAGGGTGAAAAAATCAGAAAAGTGGTTGCCTCTGGGAGTTGGGTTGGGGAGAACAGTAAACATTTACTTGGAAGGGGTATGAAGGAAATTTCTAGGATGATGGTGGTGATCTAATCTTGATGTGTAGTTGGGTTACACAGGTGTATACATTTGTCAAAATTCATCAAATGACATACAAGTTTTTGTACTTTCACAGAATGTAAAGTTTACCTAAACAAACAAACATAATGAATTCTAGTTAATGATATAAATGCTGAACCATTTAGGAATGGAGCGCGTTCCTATCTGCAACTTACTTTGAAATGCATCAAAACAATAAGATGGGTTAATAAGCAGACTGCAGTATGGATAGATACATGATAAAGCAAAAATTGGCCAAATGTTAATTGTAGAATATAGGTATATTGTCCAATTCTTTTAACTTCGCTATGTTTTGATTTTTTTTTATAATAAAATGCTAGCCAAGAAAATAAGGTAATATAAAGATATTAAAAAAAATTTTCATGTTTATTTATTTTTGAGAGAGAGACACACACAGCGTGAGTGGGGGAGGAGCAGAGAGAGAGGGAGACACAGAATCCAAAGCAGGCTCTGGACTCCGAGCTGTCAGCACAGAGCCCGACGCGGGCTGGAACTCACAGACCGCGAGATCGTGACCTGAGCCGAAGTCAGATAACCGACTGAGCCACCCAGGCGCCCCTATAAAGATATTTTTAGATAATCACAATTTGTGAGAATTTGTACACTTCAGACATATACTAAAAGAAATTTTAAAGAAAGTTTTTCACGCTGAAGAAAAATAATACCAGATAAAAACCTGATTCAAACAAAGGAATAAAGAGCTCAGGAAATGGCAAATACATGGTTAAATGTAAAATAATTTTTCCTTATTTCTTAAGGTCTTTAAAGAAATCATTTAACGCAAAACATAATAATATAAAACCAGATTTATAACACATGTAAAAGTACATATAAATTGCACAAAGAATGACAATAATACCAAAGGATAGGAGAAGGGTGAGCACAAGTTTATTGTCTAAGATTCCTACCTTGTATGTGAATTGCCATAATATTAATTAATTCATGGAACATGGACAAATAAAAAATGCATATTGTAATCTCTACCACAATCACATATGTTTATTATATATACAAAACCAAACACAAAATTAAACAAAAATCCCTGTGAGTCTCTGATTCCAAGTGCTTATTTAATTGTAGTTCTTTCATATATTGACACCTTATAACTTATCAACTTCGGAGTTTCTGCTTTTCAAACATTTCCCAGTAGGAAACTGTACTGATTAAATTCATTATTATTTCATCCCTTTTTTGTGTCTTACAAGTATAGACTACAGAATAAAATTGAAAAAGTTCCCTTACAGTGCAACTCCCAAACACAGATTTCCCGAGTTAGCTTGCTAGAGTGTTATCTTCTCACTTGCTGAAGGAATTGATTTGTTTAATAGTAGGCAAAACAAAGAGTAAATGAAAAAACACTGACAGTTGGCCATTGAGGTTACACACAGGTGATTTCTTTTAAATAGAAAGTTTTCATAGGTGCAAATGATTTCCAACACAGATGACTCCTACCATTCTCAGATCATTCTGCTATTTAAAAAACAATTAGTCTTTCAAAAGTATATAATTTCTTTTCTTGCAAGTAAAATTAGGGTATTCAGATATTTCACCTTTTCTTTTCAATGTGTTAAAATAAGTGAATGATTCTTAGAATGTAAACACCTAGTACTTTCCATTCCTTTTCACAATGATCCTATCCATTTAAAGCAAAGCATAGAAGAAATATATCTTCCTCTACCAATAATTTAACCTCTTATGTCAGATAATTGCAAATAAGCTGTCCATTGGCTAAATTTAGATTATCACTTTGTTTTGTTTGGATCATGATGTTTAAATTTTTTTTAATGTTTATTTATTTTGAGAGACAGAGAGAGAGAGAGAAAGAGAGTGTGTGCGTGCCAGCAGGAAGAGGGGCAGAGAAAGAGGGAGAGAAAGAATCCCAAGAAGGCTCTGTGCTCCCGGATGTGGGGCTTGAACTCATGAACTGTGAGATCATGACCTGAGCCGAAATCAAGAGCCAGACACTTAACTGACTGAGCCACCCAGGTGCCTGAATGTTTAAATTTTTTTAAATTACTTGGAAATGTTTAAAAATTCAGAGATTTCATGTAAGATTTGGAAATTATGAGTTCCTTTGAAAATTTGAAAGAGATGGTATAATAGGACATTTTCTCACATGGCAACAACACCTGCAGCTGAATATTAGCTGCCTCTTTTCAGTGTGTTACCTGCTTTCCAGTTTAACCCAGTTTCAGCCCAGTACACTTCACTCACTTAAATTACCTACTTGGACTCAAAGAGTTTGTCATTTGTTACATAGATTCCTCATCCCCAAACCAGTCTCCCTTCTCTCTCCAGAGCTTACTAATCTTGCCTGCCTCTCTCTCCCCATCTCTCAATACAGTTCATCTAATATACCACAAAAACTTTCAACTGAGGATGCAAAAAAGTGTCTCTAATGGAAAATAACAGTTCAGCATTCAGTATCAACATATTTACACGTTCTCTGATCATTCTTTTTATATATGGACACACCCAATAGGAATTTTTTTTTAAAAATAAATACAGGGTTCATTTTACTCTTGACTATTAGGCTAGAAAATAGCATAAAGTTTGAATTTAAACTTTATTAAATTTTGACTATTTTTTCTGAATATAACTGGCAACTTGAGTGACTCAGAAATATTTCTTTCATCAGAAAACAGGTTAAACATGTTTGTAATTGTTGAGAGGATTAACATTGCTTAATTACTTCTTTCTTTAGAAATTGAGGTATAATCAATAAAATAAAATTAAGATTTAAGTGAGGAGGAATAAACTTCAATATTTACCTGTGTAAAGAATATAGTAGGCAGGATCCTCCCAAGATTCTTGTCACTAGTATGGGTAGTACTGTGAAGGGGCTTGGCAGATGGAATTAGACCGCTAATTAGTTAACCCTAAAATAAAGACAGTACCTTGAATTATCTAGGTGGATCTAATGCAATCATAGAAGCCCTTAAAAGCAGAAGAGTCTATCAAAGAGAATGGCAGAAGACAAGACAGGAGAGGTCAGAGATTCAAAGCATCAGGATTAGACCTGTTGTAACAAACTTTGAAGATGGAAGAAATGGGGCCACGAGCCAGGGAATGTTGTTGGTTGCCTCTAAAAGCTAAGAACAATTCCTGGCCAACAGTCAGTATGGAAATGGGTATCTCAGTACAACAACTTTTTAGAACTAAATTCTACCAACAAATGGAGTAAGCGTGGAAATGAATTCTCCCCTAGTGCCTCCGAAGGAAATATAGCCCTGCTGACACCTTGGTTTTGGCTTTATTAGACCTGAAACAGGGGGCTCTTGGGTAGCTCAGTCAGTTAAGCATCTGACTCTTGATTACAGTGCAGGACATGGGTTCATGGGATCAAGCCCCATGTGGGCCTCTGCACTGACAGCACGGAGTCTGCTTGTGATTCTCTCCCACTCCCTGCCCCTCTCCTGTTTGTGCACTTACTCATGTGCTCTCTCTCTCACTCTCTCAAAATAATGTTTACTTATTACAAAATAAGTAAACATTAAGGAAAAAATTTAAAGGGGAGCCTGGGTGGCTCAGTCGGTTAAGCATCTGATTTCGGCTCAGGTCATGATCTCACAGTTTGTGAGTTCAGGCCCTGCGTCGGGCTCTGTGCTGACAGCTCAGAGCCTGGAGACTGCTTCGGATTCTGTGTGTGTGTCTCTCTCTGCCCCTCCCCAACTCATGCTCTGTCTCCCTCTCTCTCAAAAATAAATAAATGTTAAAAAAAAATTAAAAGAAAAAGACCTGAAGCAGAAAAACCAGCCAAGTCCAATAGACTCCTTACCTACAGAACTGTAAGAAAATAAACTTGTGTGTGTTTAAGCTGCTATATTTGTGTCAATATGTTACAACAGCAATAGAAAGCTAGTACATCACTGATGGATGAAAAAAAAAAGGCTTTTTCCACAAACCAGACTGAAAAAGATCAGCAACTATTAGTTTACAAAGTCATAACATAACATACGTCATGAATTGCTGCAAGTGGCTATAAAATCTGCTTTAATACCTCTTCAAAAAAGAATCTCATCAGTCTCTTTGTGCATTCCCCCCAAAGTGCCTGTTTTCCTGACTGGCCTATTGTGGGCTTCTGGGAATTGTGCTTTTGGAAATGTTCTAACTGATAAGAGTGTTTTGACCATTTGAGGCCCTGAACCACTCAAGTTTGTCTAGATAGTTTATACAAACAATATGATTTATATGGAACACCTGCTTTCCTTCTGGAGGTCGAGAGCATCAGTAACTGCAGTCAATCACACAGGTACTATGTGCCTTTGTGACCAAACCCTAATTATCCTCCACTTCTAGACTCAGACAAGCTTCTCTAATGGGCAACACGTGGCACATGTCACAATTTTTGGCTAGAAGAATTAAGTACATGCTCTACAACTCTTCCAGGAGAGGACTCTGGAAAGCTTGTGGCTGCTTTCCTCCATTCTTTGCCCCTTTATTTTTCCTTTATTGACATTGTTTTGCCTCCTTTTGCTGTAATGAAGTGAGTATAATGTAACCACTGAGTATATGACTTCTGAGTCCTGTGAGTGCTTCCAGTGAGTCACTGAAGCTGGGGGTGGTCTTGGTGACCCTGACACACCACAGTTCCCACCATCTCAGCCGCAATGACTAATATAAAAAAGAACACCATATAACACTTCCTAGAAGACTAAAAAATTTTCTCCAATATTTTCCCAATAACCAAACTGAAGTAGGTAGAATTTTAATATGGTTGCCAAGATCCCTGCTCCTTGACTTATACCCTGCATGATCCCCAGGGCTATGAATATGATGGATTTTACGCCCATGATCAAGCTGTGATATGGCACAATTGACTTTAAGAAAGGGAGAAAGGGAGATTGTCTGGTTGAGCCTCACCTTATCACATGAGTCCTTGAAATCTGGATGTAGAGGTTAGAGGCAGAGGAACTAAGAAAGATTCCAGGCATGAGTGGGATATGATTAGGGAGATTCTCCATTTTTGGCTTCAGAGATGGAGAGGGCCATATGACCAGGAGTGCAAATGCCTTCCAGAGGCTGAGAGCAGCCCTTGGTTGATAGTAATCAAGAAAATAGAAACATCAGTCCTACCATGGGAAGGAACTGGATTCTGCCAACACCCTAAAATGAGTTTAGAAGTAGATTCTTCCCCAGAGCTGCGAGGAAGGAAATGAACAATTTGTGTACTCATTCTATTTTAAAAATAAAAATATTTCCAAGAAAATAATTTTAAAAATCACCAAGATAACGTTTGAATCAGACTCACCAAAACTCATTTGTGTGGGAAAGAAAATTATGGCACATGATTAAAAGATAATAGGAAAATATAATTCAAACTGCATGACTAAACAAAAACATAGTTCATTAAATTGTTCATTTACAACAATTTAACTATATGGAAACTCTTATGCTAACAATTTTAGAGGCAGAAAAATAAAAAAAAATACAGTATAGATGTCAAAAAATATATGGTTAGGGAAGGCAAATCATAGCTTGCTTAATTCTATAATTGTAGGCAAACAACTATAAGCTAAAAGGGAAAAGGCACCTTACAACTGGAGAGATACAATGTGATAAAGAAATTTGGAGTAGGGAAATAAAATATTTGCTTTGGTTCAGTGGTATGGCATATAGAGAGAAGCAAGTAACTTAAAGAAGTGCTATACATTGTGCCAAAGATTGGAGATACAGTTTTGGACAAAAAGATACCTCAGTCTTCATGTTGTATTTCATTTCTCTGGCACTCCATCTCCTCAACTATATATCAGTAACAATAAAAACTACTTGCATAATTTAGACACTATTTGGAAATAATATAGAGAGTTTGATTGAAGTCAGATCCTATGCCTACAAAACACTCCCCCCGCCACACACAAAAATGGAGAGCCACCAAATGTCTCTAAGCAGGGAATTAATATTAAAAATATTAATATGGCAGCAGACAATACTAATGGAGTATATTAAAGACTAATGCAGGAAGACCAGTTAGGAGAATGTTGTAATGCAATAATCAAGCAGTTAGTTAATGAGGCCTGAACTAAAGAATGTAAAAAACAGTAGAGATGTGAGAAACACCACCAAGGTTATATTAATGATACTTGACGGCTAACAGGATATAGGGTACCAGAGAGGGAGAAGCACAGGATAACTGCAAGATTCCCAGCGTGAGTGAAGAGCATCTTTTGGTATTATTTCCCATCCTTACGCAAAACAAGTACAATAGAAAGAAAAATATATATCAGTTATATAAATCCCTAAGTTATTTGACTACATGGTAATAATTTCAAATGCATTTTGAAACTAGGGACCTTGAAGGGAAGGAAAAAAAAAAGTATGAGAGCCTTAACTTCCACTATCAGGTTATTTTTTTCTAAAATAAGACAATATACTATCCATTTCTGAAGACTATGACCTGTGCTCATTATCCATCGTGGACTGCACTCTAGAACGTGTCCAAAATTCTTTGGGGTATCTAATTCAGTGAGTAGGCAACCTTTTAATAGGGGCAAATAAAACTTACTCATCCGAGTAAGTCAGATCATGTTTTCCATCAAGCTAGTGAACAGCTGCAGACATTGCCTGCTTCCCATCAAAGTCTCCATGTATAACCATGTATAACCTCTGCTATGCTGATGGTTCTCTGGTAAATTTTCAAAACCATAACCCTAAAAACATATGACAAACATTTTATTAAAGAAACATGCTTGCACTACTCACCCCGCCTTCACTTGCAAATTTAAGGACAATGCAGAAACTTTGCTCCAAGTGCCAAAACTCTGCTGAATATCTCTGAACTATACTCGCTGACACTGTTACAGATGAAGCAAAAGTACATGCCCTGAAGAACATGAACACAAAAGGGAAATACTTTCCAAATAGCAGCTAGACTTAAAAGGCAAACCATTTCCTCATGCTTGCTTTAATAGGAATGATGAAGGTATGTCTCTCTTTTTAACATTCTTGGAAAATATTTCAGAAAGGAGTTGAGATTTAAATTTCCCCACTTTTCAGTATCTTGAATCTGGCTTCAGGGTAGCAATTAAATAGATTCACAGGCACCAAATATGAGATGACTTCAAACAAACATTCCAAATGCTGTACTTTGTTTCTTGAAACCTACTGGTTATAGGAGTTTAATTGAATTCCATGCCTTTATGTTTCCAACAAATAATTTTTATCATTTAACTGAAACTGGAGAGAAATATTGGCAGATTGAACCCTGGCACAAGTAACATATAAAAGCCACTGAGAAGAGAGCAGCATTCTCCAAAAATTAATTCCTCAAATTCAAGCTCGAATAAACTATACAGAAAATGGTGAGTTTTCTCTTTCAAACCAGATCAGCAAACTATCTGTACAAATAACATTAATTTATAAGAGACTGACTTGACAACACCTCCAGGTCATAGCGCAAAATTATTATTTTCTGTTTGGATAACACAAATTCTCAAAAGAGTTTTAGGGCCATTAAGAATGATAAAAAAAAAAAAAAAAGATGCTTGGTTTTCCAGTGGGATCTGAGGCCTTAAAATAGTCTTAAGTTATAATATACTTATTTTTTTTCTTTTCTTTTCTTCTCTTTTTAAAAAGTATTTTGGTGTTTTGTGTTATTTTATTTTTAAAATTTATTTATTTTGAGAGAGACACAGTGAGTATGAGCAGCGGAGGGGCAAAGAGAGACAAAGAATCCCAAGCAGGCTCCGCACTGTCAGCACAGACCTGATGTGGGGCTTGATCTCATGAACCCTGAGATCATGACCCGAGATGAAATCAAGAATTGGACACTTAAGCAACTAAGCCACCCAGGTGCCACTGTTTTTTTTTATTTTAGAGAGAGAGAGTGAGAGAGTGTGTGTGTGAGCAGGGGAGAGAGGCAGAGAGAGGAGAAGAGAGAGAATCTTAAGGAAGCTCTGCACTGAGCACAGAGCCTGAAGCTGGGCTAGATCCCATGTCCCTGGGATCATGACCTGAGCTGAAACCAAGAATTGGACACTCATCCTAGTGAGCCACCCAGGTGCCCCAAGTTATAATATATTTGTAATATGAATTACTACTATAATGTTTTAGTATAATATCACTTAGTTCAATGATATTAAATGTGTTATGAAAAAAGTGAGTCAACTGACATAAGACATGTCTCTAAGTTCTAGTTTTCACTCCCCTATCCCCCATTGCACCAATTTTACAAAAGAGTTAAATTTTTCTTCAAAATATAAACCCAGTAAGATATATGCCTTGGATGATGTTTAAGTTTAGACAATGACCTACAAATAACTACCAGACAACTGGCAGCTTATAGTTCTGCAACAGTTAGAGACAGATGGACAAGTAAAAATCCTGGGTCTCAAATTGCAAGCCCATCTAAATAGATTTCCTGTTTACTTTGCATCAGCCTTTCTTACAGGTGCAGGGTGCTTACTTTTGGCAGTAGGGGAAATTTATATGATTTATAAGCCATAAGGACATCTTCTCACTTTCCATAAACAGGTTACAGAATTAATTAAAATTGCAGCACAGCAACTCTGCACATGAAATCTGCTGTTATTGGAGACTAATGTAATCCAAATATGTGGAAAGTCAAATAGTTTTCAACAAAGTTAATTTAGATGGATGGATCAGATAACAACTTGGAACTGAACCTGAAAGAATCATGTCTACTCAAAGGCAGTAAGTGCTGAATGTTTTACTCCAAAATGAATGAGGAAAATACTGAATTTTAGTCTGTTACCAGAATGATTAGAACATAGTACTTTAGTTACAAAACTGTTTAAATATATCTTACTTGAAGAAATTGCAAAGATCCATAAAAACTACTATATATTCTACTTTACATAAGTGAAAATGACTATTAGAAATGTAAATGAGGGGCGCCTGGGTGGCTCAGTTGGTTAAGTGTCCAACTTCAGCTCAGGTCATGATCTTGCAGTTGGTGAGCTTGTGAGTTCAAGCCTGGCATCCGGCTCTGTGCTGACAGCTTGGAGCCTGGAGCCTGCTTTGGATTCTGTGTCTCCCTCTCTCTCTCTGCCCCTTTCCTGCTCATGCTCTGTCTCTCTCAAAAATAAAGAAACATTAAAAAAAAAAAAAAGAAATGTAAATGGTATGAAAGACAACATGAAATCTGCATAAATGCTATTCATGTTTATCTACTCAAAGAATATGCCTCTATCTGTAACATTTTATCCTCATGAAGACATACAAAGGCATTGAAGAAAGGTGGCTTCTTTACACCTTTGTACTGTTAAAACTCCTAGTGTTCAGTGCTATCAGATTTGTCTCTAAAACAATGATAAAAGCTGATGAGTATAGAAAAGTAAAACTTTCCACAAGTTAATGGATTTAATCTTATTGGCAAAGCAATATCAATTATATCCTTTTACAGTACAATTGAAAGTAAAAAAAAAAAAGAAAAAAAACAGTGAAAGGACAGAGCAGGAGGTAAAATGAAATTTATCTAAGGCACCAGCTTCTCTTTTCTGTCTTAGACTTTTTAGTAAGTAAAGGAATAACAAGTAGGAACAGAGAAAGAAAATTCAATATCAGAAGGAACAGTCTACAGTTACTACTACCCTGATGACCAGAGAATTAATCTAGTTGTAGCTTACAGGGCCCTCCAGAATGACTGGGAGCATAAGCCCATGGATAACATCAATTTTCAGAATGTAGATCAATTATGATCTTAATAACTTTCTTCATGTCCATGAAGACCTTGGTCCACCTTTAGTACTCTGATTCCCTTAATACTCTACCTTCTCTTCATGGTATAAACTCTTCCTTTTTTCTGTCTCATGTAGCCTAAATGAATACTGAATAATTTTAAGAAATTAATTTTTAAGTTATTTTTCAGTTAATGTTAATGTTGGTTTAGTATTTCCCTCCTGTTTTTTTTTTAATTACATGTATGATCTCTAAGACTTCTATGACAGCCAGCTTCTAAGATGCCCAAGGATCGATCCCTGATGTTTAAGATTCATATTCTTATGTAGTCCCCTCCCATACTGAATAGAATGGCTGACTTCTGTATTCAATTGACTATTTCAGAAATGATGGTGTGTGGTTCCTGAGGCTAGGTCATAAAAGGAATAGAAACTTAGAGAAGTCAACCCCATACTGTAAGGATAGACAAACACCAGTGGCAAGGCCCTCAAAATAAAGAAGAATTAAAATCTACTGTCAACAGCTGGCACCAAATGAGTGAGTTATCTTAGAAACAGATCATCTAGCCTGTCAACCTTTCAGATAATTATAGCTCCAGTTTATATATGGACTGCAACCAACCTCATGAGATCCTGAATTAAAACCATCTAGCTAATTCATTCCTGAATTCTTGACCCTGAGAAATTATATGAAAGGATAAAAGTTTATTGTTTTTAAACCACTAAGTGTTGAGGTACTGGTTAAGCAGCAACAACTAATTCACACTATTTCTTCTTATAAAAACAAAGAAATACAAACAGGTATGCCATTGGATCAAGCACCTTCATTAACAACATAATATTGTTGCTATATAAGGGATTTAGAATTCAAGCCAAGTAAATAATGGAACAAGTTTTTGTTTTTTTTAAAAATGAGGCATAATTTACATAGTTGAGATGCACACATCTGAAGTGTGTATTTCAGTGAACTTTAAGTTTTGCAAGAAAATGCACCACATAAGTAATACCTTGATCAAGATGTAAAAAAATTCCATTACTCCAGATAGTTTCCTTGTCAAGGCTATTTTGAATCAGTTCCTACATTGTCCCTTCTCCCAACCAGAGTTGAGTACTGTTTTTATATCTATCACCATAAGTTCTGATCATTCTAGAACTGGCTTCTTTTGCTCAGCATATTTTTAAGGCTCATCATGTTGTATATAGCAATAGTTCATTCCTTTTTATTTTTGATTAAAATAACATGATTCATTCTTCCATTGATGGACACTTCAGTTCTTCCCAGTCAGGGGCTACTATGAATAATGTTTCTGGGAACATTGTTGTGCAGATATTTTAGTGAATATGTATTTCTCCTTTCTCTTGGTTAAATACCAAAGCAGGGCTAGGATTAGAGTGAGGTAAATGAGGTACCTTGGAGACAAAAGTTAAGAAGGTCCTCTACCAAGGAGTGGAATTGCTGAATCATAAAACTTTTGTTTCTATAACAATTTGCCTTTTAAAATATAGCACTGAAATTTTACACTTAGATTTGTCATGAAATCTACCATTTAAATAAAGGGCATTGGTAGGTTATTATATTAGCATAAGAAAAAATAAATATACTTCCAAAGGCAGTAGATCAATATATTACCATCAAACTTAATACATATTAAATAAAATATAAAGTTAAGAATAATTTCCCCTAGAATGATCCCTAGATCAACTAAAACTCCTTGTTTTATTGATAAGAAATATGATTAAAAGAATCGTCCAAGGCTGCCCAGCTAGTTAGTGGCTTTTTTATCATACATAATGCATTGTGCATCATTATACAAAGTTAACCCAGGCTCAGTTATATATTTCCGAGGTAAAGACATGGCTACAATTAGTTTTAATCTTTATACAAATTTAATCCAAGCGGATTTAAAATAAAGTGTTGTTTTGGTTTTTTTTTTCATAAAGATGTGACTACAATTTGTTTTCAATTTTGATGTCAACTAGTTTTCACAGAGAATACTTTTTAACATCAGTGGCTATAAATTAAAGGATAAGTTTAAACTGGCAAACAGAATAAGATGTTCTTAAAAACACAAAATCAAAGACTATGACATGTAAAAATCATAATTATAAAAACATATTCATTAAATAAGGCTAAGCTACTTCTAAATATATACAAAAGTCACTTTTAGTACCTATGGTCAGATTAGACTCTTCCAAAGAAGTAAGGCAATGGTATACTTGGTATGTGCATTCTTTCATTCTAGAGAACACTTAAAATCAAATCATTTAAAGGATCAAGGCAAGTATTTTATTCAATTTATTTGTTATACTTTTATTAAATAACTACCATCTAGCAAGATACACATTTTTTTCCTCCCTTGAAAAAAATTTGTTTCATCTAGGATATAGCAGTGATTTAAAAGTATTAATCAAGAATAAGAATATTTCTTCAAAAGAGGATGGATAATTACAATCCTACAAAGACTTACGGCAAACATTTTTCATTGGCTTAGTACAACTTTAAAGTAATATTTCCCATGATTTTAAGATAATTTCAGAAAAATGTGTGAAGAAATTCATTTAGTAGTATATTTGTAATAATATATATACCACATATGCTTCTTCCCAGAAATGTCTGAGACAGAAAGTAACTACTGAACCACTGAATTAATGTAATTTAACCTATATCATTAGATTCCACCCAAGCTATGATTATTCTCTCTCCACTCAACATGGTCTTTCCTTAACACAACTTACTATGTCCCTAGGAATACCAGTTAGAAGTTACCAAGTACTACTCATAGGAAAATACTCTTAATCTCACCTACAGAAATGCTTAGTACTGAAAACATTTCAAATTTTCATATATATCTTTTTTAGGAATTTTTTTGCTAAGTACTCTGGAGAATGCCTAGCTCATAAAAACTGGACACTGGACAATGTCAACATTGAATTTTTGTGAGGCCTGTGAATTAAATTTCCTAAAATAAAATTTGCACCTGGATTTTATCATTAAACAAGTAACAAAAGAAATAAAAACTCTGCAGTTTCAAACGTTAAAATGCCTTTTTTTTTTTTTTTTTTTTTTTGCCAATTTCTGCTGTTCACTTAATTATCCTGATATAACACGGTACCTCATGGGTTTCCTCTCTCGAAGCAAGTCTTCTAGACTCCGTTCACAGTGTTCAGCTACCACCACCAGTCTCTCTGAGTAAAACAAAGTAAATCCACTTTATATTTGATTTAAAAAATGTTTAATAACAAAATAATATAGCCCATTAAAAATATTAACTTACAGTGTTAATAGTATTTCAAGAGTTTTTCAAACTCTGTATTAACCACATAGTTACCAAGTATATAAAAGAGAATAAATATGCAATAAAACATCACATTAAATAACAATTTCATGTCATCTTGTATTTTTGTCTAGAGTTTCTCCCATGCGCATCAGGAAAAACAGATGGAAAGTTTTACTTTTGGAAGAAAGAAGTGACCCTTCTTCTGACACAGACTAGGAAAAGGAAAATCTTGGATGAAGATATAAAGAAATTTTGAAGTGAAAGGGAAATTGGGAGCTAGGGACAAATTGTCTTGGCAGTCTGGTTCAAACACAAGGTTTTGAAACTGAGTTTAGAAACTTGAGAAAAGCAGAAATGTTCTGAATCATGACTATGAAGAAAGAACAGAAAATTGATGTGGGATTATTTGTAACATCATGGGGCCTGCTAATATTAAGTAATAATATAAAATTTTGGTGGGCACAATCAATATTATGATGTAATTTTTATTTTCCAACAGATTAAGAATACGATAGCACAGTTCTGAGGGTCAATCTATATATATTTTTTTTCATCACTTACCCCTAATGACTAACACATTGTCTGACACATTTTTTTTTTTAAATGAATGAATGTAAGAGGAGTGAGAGAAAAGTACAACTGGTTTTACAAGTGGTTGGGAACTTCTAAAGTTATTTCAGGAGAGATCAAGGGCTTAAAAGAAATTGGGGTTCTGTGACTATCTATGCAAAATGGGTTAGATAAGGAAGAAAGTTAACACAAAATATAGATGGCAGACTAGGATGAAACAAAGAAGTAAGAGCACAAACAGATTGAGAATAGTGACCACTGCAAAGAGGTTTGATGAAAATGAAAAGTAGTTAAGGTAGAAAAAATGAAATAGCAGATGGGAAAGGAGAATTTCAGAACAGGAGATCTAGCATGAGGAACAACTCTCAGTAACAACCGGTTCAAAATATGGGCTTGCATGTGGGAGTAGAGATGAAGGACAATGGTACACAGGCAGTCATGCGAGGTATGAGGGCAGTATATCACAGGGGTCAAGTTTCAGAAGCTGAAGCTGTCGGAAGTGGTGGCATTATACAGAATGATCAGAAACAGAAAAACTACAAATGCTCTATATGAAAGCTATCACTGTCAGATGAAAGACTCCAAGTGATCTAAATAGGGACTTACAGAAAATTAAATTGAAAAGAACATTTAATGAGGGGGAGAAAAGGAAAAAGAGAATGAAAAAGAAAAACAGTTCAGTCAAAAAAGTAAGCAAAGTTGAACCTGAAGCAATTTAGTACAACTATGAAATTCTAAGAGGAAAAAACAAATAATACTATCAGAAAAACCAAATGGGAAGCTGCTGCATTCCTTTGCTTTCATCTGACAACATTTTGTCATTTTTCCTAACACCTACCCCGCTGCCTGTCCTCAGTCTCCTCTGTACAATGGCACCTGTTCTACCCTAACTGAAATGCTTCCAGTTCCTCCACCTTTGATTCTGGATCTTCATACTGTGTTTTCTCATTTACTCCCAGGGCTAAAAAATTGGCAAGTTTTATTTCAAGTCCAGAACTCCTTTCTGCATTGCAGGCTTTTATAGATAATTTCTCACTTTAACACAAAAGTCACCTCAAACTTGACAGAACTCAAATTGAGCTTATCCTTTGCTTCCTAAGTCTCTTCCCTTGAGTCCTATCAGAAAACTAGTAACACCATCCTGCCTGCTGCTTCGGCTAGAAACTTAGGAGTAATCTCCCTTTCTCAAATCCAAACAAAAAGCCCTGCTATTTCTATCTCCCAAATATTTCCAGGGTCCATGGTTTGCTCCATCCACCACAATGTGGGTCCAAGCCAGTATCCTCTCATTCGATCATTGCAATAATCTCTTAATTGATCTCATGTTAATTCTTCTTACCCTCCATCACATTTTCATACTAAAGTCTAAGTGATAAAATAATAATAAATCTGAGTATATAACTCCCTCTCTACCTTCATCTTTTGTTACTTTGGCTCATCAACCTCCAGTTGTACTGGCCTTCTTGCCCCCATCTTGAAGTACTAGCCTGAAATGATCTTCCCCATTTCTTCTCCCAGCTAACTCCTATCAAGAAACATAGTGGTTAAGAGCACAAACTCATCTGTTTAAGCTCAAATCCCAGGCTGACTACTCATTGGCTCTGTGACCTTGGAGAAATTTGCTACTCTCTCTCTGTGCCACAGTTACGTCTTCTATAAAATGAGGAAAAAAAAAAAACAGCACCTACCTCATAGAGTTGTTAGGTTGAAATAAGTTAATACATAATAAGGGTCAAGAATAGTGCCTGGCATATAGCAATCACTATCTAAATGCTAGCTATTATTATTATCATTATTATTATTATTATTATTTGTTGCTTAGTTAAATGTGACTTCCTTAAGGAACACTTTTCTGGTGCCCCCAGATCAATTTGCTCCTCCTATAATATAATCAACTCTATACTGTACTTTAGTAGCACTTATTTCAACTCTAAGAATCTGTATACATTTTCATTGATTGTCTTTGTCCTCCACTAGATAATATGCTTCATGATGGCAGGAATGTTGGTCTTGTTCAAAATGTATCATCAGTGTCTAAAACTGGTACCTCAAGGGGTGCCTGGGTGGTTCGGTTGGTTAAGCATCTGACTTCATGATCTCACTGCTCGTGAGTTTGAGCTCCGTGTTGAGCTCTGTGTCGGGCTGTGTGCTGACAGCCTGGAGGATGGAGCCTGTTTCAGATTTGGTGTCTCCCTCTCTCTCTGACCCTCCCCTGCTCACACTCTGTCTCTCTCTCCTTCAAAAATAAATAAACATAAAAAAAATAAATAAAAAACTTGCATGGCACCTCAAACATGCAAGTATCTAATACAAAACTATTTGTTAAATAAATTAACTTCAGCAAAGGCATGATGTAGCCATTAGAAATGAGTAAGAGTCTTATATGATAGTCATTATCTAAATAGAGATCTGTCCTGTGTAGAAAATTATATGCCTTTGTTGTAAACTAGGCATAATAATGTCTCAATAGTGCTGATTTCAAATATAAAACAAAAACAACAGAATTTATTAAATCATGCATGTTCCATTAATTTATAATTTTAAGTTGGCTATCCATAAGTCTCCATATCCATGAGATATTTCCAAAGTGTTGGCACTAGATTAAAATTTGTCTGGCTTAAAATAATTTAGAAAAAAAAAATTGCTGGGCTTCTTCTGGAAACTCCTTCAAAATATCATAAACCAGAGTTTGCCAAAGCTTCAGGATTCTATGGAACTTTAAACCATTACTTTAATACAGCAAAGACATAATCCTTGGCAGAATATCAAAGTTTCTCCCAGAGGTAATGGAATGTACACCAAAACAATGTTTCCAATATGAACCAGTTTTTTCTAGAAATCATTAGAGAGTCTTCATCCTGAAACTCTGGACCACTGTTTGAAAATAACTTCTGTTTGTTATAAAAACAATATAGTTTCACAGAATAAAATAAGACAAAAATATCTGGGAATAGTAATGTGCCAAATATAAGTCAGCAATGTAGTGGCATTATTTATAAAAAACAAATGTGACACTAAGATGAACTTTAAAGAGCAAAACATACAAGAACTGTGAAATAATCTTTCTTCTAACAAATATTTGATGAATGCCAAGTATCACTGCAGTGTAACTACAGCCTGAGCTGTATGTTTCCAGTCAATGCTAAGAAACTGAAAAGAGTACAATATTCAGCAAGAAAGATAATGAAGGAGTTGAATCAGAAGAGACTAAAAGAAATATCTAAATAAATTTTTTTTTTACTTAAGAGGAAAAAAGGTAACTTGTGAGTATGTTAGTATGAAAGGTTATCAGAATATAGTTACTACATCATTCTTTTGTGATTCACAGTAAAAACTGAGACTAGCTCATCACTTTTTAAATATAATATCTAAATAAATATTTATGTGACAAAACTGATGAATAAAATTCTGTGTTTAAAACCCAGTATTGTTACAAGGTCATTGTGATGATCAGTTTTATGAGTCAACATGACTAGGCTATAGTTTTCAGTTATCCAAACATTAATCTAGGTGTTACTGTAAAAGCATATTG
Organism: Panthera leo; assembly: GCF_018350215.1. Classification (NCBI taxonomy): domain Eukaryota; kingdom Metazoa; phylum Chordata; class Mammalia; order Carnivora; family Felidae; genus Panthera; species Panthera leo. The sequence goes on along the minus strand of NC_056682.1, from coordinate 116,129,979 downwards.
TTATAAATGATCAAGATCTATAATCACTTCACTTTAAGTACGGAAGATTATCCCGGATAATCTGGGCGATTCTAATTCAATCAGTTGTAAAGGCCTTAAGAGCAGGATTGAGGCTTCTCTGAAAACAAATTCTGCTCATGGACTGCAGCTTCAGCTCTTGTCCAAGAGCTCAGCTTGTCCTTCTTGATAGCCTGCCCTATGTATGGATTTCAAACTACTCAATCCTCACAGTCACATAAGCCAGTTCCTAGCAATTAATCTCTTAACATGAATATTCTGCGGGTTCTAGTTCTCTCATGGAACTCTGAACGGGTAGAGATACTTAGATTGAAATGTATATTCAGCTAAAAATATGGAACAAATTATCTTAGAGGTCCTTAACAATTCTATTATTCTCTACCTGAATTTCAACTCTATTAGTTAAAATAATTTTGTTTTTTATTTCATTAGCAATCACCAGAAGATTTCTGGGCAAATTAATACCAAATAAAATGATTACCATTACCATTTATAATCCTCACTCTGTTTCTAAACCCTGTTGAAATTTCAAGTTCAAAAGAAAAAGATTAAATTTGTTAACTTAAATTTTTTCATGGTTTTTGGTTTTTTGTCTTTTAAAGATAGTTTGCTCAACTTTTCTATTAATAAATCAAGTTCTCAAATTCTAATAAAATGTCCACGATTTTTGAGATTCAATACTTCATCCTGAGTTAGCAAGAAACTAACATCATCTCGAATCAGTTTTGAATGATCTATACAAAACAGTGAAAGCCTGACTTCTGAGCTAACCCACCATGTGAAAATGTAATGTTACAAAAACAGACCACATGTCACACGTAACTCCAAGTATGAATGGGAAGGTGGGAGGATTAACCATAAAAAGATGTGAGATAGCTGCAAAGCAAGAACAAAATAAAAGGGGGAAAGAGAACCAAAATCAAAATTGTTTGAGCAGACAGTTAAGTGGAGTCCAAACCAAAATCATGTGGTGTTACATCGAGAAGTATGTGTTGTACACCAAGGAGATTGCTGAATGGAACCTTTTCAAATTTTTCAAACTAAATGTAACTGAAATCATAGGAATGCTTTGGAACAAACAGACCTTTATACAATACTTACTTTAATTTAGTTATTTTCTCTTTATGCATACAATTTTTCAGGACAATGGACATTGCCAATATAAACAAGATAATGAAATTCCCTAACTTTTTGACAATCACTGATATTTTCGTTCCAGGCAGTCAAACTTAAAACATACGACTACTTTACATATCCAAGACCTATGTTACCCTAGAAAAGGCGCTGCTGAGATAGGAGCAGGGCAAGCAGGGTAAGCATAGTAACCAGAAATATGGTGGATGGGCCTAAGGGAACTGCCCAGATTGTTGAGCTAGCTTCAGTAGTGACAAAGTCTAACAGTGCTAAAGAGATCAGTTTCTATTTGCCACTGATAACCAAAAATAAAAGTCTTGTGCAAAGTAAGCAATAGTGTTCCCCAGAGGGGTTATATCATAAGGTTTTCCCAAGTTCAGTGTTTACAGGGGCTCATTTAGGTAAAGGGAAGAAAACAAGGAGTGTAAGAAATAGCTAAGATTATTGAGTCAATTATCCTGAGTAAAGAAAGTCTGGGGAGAACTGGATAGAAGCAAGACTCCAATCGTACGAAGTGATGCTCCAAACAAACTTCCGGACATAGTAGAAAGAAGTAAAAGCCACTTTAGGATACAAGAATGAAGAAGTCCTAAGAACTAGATAGCAAGAGTTTGGGAAGACAAGCATACTTCAAAATTGCAGATGAAAAACAGCAACATTAATTATGGTCACCAGTCATGAATGATAATGAGAATCTACTATATTGCCAAGCTTTGCTTGGAGTAGTTTTGAAACTGGATCAATGTTAACAATTGGAAATTCTTTAGAATTTTTAATTAGATTGGTAGTGGTGGGAAGAAGTGTTTGAGGCACTGAGGGATTGATAATATCTATCAACTCTTTGGTGATATAAAAGGCCCCAAATAATTCCTATAATTTTTAAACATTTGGTTAATGCCATTGAAGCCATTCATCAAATAAAAACTTAAGCAAAAAAAAAAAAAATTTTTTAAACAATAACAAACTTGCCAAAAGTTCCTTTCTAGACTTTTGGCAAATGGCTAGTGCTATCTATAAGGTGTACTATAGGTATAGTTACCACTCCTCTTCATGATTATATTTAAGCCAATTACAAAAAGCACCCCTCCTTTCAGAACGAACTAGAGAATCAGATTTCAGTTCCTCCTTATTGCATCAGCCAGAAGGTTTTGTGCAAAACTCTATACAGTGGCTCTGAATGTGCGTGTCTAGATTGGCAAATAATGTGATAGGGCACACCTATCACAGGTCAAATCAACTTTGGAGGCTGCTGCCTACATTAGAACTTCTCCAGATTGTCTTTAAATAAACAGGAAAAATTCTCTCCATGTAGTCAATACTTTGCACAAGTGCTTTTAAACCCTTTCTTTACATTATGATTCCTTTTTGAGATCAGATTAAAACTATAGACTCATTAACCAGAAAATGCTTGTACATACGCGTACACACACACAGAGTGTTAAATTTAATTTAGTTAGATGTTCACTCACAGAAAAATTGGGACAAGAATTTACAGAGGTTTCTGCTTAGAGATTAACACAAAAAAAAGAATAATAAAGCAAATTTAGCTAGGTATATCGAGAACACTGGCCATTACAACATAACATAGGATATCTCATATCCCCATACCAAAGAAGATTCTATACTAGTGTCTCCATATATCACCTGAACATACAATACATTGCATGAATATTATAAAGCTCGCAATTGATCATTTTTCCAGATTTAAGTAAAAATTTAGAAATTATTTTGTTTGAAGCGGTTAAATTTTCATCTTTGCCTTGACCTACAAGAAGTCTACCAAAAAATTTATAGTTAATGTGAAGAAACTATGTATTAATATTACTAATTTAATACCTTATTCTTTGTTTCCTTTCTCCCCATCTTGATTATATATTTTCTTTCATGAGCAAACTGTATATATTATATGTATGTGTATATATATGTATATACCATACGTATGTATGCATATGTACATATGCATATGTACATATAATATATACTATGTATATACATATATACATGTATATACATATAATATATAACATAAAATATAATATATACAACATGTAACATAATACATACATACACATACAATATAATATAATATATATATAATACTATATGTATACATACATAATGCTGTGTGTCAATTTTCTGGGAAAAAGATTATAATAAATTAAGAAATGTAAATTCCTTTAAAAATAAGAATGATTAATGAAGAATACTGATATTGGGGTGCTGGGATGGCTCAGTTGGTTAAGTGTCTGACTTGGGCTCAGGTCATGATCTCATGGTTTGCGAATTCAAACGCTGCATCGGGCTCTGCACTAACAGTGCGGAGCCTGCTTAGGATTATCTGTCTCTCCCCCTCTCTCTCTACCTCTCCCCCACTTGCATTCTCTCTAAATAAATAAATAAACTTAAAAAAATGATATTAAGATTTGCTTTCTTAGGAATATGACAACAATAAAAGGCCAGAGCATCGCTTGAAAATCTGTTAATCCTTTTAGGCCAGTGGTACCATTAGAACAAATGAAAGTAAATAAAAGTTCAAACACAAAAGCTACTCCTCTGCGTTCCAAAGTCCCCTATCCCACCTAAACTCTACGTATAGGAGTTTGATAAATATCTACACTCTTCAGTGTAGAATTCAACATTCTTTCCTTTGTACTCCCATGGGATGGCACATTGTACATCATCTGTTATAACAACTATTACTATATTATAATCAAGTTTGTATTTTTCTCCTCTACTACTTCTAGACCTTGAGAACTGGGATCCTATGTTAGTCATATTCATATATCTGGCACCTAGCATAAGGAGGGCCATAGTATTAGAAGAGACTATTAAAAATATTGTAACACCAATAGACTGATGTTATGTATGCCAAAGCACAAGGTAAGAAACGTCAGAGTAGGGGGAGGATAGGGAAGATGGCGGCGTAGGAGGACGCTGGGCTTACCTCGTATCCTGCTGATCACTTACATTCCACCTACACCTGCCTAAATAACCCAGAAAACCGCCAGAGGAATAGCAGAAAGGAGTCTCCGGAGCCAAACGCAGACGAGAAGCCCACGGAAGAGGGTAGGAAGGGCGGCGAGGCGGTGTGCGCTCCACGGACTGGCGGGACGGAGCCGGGGCAGAGGGGCAGCCTGCCGACCAAGCAGAGCCCCCGAGTCTGGCTTGCAAAAGCGGAGGGGCCCGACAGAGTGTGTTCCGACAGCAAGCGCAACTTAGCATCTGAGAGGTCATAAGTTAACAGCTCTGCTAGGAAAGCGGGAAGGCTGGAGGACAAAGGGAGGGAGAGTTGCTGAGCCCCCGGAAGACAGAGCTCTGTTGGCAGGGAACAAAGGCGCTCACCAGCACCATCTCCCTCGCCCATCCCCCAGCCAAAATCCCAAAGAGAACCAGTTCCTGCCAGGGAACTTGCTCGCTCCGCGCAAACACCCAACACTGTGCTTCTGTGGAGCCAACCCTCTGGCAGCGGGTCTGACTCCCTCCCGCTGCCACATGGCCCCTCCTGAAGTGGATCACCTAAGGAGAAGCAAGCTAAGCCTACCCCTCCTGCCCCCGTGCACCTTGCCTACCCACCCCAGCTAATAAGCCAGATCCCCAGCACCACAAGCCTGGCAGGGTGCAAGTAGCCCAGACAGGCCACGCCACCCCACAGTGAATCCCGCCCCTAGGAGAGGGGAAGAGAAGGCACACACCAGTCTGACTGTGGCCCCAGCGGTGGGCTGGGGGCAGACATCAGGTCGGACTGCGGCCCCGCCCACCAACAACAGTTATACACCACAGCACAGGGGAAGTGCCCTGCAGGTCCGCCCCACCACTCCAGGGACTATCCAAAATGACCAAATGGAAGAATTCCCCTCAGAAGAATCTCCAGGAAATAACAACAGCTAATGAACTGATCAAAAAGGATTTAAATAATATAACAGAAAGTGAATTTAGAATAATAGTCATAAAATTAATCTCTGGGCTTGAAAACAGTATAGAGGACAGAAGAGAATCTCTTGCTACAGAGATCAAGGAACTAAGGAACAGTCACGAGGAGCTGAAAAACGCTTTAAACGAAATGCAAAACAAAATGGAAATGACGACGGCTTGGATTGAAGAGGCAGAGGAGAGAATAGGTGAACTAGAAGATAAAGTTATGGAAAAAGAGGAAGCTGAGAGAAAGAGAGATAAAAAAATCCAGGAATATGAGGAGAAAATTAGAGAACTAACTGATACACTAAAAAGAAATAATATACGCATAATTGGTATCCCAGAGGAGGAAGAGAGAGGGAAAGGTGCTGAAGGGGTACTTGAAGAAATAATAGCTGAGAACTACCCTGAACTGGGGAAGGAAAAAGGCATTGAAATCCAAGAGGCACAGAGAACTCCCTTCAGACGTAACTTGAATCGACCTTCTGCACGACATATCATAGTGAAACTGGCAAAATACAAGGATAAAGAGAAAATTCTGAAAGCAGCAAGGGATAAACGTGCCCTCACATATAAAGGGAGACCTATAAGACTCGTGACTGATCTCTCCTTTGAAACCTGGCAGGCCAGAAAGGCTTGGCACGATATCTACAGTGTGCTAAACAGCAAAAATATGCAGCCGAGAATCCTTTATCCAGCAAGTCTGTCATTTAGAATAGAAGGAGAGATAAAGGTCTTCCCAAACAAACAAAAACTGAAGGAATTCGTCACCACTAAACCAGCCCTACAAGAGATCCTAAGGGGGATCCTGTGAGACAAAGTACCAGAGACATCACTACAAGCATAAATCATAAAGACATCACAATGACTCTAAACCCGTATCTTTCTATAATAACACTGAATGTAAATGGATTAAATGCGCCAACCAAAAGACATAGGGTATCAGAATGGATAAAAAAACAAGACCCATCTATTTGCTGTCTACAAGAGACTCATTTTAGACCTGAGGACACCTTTAGATTGAGAGTAAGGGGATGGAGAACTATTTATCATGCTACTGGAAGCCAAAAGAAAGCTGGAGTAGCCATACTTATATCAGACAAACTAGACTTTAAACTAAAGGCTGTAACAAGAGATGAAGAAGGGCATTATATAATAATTACAGGGTCTATCCATCAAGAAGAACTAACAATTATAAATGCCTATGCGCCGAATACCGGAGCCCCCAAATATATAAAACAATTACTCATAAACATAAGCAACCTTATTGATAAGAATGTGGTAATTGCAGGGGACTTTAACACCCCACTTACAGAAATGGATAGATCATCTAGACACATGGTCAATAAATAAACAAGGGCCCTGAATGACACATTGGATCAGGTGGACTTGACAGATATATTTAGAACTCTGCATCCCAAAGCAACAGAATATACTTTCTTCTCGAGTGCACATGGAACATTCACCAAGATAGATCATATACTGGGTCACAAAACAGCCCTTCATAAGTATACAAGAATTGAGATCATTCCATGCATACTTTCAGACCACAATGCTATGAAACTTGAAATCAACCACAGGAAAAAGTCTGGAAAACCTCCAAAAGCATGGAGGTTAAAAAACACCCTACTACAGAATGAGTGGGTCAACCAGGCAATTAGAGAAGAAATTTAAAAAATATATGGAAACAAATGAAAATGAAAATACAACAATCCAAACGCTTTGGGATGCAGCGAAGGCAGTCCTGAGAGGAAAATACATTGCAATCCAGGCCTATCTCAAGAAACAAGAAAAATCCCAAATACAAAATCTAACAGCACACTGAAAGGAAATAGAAGCAGAACAGCAAAGGCAGCCTAAACCCAGCAGAAGAAGAGAAATAATAAAGATCAGAGCAGAAATAAACAATATAGAATCTAAAACAACTGTAGAGCAGATCAACGAAACCAAGAGTCGGTTTTTTGAAAAAATTAACAAAATTGACAAACCTCTAGCCAGGCTTCTTAAAAAGAAAAGGGAGATGACCCAAATAGATAAAATCATGAATGAAAATGTAATTATTCAACCAATCCCTCAGAAATACAAACAATTATCAGGGAATACTATGAAAAATTATATGCCAACAAATTGGACAACCTGGAAGAAATGGACAAATTCCTAAACACCCACACTCTTCCAAAACCCAATCAGGAGGAAATAGAAAGCTTGAACAGACCCATAACCAGCGAAGAAATTGAATCGGTTATCAAAAATCTCCCAACAAATAAGAGTCCAGGACCAGATGGCTTCCCAGGGGAGTTCTACCAGACATTTAAGCAGAGATAATACCTATCCTTCTCAAGCTATTCCAAGAAATAGAAAGGGAAGGAAAACTTCCAGACTCATTCTATGAAGCCAGTATTACTTTGATTCCTAAACCAGACAGAGACCCAGTAACAAAAAAGAGAACTACAGGCCAATATCATGATGAATATGGATGCAAAAATTCTCAATAAGATACTAGCAAATCGAATTCAACAGCATATAAAAAGAATTATTCACCATGATCAAGTGGGATTCATTCCTGGGATGCAGGGCTGGTTCAACATTCGCAAATCAATCAACGTGATACATCACATTAATAAAAGAAAAGATAAGAACCATATTATCCTGTCAATCGATGCAGAAAAGGCCTTTGACAAAATCCAGCACCCTTTCTTAATAAAAACCCTCGAGAAAGTTGGGATAGAAGGAACATACTTAAACATCATAAAAGCCATTTATGAAAAGCCCACAGCTAACATCATCCTCAACGGGGAAAAACTGAGAGCTTTTTCCCTGAGATCAGGAACACGACAGGGATGCCCACTCTCACCGCTGTTGTTTAATATAGTGCTGGAAGTTCTAGCATCAGCAATCAGACAACAAAAGGAAATCAAAGGCATCCAAATTGGCAAAGATGAAGTCAAGCTTTCACTTTTTGCAGATGACATGATATTATACATGGAAAATCCGATAGACTCCACCAAAAGTCTGCTAGAACTCATACATGAATTCAGCAAAGTTGCAGGATACAAAATCAATGTACAGAAATCAGTTGCATTCTTATACACTAACAATGAAGCAACAGAAAGACAAATAAAGAAACTGATCCCATTCACAATTGCACCAAGAAGCATAAAATACCTAGGAATAAATCTAACCAAAGATGTAAAAGATCTGTATGCTGAAAACTATAGAAAGCTTATGAAGGTAATTGAAGAAGATATAAAGAAATGGAAAGACATTCCATGCTCATGGATTGGAAGAATAAATATTGTCAAAATGCCAATACTACCCAAAGCTATCTACACATTCAATGCAATCCCAATCAAAATTGCACCAGCATTCTTCTCGAAACTAGAACAAGCAATTCTAAAATTCATATGGAACCACAAAAGGCCCCGAATAGCCAAAGTAATTCTGAAGAAGACCAAAGCAGGAGGCATCACAATCCCAGACTTTAGCCTCTACTACAAAGCTGTAATCATCAAGACAGCATGGTATTGGCACAAAAACAGACACATAGACCAATGGAATAGAATAGAAACCCCAGAACTAGACCCACAAACGTATGGCCAACTAATCTTTGACAAAGCAGGAAAGAACATCCAATGGAAAAAAGACAGTCTCTTTAACAAATGGTGCTGGGAGAACTGGACAGCAACATGCAGAAGGTTGAAACTAGACCACTTTCTCACACCATTCACAAAAATAAACTCAAAGTGGATAAAGGACCTGAATGTGAGACAGGAAACCATCAAAACCCTAGAGGAGAAAGCAGGAAAAGACCTCTCTGACCTCAGCCGTAGCAATCTCTTACTCGACACATCCCCAAAGGCAAGGGAATTAAAAGCAAAAATGAATTACTGGGACCTTATGAAGATAAAAAGCTTCTGCACAGCAAAGGAAACAACCAACAAAACTAAAAGGCAACCAACGGAATGGGAAAAGATATTTGCAAATGACATATCGGACAAAGGGCTAGTATCCAAAATCTATAAAGAGCTCACCAAACTCCACACCCAAAAAACAAATAACCCAGTGAAGAAATGGGCAGAAAACATGAATAGACACTTCTCTAAAGACATACGGATGGCCAACAGGCACATGAAAAGATGTTCAACGTCGCTCCTCATCAGGGAAATACAAATCAAAACCACACTCAGATATCACCTCACGCCAGTCAGAGTGGTCAAAATGAACAAATCAGGAGACTATAGATGCTGGCGAGGATGTGGAAAAATGGGAACCCTCTTGCACTGTTGGTGGGAATGCAAATTGGTGCAGCCACTCTGGAAAGCAGTGTGGAAGTTCCTCAGAAAATTAAAAATAGACCTACCCTATGACCCAGCAATAGCACTGCTAGGAATTTACCCAAGGGATACAGGAGTACTGATGCATAGGGGCACTTGTACCCCAATGTTTATAGCAGCACTCTCAACAATAGCCAAATTATGGAAAGAGCCTAAATGTCCATCAACTGATGAATGGATAAAGAAATTGTGGTTTATATACACAATGGAGTACTACATGGCAATGAGAAAGAACGAAATACGGCCCTTTGTAGCAACGTGGATGGAACTGGAGAGTGTGATGCTAAGTGAAATAAGCCATACAGAAAAGACAGATACCATATGGTTTCACTCTTATGTGGATCCTGAGAAACTTAACAGAAACCCATGGAGGAGGGGAAGGAAAAAAAAAAGAGGTTAGAGTGGGAGAGAGCCAAAGCATAAGAGACTGTTAAAAACTGAGAACAAACTGAGAGTTGATGGGGGGTGGGAGGGAGGGGAGGGTGGGTGATGGGTATTGGGAGGGCACCTTTTGGGATGAGCACTGGGTGTTGTATGGAAACCAATTTGACAATAAATTTCATATATTGAAAAAAAATAAAAATTAAAAAAAAAATAAATAAATAAAATGTCAGAGTAGAAAGAAAGGCTGGTTCCAAAATATATCTTCAATTCATCAGCATCTTAATAACTCTGCTTCAATTCTAGCTATCGGCTCTTCCCTCCAAATTTGCTTCCTGTGGAGAGAAATCCTTATAGCGTTAATACGGACCTACCTACATTCTCTCTTGAAAGGTTAGGCCAAAGCTGGTAAATATTTACTAATATTTGCTGAATAGATCAATCAAAGGCAAGACCAGCTTGCATAATAAAGAAAGTCCCAATAGAACAATGTTTAACATTTCTGTGCACATGTGTGTATGTATATATATTCAAGTATATACTTGAATATAAAAAAATCACAAATTTTCATCATCGGCATGACAATTAACTCTCTTTTACCACTTTCCTTCCCATATCTCTTTTTTTCTCAAAAATTTTTAATGTTTATTTTATTTTTGAGAGAGAGAGAGAGAGACAGACACAGAATCTGAAGCAGGCTCCAGGCTCTGAACTATCAACACAGAGCTGGATGTGGGGCTCGAACACACAAACCATGAGATCATGACCTGAACCGAAGTCAGACGCTTAACTGACTGAGCCACCCAGGTGCCCCCGCATGTCTCTTATCAGGCCATGAGACATATCTAAATATTCAAGACACTAGGTATGTAATAGAGCTCCAAAGTATTTAAGGTATTGAATAGCTTCGATTGTAGAAGTGCCAATATTTGCATTAATGTACACTTATTTCAACTTTAAAAATCTTTTGAAATATGATAAAATGTATTAGTATTCTACCTCTCTTTACTTACTAATTGTATGGCCTTAGATTAGTTACTTAATTGCTCTGTATCTCAATATCCTTATCTGTACGATGAGAATAGTTAATAGTTCCTATCTCATGGTAATATTATGAGGATTAAATCAAAATATGTAAAGCACTTAAAATACTGCCTAATACACAATGCTCAAAAAATATTATCTATTAATATTACTTATTATAAAAACATTTTCTACTCAAAGTCTATAAAATGTAAATGTTTTCAAAGTAAATACTTTTTAAAAGCCATACCCAGACTACTTGGAAATATTATTTAGCCTATTTGTCACAAAACAAGGAAAATGTTGTTTGCATTTTTTGAGGGTCATTAATATTAGGTTGAAACACATGAAAATGCCATTTTTATAGGAAAATAACTTAAATATCAGCAAATGTATAGGGTTAACTTTTACAAAGTGTTTTGTTAGAAAAATTAAATACATTTCACTGAAATGCACTTAAAATAATTATAAGAAATAAAACATCTGCAAGCAATTAAGTTTCCAAAAATAGTTTTTAAATAGTTAAAATATTACCATCATAAATATCTAGAATTGAATACATTAATATTTGTGTCCTCCCTCCCCTAGGATTAAGACCTAATAATCCCCAGTGCAATGGTGTTTGGGGGTGGGACCTTTGTAAGATAATTAGGTACTGAGAGCTCTGTCCTCATGAATGGGATTAGTGCTTTTATAAAAGAGACCTTAGAGAACTTCCTGGACTTTTCCACTATGTAAAAAATGCTGTCATGAGGAAGTGGGCCTCACTAAACATGGAATCTGCTGGTTCCTTGATCTTGGACTTCCCAGCCTCTAGAACTAGGAGAAATAAATATTTGTTGTTCATTCAGTTTTTGATGTTTTGTTATAGCAGTCCAAATGGACTAAGATATGGGATGCAAAAGAATCTGACTCTGAATCTGATACCAGAATCTGACTGAAAAGGCAATAAACATCTTCCTAGTGAAACACTAAATTTTTAACCAATAGGGTTCAACTTTTCTACTTTGGTTTTCTAAATGGAATTTTATATGAAAAGACTAAACTCCAGCAGCAAGGGAAAAAAAAAAAATCCTTAACCTACAAGGGAAGACAGATCAGGTTTGCAGCAGACCTATCCACAGAAACTTGGCAGACCAGAAATGAGTGGCAGGATACATTCAATGTGCTGAATCAGAAAAAATATGCAGCCAAGAATTCTTTATCCGGCAAGGCTGTCATTCAAAATAGGAGAGATAAACAGTTTCCCAGACAAAAATTAAATAAGTTTGTGACCACTAAACCAGCCCTGCAAGAAATTTTAAGGGGGACTCTATGAGGGGGAAAAAGATGAAAATAAAAAAAAAAATTAAAAAAAAATAAATAAACACCAAAAGCAACAAAGATTAGAAAAGACAAGAGAACACCACCAGAAACTCCAACTCTACAAGCAACATAATGACAATAAATTCTTATCTTTTAGTACTCACTCTAAATGTCAATGGACTCAATGCTCCAGTCAAAAGACATAGGGTAAGAGAATGAATAAGAAAACAAGATCCATCTATATGCTATTTACAAGAGACCCACTTTAGACCTAAAGACACCTTCAGTCTGAAAGGGGATGTAGAACCATCTATCAGGCTAATGGTCAACAGAAGAAAGCCAGGGTAGCCATGCTTATATAAGACAATCTAGACTTTATGATAAAGACCGTATCAAGAGATGCAGAAGGGCATTATATCATAATCAAGGGGTCTACAGACTAAGAGGACCTAACAATTATAAACATTTATGTGCCAAATGTGGCAGCACCCAAATATATAAATCAATTAATCACAAACATAAAGAAACTAATTGATAGTAACACCATAATAGTAGGAGACTTCAACACCCCCACTCACAACAATGGACAAATCACCTAATCAAACAATCAACAAGGAAACAATGGCTTTAAATGACACACTGGACCAGATGGACTTAACAGATATATTCAGAACATTTCATCCTAAAGCAGCAGAATATACTTTCTTCTCCAGTGCACATGGAACGTTCTCCAGAATAGACCATATACTGGGACAAAAATCAGCCCTAAGTAAGTACAAAAAGATCGAGATCATACTGTGCATATTTTCAGACCACAACGCTATGAAACTCAAAATCAACCATAAAAAAAATTTGGAAAGGTAACAACTACTTGGAGACTGAAGGACATCCTACTAAAGAATGAATGGGCTAACCAAGCAGTTAAAGGGGAAATTAAAAGCATATGGAAGTCAATGAAAATGATAACACCACAACCCAAAACCTCTGGGATACAGCAAAGGCGGTCATAAGAGGAAAGTATATAGCAATCCAGGCCTTCCTAAAGAAGGAAGAAAGATCTCAGATACACAACCTAACCTTACATCTGAAGGAGCTAGAAAAAGAATAGCAAATAAAACCCCAAACCAGCAGAAGACAGGAAATAATAAAGATCAGAGCAGAAATCAATGCTATTGAAACCAAAAAAACAGTAGAACAGATCAATGAAACCAGAATCTGGTTCTTTGAAAGAATTAACAAAATTGATAAAACATTAGCCAGTTTGATCAAGAAGAAAAAGGAAAGGACCCAAATAAATAAAATCAAGAATGAAAGAGGAGGGATCACAACCAACACAACAGAAATAAAAACAATAAAAGAGAATATTATGAGCAATTATATGCCAATAAAATGGATAGTCTGGAAGAAATGGACAAATCCCTAGAAATATATACACTACCAAAACTGAAACAGGAAAAATAGAAAATTTGAACAGACCCATAATCAGTAAGGAAATCGAATTAGTAATCAAAAATCTGCCAAAAAACAAAAGTCCAGGGCCAGATGGCTTTCCAGGGGAATTCTACCAAACATTTAAGGAAGAGTTAACATCTATTCTCTTGAAACTGTTCCAAAAAATAGAAATGGAAGGAAAACTTCCAAACTCTTTCTATGAAGTCAGTATTACCTTGGTTCTAAAACCAGACAGAGACCCCACTAAAAAGGAGAAGTATAGACCAATTTCCCTGATGAACATGGATGCAAAAATCCTCAACAAGATATTAGCCAACGGGATCCAATAATATATTAAAAAAATTATTCACCACGACCAAGTGGGATTTATACTGGTGAGGCAGGGCTGGTTCAATATCCACGAAACAAACAATGTGATTCATCACATCAATAAAAGAAAGGACAAGAACCATCTGATCCTCTCAATAGATGCAGAGAAAGCATTTGACAAAATACAGCATCCTTTCTTGATAAAAACTCTCAAGAAAGTAGGGATAGAAGGAGCATACCTCCAGATCATAAAAGCCAAATATGAATGATCCAATGCTAATATCATCCTCAATGGGAAAAATCTGGGAGCTTTCCCCCTAAGGTCAGGAACAAAACAGGAATGTCCACTCTCACCACTGTTATTCAACATAGAATTGGAGGTCTTAGCCTCTGCAATCAGACAACACAAATTAAAGGCATTCAAATTGTCCAGAAGGAGGTCAAACTTTCACTCTTCATAGATGACATGATACTCTATACGGAAAACCCTAAAGATTCCACCAAAAAACTGCTAGAATTGATTCATGAATTCAGCAAAGCTGTAGGATATAAAATCAATGCACAGAAATCGGTTGCATTCCTATACACCAACAATGAAGCAACAGAAAGAGAAATCAAAAAATCAATCCCATTTATAGTTGCACCAAAAACCACAAAGTACCTAGGAATAAATCTAACCAAAGAGGTGAAAAATCTATACACTGAAAACTATAGAAAGCTTATGAAAGAAATTGAAGAAGACACAAAAAATGGAAAAGATTCCATGCTCCTGGATAGTTAGAACAAATATTGTTAAAATGCCGATACTACCCAAAACAATCTACATATTCAATGCAATCCCTATCAAAATAATGCCAGCGTTCTTCAGAGCTGAACAAATGATCCCAAAATTTATATGGAACCAGAAAAGACCCTGAATAGCCAAAGCAATCTTGAAAAAGAAAACCAAAGCTGGAGGCATCACAATTCCAGACTTCAAGCTATACTACAAAGCTGTAATCATCAAGACAGTATGGTACTGGCACAAGAACAGACCAATGGAACAGAATAGAGACGCTAGAAATGGACCCACAAATGTATGGCCAACTAATCTTTGACAAAGCAGGAAAGAATATCCAATGGAATAAAGACATTCTCTTCAGCAAGTGGTGCTGGGAAAACTGGACAGCGACATGCAGAAGAACGAACCTGGACCACTTTCTTACACCATACACAAAAATAAACTCAAAATGGATGAAAGAACTAAGTGTAAGCCAGGAAGCCATCAAAATCCTCGAGGAGAAAGCAGGCAAAAACTTCTTTGATCTTGGCTGCAGCAACTTCTTACTCAACACATCTCCTGAGGCAAGGAAAACAAAAGCAAAAATGAACTACTGGGACCTCATCAAAGAAAAACCAAAAAAAAACCAAAAAAAAACCCAAAAAACGTTCTGCACAGCAAAGGAAACAATCAGCAAAACTAAAAGGCAACCGACAGAATGGGAGAAGATATTTGCAAATGATATATGAGATAAAGGGTTAGTATCCAAAATCTATAAAGAACTTATCAAACTCAACACCCAAAAAACAAATAATCCAGTGAAGAAATGGGCAAAAGACATGAACAGACACTTCTCCAAGGAAGACATCCAGATGGCCAACTGACACATGAAAAAATGCTCAACATCACTCATCATCAGGGAAATATAAATCAAAACCACAATGAGATACCACCTTAGCCCTGTCAGAATGGCTAACATTAACAACTCAGGCAACAACAGATGTTGGCAAGGATGCCAAGAAAGAGGATCTCTTTTTCATTGTTGGTGGGAACACAGCCACTCTGGAAAACATTATGGAGGTTCCTCAAAAAACTAAAAATAGAACTACCCTACAACCCAGCAATTGCACTACTAGGCATTTATCCACAGGATACAGGTGTGCTGTTTCGAAGGGATACATGCACCCCCCATGTTTATAGCAGCACTATCAACAATAGCCAAATTATGGAAAGAGCCCAAATGTCCATTGATGGATGAATGGATAAAGAACATGTGGTATATATATGTATATATATACATATATATATATATACATATATATATATGTATACACACACACACACACACACACACACACACACACAATGGAGGATTACTTGGCAATCAAAAAGAATGAAATCTTGTCATTTGCAACTACGTGGATGGAACTGGAGAGTATTATGCTAAGTGAAATTAGTCAGAGAAAGACAAATATTCTATGACTTCACTCATATGAGGACTTTAAGAGACAAAACAGATGAACATAAGGGAAGGGAAACAAAAATATAAAACAGGGAGGGGGACAAAGCATAAGAGACTCATAAATAAGGAGAACAAACTGAGGGTTGCTGGAGGGGGTGTGGGGCGGGGATGGGCTAAATGGGTAAAGGGCATTAAGGAATCTACTCCTGAAATCATTGTTGCACTATATGCTAACTAACTTGGATGTAAATTAAAAAAAATAAAATTGAAAAAAAAAAAAGAAAGGGAACAATGATGAGGGGTCAGGTGGCAATAATCACAGGGGGTGTCTGCCCGGTGAACCTATGGGCCTCATCAGGGATCTGTCCACTGGCGGAATGATAGTCTTCCCGGCCTTAAGGAAGAAGAGAGGCTTCAGCATGGACAGGGAAGCACTTGGACATCATGAACTATACAATAATTTCTTTGAATCTTGACTATGTTAGGGGATGAGGACACGTTCTCTGAGGCTGGCCCTCCTCCAAACTATCAGCTCCTGTTTATATTCCCCCACCACAACATGGCTCAGAAGAGACTCAGAAATATTTGGTGTGCTACGAAGAACCTCTGTTTCTGGAATGAGGCTCTTTTTATTTAGTTGCCCAACACTGAGAACATTTTTTTCCTTTGGTAAAAGCAGCAATGAGGAAAAGTCAGCTTATTCATTAATCGCTCTCTTACCTATTAAGCTTATGCAATACCTTCTTATGCCCTACACAGCAACCACATAAGAAGGCAATAAACACTTCTTCTGAACTCATAAAAAAAAAAAAAGAAAGAAAAGAATAAATTCCAAAAGAAAAAAATAGTGACTGTTTTCATTTGAAGACAGCCCAAATAACTACTTTCAATCATAAAATACATTTAAATAGACACTTCTCAAATTTCTGGTATGAGAGCTTTCATTTCCTTTTTACAGAATTGAAGAAATATGCTTAAGATAGGTGGTTTCTCTGAAAGAGAAAATTAAAAATCCTGATTCTCAGATCTGAAAAATACGAATTTCTCAAATGTAGTCATTCATTAATTTACTCACTCAACACTTACTGAATGCCTTCTATGTACCAGGTGCAGTACTGTCTCTCTGAGGTTAGGGGCAAAAGTCAAGAACTGAGAATCCTCAAAAGAGACAAATTAAATAGAAAATAATAATAAAATCTGATAAAAGATATATAAGAAATTAGGAAAGGGATTAAGCTCAGATTGCAGAGAATAATATAACCCATGAAAGAAAATAGCAGAGTATAAAAACAGGGACCTGTGAGGGGCCAGGGCAATCAGGAAAACTCAAAAGACTCAGTTTGGCTGGACTGAAGGTGAGGGCATGCACATACCCACATATACTGACTATTGTATGCGCTCACTATATACTTGTAACCTAATCAAGGTAACAGAGTAAGGAATACAAAAACAGAAGAAAAGAACAACTTACCATGCTTTCCCCTAGAAATATCCACATACTGGCAAAGTCTGGGATGAGTGATGGTCTTAAGGATTTGAAATCGCCCCAAAATTTTGATGGAATTTGGTGTAAGAGGAAGCCCATTACTTCCACAAACATCATGTGGCAGAGCTGAGGCAAAGAAGGTAAAGGCACCCATTTCAGCATCCTTCAGGGGAAACATTTCAGAATCCTAGATCTTCTAAGATAATCTGGAAAAGGAGAGAATTTTATGACAGATCAACCAAAAATTAAGCCAGTGTTTTCTCACCTTAAATATGATTAATAATATATAACTTGGAGGAAAATGCCAATCAGAACACTTCACAGTAAAAAGAATCAAAGTAAAAAAATTCCAAGATAATATCTACGAGGAAAAACCACCCAATCATAAATTTAGATTGTAGCTCTAAATCATAATCAAAGATTTTCAATGGCATAAAAAGGCAAAAAATAGAACATTCCCTCCTAATGATGTCTGACAGTGTTAAGAGGAAGTCTGTTATTGCATATTCACATCAATAAGGATCTTCTGTTTACCTAAAGCTTGAACAACCCATAGACCATCAAGAATTTTTCCTTCTTGCAAAGTAAGTAAAGTCAGAAAAGATGAAATAGGTATTCCAACCATTACCTTTAAATTATCAAGGCCTCTATTAATAGTAGTAAAAATTAAACTAGATAACAGAAGCCTCTATGTTACTTAACTAATCAGTTTTGGTTTTGTGCTTGGTAATTTCCATGTGATCTGTTTTAATTTATTCCCTCAACAATCTTCACAGATGTTATTGCCTCCAGTTTAAAGATAGATGTTTCGTGTATATATCTAGGGCAATCCTACTGGCATGGTCTCCAAAACAAATAGTGCCCCAGAGTTATGTAACAAAGCAACCTGGAGATTAAGAAACCTGCTCAAAATCAATCTGAATCACATTAGGGCAATCACAAGGAAAAAGGCCACTGAACAAAAAGATCTTTCACCCAGGTGTCTCACTACAAAGACATTCCATTGGTCCAGCACTGCATTCTTCCTTTCTCAGCTTTCACAATCAAAATGTTGGAATTCTAAATCAAAGTAATAGACCACTTTTTATGTCTGTGCAGAAACCTCATTAAAAACATTAAAAGGAAATACTTTTAAATGTATAAATTCATAATAAGGAAGAAAACAGAAAAGGGCCATGACCTAATGAAAGATTCCAAAAACCCCCAGTAAAGCATTTGGCATATGAAGTATTGTTTTAAGAAGCAAAAGAAAGAAACTATAAAGTATATTGCAGTCAAGACCTCTGTTGGGCCTCTTCAGATTCAGAAACTTGAGATCACAAAAGCAGAAACAATGGGGAACAGAAGTCAGAAGAGGATTTGAAATGAGAATGATAACTTAAAGGGCAGAAGAATAAAAGAATTAACTTTGTCACTGGCCCCCCATTACTAGTTGGTTATTTTTCCTCAAAGGAAAAAAGGTAAGTTTCTTTCCTAGAAATAAACCAACTTTGTGAGAATTATAATAAATAGCTAGTATGGGCATGGTGACAAAGGCAAACTGCTCTTAATTCTGGAATTTGTAGGGCCCCAGTTAAGATATAACTATCTACCCAGCCATCCTAAAACACAGAATAGCAGTCAACAAGCCTGTCCATATACACAAAGCTCTCAGACAGACTTCCTTAACTCTAAAATCATGAACTGTCCAGGAATCATCAGATAGTTGAAGAAAGACCACATCATAATGGGCAAAAAATAAAATAAACAAACTAAAAAACCTGCCCTGGAGGTGACTAAAATAAGTTATGCAAAAGAAAACAATGAAAACCAAAACAAGTTGAAATATATTTAGAAAGATTTGACATGATATTACATAAAAAGAGGTGTAGCAAAACATATTTCACAAAAGAGTAAAAAGGAGTTGCTGGTACATATATGAGAAAATGAACATCCTCATTAATATTCAAGAAACTGCTCATTAAAACTATAGGAGAATTTATACCTGCCAGAGAGTAATAATTAAATCTGATTAATTAAATTTGATAATACAAAATGTTAGGACATGAAGAGAATATAAACTAAAACAATCACTTTGGAAAACAGTTTGACACTATTTTGCTATTCAATTCCGGCAGAAAGTCCTACACACATAAATAAGGGATACATGCAAGAAAAATCAGCATGGTGTTGTTCCTATTAATCCCCAAACTGGAAACTTAAATATCCAAAGACAGGTGAATGATTAAGGAAACTGTACATTCATCTGATGGAAGAGTATACATGACAGAAAATAAGCAAATTGTAGCAACATATATCAGCATAGATGAATCTAAATATAATGTTGGGTGGGGAAAAAAAGCACATAAAATGTAAGCCAATATTCATAATATTCAACAAGAAAAGCTGAATAATAAATAATTCAGGAGTATGTACATTTGAGGTAATATTATATTAAAAAGTAAGGTAGGGGCAACTGGGTGGCTCAGACGGTTGAGCGTCCGACTTCAGCTCAGGTCACGATCTCACGGTCCATGAGTTTGAGCCCCACATCAGACTCTGTGCTGCCAGTTCAGAGCGTGGAGCCTGCTTTGGATTCTGTGTCTCCCTCTCTCTCTGCCCCTCCCCCACTCACACTCTCTCTCTACAAAAAATGAATAAACCTTAAAAAAATTTTTAAAAAGGTGATAATAATAATAATGAGGAAGAAGGGGAGGAGGATGGAAGGAAGGAGAAGAAAAATATGAGGATACAGTTACCACTGTATGAAAAGCAGAGTGAGATTAGGGAAGAACCCATAAGAAGCTTCAACAATCTTGAGTAATATCTTAGTTTTTAATTGGTGGATTTAATGGGTGTTCATATTATTATTATGCTCCAAATTTCCATATTCTATATCTACATATGTTTGTGTTAGAGACCACATACTTTATATTTTTTAAATTTTAAGTTGAAAAAATTTTAAAAATACAATGAATTGATTTCCAACAAAGGCCAAGAAAATCAATAGGGAAAGGGCAGTCTTTCAGCAAATGGTGCTGAAACAACAATATATCCATATGGAAAAGAAAAAAAATAATCCCTCAATTCTTACAGTTACATCCACAAATATCTGAGATGGATTATAGACCTAAATGCAACCTTAGGATAGCAAAGATTTCTTAGGCAGGATAACAAAAAGCACTAACCATAAAAGAAAAAATTGATAAAATGAACTTTTTTGGAGTTTTGGATGTTCTGCATCTTGATTGGGGTGATGGTTGTCACATGGATGTTTACATGTATCAAAACTCATCAAACTACTCACTTAAAATCAGTGCATTTTAAGATATGTAAATTGTATCTTATAAAAAATAAAATTAAGAGAATATGAGGAAGGAATAATTAAAAATGAGTGGTTGGAAATTAAATTATTACCAAGTTAGACTGAAGTGTTGGAAAAGAAAGTTGAGACAACTGCTCAGGGTATGGAACAAAAAGCAAATAGATGAAAACATAAGAGAAAAGATAATAGATATAGTAAATCAAACCAAGTATACAAAAACCACCTTACAACAGTTTCAAAAAGAGAACAGAGGAAAATAAAGGAGAATAAATTATAGAAGACAGAATAGGAGAAAAATTCCCCACGGTTGAAGGGAAATTGTACCTTCAAATTAGAAAGGCTTATAATATCGAGGAGGGCAAATGAAAAATACCCACACTATGACATTTTTCCTAGCTCCTTTCAATGAGTTCACTTCAAGAATAAACTCACAAGACATGTCATCATACATTTTCAAAGCATCAAGGAAAATAAAATTTTTTAGTCATTCCAGAGAGAAAATAAATAGTTCAGGCCTCAACAAATTAAGAGTGGCATTCTCATTCTCTCATGAGCAATAGTGAAAGTTAGAGGACAGTGAAGCTTTGAAAGACTTAAAGAGACAAAATTTTGCTTCTATACCCTGCCAAACTATCCATCATTATAGCAAAAATAAATAATAATAATTTACAGCCATATGAACATTAAAAAATAAAATTAACATCCACATACCTTTTATGAATAAATATTCTTAGGATGTATTCTACCAAAACAGAGGAGAAAAACAAATAACAGAAAATGTGTGGTTAAGAAAGAATGTAACTTACCCGAATGTAATCTGTTCACATTAAACAGAAAGTAATTGGGCTTTAAGGGAACATCTTCAAGCAAAGATATGGAATGGAAGCTTCTCATACAAAGAATGAGAGGATGTGGTAAAGAAAGCGTAAGATGGAAGGATTTGGTGAAAACAAAAACAATGTAACTAACTTTCCCTCAAAAGAAAACAGAAAGTCCTTTGTAAAAGTGAGGAGGGTTAAAAACTATATAAGATGTACATGGCCCAAAACATAAATCACACTTAACTATGGCATAATTTTTTGGTCATTATAGGGGAAGAAAGAAGAAATCAATCTGATCTTAATATTACAAGTCTTCTCCTTAGTGTGGCACAGGGGTCATGAAATTAAGAAACTGGGAAGGAAATGTATCATAGCATACTTTTTGACTCTGTACTTAGGAATATTTACAAAGCCATAATATTGTAACATTTTGTTATTTTTTAGCACACATAAAAAAAGCAAAAAAAATTGTAGTTAAGAAATGTAATATAAATATTATTAACCTTAACAATGTATAAATAAAAGTCCAGATAGGGGATGGTGGAAGTGATAGATATAGTTTTTGCAGGGGCAATGAAGGTAGAGTCATTACTTTCCTCATTTTATGAAACAAGGAGCCAAAATATATTTTTGAAAATTGTGAAAAAATAATTTACGTATATTATTTAGAATTATAACATTAACCAATATGAAAACTAAAAAATGTAATGACTATTCAAAACTTTGGATAAGGGAGGTTATGGATAGTTTGTCTTAAAAAGTAAAAAAAAAAAAAAAAAAAAGAAAGAAAGAAAAAAAAGAGTGAGCATTTTCTTTTACTATTCAACTTATAGATCTAAGGTTTAACAAGGTTAAAGGGGGTTATTTCTGAGGAATAGGACTAAGGGTAGGAAGGAAGACACTAAACCATTGCATTTTATTATGCAATCCTTCTATATTATACTATTTGATTTTCAATTAGACAGACTATCAGACAACTGAAAAGCAAAGAACCAAACAAAGAAACGCAAATGATTCAAAAAGATAAGACACGAATTAGTGTAAAATATTTCATCAATGTTCTCCTTCAACTACCAAGCACTCATGTAGATTATTGCACATAAAAAGGTTCACATATAAAAAAATATACACATAGATTTGTTCACACTTGGTGAGTGGAAGAAAGCTAGTGAAAAAAAAGAAAACAGTTGAAGTTGAGAGAGAGATTAGTTGAGGAAATACAACGTAGGAATGGGGTTTGAAAATTCATTCATTCAACCAATATCTTGAACCTATTTTAACTCAGGTGTTTTTCCAGCTTCAGGGCCAACGACAGTGGACGAGACACAATCCCTACCCACAAAGAATTTGGGAGTCGAAATTAGATTGGAGGTCGGGGGGCGAAGGTCAAAAAAAAAAACAGTACAAAAGATACCGATTTCATCATGAATAAAATAATTCACACATTTCTTCAACGGGCGAATAACACTAGCTCATTTATTTTATATACTTTCCCTCAAAAAGTTGTCTTTCTGTCCCAAACAAAAACAGGAACCAAGGGGCCTTGAAAAGAAATCACTGGCAATTCTAAAGGAACTTCCAGTTCACATTCCCCAACTCCACAAGGGAACGTTATGTCTCGACAAATGACTAAACCTTTGAAAACCAAAACAAAACCAAGACTTTGCATCTACGGTGAGTAATGGAGAACTGAATCTACATTCTCCAACGCCTCTTTAAATCTTCCTTCGAAGCAGTGATGCAGTGGTTATTCTTAAACATCTGCCTACAGTTCTCAAAGGACTCGGGTAAACGTGTGTAGGAAGGAAGGCGGACATTAGCTCCATTTGGGCACAGGACTCAGTAGCAAGCAGCTCCAAAGGTTGGCTCCTCTACTGCGGACAAACTGGGCCACTCGCTGCACCTGACATTCCTCTACCTCCCACCGGCCCCACCCACTACGACACACAAAACTGACGAACCCAAATACCTGCCTCTGAGTCAGGCGGGCACAGAGACAAGGGGATGGAGCTTCTACACAGGGCCCCAGCTTGCTGTGGCTGCTGCTGTCGCTACCGTTTAGTGCACCACACCCAGCATCTCAGGTGCTTCTACAAAAGAGGCCGCTCCGGGAGCGCTGGGATTGCGTTTTGCCTGCGAGCTAAATCCGCCGAAATTCCCGGCTCGGAATCTGGCCGGGACCGCGAGCCAGACCCGCTCCAATGACAGCTCCCAGCTCTCCCCACCCCCGCCCTCGATTCAGCCCGGCCGTTTCCTCTGACCTCACAACCTCCACGACACAACATGGAGGAAAGACCCGACGTCCGGCGTTTTGCCCCTTACCCAACCGGTGACAAAATGTAGCTACCAAGGAAGAGGTACAGAGGAGTTTAAGTTATTAGCTGAGGAAATAGAAGACGGACAGCGTGGTGCGGTTACGCCCGGGAAGGGGCGACAGAATTTGACGTTAAGTCGGTGGAACGCTCAGGCGTTTGGTGAGGACACCTCGTTGGGTCCTTTCTCACTGCCGTCGGGTGCGGGACGGTGCCCCTAATTGCTGAAGACTGAGGCTACCCGGTGAGGCTCTCCAGGTTGCTCTGTCCACCGATTTATGTGAGTGACTCCCTGAGAGGGTCCGGGGGTAGGCGTGTTGAGGTCAAAGGAGAGTCCTCCTTCCCTTACTCATCTTGGGGAGATAGGACCTAGCCTCCGAATACTGGTGGGAAGTACGTTTATACCAGCACCAGTCTTGGCATGTGGAATAGGGAACAGCTTGGTACCTCTTGAAGGAACCAAGTTTGAGAAATGGGATGCGGGGCTGACAGAAAGGCTGCTACTGGAAAAGATATATTCACAAACACGTTTAGTTATATGTGTGCGCGCGCGCCGGTGTGTGTGAAAGGGGTGGGGGTGGGTCAGGAAGTCATTCAGTTAGTTATGCGCCCACCATGTTTCTAGTACTGTTTTAGGCATTGGGAACAGAACGATGGACAAAACAGAAACCCCTATCTTCCTGTAGTCCGCATTTTATGGAGGAAGACATCCTAAACAGAATTAAGAAAAACATGTTCTATTGCAGGTCGTGATGGGCGCTTAAGGGATAAGTAATAAAGCAGAGGAGGATATAGTTTGAAATATTAGTGTGGCCAGGGAAAGTCTCACTGAAAAGACAACTTTCAAGCAAGAGCTGGCGTCAGTGAGAGAATTAACCATACAAGTGTCTGGGGTAAGTGCAGTCAGGTGGAGGAACCAGCCATAAACAGTTATTGCTAGTTGATGCCATGAAACATAAACTCTCCTGAATAGCAAGGAAGCTTGTGGGTTGGAGTTGAGTTAAGGGATTAAAGCTAGAGACAAAGTCATAGAAGGAACAGATCATGAAAGATATTGAGGGCATCTAAGCTATTGGAGACTTTTGAGCAGTAGACGACATAATCTGGCTTCCTTTTAAAAAGAGGATCTTACTGGCTGCTGTGGAGAATATATTGAAAGGGACAGGGTAGAAGAAAGACCAGTTTGGAGGCTTTTTTCGTAGACATGGTAGAGGAGACATGGTAGCTTGAGTAAGGGTGGTGAGAAATGGATGGTCAGGTTCTTAGTGCCCTTAATTTAGATGGATAAGATTATTGGTGGGTAGTAAGTTAATTTTCTCTAATTAGATTTGGGAAACACTTTGAAAATGAAGTGTAGTGTGAGTTTTAACACAAGTTAAAATCAGAGCTTTGCCATTTAATATTTGAATGGATTTAGATAAGTCATACTTTCTCTGAATTTTTCTATAAAATGGAAATGTTATCTCACACGGTTGAAAAGCTTAAAGGACTCCATATGTAATATGCTTGGCTCATTAAAATAGTGGCTGTTGTTATTAGCTGTGTTCTTGGATAGGAAATGGGAGTAAGATATTGCTGAGTGCTTCTTTGAATGTAAAGGGATGGTTAAACCCTACTGAAGAAATTCTGAATCAGGTAAAAGGTGACCTTGGTGTTTGCTAAGAAGGCCATGAGAGGCCTAGACATACCCTTTTTTTAAATTTTATGCATATTTCACTGGACAGGAAGATTTTCTGTGTCAATGGCCATAATACCTAAAATGTATGGACTGTCTTCTCATAGCCATCCCTTAAGTCCCCCAAGACTCCTTGTGCCCTTATTAGTAAAGAGGAAGAAGGCACTCCAGTAAGTAAAGAAAAACAATCAAGAATAAAAACAAATTTCCAGTTTTAAAATGAGTAAGTCATGGAGATATACAAAGCAGTGACTATGGTTAATACTCTATTGAATATTTGAAAGTAGCTAGAAGAGTGGATCTTGAAGGTTCTCATTACACGAAAAAAATTTTGGTAACTATGGTGAAGGACGTTAACTGGACTAATGTGATCATTTTGCAGTACACATAAGTATCGAATCACGTGCATCTAAAACTAATGTGTTATACCGCAAAAATTTAAATTTTTTTAACGTTTATTTATTTTTGACAGAGAGAGAGAGAGAGAGAGACAGAGCATGAGCAGGGGAGGGGCAGAGAGAGAGGGAGACACAGAATCTGAAGCAGGCTCCAGGCTCTGAGCGTTCAACACAGAGCCCCACGTGGGGCTTGAACTCATGGAACACGGGATCATGACCTGAGCCGAAGTCAGACGCTCAACCGACTGAGCCAACCAGGTGCCCCTATACCTCAAAAATTAAAAAAAAAAAAAAAAAAAAAAAAAAAATTAATGTTGATTTATATTTGAGAGAGACAGAGACAGATCACAAGCGGGGAGGGTCAGCAGAGAGAGATGGAGACAGAATCAGAAACACACTCCATGCTCTGAGCTGTCAGCACAGAGTCCGATGCAGGGCTCGAACTCAGGAGTGGTGAGATCATGACCTGAGCCGAAGTTGGAGGCTTAACTGACTGAGCCAGCCAGGTGGCCCACCTCAAAAATTTTTAAATAAAAACAGTGACACAGCTGATGAATGTCCAAGTTAGAATTTGAATTCGTGCCCTGACCACACGCCAAATAAATAAACATTCACAAAAAGCATAGTTTTAGGTCTGTTTTCAATATTTTGGCAAAGGTTGCAAAAATACTCGTGGAATTACTGCCAGCTACCACTGCTATTGTAGTTTGAGTCTCTCTGGGAGGGATTGTCCTCAAAATATTTAATTTTATTATATACCTTTTTAAAAATTCTTACATTTGACAGGTTTTAAATCCTAGTAGAGGTACTAACTTTGTTCTAAAAAGTATCCCTTCTGTAGCACGGTAATAAAAATGTTCTCCTTGTGGGGTGATTTGGCAGTTAGATTATGAAGCAAATGGAGGAATGAAGATTGGAAGGTTAGAATAAGAATGATGGTAGAAAGGGAGAGAAAAAATTGATTAAAATCACTATAGTTTATTCTGATATACATGTTTTTCTCATATTTACATTTCACAATTATTGATGTCTTAAAGTCACTATGAACTAAGTGGCACTTGCGACAGTTGTCAGTGCCTGTACTTAATGCAGACTTGGTCATTATGGTTAATATTGTCATCAGTTTGGTTACGTGTAGTGTTGGTATGTAGTTGTTGGCCTTAATCTCCATTTTAAGTATCCTTTATATGCAGATTTACCATTAAAATGAAAAGTCACTGTGTATACACAGATACGGGGAAACAAAAGAGTGACATAAGATAAAAATAGGGCTAGGGGCACCTGGGTGGCGCAGTCGGTTAAGCGTCCGACTTCAGCCAGGTCACGATCTCGCGGTCCGTGGGTTCGAGCCCCGCGTCAGGCTCTGGGCTGATGGCTCGGAGCCTGGAGCCTGTTTCCGATTCTGTGTCTCCCTCTCTCTCTGCCCCTCCCCCGTTCATGCTCTGTGTCTCTCTGTCCCAAAAATAAATAAAAAACGTTGAAAAAAAATTAAAAAAAAAAAAAAATAGGGCTAAATTTAAAAGAGATTTTTCAAATGATACAGGGTGTGTGTTTTTTTTTCTTAATGGTACATAAAATGCCAGAGCATCTTATGATTGGAGCCATTTTACAATTGGCGGCATCTTAGATTTTATGAAATACAGTACTTAGAGTGTCTAAGAAGAACATAAACTTTTACCTAGTTGAAGTTCTGAAACAGTGAAATCAGGTGTTTGGGAAGTAGAGAGACCCTTCCAAATTTTTGTAGAATTCCTATACTATAAAATAAAATTGAAAACCTGCACTTAAAATTTCCATTTCAAAGCAATAGCTTATTTGTTTATATTTGGTTCCTAACATTGAAAAGCCGGGGCAGGGAATTTGTTATTTAAAAGAAGTTACTGACAATTTAGAATCAGAGTGGGGAAAGACTACTGAGGTATAGGGAAGCCATTTGGCAATGATAGGAATCTCAGAAATAACCTTTTGTATATGTTTTAATGATTAAGATGTAGTTTAAATTCATGTATTTCCTAAAATCAGCAACAGCTTTAATGAATAGCAGCATCTTACAATGGCTTTTTAGATTTAATGACCCATGATGAATATTAAGAACAAAATTAAAGGCAAAATAATTTAGATAATACTTTTCAAATGTTTTTTTGTTATAAAATAAATTCATTATTTTTTAAAATTAGTAAAGGAAGAAGAAAAGTCTAAATTATCCAGAAACTTACTATCCAAACCCAGTTTACGTACTCATGTACTGTTTTCTCTTTTTTTCTATGTGTTTTGCATTTGTAATTACTATGCATGCAATTATTATGTGTATTTTAATCTCCTAATCATTAAATAAAATTTAGTACAGATTAAGCCAGTATTCCCAAAATGTTTTAGAGGATATTAGTTCTATAATAGGTGCTCCTTGGTTAGGATTTTGTGGTTAAATACATTGGGAAACTCTACAGAATTAATGTCTTTTATAGAAATTCGAGCTTCAATATTAAAAGAGCTAACTGCAGGATCAGACCGACCCTAAGTTTTAATCCTGTTACTAACTAGTCACATGACCTAAGGCAAACTAATTTTAATTCAAGTTTTCTTCTTTGTATAATGGAAGTAATTATAGAGTATTCATAGATGATCTATGTAAAGCATTTAGCCAGCCCATAATAAATACTCTAAAATGTTATCTGTTATTAACATTATTATTATTGGGTAACCTGAGTGGCTCAGTTGGTTAAACGTCTGACTCTTGATTTGGGCTAAGGTCATGGCATAGAGCCCCACATCTGGCTCCACACTGACAGTGGGGAGCCTGCTTGGAATCCTTTCTCTCTCCTCTCTCTGCTCCTGCCCCTGCTCACACTTGCTTTCTCTCAAAATAAGTAAATAAACTTAAAAAAAATTATTATTAGCATTATCATCTGTGAGAAAACCGAAGCCTATTAGCACACTAAAAGCTTTGAGGAGACAAAGGAAACTTAAAGTTATGAAATTCAGTAGGTACTCCATATAAAATACCGTGTAAAATTGAAAGTCACTGTGGAGCACTTGGCACATGGTAATGAAATGAGCACTGGGTTGAATGGTACAAGATTTGTCCAAGCTTTAAGCAGTGTTTTTATTAAACTAGCACTGTTGCCCTAAACTTAACCTCATTTAAATTTTTTTTCCAATTTACTGTGTTTTCCCTCATTTGTTTGAAAGCTTAGTGAATACAAAGAATATGTTTAATTTTGCTCTCTACTATAAACCCAGCACATGACTCAAAATCAGGAAATATAAGTAAAATTGGGGTCATGAACATAAGTTATTTATAGGGACCTGGCAGGTGGCATAAGTGGCAGACAGCAGGGAGTTGTTCAGTCTGTTTTGCCTTGCTTAAACCTTCAGCTGTTTCAAACATTGTTAACCCTGGAACACAAAGGGATCCCTGCTTTGTGTGGTGGTAATAGTTTGCAATCCTTAGAAGAGACTAGAAATCAGGACCAAACCCTGAAAAACATAAAAGGGACAAGTCAAGAAAAAGGATCCCTAAAAGGAGGTGCCAAGGAATAGAAAGTGAAATCAGGTGAAATTATCCTCATTATAAATTTAAAAAATGAAACACAGAGAAGTAACTTTACCAAGATCACACAGGCTGTTAAGTATGTGACTCAACCAAGATTAGTTAGCTATAAATACTGTAAGGGAAAAAAAGACAACTACTTTTCTGCTGGTTCGAATGATCAATATCTACATATTACTATAAAATATGGACATAAATTTATGCATCATACTTATATTTTTGAAAAGTTTAAAGTTAATTAACAAGTACTAGAAAACCTATTCCCAGAGCTTCTAATTCAAAAACAATACATAGCTCTTAGCATTTGAGGAAAATTTTGTTCAACATATAGACTTGTCTTTCTAACTAATCCAGAATATCTCAAAGGACAGGTTAATTTTCGCATCATGAGTAATATTGCCAAGATAACCTAGGAGTAAAGAAAAAATAGACACTGGTTAAAACAGCTAGTGTGTTTTATAGTCGCTCCTAAGTTTTATTTTGTGAAGAAAACTTGATTATTGCTGGAAACGTGACTGTGCTAGCAAAAGATACTTTCTCTCTTAATGAGACTTCCTTTGTAATGATGTTATTGATATTTGTGGCAGTTAAAATAGTTACAAGTAACCTATCATTATGTGATATATGTTGTAAATGTTGGGATATTATTAATTATTGCATAACCAAATAAAGCCTTTGTCATAAGTAGTTAGGATGTAGAGTATTTTCAGGTTTTAAATTCATGCATTCTTAAGTGTGCTGTTCAGTGAATTTTCCTAAGACTTTTTTAGAGCAGTTTTAGGTTCATAGCAAAATTGTGAGTAGAAAGTATTTAGTGAATTTTTATCCCTTTTTTCTTTTCCTTAAACCAAAACAATTTACATAATTTTCATAAGACAATTTTTCTCTTGGTATTCTTGGCCATTTGTGTGCCTTTGGCAAAATGGCATGTATGGCTTGTGCCGGACTGCTTTGCCTTTTGAGCTAGAGTTGAGAACCATTAATACTAGTTTCTTAGAAGACTTTCACAAGGTGTTCAAACTAAAATCTATAAGCCATTCAGTATTTCTTTTTTGTGCACCATTTGTTTAAATAATCTTAAATCTAGTTTTAGAGTTTCTGTAATTACAATGGCAATATCTGTTTGTAGGGGAAAGTGCAAAGATTTCAGTTGGCTGTTGTCTTGTATTCCTGAGGACAGGAGTCTCTAGGTATATTTTATATACTATTATAAACAAAATTCACAATTAATGTAAATAAATTAATATTTATTACCCCCATAGACTGTATACCACCACTCACAAAGAAATTAAGGTATGGCTTAGCCAAATTATCTAAATGTATTTTTAATATCAATCTATAATTTGTATTTTTATTATTTGTTATGTTCTTAACCTTTAAGAAAACAAAAATCATTTACCTAAAGATCTACAAAATATCATGCTCATCGGTAGCCTACACTATTGGGAGCTTCTTGAAGGTGAGGTTTGTACATATATCCTATCTTTTTTTGTGTGACCAGAATTTTGCTCAGTGCCTGACATTTTTTACCACTTGCCAGAAATATTGAATATTATTCATGGTATCTTATTTTGCCACATATCAATGCTATGAGATACATAGAATTATCTCCATTTTACAAATGAGAAAACTTTTTGGCTCAGAGAGGTTAGGTAAGTTGATTCGGAGGCAAAGGGTAGGATTTGATCCAAGGTCTTGTGATTTGCAAATCCATGTTCCTGTTATTAAATTACTTTTATTTCATACTCTTGTAAAAAGTTCTTAATATTGTAAACAAGGAGAAGGAATAATAATAATATGTATGTCATGGTGTTGTGATAATTAAGTTAATATTGTGAGGTGCTGAGAAAAAG
This sequence comes from Panthera leo, assembly GCF_018350215.1. Classification (NCBI taxonomy): domain Eukaryota; kingdom Metazoa; phylum Chordata; class Mammalia; order Carnivora; family Felidae; genus Panthera; species Panthera leo. The sequence continues at coordinate 116,098,490 of NC_056682.1, read as the reverse complement.
ACTTGGCAGTTACTAAAGACAAAGTAAGCACTAGATATTATTACTCAACAATACCTATCAGGAAATTTGAGATGGCTTCTGTCATCCATAGTTATTTTATATACGAGTGGTTTATTAGGATCACTGTCATCTCTCTGTTCTCAACATTTTAAGACTTCATGTCCTATATATGTCTTTTCAGTAAAATTTCTCTTTGTTACTAACATGTTTTCTCTTTATTTTTCATATTTTATTTGTACAATTATTTGATTAAAAATGAATCCATTTACAGGGCACCTGGGTGGCTCAGTTGGTTGAGCATCCGACTTCAGCCCAGGTCATGATCTTGTTCATGAGTTCCAGCCCTGCTTCAGGCTCTGTGCTGACAGCTCAGAGCCTAGAGCCTACCTCGCTCAGTTCTTGTGTCTACCTCTCTCTCTCTCTCTCTCTCTCTCTCTCTCTCTGTGCCCCTCCCCAGCTCATGTTCTGTCTCTCTCTGTCAAAAATAAAAAACATTAAAAAAAAAAAAACCCCAAAAACCTAAAACTGAATCCATTTTTACTGAATATTTCAAGTGATGTCTCAGTCCTAGTTTTATTTCATGATTTAAAGTTAGACCTTAATCTAAAGTTATAATAGTAAAGTTATAGCCAAGTATATAAATTATGCTTCTTTTATAATTTATGTAATAAATACATAAGGCATTGATATATATATATATATATATTTTATCAGTATCATTCAAAGTGTTACCACTTCTTTTTATCCCATTGTTTTCTCTAGTGGTTTTATATATATATTTAGTATATTCAGCTCATTTGTGTTTATGTTTTAAAGGATTCTTTCTTACTAAAGTTACGCTGGTGCTTCAGTATGTATTACAAAAGTGATATTTTATTTAACTCATTTTTATAACGATTTTGTAGATAGTTAATAGATTTATCAACTCAGTAAAATATCTTTTTTCTCTCTTCGGTGGGATTTATGATCTCTATTTTGCAAATTATTGTTAGTTTTGAAACTTTTTCTGTGAGTCAGGACAGGAGTTTCATGTTTGGCTGGTATTTGTGAGATAACTTCTGTACCAGTAGACAAATTCATGACAACTATTTTATACTTATAGTTATTTCTTATGAGTTAAGATATTCATTTACTGGGGATTTTTCTAAGGCATATCATTTATTTTGGTATTAACTCATCAAATTTTTTTTTTTTTTTGCTACAAAAGTAAAAGTTAACAAATTATGCTAAATCAAATACTCATTATTTTTCTTGGGATAACTATTTCACCTATTGAATATATTTGATTATTATGTTAGACTAAAGTAAACATTAAACTGAAAGAATGCTAATAGGAGGATACTAAAAGTCCAAAAGAACAAGCTGTTTTTACCTTAACTTTCTTCATATGTTCATATGTATTTTTCTCTAAAATTCTAAAAAGAAAAAAAAACATTTGAGGAGCAACGGGGTATTCTGTGTTTATGTTGGTAAAAATTGGCTGAATTAAAAAGTTAGTATCTTCCTTTTCAATTTTTGTACCAAAATGCTCTGTATTTTTTAAATTGTTAAATAATAGTCCATATAGAAAATGACAGGTTTACTATGACTTTCTCAGATTAACCACATTTATATTTTCTTCATTTATTAGCAGCTTTATTTTTATCAGTTTTTTTTAGTCATTCTATTTATAAATTGTTAACTTTAGCATAAAAGTTTTTTGAGGATTGTTTCTCTTTTAATAAAAAGGTAAAGATTTCAGAATGTCCTTTTTATAGGATGCATATTGCATAATTTGAAATTTTCAAACATCTTACATTATTTGCCCTTAATTAGCCAATTTTTTCCTTTATCAAAAAATTTCACCATTTTATTGTGTATCACTTATTTAAAATCAGAATTACTTCAGCAGTGCTTGTGTCATTGTTATGTTTTGTATTATAAATTAAAGTTAATCAGGTAAAAAAGAGCAATTTGTAGTATTAATGATTTATCTTGTCTTTTGTTAGTGTGACTTTTAATATTTGGCAGTTTAAACTTTAACGTTATGAGTTAATCTCAGAATGCTTGCATATACACATTTTTCTGAACATTGACAGGATGTTTTCTAATTTCTGTAAATTATTATGATTTTAATATTCTAATTATTTTCTTTAATAAGAGTCACAGTATATATGCTGGCATTATTTCTGAGTAGGCATGTCTTTAATATTGATATGTTCCTAATTGTTGATCTTTTTCTTTTGTCTTTCCTAAGTCACATATTCCTCCTTACATTTGTACATAGTTAAATAAGCGGTAGAAATATCCAGTATCTAAAAGTAGCATATAAAAAGGGAATTCAGCAATTCTTAACTTTGGAACACAGGAGTGGCACTCAGTTACAGCTTGGTTAAGGTTATTGTTATTCTTTTCCCTTAGTCTTCCTGTTTTGTGTTATAATACTCTGCTGTATTTTAAAAGTTTCTTTAAAATTTTCCAGCCTAAAATGTGAAATAGCATGTTTTTTGCATTTAGGGAAAGAAAATTGATTCCCTCTTCCAAACATATTGAGGAGTTAGTCATTTAATGTTTCTGCCATTTATTTGGTTTGTTGCTCTGGAGGAAAAGTATAGGAAATGTAGTTTTCTAGTATATTGATCTGTTAAAGTGGAAGATGTTTTTCCTTTCAAACTGCTTGCTTAGTGTTCTGTACAATAAATTTTATTCCTTCTGTGGTATAACTTATCACTTATTTTTTCACTTAGGATTTTCTGCCGTATCTTTAAAAAAATGGCAACTAATGGTGCTGTTCTGAAGAGACTGGAACAGAAGGGTGCAGAAGCAGATCAAATTATTGAATATTTAAAGCAGCAAGTTGCTCTTCTTAAGGAGAAAGCAAGTAAGAGATTTTACATTTTCTGAGGAGATACTTAAAAGGAATTCACATATTGACAGCACAAAAACTGTGCTTACCCCGTAAATATTATTTCATCATCTTGATGATAACTTAGATTCCTTTAACATTTTAATTTTGAGTAAAATATTTTGGGATTAAGATAAATTAGAATTCATATGTAGTGAATGTAATATAAGGAAAACAGTGTATTATTTTAAGAGTGCTAAAGGAAAATTCATGTTTAAAATAAGTTGATATAGAATTGGAGAGTAAAATGAAGAAAATTGGGTAAAATCAAATATGAACTCAGATATCTCCTGTGAAAATATATACTCATATTACCCTCTACTGAGGCATCTTCTGAAATGATTTTTACATTTTTTCCAATATGTCTTTAAATTTTACCTAGAAATTGCTATGATAAGTACAAAAATATCAAATCTGAATTTCTCCTTTTAGGATTTAGGTTGAATTTTGTTAAGTATATTTTATTTCTCAATAGTCCATGTTAATGGTGTGACGAAAATCCCTAAGTCTTTTACCATAACTAAAGAAATGCTTTTCTTTGCTGTATAAGATTGTGAATGGCTTACAGAATTGTACATTTACTCTTCAGAATATTTTTTCTTTATTTTAAAATACTGCTTTAATTATGTCTTTTTTATAATGTTTTATAAACTTTCTTATTTTTCTTAAAATTCTTAAAGGATTTTTCTTGTTATTTTTCTTAAAGTTTTTAATATTTCTTTCCATTAGTAAGATAAGGAGATTAGAGGTGATCTCTAATCTCTTCTGTGAATTTTTTCTCATATGGGTGCCTGTTAGCAACTTGACTAACATTTTAATTTTGCTAATTAAAAGAAAAAGGAACCTTTCTACCCTTAGTGCGTGTTTATTCTTCACCTTTATCATTATTACTTTTTGGTAGCCTATCCTGATGCTTCCCAGTCCCATTGTTCCTGTTTTGCAATAAATATTTTGTAAAATCTCTTAATGTTTTGTAAATAAAATATTTTTTAGATAAAATAACCTACCTATACACATAATTTCAAACCATACATTAATCATGTATATAATACACAGGAAAATTAAAAAAGAAAGTAATTTATAAATAGTAGTAATAATAAAAATACGTATTTTAGTAAGTAAATTCTTAGGTGGATGGTATTACCAGACATATGAGAAAGTCATATGCTGTATGATTCACATACATAGAATCACCAAGAATGCAACAGACATAATGCTAATTGATATGAGTGTTTATTTAGTCTGCCTTTATGTTAGCAACTCCGATAGCAGAAGCAGCTTTCAGTTATGTTTTTGATTTACTCAGAATGATGAATAATTCTTCGGGTAAGGCTGTGAACAAAGCAAAGAATAGTTTATTCTTGATTTATATGATACTTGGTTTATAAAAAATTCAGGGTGTGATGAAAATGTTTAATAATATTTTGTGTTTATATATAAAACATAGGATCTAGGCTCAAATGATTAACAGGATTTTCACCTACACAGATGTACAATCGGTCAGTGGAAAATTCTGCAGAATGTGAAACAGCTCTTCATTTTATGAGTGTATCTAGCATGTTTCGGGACATTTGGCGTCCCTGACTTCTGCCCAATAAATGCCCCAAAATACTCCCACAGATTTTAAGAATCCTACCTCGGGAGCAGTCCTGACCCCACTGAGAATCATTGTTTTTTGTTTGTTTGTTTTGTTTTGTTTTTATTCTTTTGTATATCCTGTTGCTCACCTTTAATGCACGTATTATATGTTGAGCAAATCTTTGAAGCTATTTCACTCACTAAATGTTTGGCAGGCCAGCTCAACCTCTTGAGAAATTAGGAAAAAAAGAATAACAGATTGTACTTTTACAAGGTAATGATTAAAAAGAAAGAAGTGAGAATAGTTTTTTTATGGTTTGCTATCATTAGATCTCCAGCTTAAAGAAATAATAATGTATCTTAATATTTGTCTCATTTTGATAGTTTATGTATTATTGATTTGTCATTAGCATCATTATGGAAGCTAGAAAAACGATTCATAAACAAAACTTAAAAAAATTTATTTTTAAATTTTTATTCAGTTTTTGAGAGTGAGAGAGTGAGCATAAGCAGGGTAGGGGGTATCAGAGAAAGAGGGAGACACAGATTCTGAAGCAGGCTCCAGGCTCTGAGCTGTCAGCACAGAGCTGGACGTGGGGTTTGAACTCATGAACTGTGAGATCATGACATCAGCCAAAGTTGGATGTTCAACTGACAGCCACCCAGGCGCCCCATAAACAAAACTTTTCTGTTCTGTTATTATTTCGCAGATTTTTTACCGTTTTTGTAGTTTAATAAATTCTAAACTGATATAAAGGAATAGACAAATATTTGTTTACTGGTATTATCTTAGTTGTGTTTATACTGCTGTGCTCTTTTCAAATAGTATTCATAAGAAACCTTTTAGAAAACATGGCTATCTCTTTACTGGATTTTCTTGATCCTAGTTTTGCAGGCAACTTTGAGAGAAGAGAAGAAACTTCGAGTTGAAAATGCTAAATTAAAGAAAGAAATTGAAGAATTGAAACAAGAGCTAATTCAGGCAGAAATTCAAAACGGAGGTGATTAAATATTGAAATAATAAGTTGTTTTGATTTATAATAGTAATTATATCATTGTTTATTAAGTTAGGTATTATGCTAGATTTCTCATTTTATCCCCACAGTAGCCCTTATGCAATTGTTCCCCTTACAAAAGAGAAAGTGGAGATTCAGGAAAGGCAAATGATCTTGTTTGAGCTCATGCAAAAAGTGGCAGAGCTGGGTTTCAAAAACCTATGCTTTTAGTGACGTTGAGCATCTTTTTCATATGTTTGTTGGCATCTGTATGTCTTTGGAAAAATGTCTCTTCAGGTACTATGCCTATTATTAAGTGGATTATTATTATTGGTGTTGAATTATTATTATTATAATTATTTTTGGTATTGAATTATAGTTGTTCTTCATATAATTTGGATATTAACCCCTGATCAGATATATCATTCGCAAGTGTCTTCCCTCATTCAGTTAATTGCCTTTTTGTTTTGTGGATGGTTTCACTGTGCAAAAGGCTTTATTCTGGTGTAGTCTTAGTAGTTTAGTTTTGTTTTTGTTTCTCTTGCTTCAGTTTAGAAAATGTTTAGAAAATGTTGCTGTGGCTGAAGTCAAGAGAAATTATTGCCTATCTTTTTTCTAGGAACTTTCAGATCTCACATTTAGGTCTTTAATCCATTTTGAGTTTATTTTTGTGTATTCTGTAAGAAAGTGCTCCAGTTTCATTCTTTTGCATATAGCTGTTCAGTTTTCCTAACACCATTTGTTGAAGAGACTGTCTTTTTTCCATTGTATATTCTTACCCTCATCAGGGAAATCATACTGTACATGTGAAAGTAATGTAGCACACTGTATGTTAATTATACTTGAATTAAAAAAAAGAAACTTTGGTTAAAAAAATTTTTTTATGTTTATTTATTTTTGAGAGAGAGGGAGAGACAGAGTGTGAGCAGAGGAGGGGCAGAAAGAGAGGCAGACACAGAATCCAAAGCAGGCTCCAGGCTCTGAGCTATCAGCACAGAGCCCAATGTGGGGCTTGAACTCACAAACCGCGAGATCATGACCTGAGCTGAGAGCCACCCAGGGGCCCCTTTTTTAAAAAAAATTTTTTTATGTTTATTTTTGAAAAAAAAAAAAAAAAAAAAAAAAACTATGCTTTTAATCTCTGTGCTATATGCTTCAACTAGATCATCACTGTTCCCTATTAGTTATTGAAAATAAGCCGTAGTAATATTTAGCTGACATTTATTAAGTTTTACTATATGCCAGGCAGGTGTGCCAAGTGCTTCATGTATATTATATATTTTATCCTTAAAATTGTGTACACAAATGTCCTTGTTTTATACATGAGGAAATTAAAGCTGACAGCTATAAAGTAATTTGCTTGAAATCATAAAGTTTTTATAAATGTTTATTTATTTTGAGGGAGAAAGAGAGAGAGTGCATGCGTGTTGGCAAGGAGGGGAGGGGCAGAGAGAGAATCCCAAGCAGGCTCCACGCTCAGTTCAGAGTCTGATGCAGGGCTCAATCTCACAATCGTGAGATCTTGACCTGAGCCAAAATCGAGTCTGTCGCTTAACCAACCGAGCTACCCAGGCACTCCTGAAATCATATAATTTTTAGGTTATTCAACTCAGCAGATAATTATCATTTCAATTATGTTATAAATAAAAATTTAAATTTTACTGAATTATTTTAAAGGTGTCTAGACAAATTTATATTATAGAACAACAACAATAATAATAGCTCTGTTACAATATTAAAGTACCACACAGAGAGACGCATTTGATTATACTATAGAAAATCTTTCCTAAGTGAGTTAAGTAGGCCCAAGTATAGTGAAAGTCTCTCTTACTGCTTCCTATCATGTTATTCTGTCAGTGAGTGGTTTATTTTGAATTCCGTAGTATGGGTTCTACCCTTTGTGAGCTAAACAAAAGTAAGGAAAAATCAATAATGTGTGCTTAAAACTATCAACTGAAGAGAATATTGTTTGTTAATGAAAAATGTGATCTTTTCCACAACAAAGAGATTTGGAATACAGGTACAGAATTAAATAAACAGTTAAAATATTAGCAGTGTAAAACTGCTTTCCATTTTCCCAGTTCCAAAAGTTTGCCCTGGAACTTTTTAAACTCTAATCTTGTTAATGAAATGCTAAAGCATATCAACAGCTTAAATTATTGTATTCTGTCAAATGGTGGAACATAAAATAAGGAGTGTCACATTACTTAATGAAGCAATAGCCTCCAGGGAACTTAAAAATACCTCAGAAAAGTGGTCTGAATATTGGCCAGAATCTAACCCACATCAAAATCCCTCACAAGATTTTGTTTTTCCATATTCACTAGGCCATGAGAGTGTTTTTAACATTGCTGAAGGAATTTTCTTCCTTAAAAAGTTTTTTGAAATAGAATTATGGACTTGCATCTCCATTAATGCTGATAAAGAAATGACTATTATTAAAACACTTTCCTAGTTAATTGTTCAGTATGAAAGAAAACCTGAGTGAAAAACATGTCATCTTGCCAAACCATGAGAGGCTAGTCTCTGGAGACAGACTGCCTCAGTATAAATTTATTTTCCTATTCATTCTGTGTGTGATGGGCCAAGTTTTTAACTTCTGTATTGCTCATGTTGATCATCTGTAAATGGGGATGTGAATAGAAGTTACTGCTTTGAGAGGTGCCTCGGTGGCTCAGTCGCTTGGGTGTCTTAACTCTTGATTTCGGCTCAGGTCATGATTCCAGGGTCATGGGATTGAGCTCCATTTTGGGCCCTGCACTGAGCATAGAACTTGCATAAGATTCTTTGTCTCTGTCTCTTTCTCTCTCCCCCTTTCCCTTGTTTCTGTTCTTTTTCTCTAAAAAACAACAACAGAAAACTTACTGCTTTTAGGGTATTAGAAATACAAGAGTTAATTTATATAAAGCATTTTGAAAAGTGTCTAGGACATAATCCATGATAAATATTAGTCATTATTATTGTGTGCAATTGTCTCAGTTGAGTCATTAGTGATTAAATGAGGATCTTTTAACTTTTATCATGTTTAAAATATTATTAATTTTTTGGCAGCCTTTTTACAGTCTCAGAGAGTAGAGATTTGATAATCATATACAGTGAAATTTTCTTTTAAAAAGAGTTCATAATGACTTTATTTCATTTTCTGTATCAGTGAAACAAATACCATTCCCATCTGGTACTCCACTGCAAGCTAATTCCTCGGTTTCCGAAAAAGTGATACAGTCTATACCAATAACAACTGTATCTTCTGGTGCCAAAGAACAGATAACAGGAGGAAGAGCAGAAGAAAAGATGAAAGAGAAAATTGAAATGAAAGGTATTGTTAAACTTCAAGGTTACTTGGCTCTTGACTGGTTTATCAGATGTCAACATTTTCGATATTAATAGTGGTGTCAAAAGAAAGTTGAAACCTTTATGAACTAGAACAAAATTAGGAACAGTATGATATTGGAATATAGAAACTGAGCTCTAAAGGAATATGTGAAGATTGACCAGGTTGACAGGGTAGGAGTGTGTTATTTGAGGTAGAGTATGTTTTAACATAACTAAACATAGAAAGTAGAGATTAAGGGGCGCCTGGGTGGCGCAGTCGGTTAAGCATCCGACTTCAGCCAGGTCACGATCTCGCGGTCCGTGAGTTCGAGCCCCGCGTCAGGCTCTGGGCTGATGGCTCGGAGCCTGGAGCCTGTTTCCGATTCTGTGTCTCCCTCTCTCTCTGCCCCTCCCCCGTTCATGCTCTGTCTCTCTCTGTCCCAAAAATAAATAAAAAACGTTGAAAAAAAAAAAAAAAAATTAAAAAAAAAAAAAAAAAAAAAAAAAAAAAAAAAAAAAAGAAAGTAGAGATTAAGTGTACAGGTCCATATGTGGTTTGATGTGACTAAATTTTAGTGTATATTTCAGTTTCAGAGAAGTCACAGGTAGAAAGTTAGCTTTTTAGTCTTTTCTAATTTATCCTTAACCTTATTGCTTGAAGCTATTCTCATAAATGTGACTCTTTTTTGACCTCGTCTCCTATACTCTTTATAGATTTCATTTTTCTAGGTATGTCTAAAAAAAGTGCTTTTATAATTCATCATTCATACCTCTCATAACACTTATAACCACTTAAGAATTTTTGGAAAATATGGCTGAGGAATTTGTGAACTAACCTAAGCCAATTTAGCATCTAACACTTGCCAGTTCCTTTTGGTAAACATCAGTAACCTTTCTTAGAAGTAGATAGGAGCTGTACATCTTCTACATAACTTCACCACTGGGTGGTATGGTTATAGTGAAAGCAACTCAAACTAATTCTTTCACTTTATAAAATTCATTCAGATGTAGGCACAAAGCAATCAGCCTGTTCTAAGTATGATGAAGTTCATACCCAAAATAAGATACGTTGTATTTTTGTGACTGCAGGATTAGTTAATCTTCTAGTCAAATGAGACAAGAGTCTTCCTTTGTGGGAGGAAGAAGTACACAAGACCAAATGGAACTCTATGTTTAGAATGCCTGTGTCCAGTGGTACTGTCTGTAGTGATGGAGATACTGTATAGCTTCATAATCCAACACAGTAGCTAATAACCAGTCATGGCTGTTGAACATTTTAAATGTGTCTGGTGTGACTAAGGAACAGAGTTTTTTTTATTATTTTAAATTTAAATGTAAATAGCTATGTGTGGTTGGCAGCTACCATATGGGGCAGTGCTGGGATAGTGGGGTGTTCCATTGGTGCTTGGCTGCTAGAATTGCCAGAATCCATTTCTGCTCATGCAGAGGTTATGGTTACAAGACAGTCTGTAGCCTGCCACATGTGAGCATCGCTCATCTTTTAACGAAACATGTCCAAAATCTTTTATGATAACTAAGCTCTTGGTATAGATTTTGACGTTTGCAGTCACCTCTGGACTATGGATTCCTGATAAAAGTATTGCAAATGCCTAGGGAGTAGATTAAAGTTAAAAATGTAGATATGTAGATATACTGTTATACTGCATTATATTAAATATATAGATTATCACTCAAAGGTAACTACTTTAAGATTTTTGGTGTATTGTTTCCTAGTAATTTTGTTGTATATTCTATATCACTTGGATTTTTACTAGCTTTTGCTAGTAAGATTAAACATTGTTCATTATTTTGAATTACCTCTTCTTTTGTAAGCTCTCTTTGTATAAATTGTGAATGTCCTTACACAAAATCATTCTTTCCCACTTTAGGCAGAATTATTTATCTCTGCATTTCTGTATTATATCTTTGTGTATGTAATGTTTGTCACATATTCATTATATATATCTGTCTTCCTTAAAAGAGATTTTCAGTGCCTTGGATCTCAGTAAATATTTGTTCAAAGATTAAACAAAGGTGTAATCAAGAAGGAGTGCTTCTAAGTCACAACTATTTATCTCTACCCTGTAGGTTGCAGGTGAATAAGTTTTTATTTTGTTTTACTTTTTTTTTCTGCCAGAGAAGCTAAATGTAAACTTAAGGAATATGAATTCTTCATAGGTCACATTTTGATTCAGTGATCAAAGTAATCAAAATGCTAATAAGAGTTAGATTTTCAACATAAATAAGAGGAGTATTTTTAAAACATTAGAATAAAATGTTATCTTCTCCATAGTCGCTCAGATAAACCTAAAACCCTAAGTGTTCAGAGAAATACAAGAAATGGTGAAATTCATTGTATAGTTATTGGTGTGTTTAAAGAGAGAAACATTTTATCAGTGAAATTATACTTGATTATATAGTTCATTCCCTTAGCTGGCTACTAATTGTGATGTTCTTCCTAAATAAAGGATTTTTCACTTTCTAAAGAGTCACAGTAAAAATTTTAAAGGATTTTCTCCAAATCTGTTTCAGGGAAAGGCAAATTTTCTCAATAAAAGTCCATTTAATATCTTAAGCTTTGCAGACCAAAAAGTCATCATAACTACTCAACTGTGCTATACTGCAAAGGCATCCATAGACATTATGTAAATAAATGAACATGGTTTACCAGCTTCTATTCTACGTCTTTAGAGATTTAGGCAGTTATTTAAGAGAGAAATAGCTAAATTAGGGTTTGGGAAATTATGACTCGAATAATTCTTTCCTGTGTTACTATTTAAGTGAAGGTAGGAGATAAACACTCTTTCTTTTGAAGCTCATCAGTATTGAAGCTAATGAGTTTTTCATAGTTTATTTTTGTTTTACTTCTGATGTTTAACCATTCAAAAATATTTTTTAGAGAAAAAGGAGAAAAAACAATCAATAGCAGGAAGTGCTGACTCTAAGGCAATAGATGTTTCTCGTCTGGATCTTCGAGTTGGTTGTATCATTACTGCCAGAAAACATCCTGATGCAGATTCTTTATATGTAGAAGAAATAGATGTTGGAGAAACAGCCCCAAGAACAGTTGTCAGTGGCCTGGTGAATCATGTTCCTCTTGAACAGGTAATCTGTACAATTAAAATTACTTCTGCATACACATGTCACTTTTTCTTAATGTTCTTCCATATAATTTTGTATAAGGTGGCCATACCACATGAGTCAGTATTGACTGGATCATTTGATTAATTTTTAATAAAATAAATTTCACCAAAAAAATTGAATAAAAGTACCAAAAACCTGCAAAAGAGTTGCAAATTAAGATCAAATTCATGAGGGTAGAAAGAAAGAAGATGGGGCATCTGGGTGGCTCAGTTGGTTAAGCATCCGACTCTTGATTTCAGCTCAGGTCATGATCTTACAGCTCGTGAGTTTGAGCCCCATGTCCAGCTCTGGGCTGACTGTGGAGCCTGCTTGGGATTCTCCTTCTCCCTCTTTCTCTGCTCCTCCCCTGCTTATGCTATAAATCTCTCTCTCAGATAAATAAACATTTAAAAAAAAGAAGAAACATGCATTATTTTTTCTCAGTTTTTAAAATGTTTTTAGTTTAGTGTTCTATATGTAATATAGTATAAATATCTTTATCATCATTGTTCTGTCATGGAATTTTATTATTCCTTGATTTTTTTAAATCACTGTTAAGTAAACCCAGATAGCATCAATCTAAAAAGTAAGGGTAAGTGGGGCACCTGGGTGGCTCAGTCGGTTGGGCGTCCGACTTCGGTTCAGGTCACGATCTCGCGGTCCGTGAGTTCGAGCCCCGCGTCGGGCTCTGGGCTGATGGCTCAGAGCCTGGAGCCTGCTTCTGATTCTGTGTCTCCCTCTCTCTCTGCCCCTCCCCCGTTCATGCTCTGTCTCCCTCTGTCTCAAAAATAAATAAAACGTTAAAAAAAAAAAATTAAAAAAAAAAAAAGTAAGGGTAAGAATGAATCCTTTTTTTTTTTTTTATAACTCAAGAAATATTTTCATACTTGAAGAAAAAAAGAGGAGAGGGGCTAATGGAGCTTGAACTTAAAATTTTTAATGGATTTTTTTTGTTTCTTAAAAACTGGATGTTTTATATTTTGTTATTAGGTCTTTAAAATATGTGTATGTGTGTGTGCGTGTGTGTGTATAGACACGTGTGTATTTCCAATGACACTGGAAAAACTTACAGGCAGTAATGGTTTTAATTTGGTCTTTCAAGACATCTTCTATAGTAACTTGAGTCATCTGCCTATTTCCTTTGCCCCATGGTGCTTCGGAGATACTGCAAAGGCTGTAGACTTTTAACATTAAAATAGTTCTTGTCTGTTCATTGCCAACTCTGTTGCTTATTCACTTTGCGATTTTGAATAAATCCCTACATTCATTCATTCATACTTCCAGATACTTCCAGGCACTATTCTAGATAAGGGATATAGCAGTGCATTAGGACGACTGGTAGGTAGGTAGGTAGGTAGATTTGTTTAGAAAAGAAAAACCAAAAACCTGCCTTTGTGAAGCTCACAACCCTATGGGGTAGTGAGAAAAATCAACATATAGAGTATATTGAATAGTGGTAAGTATTAAAAGAAAAATAAAGTGGGGAAAGAGTCTATGAGTTGAAGTTAGAATTATGTAATTTTATATAAAGTAGCCTGGGAAGGCATCATAAAGAGACATTTAAGTACAGGTCTAAGAAAGTGAAGAAAAGTCGTATGTCTGTCTGGTAGAAGAGCATTTCAGGCAGTTGTAAGTCAGATGTATGCCTGGCATGTTGCAAGAACAGCAGGAAGCAGTGTCACTATAGCAGAGTAAATAAGGGGGAATACCATGCAGTATGAAATCAGAGAGAGGGATGCCAGATGACCTAAGATCTTACAGATCATTGTATAGACTTTGACTTATATTCTGAATGAGGTGAAAGCCATTGGAGACCTGTTGAACTAAGGAGAAACATGGCCTACCTCATAAATTAATAGGATCATCTGGCTGTTCTGTTCAGGTGAGAAAAACAGATATAAGCAGTTTAATGAAAGTTTCTCTTTAAAAAAAGACTTGGTTCCTGTGTATGCTTTTGTTCCCTCTTTTTAACACTCCTCTTTTCTAGGACCAGGACTTCTTTATAACTGCTTATGGTGTTAGGCTCATAAGAAGCTCTGGAGAAAAGAACCAATTGATCTTGAGCCAGCTCAAATTGGAAAATCTCCTCCAACATTGGGTTTCATCTTTTTTGTTCCCATAAGTTGCAGACAATTTCTTCTCTTCCTACAACTGTCAGCCGTAGCCTTAAACAAAGCTGTTTATATACACGTCTGTATCTAACCTGTCAAGACAGTAGCAGTAAATATTGTATAAAGCAGAAGCACTTTGCCCCCCAAATACTAAACTTTGTAGATTTGTGTGTTTTTCTAATGTAAAGGTCCATGGGTATCATCTGATGCTTTAACAGTTGGATCTAGACAACCCTGTTCTTTTTTCTTATACATATATTCTATAACTTCTTTTCTAACATGTGGCATTTTCAAATTATGTATACGAAGAAGAGTCTTATTCATGAAGACCTCTGAAAAGGGGGCCTTTTGAATTTGAGTCTTAGGCCTGTTACTATTTTTATTTATTATTTTTTAATCATAGGATTTGGGGGTAAATTTCCCATAACATTAATTTATAAAAGCATTATTTATTTATTTATTTATTTATTTATTTATTTATTGTTTAATGTTTATTTATTTTGAGAGAGCACGCACTAGTGTGTGGGAGAGGGGCTGAGAGAGAGAGAGACAGAGAGAGAGAGGGAGAATGCCAAGCAGGCTTTGTGCTGTCAGTGCAGAGCCTGATTGGGGTTCAAACTCAAGAACCATAAGATCATGACCTGAGCCGAAATCAGAAGTTGGACACTTGACCAATTGAGCCACCCAGGCACCCGCAAACCATCTTTTTTTATTTAGAATGTGCCTTTTCTCTTCCCCTGCTGTAATAATTCTCTTGTGTGCTATTTTAAGCTTGTTGAAAGAACATAAACAACTGTGTTCCTTGGTTTTGCTAAATGGGGAAAGAATTAAGACACTTCAACTTGTGAAGATTAAAGAAATTTCTGTTCACTTCTATGACAAATTGTAGAAATGGCCTAAATGTTATATACAGTGTACATAATACTTTTGATATTTGTTTTTGAAGTATAGTTGACTTGCAATGCTATGTTAATTTCAGGTGTACAATTGTTTCAGTGATTTAACATTTCTATTCATTACTCAGTGCTCACCACAATAAGTGTAGTCACCATGCAAAGTTACTAAAATATTATTGATTATATTCCCTATACTGTACTTTTCATCTCCATCACTTATTTATTTTATTACTGAAAGTTTGTACCTCTTAATCCCCTATACTTATTTTGCCCATCCTCCCACCCACTCTCCTATCCACTTCCCTCCTGACAACCACAAGTTTGTTCTCTGTATTTAAGGGTCTGTTGTTTGTTTATTTCTTTTGTGTTTTAGATTCTACATATAAGTGAAATCATTTAGTATTTGTATTTCTCTGTTTGATTTCTTTCACTTTACATCATACCCTCTAAGTCCATCCATGTTGTCTCAAATGGCAAGATTTCATTCTTTTTGTGGCCGAGTAATGTTCCAATATATGAGTATTCCACATTATGTATATTTCTATATGTATATACACACACATACACATATGTATGTATACATGTTTATCCATTCATCTATCTGTGGACCCTAGAGTTGCTTCCATATCTTGGCTATTAGAAATAATCCTGCAGTAAATGTAAAGGTGTGTATCTTTTTGAATTTGGGTTTTCATTTTCTTTGGGTAAGTGCCCAGTGGTGGAATTACTGTATCATATGGTATTTCTATTTTCAATTTTTTGAGGAACCTCCAAACCTTTCCTATAGTGGTTGCACTGATTTACATTCCACCAACACTGCATGAGAATTTTTTTTCTCCATATCCTTGCCAGCACTTATTTCTTGCCTTTTTAATACTAGCAATTCTGCCTGTTGTGAAGTGATATCTCATTGTGGTTTTGATTTACATTTACCTGATGAATAGTGATGTTGAGTATTTTTTTGTATATCTGTTGGCCATCTGTCTATCTGTGGAAAAATATCTACTCAGGCCCTCTGTCCATTTTTAATTGCATTGTTTGTGGCTTTTTTGATGTTGAATTGTATAAGTTCTTTATATATTTTGGATATTAACCCCTTATGGGAAGAATCATTTGCAAATGTCTCTCTCATTCAGTGGGTTGCCTTTTTGTTTTGATGATGATTTCCTTGGTTGTACAAAAGCTTTTGTAGTCACAATAGTTTAATTTTGCTTTTGTTTCCCTTGACTGAGAGACATACTTAGAAAAATGTTTCTATGGCCTTTGTCAAAGAAATAACTGCCTGTGTTTTCTTCTAGTTTTATGGTTTCAGGTCTCATAGTTAGGTCGTTACATTTTGAGTGTATTTTTGTGTATGGTGTAAGAAAGTGGTCAAGTTTCATTCTTTTACATGTGGCTGTCAAGTATTCCCAGCACCATAAATTGAAAAGACTGTCTTTTCCCCATTATATATTCTTGTCTCCTTCGTTGTAGATTAATTGACCATATAAGTATAGTTTTATTTCTCGGCTCTCTATTCTGTTCCATTGATCTATATGTATCTATTTTGTGCCGTACCATACTGTTTTGATTACTGCAGCTTTGTAGTATATCTTAAAATCTGGGATTATGATACCTCCAGTTTTGTTGTTCTTTTTCAAGATTGGTGCGGCTGTAGATAGGCTTACGACTATAATGACTCTCTTCGCTACCTGTTCTTACACTGGGCAGGGTTTACTTCCATTGCTGTTGACGGACTTGTGAGCTTACTGGTAGATGGAGCCAGCACTCACCTTAACTGTCTGCAGATAACCTCTGTAACAGCTGCAGGTGCATCAAGGGCAAGGCTTGCTCCCTGAACAGCCTGGTAAGAGGCCTCATTGCAGCAAGTGTGGTTGTGCTGGTGTGTAGGGTTATCTCCCCTTCTTTCCAGGGCTGCAGTCACTTTGGAGTGGTCTAAGACCTGCTTGCTTCCTGTATTTGACATGGTAGGACCTGCTTTGGAAGGGTACCTCCTGTTGTGGGTGGATTAGGTGGTGCATGTATGCAAGGGAATGCTGGGGCTGGGCATGTGGTGCTGGTAAGTTAGATGTAGAGTGATAGCACTGGCTTCTGCAAACTTCAGGCCATCTAGGCAGGGGAGAGCAAGAAAAATGATGCCCTCTGGCACTACTTTCTTTCCCAGAGATGTTTCTGGTAGATCTCTGCCTGTCTAACATATCCTAAGATTAGTCAATAAATCTTCACAAATACCTCAGATACTTCAAACTGCTGCTTTGGTGCTGTGTCTGGTGATGGCTCTTTTAGTGTGGGGGCTCCGTTTACTGTCACTCTCTGGTTTTCCCAGTTAAGCCCTGCTGATTTTTAAAGCTTCTAGAGTTAAGTCCTCCTGTTTTTCAAAGCCAGATGTTAGGAAGATTCATCTTCCCAGTTTGGGTCCCCAGGTGTGGGGTCTGACCCCCTTACTCTTCTGTGTTTTGTGACATTCATCCTGTTTGTGTTTAGTCCCCAGGGTTCCCAACTGTGTCTCTACGCTTCCTATTCTTTTTGATTTTGTCTTCTCTCTAGCTGTGGACGATCTGAAGTGCCAGTCTTCAGGTCGATCTCAGAGTTAGTTGCAGTAGATGCAGTTGTTTCATTGGCGTGTCCATGGGACTAGGTGAGCTCAGGATCCTCCTATTCCGATCTTCCCAAGAGTAATTTTTAAATTAGGACATGAATCTTGGCAATGACCAAGTATGACATAGTATTGGCAATGACCAAATATGTATGGAAAAAAGGATTGTTCATTTATTTCAGTGCTAACACCATGCTAAATGCTTTACATACATGTTACAATATACTCCTAGAGTGGGCTATTTAAGTGGGATATCATTTTCCTCATTTTGTGAGGAAAAAAACATTTCAACTTTATACAATCTGATTGCTAGTACATGGCAGCTAAATTCAAAACCACATCTGTTTCACTCAGTCTAAAAATTATTTAACTGAATAGTCTTGCCTCTGTTCCTTCAACTATAGGGCACTGTCAGTTTGTGGAATTTTTTTTTTTTCATGTTTATGTAAGACTTCATAACAACAATAAAAGATTTTGGACACAGAGACAGATACATCTACAAAAATAGAACATTTTATATTTAGCATATTAGATGTAGCTTAGTGTATTCTAGGTGTAATTATTGTAAATCTCTGTATATATTTAATCACTAATTTGTGTTTCACACAGATGCAAAATCGGATGGTGATTTTACTTTGTAACCTGAAACCTGCAAAGATGAGGGGAGTAATATCTCAAGCAATGGTAATGTGTGCTAGTTCACCTGAGAAGGTTGAAATCTTGGCACCTCCTACTGGGTCTGTTCCTGGAGACAGAATTGTTTTTGATGCTTTTCCTGGTAAGTATTAGTCATTATTTAAAATAGTTTGGGAATCATTGTTCTTTTGTAGTATTTAGTTTAAAACCAGTCTTGGTTTAGTTTAAAACCAAGGCTTTACATTAATTTACATTATTATTAAGATTTTATTATTGAGTTTCTTGAGGTTGGTTCGAGATGGCACATTAAGCACACCATCTAACTAACCATCACCCTCCCCATGAATGCACACATTGCATAAAACTCTAGAGAGAGGGGTGCCTGGGTGGCTTAGTCAGTTAAGCATCTGACTCTTGGTTTTAGCTCAGGTCATGATCTTGGGGTTTTTGAGTTCAAGCTTCACATCGGGCTCTGTGAGGACAGCACAGAGCCTGCCTGGGATTCTTTGTCTCCTTCTCTCTTTGCTCCTTCCCCACTTATGTTCACTCGCTCTTTCTCTCTCTCTCAAAAATAAATAAACTTTAAAAATATATGTTTTTAAAAAACACTAGAGAGAGTTTGTTCTAGGCAAAATACTAGTAACACGTAGCAGAAGAGTATGTTATAGATAGAGAACTAATTAATGTGCTGCAGAGTCTTTGAAGCTATAGATTATCTCAGAATGCAGCACAAAAAGATGAAAAGTTCATATGTGGGGGAAGAAATGTGTAATTCTCCAAGTCCATCTAATAATGTACTTGCATATGCTTTTACTTGACTTCAGGATATAGAGAAAAATTGAGTTAAAACTTGTATTTATTGTAATAATCTCAAAGGAGGTTGCTTTCATATTGCTTGTTTTCTCCACTAAAATGGTCCTGAGATAGAAGAAGTTTTATCATGTGTGAAAAAGTTTCTTCATATAGGTCTTTGAAGCAAAAAAGAAAGGATGCTTGTCAGATATGGAATAAATATTTCCTTCATGAAAGGAGGAGGAAAAACAAAAGAATGCATTTACTTAAAGGATGTTCATTTGACTACAGAGTAATGGGAAAAGTAGAAATAAATTAGGGTAAAAAGGAGAATTAGGTCTAAAAGTCAGAATTGATTTGGAAATATATTTGTAGAAACAGCTGTTTTAATAGCAAGGCTGATGTGATTAGATGGGCCTGCTTTTTAAATCCTGTGTTAACTGTGTTTGATAAAATATTAGGATATGAAGGATTTTAACACTGGACTAAGATAGAAAATATGGTTGGAACCATGGGTTAATTTCCTTGAAACTCAGCTTCCCCCCTCTCCTGGTCAAAGTAGGCTGATGTAAAAAACACAGGGATTGTTTAGCAAGTATCTGTGACTTTGAATACAAGTGTACGTCTTGAACCTTGGTAGAACGAAAACCTTAGTAGTCTGTTTTCTAAGAATCTTTTTTGTTAAACTAGGTTTTGGGAAAATCTCATTTATAATCATTTCTTAAAGCAGCATGATGGCTTTTGGTTCTAGGAGCATATGATCACCACTCTGCTACCACAATATCAGAACACTTCCCCAAAGTTCACACTTTGGGGTAGATCATTTGTATATCTGACAAACCTAAAATTCTATTGAGAAGTCTCATTCACTAAATTGGAATAGAATGACAATAAAAGTAAACTTTTTCCTTTAAGATACTTTTGGTTTACCTTTCCAAGTTAACATTTCCCTTCTTTTCTGTTTAAACATGTAAGATTTTGGGGCGCCTGGGTGGCTCAGTCAGCTGAGCGTCTGACTTTGCCTCAGGTCATGACCTCGCGGTCTATGAATTCGAGCCCTGCATTGGGCTCTGTGCTGTCAGCTCAGAGCCTGGAGGCCGCTTCAGATTCTGTGTCTCCCTCTCTCTCTGCCCCTCCCCTGCTCATGCCATGTTTCTCTCTGTCTCAAAAATAAATAAAAACATTTAAAAAAGATTAAAAAAAATAAACACATAAGATTTAGTATGTTTTCTTTAAGTGTTATTTTGTGATGTAAATTGTAGAGTTATATGCTTAGAATTGGAAGAAAATCCACTATTTTATAGATTTGGTTTGAGGCCCAACAAAACTCAGCTTCTTGCTTACAGTTACATAGAGTTAGTGAAGGGATCAAAGAATAAATGTGCCTGAATTTGTAGCACTGTAGCATTTTTGTTGATTGCTGCTTGCTTTGAATTAATATGGACTATTTCATTAATGAAGGCTTCTTATTCTTTTAGTTCTATTCTTTTAGTTTTAGTTCAGGTTTCATTCCATTATCTCAAAGAATTGACAGGTAGTATTTCAGCACTTGAATCAGGTTTATTTGGATGCTCCTATTGAGTATATTGAAAGTTTTTCATTAGTTACTCAGTGACTTAGCATTAGAGATGTTAATAGCCCAGTATGGATTTCTTGTCTTTATTATATTCTCTAATCTATCCATTTGGCTTCTTATGTGTTTATATTTACATTGTCCCAAAGTCTGATATTTCTTGCAAATTCATAGTTTCCCCTTGCGCATCAGCACATGAGTATGTGGAGAAGGTACAAAAATATAAAGTGAGAAAAGGGAAAACCTGACCTTTTAAAATGGCCCATGAGATTATATTCTTAAGCATCAAATAATTGATGAATTTTAGGACATGAGGTTTGTTAATGTTCATCTTGCTTATGCTTCCATATCAGTTGCTTCTGGAGCAGTAAATCTGAAAGGAATAGTGGTTAATACTATGCAGCAGGCCATTAGTCTTACATTTTTCTTTTTTTTTTTTCTTTTTCTAGTCAGATCCATGATTTATCAGTGCTTTATTTTTCAGCATCTGTTTTACATTTTAAAGCTTAAGGTGTCTGCTGGTACATTTTGATGTTCACTTGATGTGCTCAGTGTCTGGAGACTTACATTTCATGTTATATAAAGTGTGGTATAGAAATTGCATTTGGGACTCAAACGTTTGAAGTGCTGTTTGGCCTTGAAAAGGCATTTACACCTAACAACTATTCCAACTACAAATCTAAAAAGTTCCATAGAGTTTAGAAGATGTCAAATGATATTTTTTATAACACTGACTAGAAACCCTCCCCACCCAGTACTTCTTAAAATTTTCAGTGTGTGAAGCTATACATTTTACTATTTAAATGTGATAACTAGTCCCGAAAGCACCATGCAAAACTAACTTGAAAATAATATTACGGCTAGAAGACAGTAGCAACAACAGCCTTTTGAGAGTACTTTTTGAGAGTACACTGGATTTTGTCTAATAATAAATGAGAATTTGCATTCAGACGTTTAACTTCCTAGATCATGCTTATTTCTATTATTATTGGGTCTTATTAATAAATATGTTAGAGGTTAATCACAAAGCATGTATGATATGTACAAGAGTATTGAATTTTTGATGCCTTTATTCTTAAAAATAGATATAAACTTCTTTCTGAAACCCATTTCAGTCAGGTTTCCCTACTATTTTTTCCAGAACTTCTCTGATCAGGGTCACCAATTACTCTCAGTAACTAAAAATCCTTGGCTAGTTCTTAGACTTTTTCTTAATTATCTTGGTTTCTGGCACCTGGTGGCCTGGTGGTCCTCCTGCTTCATTGGTCCTCCTTCTTAATTCCTTTGCTGATTCATCCTCACCTCCCTGACCCCTTAACATTGGAATATCCCAGACCTTGGTCTTTGACCTCTTTTTCTTTCTGTACTTGACCTCTTCTCTTTTCTTTTTCATGTTCATTTTCTTGGCTGTTTTAACCAGTTACTTATCCAGCTGCCTACTAGACTTTTTCACTAATATGTCCCAAGGGAGAATACATATTCCCCATCTTTCCCCTAGAATTTTCCTTTTCCATAGTATTTCTCATCTTATCTGACAGGAATTCTGTTCTCTCAACTTCTTTTTATTTTCTCACTTATCTTCTCCTTCAGAAAATCCTAGTAATTGTACCTTCTGAATATATCTAGAATCATTCTCCTCATCTTTGCCCACTACTACTTTGGTCCTGGTGCCAACATCTGTTACGTGGAAGGTAAAACTTTCTAACTGATCTCCCTGCTTTTGCCTGTGCCCTTCTTCCATCTATTTTCAGTTATGGGAGAGTGATGTAAGTCAGGGTATATTACTCCTCTGCTCAGAACTATTACAAAACTTTTCATTTGACCCAGAGTACAAGCCCAAGTTCTTGTAATGGCCTCCCATTGTGTTTGTTAACCTCATGTACTCCATAAATCTTCATTGGATCACTCCAGTTGAGCCACTGGCTCTTTCCCCAAAATAGCTACATGGCTTGGTCCGTGATCCTATTGATCCAATATACTAAACATTGTTAATTGTCTGCCCACAGAGAATTGTAAGCATGTGAAATCAAGATTTTTACTTTTGTGTGTATGTGGTGATTATTCACTGTTGTATACCTAGCATCTAGAAAAATGACTGGTGTAGAGCTCAGTAAATTGGTTAATGAATAAACAGAAAGAAACACACTAGTAAAACATGTAAAATACAAACAGAAAAATCAAAATCAGTATTTGGAGAACAGGCCTGAGCATTTGCCTTCATTATTGTCAGGGTTATTCCTAGAGAACCACCAAACCTCTTTTCTCTAATGATTAGCTTTCTAAATTTAATCAACCTTTATTTGCAAACTTATACTTTAGTTTTTGTGCCACAATTGGCAATAGTTACAATTGCTGTAGTTCAAAAACCCAGTTAATCACACATAAAATAATTTAGTGCTAGGCTTTTTATGGCCATGGCAGATACCAAAGAGCTGATAATCAATGAGCAAAACAATGGCTAATTAAAATGAAGTTTCTGGTTTTTATTTCAGATTGTGAATGCTTGGGATTTTGGAATTTGTATTTATTGCTTTTTGTAGGTTTTAAATTCTAAGAAGGTGGTCACAGTTTTTTACATCTGTACAAACTCCTCTCTGAACTACTTCCTATTCCCTGTGTGCTTTGTTTACAATCAGTTGGCCTAAAATAGTCTCTGAAGGATTAGTTCTCTTACATTATGTGTAACTGTTTCCAAATGGTGATTATTGGCATGTGTTTAGCAATTTCAGAGGCTCTGCAGTTTTTAGCTTTTAAGAACTTTTATTGATATCACTTAACTTTGTTGGATAGCTATGTCAAAAGGAAAAAAAACCAGAAAACTATGAAAATAAGATTTAGAAGAACATTACACACAGGAATGATGAAGTCTTCTCTGGAAAATACAGTTTGTTAAAAAACAATTGTTTAAAATGTTAGGTATGTTTTTCATGGCAGGTGATTTAAACTTTCATTTCAAACTAGCTTTATACCCTACCAAATAGTACATTATTGAGAAGCATTTTGAGTAAACCAGAAAGTTAACAATGCATCCAAGATTTTTCAACTCTCATTTATATTCAGTTATCATAATGTGACAAGTTTTAATTGCAATCTTAAAATTTTACTTGTCGGAATCATGTTTCCTTTATTGATTAGTCTTGCAGCTACATTCAGAGTGTTCAGATACTGAGTCTGGTGTGTTAAAAGCAACAGTCAAGCTTTAGAATTTCCTCTTACTAGTTTCTACTTTATATTTAGTTCAAATCCTTGTTCTTAGAAAATTACTAGTTTTAATTAAGAAGTTAAAGCTTTCAAATTTTGACTCCACATGTGCTAGGTGATTTGGGAACCTTTCTGAGGCTCAGCTTTTTCGTCTATAAGAAAGAGATTTTAATGATACCTATTTTGTGTGGGTATTGTGAGATTTAACTTTTGAATCACTTAGCTACCTGCCTGATATTTTTAAGTTCTTGGCTATAACTTTTGTGCCTTAATTTCCTCATCTGTAAAATGGGGAAATTCTTTTTTTAATTTTTAATTTTAGTTAACATTCAGTGCAATATTGGTTTCAGGAATAGAATACAGTGATTCATCACTTACATACAATACCTAGTGCTCATCACAAGTGCCCTCTTTAATACCCATCATCCATCTAGCCCATCTCCCACCCACATCCCTCCATCAACCCTCAGTTTGTTCTGTATCATTAAGAGTCTCTTGTGGTTTGGGGGCGCCTGGGTGGCGCAGTCGGTTAAGCGTCCGACTTCAGCCAGGTCACGATCTCGCGGTCCGTGAGTTCGAGCCCCGCGTCAGGCTCTGGGCTGATGGCTCGGAGCCTGGAGCCTGTTTCCGATTCTGTGTCTCCCTCTCTCTCTGCCCCTCCCCCGTTCATGCTCTGTCTCTCTCTGTCCCAAAAATAAATAAAAAACGTTGAAAAATAAAATTAAAAAAAAAAAAAAAGAGTCTCTTGTGGTTTGTTTCCCTCTCTCCTCTCCCTGCCCCCCCCAATATGTTTATCTGTTTTCTTTCTTAAGTTCCACATGTGAGTGAAATTATATGGTATTTGTCTTTCTCTGATTGACTTATTTCGCTTAGCATAATACATTCTAGCTCCATCCACATCATTGCAAATGGCAAGACTTCATTCTTTTTGATGGCTGAGTAATATTCCATTGTGTATTTATAACACATCTATTTATTTATTTCTTTTTATTCAAATCAGTTACTTAACATATAGTGTAATAATGATTTCAGGAATAGAATTTAGTGATTCATCCCTTAACACATAACACCCTAGTGCTCATCCCAGCAAGGGCCCTCTTTAACACCTGTTGCCATTTAGCACATCCCCCTACCCAACACCCTGCCAGCAACCCTCAGTTTGTTCTCTATATTTAAGTCTCTAATGGTTTGCGTCCCTCTCTGTTTTTATCTTATTTTCCGTTCTCTTCCCCTATGTTCATCTGTTTTGTTTCTTAAATTCCACATGTGAGTGAAATCATGTATTTGTCTTTCTCTGACTTATTTCGTTTAGCATAATATACTCTAGTTCTATCCATGTTGTTGCAAATGGTAAGATTTCATTGTTGTTGATTGCCGACTGATATTCCATTGTATGTATATACCACCTCTTCTTTCCGTTATTTGGCTGTTGTCAGTAGTGCTGCTGTAAACATTGGGGTGCATGTGTTTGCTTTGAATCAGCATTTTTGTATCCTTTGGATAAATTACTAGTGCTATTAGTGGGTTGTAGAGTAGTTCTATTTCTGATTTTTTGAGGAACCTCCATACTGTTTTCCAGAGTGACTGTACCAGTTTGCATTCCCACCATTAATGCAAAAGGGTTCCTCTTTCTCCACATCCTTGCCACCATCTGTTGTTGCCTTAGTTGTTAATTTTAGCCATTCTGACAGGTGTGAAGTGATATTTCATTGTAGTTTTGATTTGTATTTCCCTGATGATGAGTGATGTTTTAGCCTCTTTTCATGTGTGTTAGCCATCTGGATGTCTTCTTTGGAAAAGTGTCTATTTGTATCTTCTGCCGATTTCTTAACCAAGTTATTTGTTTTTTGGGTTGAGTTGGTAAGTTCTATGCAGATTTTAGGTACTAACCTTTTGTCAGGATATGTCGTTTGCAAATATCTTCTATTCTGTAGGTTGCCTTTTAGTTTTGTTGATTGTTTCCTTAGTTTCTGTTTTAATGTCTATTTATTTTTGAAAGAGAGAGAGACAGAGCATGAGTGGGGAAGGCATAGAGAGAGAGGGAGACACAGAATCCAAAGCAGGCTTCCGGCTCTAAGCTGTCCACACAGAGCCCAATGCAGAGCTCAAACTCACGAACCATGAGATCGTGACTTGAGCCAAAGTCAGACACTTAAACCACTGAGCCACCCAGGCACCCTGATTGTTTCTTTCATTGTGCAGAAGCTTTTTATCTTGATGAAGCCCAATAGCAATAGTTCATTTTTGCTTTTTTTCCCCTCGCCTTTGGAGACTTGTCTAGTAAGAAGTTGCTACGGTCAAGGTCAAAGAAATTGCTGCCTGTATTCTCCTCTAGGATTTTGATAGTTTCCTGTCTTACATTTATGTCTTACATCCATTTTGAATTTTTTTTTTTTGTGGATGGTGTAAGAAAGTGGTCCTGTATCATTCTTCTGCATGTCGCTGTCCGGTTTTCCCAGTACCATTTTTTGAAGAGACTGTCTTTCATTGGATATTCTTTCCTGCTTTGTTGAAGATTAGTTGACCATATAGTTGTGGGTCCATTTCTGGATTTTCTATTCTGTTCCATTGACTTGTGTGTCTGTTTTGTGCCAGTACCATACTGTCTTGATCACTACAGCTTTGTAATATAGCTTGAAATCCAGAATCGTGATGCCTCCAGTTCTGTTTTTCTTTTTCAGGATTGCTTTGGCTTTTCAGGGTCTTTTGTGGTTCCATACAGATTTTAGGCTAGTCTGTTCTAGCTCTGTGAAAAATACTGGTGGTATTTTGATAGGGATTGCATTAAATGTATAGATTGCTTTGGGTAGTATAGACATTTTAACAATATTTGTTCTTTCAATCCATGAGCGTGGAATGCTTTTCCATCTCTTTGTGTCCTCTTCAGTTTCTTTCATAATTGTTCTGTAGTTTTAAGAGTACAGATCTATTACCTCTTAGGCTTATTTGGTTTATTTAGGTAGGTTAGGTTTATTCCTAGGTATCTTGTTGTTTTGATGCAGTTACAAATGGGATCAATTCCTTGATTTCTTTGCTGCTTCATTATTGGTGTATAGAAATGTAACAGATTTCTGCATGTTGATTTTATATCCTGAAACTTATGTATTAGTTCTAGCAATTTTTTGGTAGAGCCTTTCAGGTTTTCTACAGACTATCATGTCAGCTGCAAATGGTGAAAGTTTGACTTCTTCCTTGCTGATTTAGATGCCTTTTATTTCTTTTTGTTATCTGATTGAGGCTAAGACTTTCAGTACCAGGTTAAATAGTAAAGGTGATGGTAGACATCCTTGTCTTGTTCCTGACCTTAGGGGAAAGGCTCTCAGTGTTGCCCCATTGAGGATGATATTAACTGTAGGTCTTTCATATATGGCCTTTATGATGTTCAATTATGTTCCATCTATTCCTTCTTTGTTGAGGGTTTTTATGAAGAATGGATGCTGTATTTTGTCAAATGCTTTTTTTGCATCTATTGAGAAAACAGTATAATGTATCACGTTAATGAATTGATTTGTTTATGAATATTGAACCAGCTCTGCAGCCCAAGACTTAATCCCACTTGATCATGGTGAATAATTTTTTTAATGTACTTCTAGCAAATTTGATTTGCTAATATTTTATTGAGAATCTTTGCATCCATGTTCATCAGGGATATTGGCCTGTAATTCTCCTTTTTAGTGGGGTCTTTGGTTTTGGAACCAAGGTAATGCTGGCCTTGTAAGAATGAGTTTGGAGGTTTTCTTTCCATTTCTATTTTTTGGAACAGTTTGAAAATAGGTATTAACTCTTCTTTAAATATCTGGTAGAATTCCCCTGGGAAGTCATCTGGCCCAGGACTCTTGTTTGTTGGGAGATGTTTTGATTACTGATTCAATTTCTTTGCTGGTTATGGTCTGTTGAAATTTTCTATTTCTTTCTGTTTCATTTTTGGTAGTTTGTGAGTATCTGGAATTTGACTGTTTCTTCCAGATTGCCCAATTTGTTGGCATATAATTTTTCATAGCATTCTCTTATAATTCTTTGTATTTCTGTGGTGTTGGTTGTGATCTCTCCTCTGCCATTCGTGATTTTATCTACTTGGGTCCTTTCTCTTCTTTTTAGTAAGTCTGGCAAGGGGTTTATCAATTTTGTTAATTCTTTCAAAGAGTCTTAGTTTCATTGATTTGTTCTGATTTGTTTTTTGTTACTGTATTGTTTATTTCTGCTCTAATCTTTATTATTTCGCTTTTTCTGCTGCCTGTAGACTTTATTTGCTGTTTCGTTTCTAGCTCCTTAGGTGTATGGTTAGGTTATGTATTTGGGACTTTACTTGCTTCTTGAAATAGGCCTGAATTTCAGTATGCTTCCCTCTTAGGACTGCCTTTGCTGTATCCCAGAAGTTTTGGACTGTCCAATTTACATTTTCATTTATTTCCATGTATTTTTTTTTAAATTTCTTCTTTAATTTCCTGGTTTACTCATTAATTCTTTAGTAGGATGTTCTTTATGTTCATGTATTTGAGGGCTTTACAGTTTTGTCTTGTGGTTGACTTCAAGTTTCATAGCATTGTGATCTGAAAATGTGCATGGTATGATCTCAGTCTTTTTGTACTTGTTGAGGGCTGATGTGACCTAGTAGGTGATCTCTTCTGGAGAATGTTCCATGTGCACTCAAAAAGAATGCATATTCTGCGTTAGGATGAAATGTTCTGAATATATCCGTTAAATCCATCCAGTCCAGTGTGTCATTCAAAGCCATTGTTTCCTTGTTGATTTTCTGCTTAGATGATCTGTCCATTGTAAGTGGAGTGTTAAAGTCCCCTACTATTATCGTATTATTTTCAATGAGTTTCTTTATGTTTGTTATTAATTGATTTATATATTTGGGTGCTTGCAAGTTAGGGGCATAAATATTTATAATTATTACATCTTCTTGATGGATAGATCCCTTAATTATGATGTAATACCCTGCTTCATCTCTTGTTACAGTGTTTGGTTTAAAATGTAGTTCATCTGATATAGGTATGGGTACTCTGGCTTTCTTTTGACAACCATTAGCATGATAGGTGGTTCTCCATCCCCTTACTTTCAAACTTCAGGTGTCTTTAGGTCTAAAATGAGTCTTGTGGAGAACATATAGATGGATCCTGTCTTTTTATCCATTCTGATACCCTGTGTCTTCTGATTGGAGCATTTAGTCCATTTACATTCAGAGTGATTGTTGAAAGGTATGAATTTAGTGCCATTGTATTACCTGTAGAGTTAGTGTTTGTGGTGATGCTCTCTGGTCCTTTCTGGTCTTTGTTGCTTTTGGTCTTTTTTTCCTCCAATCAAAACATCCCCCTTAAGGTTTCTTGCAGGGCTGGTTTAGTGGTCATGAACTCCTTTAGTTTTTATTTGTCTGGGAAACTCTTTATCTCTCCTTCTATTCTGAATGACAGCCTTGCTGGATAAAGAATTCTTGGCTGAATGTTTTTCCTAAACGAGGGTAATTAATAGTATTTATGTAGTGTACTGAGAGGATTGAATGAGTAAATATTTGTAAAGCCTTTAGTGTAGCAAACAGCCCATGGTAAGCACTATGTATTATGTGTTATGAATATTATTTTGTATGCATGTCAATATCTTACTAGTTCTGTGAAGCTTAATTTTGTGCTGCATCACAGTTTTTTTTGTATTTGGAGCTTATTGTCTGCATTTAACAAGAACTCACACAATCTGTGCTTTTGATAAGAATTTCGCACAAATCTGGGATGCTGTGCCTCTTGAATTAATCTGTTATCAGTTTGGCAATGTGTTTTTTTGGGAGAGTTGGGGGAATTAAGAGTTAGTACTCGGGCCTCTAAACAGTTTCTCTGCCTCCAGCTTTCTAGGATTCTGGAACGCCCACTTCCTGACAAGATCTATACACAAGCAAAGTAAACTTTTAGACTGAGGAATGGCTTAGAAACAAAAAATAGAAATCTTTAAAAACAAAAAATAAAGATACTTTATATGTTAGTATTTTTTTCTGTAGATACTTTATATATTAGCATTTTTTCTATTCTGTTTATTAATTAGTTTTTCTGCTGTCAAGTCAAACTCTCTTAATAAGAGAAATCCTTATCTTTTATACTAGTCTTTCAGTTTTGGTTTCATTGCTTGTTCTTTTGGTATAGATACATCATTCAATTAACTATTCTGTCATCTCTGAAAACCTGCATATCAGAGGACAGTTTTATATGTTCTTGCCAGTTTCATGGCAGTTCCTGAAGAGCTAATAAAGAACAAAAACCACAGTGGCTGACAATTTTACTCAGTTTTGTTTTTCCTGTTGTATGAGTGGAGAGTAAAAACTAGTTTAGGTCATAAGGTATAATTAGAGTATAGAATATAATTAGTTTCAGTAATGGTAAAAGATTCTTTTGAAATTAATTCTAGAAGGTTTCAACTTGGGAGTCACTTTAGAAAACATCTAAAAAGTTAGATGTCTATCATTACGGAATTATATACTTCAGAAATACTCTTTTTATTACCTCCTGGAAACCATTTTTATTTCACACTTAGGTTTAAGAGTTCTGCTACTTTTCATTGTTTCTTGAACTGATTCTTTATTCCAAATGTTATTGAGCATCCTCAGCTACTAAAATGGTATTATGTTAAACTTTACTTTCTATTTCTTATAAGTTAAGAGGGATTGTTTTGTATACTGGTGGCCCTTAAATCTAGACCAGATGTATTCTACAACACATTTGTCTTTGTTGACTAAAAACTTTTAGTGTGAGTTATGATAGAAGTTGAGGTTTTATCTACATGTAAGAATGTTACTTGTTTCTTTTCTAAAGAATAGTGTGTCAGGAGGCAAGATGCTGTGCTAGCAGAATAAGGGTTTTGTTGTCAAATTCTGACTCCACTTGTTGATCTTCTAACTTTGAGCAGTTTATCTTCTTTGAGCAACGGTTTCCTTATATTTAAAAATAGAGTGTTGTTGTGAGCATTGCACGCAACTTGTATATATTTCTCGTGCTTAGAAAATGTGACTCGTTGTCTCCGAACTTTTTCTGTCTCTTTCCCTCTCACCAAATGGAATGGGCAGCCCATGAAACCCAAAGTAGTTACTATATTTATTTAGATAATCTCAGCATTTAATCCATTCTCCTATATCGATAAAAAAATCTTTAAGCACTGTAGCAGCAGTCTCATCATTTATTTTGTACATTGAAACATAAGCTGCTTCTACCACATGTAAATATATAACATCAAATTATGCTTTTCATCTCTTCACAGTTTTTCTTTATATATAATGATAAAATGAGTATCTTATATTTTCATTTTAATAGTTTGGAGAATAAGTTCTTTTTGCTGTATTACCTGCAAAAATATTTATTATAAGAGTAAAAAGTAATCTTGAACATTTGTAAGGAGATGTCAAAATATTTGTGTGTGTGTATAGTTTTATTTCAACAAAGCAATTTTTACATTTTTAACATTTAGAACTGAGCATCATCTTTCCTTTCCAGTGAAACAAAAAGAAAATTTAAAAACAAACAAGAATAGGGGCGCCTGGGTGGCTCAGTCAGTTAAGCATCTGACTTCAGCTCAGGTCATGATCTCACAATTTGTGAGTTCAAGCCCCACATTGGGCTCTGTGCTGACAGCTTGGAACCTGGAGACTGCTTTGGATTGTGTGTGTGTGTGTGTCTCTCTCTGCCCCTCTCCTGCTCATGCTTTGTCTTTCTCTGTCTCTTAAAAATAAATAAATGTTTAAAAGAATTTTAAAAAAATTAACAGGAATAGAGAATGTCAATTCCAAATAAGATCCTACAGATTCTGCTGATTCTCCCATTGAGTGTGAGGGCTCAAGTCATCATTAGGAGAGAATGTTATTTTAAAAGTATCCTCTTCAACTGCAGGGATATCTGTTAAAAATCACAACTAAACATGCCAAAGGAGAAGGCATGTTAGGAAATGTCAAATGCTTTATTTTACAAATCAAAAATATAAACTTCTCATGTCATAAAAATAAAGTATATGTTAAAAGTAAGTGTTAAAATACACTAGAAATCTCTCTGGATAATTTATTTCATATTTTAGCTATGTAATTTTTTTTTTTTTTTTTTTTCTTCTCCTCAATAGGAGAGCCTGACAAGGAGCTAAATCCTAAGAAGAAGATTTGGGAGCAGATCCAGCCAGATCTCTGCACTAATGATGAGTGTGTGGCTACATACAAAGGAATTCCCTTTGAGGTGAAAGGGAAGGGAGTGTGTAGGGCTCAAACTATGACCAACAGTGGAATAAAATAAAATAAAATAAAATACTCATTTACTGAAATACATTGGAGAAAACTTTAATAACAATAAAAAGAAATATATTTGTCACTTGTGCCTAAAATATAACTGGCTTTTTTATGTTATTTCTCTTCTAGACTTGACTAGTCTTTTAATCAGGTATATATTATTTTCAGTCAGTTAAAGAAACACTACATTTTTACTTACAATTTTTGCTCCTGTATAATGTAGGAAAGAAATCAACTATGTTTTGTGATTGTTTATTTTTTAGCAGGGATGTTGGTTAGCAGATTATTTTTCTTGATACATTTAAATAACTTGAACTAGATGAACATTTAGTTTCCTGTTTGTAGGCACATGGTACATGAAATTTTAAGCCTTTGGATTTTTAGTATATTGTGTGTCTGTATTATAAATATCCTCTCCTCTTCAAAAGTGACAAGTTGGAATTTTTGTCAGTCTTATTAATTAATCATATTGTAATAATATTGAAAATGGCCAACTAGAGAGCCAAACATCATAAAAGCTAGGAGATGTGGTACTTCAACATTATTGCTGTTGCTTACCAAAGTAATCAGACCTGTAAAGGTGACTTTTTTTAAGAGTGAAATTTTCAGTTGTATACTGAACTTTCTTTCCATTTGACAAAATAATTAGTAATAAATTTCAACTAACTATAAAGAATAAACATTTTGCAAAGTGTTGCCGATACACTTTCCAATAAATTGATGTAAAAGCAGCAGTCTAAATTTTTTAGTCTAGGTGATTATAAAGATTCTTTGGGTACCTAATACAAGATTATTTATAGATTGTTACTTTTAGAAGAGTATTTAAGATCAATATATTTTGCTTTTTCATGTACCATCACACTGTCGGTATGTTAAAAGAAATTGTTACCAAAGTTAACATATATATGTATTAAGGTGTCAAATGCCTATTTTCACTCATCTTACAGATATTGTAGGAACAATGAAAATTAACTTAGGAATTATGAGCTTTCAAGTTCACCAGCCTTGAGATGATGACTGATGAGGGCTACCAAAAAGAAATGCATCTCTGGAGGTAGGAGTATAGATATTGTTTGAAAAAAAAATCATACATACAATATCTAGCTGCTTATAGTCTCTAATCAGAAAGAGAGGCAAAATAAATTTAAAACAACCCTGCATGCCAGCTTATGAAAGGTATAATTAAATTTCATTTATTTAAGTCCATGGAGTTCTGGTAGGCCAGTTTTATCTTCTTGCTGAAAAACCAAATATTAACAGAGCATCAATAGCAACAATTGACAAGTAAACACAAATGAAACTCAAAAGTTATTTTGTACTCAGGATAAGTTATTCTTTTGGAAATAAGACTGTGATAAAATCTTTCGTGATTCTGTATTTTCTAATTTTTCCCAATTAAATTTCTTTAAATATTCTAATATAAATTAAAGAATGTTTCAACTACTTAGATAATTGAAATATTTATTCCCAGGTTTTAAAATTACATAAAACATTAATCAAGTCATCAATGTAGCCCCATTATTAGTCATTGTTTTTACAGGAAAAAGAATTCTATTTTATTTGTCTCACTGGGATAAGAGAGCTCTTACGGAATCAACAACAACAAAAATGGCATTGGTAGTGAACTGTACATAAACCTTTTGGCTTCTGACTAGTATTCAGCCCTTTAAGGATTTCAACGGTAGAAGATAGTGTTAGGTCACAGCCTAAACAGTTGGTGCCTTTCAGCCTCTATTTAAACCAGAAAAAAATAAATCAATGAAGTTGACCCAATCACATGATGCTTTCTTAAGCAAGATTGGCCCACTATCTTACAGTGAATATTGGGAGTACTAACTTTTCTTATATTTAGAAATTCCATGTGTATTATTGCTTTGAGATTAGTCATTTTCAGGGCATGTTGATTTTAATATAAAATTGAAAATTTTTTCTCCGCCTTGCTTTCACTAAAAGCATTAGGTACTCTAGGATACAAGAATAAGTGCCCACCAAACAGATAATTTATCATTGCTTTTTAAAAATATGTAAATTTCTATTTAGACTATCTACAGAATATTCAAAGTAACTCATTGAAGTTTAATAAGAAGCATGTCAGCAAGACAGAGGGTGTGGATAAGACTGTGTCAAGCAACATTAGTGAGTTTAACCAGGTCCCAGAGTCTTGGCCTTGGCTTTGCAGGTCCAAAAGCCTGCATTTGTAGATGACTGTCAGAGATGCTAAGATATCCAAAGAGCTTAGTATTGGTTTTGACACCAGATTATCTAGTTTTGATTTCTGGCTCTACAACTTAAATGCATATGTAAGCTAGGGTAACTGTTTAGCCTTTATGTACTTTATTCCCCTTGTTTAAGATGGTGAAGTACTTACCTTAGAGTTGTAAAGAGTGTGGGAGTTTAGTACCTAGAGTACTTAAGACAGTTCCTAGAATATAATAGATACATATCATGTTGATATTAGTTTATAATAGAGATATTCCTTTTCCAGAAACTAGTGTTCTTGAGATTTCCTGAGAAGTTAAATTCTTGTTCAGAACGTTACTCAGTGTATATGAATTGAGCAGAGTATCTTAAGGAATATTTCATACAGACTGAGGTCCTGTTTTTTAACAGACTCTATTATTTTTTTGTACCAGATATAGTATCTGTTACCTTGCTGGAGATGTTCATTACTACATTACTGAAAATTTCCAACTGAAATTGATATGCCCCCTGAAAACAAACCACCAGAGTCCAGAGTCAAAGCCAAGCGGCAAGGGTCGTTTATTGCAGGTTCGAACCCGGTCCTCCGTGCACTCATTGCCGGTGACGCTAAGAGGCCCCGAGTGAGAATCTTACAGCTTCTTTTATAGACAGGCACAAACAAGTTAGGGATTTTTTTTGCGGTTACAGAGCTGTTATTGGTTGACATTTAAATTTGAACACTCAGCAGAACTTGATTGGTTCCCGCCTTTAGGTCAGACCACAACTGGGCACGCCCTGGCTGGTTCCGGGAACGGCAAGTGGGGGGGGGGGTGGGGAGGAGGTCTTTTCTTTGCAGTTGTGAGTACACCTGGTAATTTTTCTCTTAGTCTCTCAAAATCTGTTGTTTAGATATTTAGATACCATTCATGTTCATTGATGCCCTTTGACTGGTGTAATATTAATGATAAAGTTTTAAATAGTTTTGCAATTTTCTTATACTAGGAAGACAATATTTCTCACTATTGTGTTTTAGTTTATTATAAATAGAAGCAATTCTCTTTTCAAGTTCTTGGTCAGTGGGGAAGCATATCACTATTGCGTGTAACAGGAACATTAAAAGGATATGAGTATACCTCAGCTTTCCAGGAAAATTATATGTTGTATCTTTAAAAATATAAAAATATCAGAAGTGCTCAATACTAAGGGTATACTTTAGCCACATAAACTGTGACACTCTGAGCATTATGCAACAATGTAAAAAACTAAAACTTTATCACCAAAATACCAAATAAAAACTATGGAGGAAAATTAATGTAACTCAACTAACAATAATATTGCAAATTACTGTTCTGTGGAGAAACCTTTACTCTCCAAAATTTCAATTAAGGAATAAACCATGCCCTTTTCTAACAAAAGTTGGGGGAGGGGAGTATATTCATATTTCTCTGCTATTATGGATTTTTATTATAGAATTATTATTAAGATATTTAGTGCTTTATAGCTAACAAAATAGTTTCACACATCTTATCTGTTTCTTAACTCTATAGAGGTAGACCAGCCATTTCATTTTACCCTAAAGAACCAACAGAAAAGTTAAATAAATGCCTGTGCTTAGTGTAACTAGCTGAAACCTAGATCATCTTCCAGCTTTTAACTAATCCTGTGCTCTTCTCCATTACAATATACTACCTTATGTGTCACTTAAATGCCCTGTGGTTTCTTGTATTTGCATGAGAAACAACTTTTCTTCTGTTTAAACCTTAGGAAAAGATAGTAGTAGTAGTTCATGTAAGGAGATTAGGGTGACTCCTTTAGTGGAGTATTTAAGAGTTTCTAAAGAGAGAAGTGAGATCATTCATTTAACATTGCTTTGGAGTGGTTGGTTACAAAGATAATTTACCAACTTTCTTCTTTTTGTTGCAGAAGTTCTTAGGAAGAATCTCTTGGTAAAACAAGGCTGCTTCTGCTGGTAGCAGTTGGCTTGATTCTATGAATAGTGTACTGTTGAGGGCACTGATCCTGACTGGCCATCACAAAAGCCAACCTATGAGAGAAGTCACTAAGTTCTGATAGATAGATAGATAGATAGATAGATAGATAGATAGATAGATAGATAGATATAGATAGATAGATATAAGTAATATTTAATTATTTAATCCAGGAGCAACTCTATAGTTACACCTCATTTGCAGTACTGTTTGGATGATAATCCCAAAATTTGCAGTGATAATGACAAGAAGGAAGGTAACTGATGGCTAATATACCTCTATACAAAACCAGACATTCAGATACCAACTTGTGGGAATGAAAAAGAGTGGCTTACACATTCTTGCTTACTGCACTTTTTATAGTTCTGGTTTTTCCTTTGGATAAATCTTGGCAGAGATAATTCATAGGGGTATAACTCCAAAAAAAATTTGGAAAAAGGACCCAGAACACTGAAATAATTGCTGGTTTGAAAGTGAGCCATCTGGAATTTCAGAGTGTGAATTAATTATTGTATATTATATTTTTTCACCCTTATGTATTCCCTTGTTTATTTTTTTTCCTTCCCCTTCCTTACTCCCACCCCCCGCCTAGCATACACTATTCCCAATTCTCTGGATTTTTTAGTAAAATATGTGTGTAAGTGTTATTTTATGTCTCCATCAACATCATTTCCTATCTGGCAGGCTATTGTCCTTAGCAACAGCAGCAGAAACAAGCCTGGGACTCAATAATTGTAAGAAAAAAGAATAATCCTTTTTAATGAAGGAGCTAACTGCTCTTCCTTGCCTTTCCCATTGCTACATAATACCTGAAGAATTGTTCAAATAGCAATTATTAATGTCTGCTCATTTCTGCAGTGGCATTTTTGTGAAGAGCCTTCATATCAAGGTTGCTCTTAACAGTTTTACATTTGTTTTTGTAAATTGCCTCATTAGAATATTATACATCCCAGTAGAGAAAAGCTCTCAATACATAACATCCACTTAACTTTTCAGCTCTAAGATTGCATATTTGGCTGATACTTGTTAGTTTAAAACCCATTCAACTTTTTACACCTGGGGAATGTGTGGAAAGAACAGTATAGGAGTTATCCAAAATCAACACCACAGTTTGATTTCTCTTTGAAAAAGATTTAAGAAAAATACAAAGTAAAAGTCACTTTTAGAGGTTAACAAAAGAGAATAATAATGTTGGTAAAAATAACCTTTTTCTAAAACTTCAGTTGTCATATGAAAAGATAACATTTTCTCTTAAAACAGCACATAAATGGAAAACAAAAACTTCAGGTGCTTATGAATACATTTATTTTTAAAAATAAGGTTTGAAGATTTGGGGAATAGCTATGTCATTTAAAAACATTGGCCTTTTATAAAGAATATACCTGAATGTGCCTGAGGCACATTGGTAATATGCCTGAAACACAGTAGAACAGAAAATCTAAACAAATTCTTAATGAAAAATATGGCAGAGTATAAACATAAGTAAAAGCAAATCTGAAATTGCTAATTGAGGTAATCTATTTAGAAGAATAAACCTAGTAAAGGTCAGAGCTAATGAGTATTAGGGGTGAATCACCAATGTCCCAAGATGGTATGTGCTAATGAGACTCTAAACTCAG
Source organism: Panthera leo (assembly GCF_018350215.1). Taxonomy (NCBI): domain Eukaryota; kingdom Metazoa; phylum Chordata; class Mammalia; order Carnivora; family Felidae; genus Panthera; species Panthera leo. The sequence goes on along the minus strand of NC_056682.1, from coordinate 116,060,754 downwards.
CTACACAAAAATATCAAGTATACCATCTTCCAGTCCTCTAAAATGTTCAAAACTTTCAAATACAAAGTTTGGTAGAGAATTTTGTCTTCCAGGTGAGAATAGCATATAGTTTGGGCCTCTGAAGGGACATGAGGGAAGATTGCAAATTATGCACTAATGGGATAGGTGGCAGGACACCAAAGATGAACTTTCTGGATATCATTTCTTTTACGTAGAGCTAATTTTGGTCACATGGTTCTTTTGTGACAAGTTGTAATTATCTCCAGTTATGATTAGTTTATTCAATGGATACACATGCACTGTCATCAAAAAAAAAAAAAAAAAAAAGCTAAACAACCCAACTTCAAGTAGAGTACAGCACAGCAACAAGATGTTCACTGTGGTGTCTCACCATACTTTTGATTCAACTACCCCACTACCAACTAACAACTTACTTCTGTACATGCACTATGCTGATTATTATGAGGAGTTAGAATTGCTGCTGCATAAGAGCACATGGAAGAACAAGTCTGGAGTTTAATGCCTCTTGGATACTGTACTAGAATTAAGAGTATATTAGGGAAAACACACTGACAAGAAAGATGAGGAAAGATGGAAACAGTGGTGAGCAATGGACCTTCTAATATTTGTATATTAAGTTGAAAGAGAAAATGATAAATTACCAGGAATGGTCAATGTAATTGGTAAGAAAGTACTTTTGAACAGAAGGGGCAATCTGTCAGGAAAATCTTGAATTAAATGTCTTAGCAAAATCTGGTAATAGGGGGAAAGGAGAAGCATTCCAAAGCCCTCTTTCCTAGGTAGGACATGGGAAGGAGATAAGGATAGGGAGAAAATGAAAGTGTTCTACAGGTCTTACCTTAGTTGGTGAGGGCATAATGCTCTATGGAAAGAAAGTTCTTAGGGAAGTAGTTGTTACCTTGTCAAACAAATAGTGCTTGATTCTGAATTCAGAAATAAGGAAATAATCCTTAATGAATATCAGAGTAGAACTTTGAAATTATCAAGGATCAGCAAAACTGATTTGGTAAAGGAAAAGAAAACTGCAAGAAATACAGTAATATAAAATAATTAAACATAAAGTATGATGGAGAAACATCCAATATGCTTACATGGGAGAATTTAATATCACAAAATATTTTTCATAACACAAGTTTTTTTTAATTAGGAAAAATCTAAAAAATACATAAATGAATGCCTGAGAATATCTAGCAAAATATTTTCAAATAAGAGAAACTTGTTCTAGATATCAAGGAATGATACAGAGCCATTTTAATTAAATCGTTCTGGTATCGGCGGTGTAAAATAGATAACAGAAAGAAATAAGAATCCAGAATAGATCCAGAAATAAAGGAGATATCTTTCTCTCTATATATCTACCTACCTCAGTCTGTCTATCTTCAGTAGGAAAAGGATGAATTATTTAGTAAACTAGAGAAAGTATAATTGATTACCCATCTGCAAGAAATGAAACTAAAACCACATCTTGTATCAAATACATAGAAGTATATGAGTATAAGAAAATACACAAATTTAGTTTGGCATAAATTCTCATGAAGTTAAGGGATAAATAATAGAAGGGAAAAAATAGCAATGTGAAAGACAGATGGAAGACTAATATCCGTAGTGTACAGAGAGCTCTTCTATTTTGCCAAGCAGGGAGTGTTAAAAAAAATATTCAGTGACACTTGTTAAAGATGATAAGGCAGACTTTATTCAGGACTGTGTAGATAGGTATAAGTACTACTGCAGTGGGATGTTAGAGTCGGGAGACAGATTGGATTCAACTCCAGATATTGCACAGCCAAGTGTGAGAATTGACAAGGATATGAATTTACACCCCAAGGAGCAGGGTGGGGAATCAGTGGTCACTTTGGAGTTGATGGAGGATGAGGAACCTGATCAGATACTGAGGGTCGAGGGTTCTGGTTTAACTAATGTATCAGAATTCTTGCTAAGACTAGATTTTACAAGGAAATGCACAGGCGGGCCTAGAAGACGTTTAAGCCTGACTAGAGTTTTGGTCAAGCAAAGAATCATTATAAGAAGTAATCCAATAGGAAAATGATAAAAAGGATAATGTGAAGAGGCAATTCATAGAGGAGCAAATCTAAATGAGCAGCGTGCTTATAAAGATAGTCTAATTGAATAGTAGTTTGGGAAATGCAAATTAAGGTAAGATAATTTAACATTTATCAAACTGGTGTTAGCAGTAGGTATTTAAGGTGATAACACCAACTGATGACAAAAATATAGGAAAGGATACTCAAATGTTGGTGTAAATAAAGTTTGTGACACTATGAAAAGAAACTGGGTAAGATATATTGAAATTAAAAGGTATGTATACCTCAACCCAGAAACTCCACTCTTGGAAATATAACTTACAGGAAAACGTCAATCTTATGCACACACACACACACACACACACACACACGAATAGTTGTCAGAGCATGACTCTTGGTGACAAAAACTGGAGTGCACGTCAATAGAGGAGTAGTTGTACAAATTGTTATAAATACACTGAAATGTAAAAAGGGATGAATTTAAGCTACTTTTTAGAGTTGGAGGAATTTTTATGAGGTTGTATTAAGTGAAAAAAAGATGTTGTAGAGAGAATAATATGAAATGTTTTTTAAAAAGGCAAAAGTCCTCCATGTGTTTGTGTGTACTCCATGTGTGATTACTTGGACTAGCAGGAAAATATGAATGGTGCTCTTTGTTGACATGAACTCTCTCTAATTGGCTGATGTGCATGAAGAGGAGAGATGGAAGGAGGAGAGAGGTAAAAGCGGACCAAGAAAGCAGAGCAGAAGACTACTAAAAGAAAGTCAAATATGTCATATCACATTTAGGGAGTTATATAAATGTACATATGTTTATATATATATGTGTGTGTGTGTGTGTGTGTGTTTGTACACACACAAATATAAAACATAATTTAGGGGAAAACATCACAGAAGTCTTCCTCTTTGAAACTGGAGGCACCTTTCCTGTATTAATCAGGTTGGCCTCAGAGGTCTTGAACCCCTGAATGTTCTCCACAACCTATCTTTCCTGAAACTAGTATTATTTATATCCTAGAAGAGTTAGCTGATGTCACATGAATGAAAGATATGAAGGACTTAATACCTGAATTTTCCACTCCCTTCGCCACTCACTTCAGTTTCAGCTTCGCAGCCTCAAATCTCATTATCTGTCACGAAGAGAGCAACCCCTGGGGAAGTGTCAATTCCTATTTAGTTCTTAAACTCAGCCCCGTTGTTGGGCCCTGCAGAGAAATAGAGATACTGTTTCAAGTTGGAATTTGAATTATGCTTTCACATAGAAGCATTTTACAAATTTTGGTGTTAGGCTTTCTAATACCATTTGTGCTAGAGTTCAGGTAAAATTAAGCATTAAGTAGGCTTATGAGGACTAGTCTGGGAGGATAATCATGAGCTACAATCCTGTTTCTAATAGGAAATACAGTGAATTGCACACTTAAAACAACTTACAAATTAATTTCGTGAGGTCAAACTGTTTGTAAATTGGAAACTATTTTAGTGAAAGTTTTATAAATTATAAAGCTCATATACCAATGTTAAACATGAGGATGATCCAATTTTGATTTGGTGATAGACTTGGCTATGATTGACTAGAATTATTTTCCTTCAGTCCTCTCTGCTGCCTTTTAGACCATCGTCTCTATTAAGCCAACATGACCAACTTAAAAGGTAGAGGAGGCCTCTTTTTAAGTCCAGGCTTTATTCTTATTTGGTTATTACAGTAATATTGTTACCCTTGTTTGTGCTGCAGGGCTTGGCTCTGAATTTTTACCTATATTTCCAACCCTAAATACGAACCACAGGTTATAAAAAAGTGGAAAAGAAAGTTAACATTTATTGAGCATCATTATAGTAACTATCCATTAGATATTCCAAATGAGGCCTTTCACAGGATTAAATAATTTTCGTTGTCTAGCATCAAGTAATTGGTGGAACTAGTTTTTAAAATATAGATAATTGATTCATCTTAAATTTCATTCAAATATATATACTAAACAGTTCATGAATCAAAAGTGTTTATTGAATTTTTACAAAGTGAGTACTCAAACCAACCTCCAGATCAAAAAACTAAATATTACCAGACTCTCAGAAGCTGCCCAGTGCATGCTCACCGTCCCCTCCCCAAGAGTGACCTCTCCTAACATCAGAGTAGTTTATATTACATCAGTTTTGACTGTTTTTGAACTTTATACAAATGGAATAATATAGTATATACTATTTCATTCAATTTTATGTTTGGACAATTAGTATTGTTACATGTGGTTGTAGTTTGCTCATTCTCATTATTATATAAATACTCCATTGAATATACCTCAATTTGCTTATCTATATTCCTGTTAATGGACTTTTGGATAATTACTGGTAGCTATTTGGCTATTATGAATAGTACTACCAAGAGCATTCTTGTACATACATGTCTTTTAGTGTACAAATCTACACATTTCTGCTGGATATATAATTATAGGTCAATTGCTGTATCATAGGATTTGCATTAGAAGTCTTGTTTCCTTTAATTTCTTTTTAACAGCCAAACAGTTGTCCAAAGTGGTTATACCAATGTACACTGTCAGTAGCAGGCTATGAGAATTCTGACAGTCCTCAACCATTCTGACAAAGGCACTTTTGAAACAAGGTTTCTGACTCTAAAGCCCAAAGCTCTTTTCCCTTTATCTAAATTTTATTTAAAGGTAAGAACTTGGTAACAATTTTCTTTTATAAATTCCATGATTCTTTCTAAGATTTTTATTCTTTGTTCATTAAGTGAGTTTCCTTTTTTATACTGGAAAATATATCTGTGCTGTACAGAATTTAGCAGTGTTAGCAGTGTATCGGAGGCCTCATGCAAGTATTTATCTTCACTGAACCCAGCCTCTTCTATTTTTTCTGCATGGGTGAAAAGAATGGCAGTGTAATTCTTCCAAGCATGTCCTAGAAGTTCCTGAAAGAGAGAAAGTTAAATGGCTATTTGCCTTGGCCTATATTCCTCAAACACAAGCAAAGGAGTTACGGTCCAACATAGGCAACAGATCTGGATGTCATTATGTTACTAAAAATTGATATATGCAATGGAAAGTGAAGATGGGGTCAAATAATGTAAGTAAATGGATAGAGATGGGTGGATTTTGTTAAAAAAAAGGCTTTAATTCTCCATTTCATTTTGCTCTTACAATTTATGTATACACAATTTCAGAACTGCATGTTATTAATGCTGCATATGATACAATTACATTTATAACATTCAGCAATAATTTCTACTTGCCTGCCAACCTAGAGCTGTTAGAACCACTGAATTCCTTTAAGTCAGAGGACTTGGGCCAAGGGAATTGTCGTATTCTTTTTGTAGAAATGTTGTGTTACCATGATAACCAAAAGTGTCTTCTAAGGATTTGTAATTATATAATCTGGTTACAATCTATTGATTAGTCAGATGTCATACAATGGAAAAGTTAAGATCAAATTACATTTAGTGATTTGAAACAGCTACAAAATATTGTGATTCATTTGCATCCTCTTCACTTCACATGCTTAGAATCAAGTCCAGTTTATCAAATGACTTCCTCTACTGTGGTTGAAAAACATTGAAGACTGGTGTTCCTTTGTTTAGTGATATATGGAAGTTGGTTATATAATAAATTCTTGTTTGGTGAAAATAAGCTGATGTAAAGCAGAAATGCCAGCATGTGGCAAATTGTTCATACAATATGGAAGGTGTCTAGGAATAACCATTTAACTTTTTAAAATATTTACAAAGTTATATGAAATCATGGCATTGTGAAAGTAAAATGACATTCCATTCATTCCAAATATTCTCATTATCAAAATATTTTCAAATCTGCTACCAGTTTATAATAGCAGTTTGGAATTTAGATCCTCACCATCATCTCAAATAGAAAGTTTATTAGGGTTTTATTTATTTTTGAGTTTTTGGAAAGATATAAAATACTTAGGAATGAACATAACAAGAAATATCCAGGACCTCTAGTAATCAGAAGAAGGAAGGAAGAACAACTACTATTTAGTGCTAGATATTATGCTAGGTACTTTACATGCTTTATTTATTTTGAAATTCAACATAATGCTTTGTGGAAGATACTAGTATTATTTCCATTAAATATGGAGAAACTGATGTATAGAGAGGTTGAATACAAATCCATAGAGGGATATCAGGACAAACTGGTTTAAAAATTCTTGAGAAAATTGAAAGATGCTTTGGGAAACTATTTTCAATGTATGTAACAAATACTGGATTGGTATTTATAAGACTGAAAAACTGCAAATGAAAGGAAGAGAGAAAAGGGGAGAAGGAAAGGAAGGAAGGGAGGAGGAAGGGAATAAGGAGTCAAGACATGTAAATAATAGAAAATACGGCAACTGTGGGACAATATATTTAAACATCTTGAGACCACGGTTACCAACTAAATTCCTGGTACAGTCTGGCATTTATCAGACTATTTGTTTACACATTTATCTCTCTAACTTGACCAGTAGCTTTTGGAAGGCAGAGTCTATGCCTTACTATGTAAGTCAAAGCTTTGGCACATTGTAAACTCTCACTAGATATTGGTTGGATTAATTTGGAATGTAGACCTCACTGTCATCTCAAATAGAAGGTTTAGGGTTTTATTTATTTGTTTTGAGTCTTTAGTTTTGAAGTTTAATCTTTGGGACATAAAATGGTACTTTCCTATAAAATTTCTCTTCTGTAGTTCTCGTGGGTTTGCATGTAGTCTGCATTTTGTGTTTTAAATTCAGAAACACTTTTCTCAGTGAGTAAGTCCAAAATTTTCCTCATATCTGTTTAAAATTTGTCTATGCCATAGAATAATTACATATATCTAGTTCTAAAAATGCCCTGCTTGAAGAAAATCTGAATTGAAATTTTAAGATCAGTACATTCAATGAATAATTACTTTTAACAGATTCTAAACTTTACAAGAGGATTTTTAAAAAAGTACTTTAGTTGGCATATTCTTATGTGCCTTCAGAACACAAATTAGCAAAATCTTAACTAACCTAACTTGTAAAAAGGATAATTCTTGTGTAAATCTAATATATGTGTAATTTCAAGATCACATTTTACCTAAAAGTGACATAGCAAAATTTGTCATATTCAGTATGTTGTAACATGTTCCTTGTGAGAGAAGATCAAAGCATTGCAAAATAAACTAGTGTTGTGAGTTGAATTGTGTACCCACCCCCCTCCAAATTCATATGTTGAAATCCTAAACCTCAGAATGTGACTTTATTTGACAATAGGGTCATTGTGAGTGGGCCTCTAATCCAATGTGATTGGTGTCCTTATAAAACAGCAATTTGGACAAAGATAAGAATAAAGGGAAAATGCCATGTAAACATAAAGACAGTCATCCATAAGCCAAGGACAGAACTCTTGGATAGATTCTTTACTTATAGCCTTCAGAAGGAACTAACCCTGCTAACATTCATTTCAGACTTCTAGCCTCCAAATTTATTGAAAGACAATAAATTTCTGTTACTTAAAAGCCACCCAGGTAGTGCAGCCTTGTTACAACAGCCCTAGCAAATTAATACAAATGGCTGAAAAATTAATGAAGTGCTAAATAGATTTAGATTCTGGGAATAAAAAGATTCTTGGGTTATTTACATCAGAACTGCTTGGGATGCTTGCTAAAAATGCATCAGAATCTTTAGGGATGGATCCTGGGAATTTGAACTTTAAAAAGAATTCTAGGTGATTTATTCCTTCTGCAAATAGTTATTGGGGGTTTACTTTGTTCCAGGGACAAAGAGTGGACCATGACAGATAAACTTTCTGCTTATGTCTAGTGGAGAATTGTTTGTACTACCTAAACTTAAAACTGAGGAAGAGGGGCAGGCAGGAAAGAAAATACTTTCAATTTGGTTTAATTGCAGGTATTGTGATAGAAAATATATTGGTGCTTTAGAGGCAGACATTTAGCCCAATTTGGGGTGGAGGTGGAAAGTGAGCGTTAGAGGAAGGGATCAGCATGAGTTTCTAGCATGTGATGATGCCTTGAGTGTAGGCATCAAGAAGAGAGTTATCAGACTGTGAAGACACACCAAGTAAAGAGACTGATTGAGCATTATTGGGAATTGTATAGTATTGGGCCTTTATTTCTATAAAGTGTAATTATTAATCCTTGAATGTTCTTATCTCTGAAAGTTTCTCAAATTTAGAGCCAGTTCTGATATTCACCAAGTACATGATTGATGTGTTTATATTGATTGTTATGATATTGAAATGTTTAATTCAAGTTAATAAATAGACACCTTAACCTCTTGAGTGCTACCCCCAGGCCTACCCTCTGGGTGTTGGTTGATGCATGAACCACATTTATCATTAAATATTTTTAAAACATCACTATAATAAAAATTCATGCTAAATAAACTGTTTGGCTCAAGTGATCCCTTCCTGAGTTATATAATATGGAATTCTTCTCTTGCTGGTTAGTACTTACTACATTAAATGGTATAACTTTCACGGTATGTCTTTAGTTCCTGATTTTCTGGGTTGTAACGTTAACACATTCTGTTTTTGTCTCCACCAGACATTTCCTATACTTTAGACTATAATAACATTCAGGAAAAATGAGTTAAACCACCTAAGGAAAATGGATCTATAAGTGCGACACCACTTAAAAGTCCATGTGTTCAACCACTCAGAAGTTTTTACATGTTGATAATTATTTATGAAAGGATGCTCATGTCCTAAACTGTGAGAGAAATTGCACTTTTGAGTTACTGCCAAAAATAGAAGGGAATGGTTGATTTAGCTTATAATCTTTAGATTGATTTTTGGCTGCAAAATAGTTGACTATTTGAAAGTAGTGTCGCTTGGTGTATAGTCATCGTGTTAGTGGCCAAACGTGTTCTCTGTGGACCCAGAGAAAGAATAATCACAGTTGATTGATACCTCACATAAAAATCCAAGAGCAAGATAAGTTAATGTAAGTTATCTGGTGTTAATAATTTAAATATAGTACTAAGCTAGATGGAAATGTTACAATCAATCATGAATTGTTTGGTTTCAGAGTGCTAATGGGTATGAGTCCATCTAGTCCTTTTGGGACAACTAGTTAGGATATAAACTTTGTTTTCCAGGAATTATGTTCATTTTCCCAGGACCTCACCAGCCCTGCCCCATTTGTTTGTGGTTGATGAAATCATAGCATCTGGACTTTTTCGGGGGGAAATTTTAAAAAGCCAACTATTACATCAACTGAGAGAAAAATTATCATGGAACAGGAGGACAATAAGGACCATTCTTTATATTTCATACTATTCCCTTACTCTCATCCCACTTAAAGCACCACATTACCTTCTCAGAGAACTGAATGATAAGACGTTGTTAGATGCAGAGAATATTCAGCCTTAGAGATCATGTGTCCAAATTGCCTTATTTTACAGATGAGGATATTGTGGACTTTTGATGTTAAATGACTTTGCCAAAGCCGCACAGCTGATTGTTGGCAGGCCTGGGCCTGTGACAGAGGTCCCCTCACTGCCAGGCCCATGTCTTTTCCACTAAATTAGAGCTTCTCACTTTAACCTTAGTAAGCCAGTGAATTTTCTTCCCAGATTTTTTTTTCTAAATTAATAAGGAAATTCTTATACATCAGGGCTGTGTATGCTTGATTTCACTCTGATTTTCTTCTGAAATCTATCAAGAAAATCCCAAAGAAGGCTACAAATAACATGTCCTAATTTTAGCATAAGACAGATACTAACAAAATTATGACCATAGCTGACATTTGGTGTGCACTTGCCTTGTGCTAGTGTCTGAGTTAATTTACTGTTATAATATGAAATTAGTCCTGAAAATAACCCAGTAAAGGAGACACTGCTGTTTTCCCACTTTACCAATTAAGAGATTGAAATCTAGAGAAATTACTTGCCCAAGGTCACAAAACAAGTAAGCCGAAACTTGAACACAAGTATATCTTACTATAGAACCTGTTCTCTTAACCTCTATAATAGGTTGCTCATATCTAGTAATTCATTTGAATAAGGACTCATTATAATTTGTGTAGTGACAGTAATAAAAAATGATAACGATGGTAGTAATTTTCTGCGAACCTACTGTAAGGCACAATGCCAAGCACATTATATTCATTAAATATAACCCAAAAAATTTTAACATAGGTAAAATTATCCCCATTTTATAAGTGAGGAAATGAAGCCAAGAAACTCTTAGTAACATTTTTAGTCATATATCTACAATTGTAACAAGGCTTATTTTTCAACTAAATGGTATTAAACAACTAAGCCCATTATGTTTGTTAAGTATTTTCAGGCCTTGCACTGGCCTTCCACACCTATAACATCAACATTTGAGTTGTTCAGTCTAAATCAAAAATACATGCTTGAAACCTGATTGTATATAGTAATAACACATGATGCCCTGATGGTGGAAAGAATTTGGATTTTAGTCAATTCCTGGATTCAATTCCTTGTGCAGTTTGGCTGCTTGCTAGAACTTTTCTTAAGGTAACTTTATTCTGTATTCTCTGATTCATTACTTGTGGATTTTTAAATAACATTCAAGTGATAGTCAGATAATATTTAGATGAATCATTCCCTTTATTTCCCAGTTTCGGAGAGATGACTCACTGACATCTCCACCATTTTGCTATAAATTACGAAGACCTAACATAAATAAAGAAAAAGGGATCATTTGGGGAAATGTTTCATTTGTCATAGCTGGCAGCCTATAAGCCCTCTAAAAAATATTAAGAGCACAAATTAAAAGAGACATTTAAAGAGGGAATAGGGAGGTACAGGAAAGAAGAGGTTACTTTTCTGGCATTGGCGTTGTTGACTCCTTCCATGACAGGGAGCAGCACCCCCAGAAAGGAGGAGAGGAAAGGGGAGAAGGCAGATATTCCATTCCCCATTTTGCATAAACCAGGAAGAAAAAGCAGTCCAGGGTGTGTCTGGAACCAGAGGACCTTAACAACTCCTTGCTCCTTCCTAACAGCTGTTGGTCCTGTTGAATACTCAGACATTCTGCAGCTGCTCCCAATCTGTGAGCACATCCAGATGGCTGCCACCAGTTACTTAAGCACCTTCAGGAAGAAGGTCATAAACAGCCAGCTTGTGCATAGGCGATCTTCAACCAAAAATTATTATGGAAGCCCAGAATAGGACTGCAGTGCCTCCCAGGGGTCATGGGCCCCTCTGAAGATTACTAAAATCTTGGCTGCTGAGTTTTCCTGGGAGGGAAAAGATATTTATTTTAGAAAAAAAAAAAAAAAATTCTGGATCTGAGTTTTACTCTAGCCTATCTCCTCCCTGCCTTTAAGTCATGACCTGGAGACTGGCTTAAGGAAGGCAGTGGTAGGAGAAGGTGGCTGTATGCCAGATACCTTTTCAAAGATGAGAGAGACATGTATGAATCAACTTCTCTTGTATAAAAAAATAGGAGATTACAGTAGTGTTCTATATCCTAAAACTGGAAAACAAAATCTGTTTTTAAAACGTATGCCTTTTAAAATGCCCCTTTTGGCCAAGCATAGTACCAGCATAGAGAAAAATTTGGAGGCATAAGGAGAGAGGTTAGTTTTTGAGAAATATTCGTGCACTTACTGAATTCACTGAGTTACATCCACCTATACTTTAAGCCAAATATTTATTTAATGGCAGCTTTAAATGAATTTTAAAACTTGTTTAAAAATTACACTGATGGTGGGGTGCCTAGGTGGCCCAATCAATTGAGCGTCTGACTTTCGATTTTGGTTCAGGTGATGATCTCGTGGTTGGTGGGTTTGAGCCCCACATCGAACTCTGTGCTGATAGTATGGAGTCTGCTTGATATTCTCTTGCTCTCACTCTCCCTTTGCCCCTCCCCTGCTCGCTCGCTCTCTCTCTCTCTCTCTCTCTCTCTCAAAATAAATAAATACACTTAAAAAAATTACACTGATGGAATAGCAACAGGTTTCTCCCCCATCTGGTTTCTACCAGAAATATTGTTTGACATGCAGGCTTTCATAGTTTAGGGGAGGTTTGTGGGTTTTCTTAGATTACACATTGTTTCTTAATTGCAATCATCTTCTCTACTTTTGTACAGCATGTCCTTGATTTTTCAGGAGTTGGATGATGAGGATTATTTTTTTATGCTCTTGTCACCCTATTTTTTTCCGCTAGTTTTTTGTGATATGTTTTTTTTTTTTCATTTTTAGAACCATGCAGTTACTAAAAAAAAAAATGTGTCATTTAGAACAATCTTATGCTTTTAGTAGTTAAAGGGAAGAAAATATTCCTTTGAAGCTAAGTATACTGTGTTTTTAAGTGTAACAAACCCTACATCATGATCAGAGAAATGTCTGCTCTCTATTCACCATGTAATTTACCTGTAGAGCTTCTAGTAATGATGAGTTCTCTTATCTCAATGACTAAGCAAGGCTACTGAGTAATGCTAGTCAAGTCCAGCAGTTAAATTTGGTTGGCCCCAGACTAGAGAATCAAGACACTGAATGGAATGGAGCAGCTCAATGAGCAGTTTCCAGGAATTGTTGGTTTTACATGGGCCTGGTTCATATATGTCTATACTGTATGCAAGTATTACTCCCTCCATCTCCTGGTTATAGCCATACCCAGAACCTCTCCCTATCTTCAGCTCCTCTCCTAGACTAGCTGAACAAGCTTCCAAGATAGTGACTTGTAATAAACAAACAAACGTGAATGGACCACTAGGCAAAGGTGGCATATGTTATTTATGTTCACACTGAGGTCCCTGTGGTCTTTTCTTGGCTATCATGGATCAGTTAGTGGCCCTACAGATGATGAGGCACACAAAGCATCTGAAATTCTTTATTTCTTTCCTAAAAAATAAAGCATAGATCTTCTGTGCATGTTTGCCATGATATAAGTCAGAGTGAAACCTCCTTTCCCCCTGTCCATACATTACACTTTGGCGCTGTCTTATATTTGTTTATTCATCTCTTCTAGACTGTAAGTTTTTTGAGGGCAGGGCTCATGTACTGTTCACTAATCATTAAGCTCTGTGCAGGTACCTAATACAGTTTGCAATGATTGAATCAGTGAATGAACACCCATTTGTTTGTGAACTGTAAGATACTGTCCCCTTAAAAAGGAGGGGTGTACCTCAGTTGGTTAAGTGTCCAACTCTTGGTTTTGACTCAGGTCACGATCCTATGGTCATGAGATCCAGCCCTGCATCAGACCGCTCCCCTCCCCAACCTGCTTAAGATTCTCTCTCCCTCTCTCACTCTGCCCCTCCCCGCTCCCTCTCTCTCTCTCTCTCAAAAAAAGAAAAAAAAAAAAGAGATTGTCCCCTTGATATTAAATGGATGCAAGTCAGTATTTTAGTTTTAGTTTAGTAGTTCTTAAGCTTGGCTGTTTTTAAGAAATATATGGAAAATTTATGCAAATGCATATACCCAGGCTCTACTCTTGTGATTCTCTTTCAGTGGGGCTTGGATGAATATGCATTTTTAATGACAGCCCAGTTGATTCTGATGCAGATCAAGTGGAGACCACATTTACAAACTTATTCAGAGGTTAGTTAACCTCTGAAGTTAGCATCTTATTTTTTAGGGGGGTGGGTAGAGTCCTATGGCCCAGCTGCAAAATTACCAACCGAATTCCTCTAAAGGAAATTGTAAAAATGGTTCTTGGTGGGAAAGATCAAGTAATTTTTACAATTTCTATGTGACTAGCACTTGTTTTAAACTTGCTTTAAACTACTCTTTTAATCAAATTGTCATAGTTCTTTCCTGTTAGGATAATTGTCCTTCAAATAGGAATAATGGCATTAGTGTAATTGCCTATTTTGTATTACCTGAATCATCTGGACTAAGTCAGATACTTCCTGTCCACAAAGAGGCATGTCTGCTCTCTGGACCAGCAGTGCAAGATGGAGACCCTCTTGCCCAAAGTGATGTGCCAGGGCCTCCTTGACCTCCTGTTTCACATGCTTCTTGGTCAGTCTGCTGTGTGGATAACCTGGAGTGTCCAACACCTGGATCTGCAGGGTTATCTCTTGCCCCCCTCGACGCATGAAGCCACAGAGGTGACAACTGCGGCCCAGACAGCAATCTTTGGTCACAGAACATGGAGAAAAGCTGCTGTGGAAGTCAGTGCTTCCCAAAAGAATGTTCCCAGCAGAACTTTTTCCACTCTGAGTCATGCCAAAGAGGGCCAAGTTGATGATCATCTTGTTAGAGTCTGTCATGTCTGTGGGTAAACAAAGGGTCAGCATAAGCAGTTAGACTTCTATACTCACCCAGTGTAAGGCATCTTACTTGGCCAGGGGCATTGCAGGTATTACCTTTGGTTTACTTAGCCCTCATTCATAGTGGCTAAAACACGGAGGAGTTCTCCACTTTAGTGGAGACAACACAGTGATAGAGGAAGATTGAAAGAATATTGGTAGTTTGCAACAGGAGAGGAGAGAGAAGTTTAATATAGATAAAGAAGAGAGGAGGAAGCAATAATTGTAGGAAAATGAGGGGGGAGAAACAAAATGCATGAAGATAATGTAAACCATGTTTAGGAGGAATATGTTAACTCATCAGTGTGGTAGGTGAGTCCATTTAGCAATGGGTGCTGATGTTTCTGACTTCATTAACAAGGCTAGCAGCAGTATTGAAAAATTAATCACTGTTGGAGGAGAAGTAGGAACAGAAGAGTGGAAGAAACAGATCCTTCCTGCCTTTTAACTAACATCCCATACTTCTCCACCTCCCCACCCCATGAATACACAAGTGGCATCTGCAAAAAATTATCTTTCCTGACTTCCTGAGTGTTTGTCCCCTATGAAACATGAATAATGTTAAAGATTTCTGTTTTTGTTTACTATTTTTTTACAACCAGGCAGCACTCTGATGAAAATGAGAACTGCTTGTAATTTCTGTTATGAAATAATTAGTAAATCATTTCCATGGTCCACCATAGTAACTTACTGGCTTTTGAATAAAGGAAGTAAAGCCCAACACATTGTGTAGCTCAGTTAGGAGGGAGAATCTTGAGAGAATCTATTCCATTTAAACACCCCTAACATGGAGGTAATCTTCTGTGCAGAAATAAGCATTTTAAGGTCACTGATAATTTTCATTAGATCAGTAAAGCAGAGCTACAGGCCGATTGCCAAGTATACTCAATTGCTGATTCAGAAATAAGGACACTTAATATTGCATATTTATTACTTTTGCTTATAACTTGTATTTCTAATATTCAGTTTTATGTCCTTCTGGCCTTTCTTGTCCTCTAATGCCCCTCACCCCACCCTCCCTAGACTCTAATATGAACATTTTGAAGGAACCTCACACCCCCACACAAAATATACTCATTTTTGGAGTCCCTCAAGGTGATTCCAGCTCACCCAGCTCATTCAGCCCTATCAGCTAAACCGTAGTCACTCAGATTTCTTTTTACTCCTTAATCAAATGCATGATTTAAAAAGTAATAATGATTATAGAATCCCAATACGTTTTCTGTATGTCACGTACCTTTTCCAATCTTAAAAATACTTTTTCCATGAACTTCCCTGGAGCTGGTATAGTTGTTCTCGGGTTGAACTTTAACCTTCTGACGGTGTTACTGTACCACTCTGGGACTGATACTGTATGTATTTTATTTCGTTAATCTATTACCAGAATCCTCTCTATAAATGGTTAGTTATCTTCTTCTAATCAGCACTGACTTTTTTTTTTTTTCATCTGACAGACTAGTCATTTCAACAGATACTTCCTGAAACTTTATTTCCAAGATTAAAGTCTTTGTTTTAGGGCATTGCTGATAGGTAACCACTTATCCATAGTATAAAGAAAGCAAGACTGACAACTATTAAGCCCAAGCTAGACATTCAAAAGCAGTGGTCGCAATTATTTCCATTGTAAATGATGAGCACCATATCACTACTTGGTCAAAACTTTCAACAGGTAGATATGTAATATTCATGCAATAAATAGATACTGAGTTTATAATAGTATTTAGTTCATAAATTCAAAAATTCTTTAAGAAAACCCTTGGCTATTTCCATGGAATTGAAATTTATTATCTCATCCTAACTGATGCAATCACTAGTGTGATTATATGTGCACGTGTAGTTTCCATATCAATTAATGATAGCATATTTCAGAAAAGGAGTACAACTGACTGTAAGTTGAGGCCAGATACATTATGCTTAAAATTTGGGTTTCATTTTGTTATTGAAACTTTATTTTTTTTCTCTTTTTAGTATATAACCTATACTTTTCCAAATACCTTCTTAGTATGTAATATGTAGAAACCTTAGTATGGTTATATTCTGGTTCATCTTCTGTACCTCTCAAAAAGTCTGTGAAGTATGTATTTCTGTGTGAAGGAATCTTGGAGACATCTGGAATGCCTTATGACTTCATGGGCAGAAAGTTAAAAAGTCTTCCTGTGTGGATATAACAAGGAAAACATGAACTGTTTTCATTCATCTGACAAGCACATTTGGCCTTCTTGAATGAAATAGAAAGAACCTCCCCCAGGTGGCAGTAGTAGCCTGTTTCCTAAGAAGTGATTTGAACCAGAGTTTATTTTCATTTTCTTCCTCAAACTGTAAACTGACATTCTTCAAAAAGGCAAACTACATATTCATTGTGTGGAAGATCTTTTGAACAAAGGTACAATTAAGCCCTCTTTCCTGTGTTCCTTATAAAATGTGACAAGTGTAAAGGTTCTTGGTTTTCAAACTCTCCTCTTTGAAATGATAGTTTAAATCGTTTGCTGAATGCAACAGTTGACAGCTTAATAAATAAGGTTCAGAGTTCATATGTGTGGTTAAAAATTCCTATGAGACTGCAAAATTTAAAAATAATTTCCAACAGGTTTAATAGTGGTTTTAGAGTTAAGTCAATTTAAAGATTATATAGAAGGGTAATGCATTGATATTAGATGATGTATCTAATTGATATTATATTCTTTTGTATCAAGGTGAAAAAACAACTTGATGAATTACCTTCACTCTTTATAAAAACTTGGCTAAATACAATGTAGCAAGGGTAAAACTGTTATTACTTTAATGGTTGAGTCCAGAATTTTTCTGAGGAAGGGAATTGTCTTTGAGAAAATAGTTCAATTTAGCTACTTGAGGTAAAAAAAAGGGATCCTGTTAACATAAGTCAGACTCACAAAAAGTAATAGCAAACTGCTGGGAATGGGGGAAGAGTCAAAAAGAGTAGAGATCAGGGTATATCAAGAATGGACGGAAGGAGGGAGAGAGAGGCATAGAAGGGGAAAGAAGGAGGAGGTAGTGAGGGAGGAAGAGAAGAGAAAGAGGAGGAGGGAGAAATAAGACTTATAATGTTAGAATATGGCAAGAATCCGGATTTCCCACTTGCGCAAATGGCTAAGGGACTATGTTAGAGCAGAGATAGCTAAAGTTCAATTTTAAGTTCTTTGCATTTCTGGGATAATAAAGTAAGCCATGTTCATGATTACTTTGTATGTAGGTGGATTTTTATTTTTGTTTTGTTTTTGGTTGTTGTTAGCATTTTACTTTATTTTATTTTGCTTGATGGAAATTGATGGAGAGACCTGAGGCCCACCCTAGGTTAGCACAGAATAAGGGCCACAGAAGTTGGATATTGTGAAATGATGTCTGAATTGAAGTAATGGAGGAGAGGCAAGAGGTTGAAGCTAAAAGGATACTAGCCCCTAAGAGCTTGTAAGAATCTTGGGGAGGATCTTAGACTTTACACAATCTCTGAAATGAGATATTATGTGGTAAAGGGGACTCTAGTTAACATGAGGCACAATTATGTTTCAGATTACACACGTATACGCACAGTATTAGTTTGCTAGGACTACCATAGCAAAGTATCATAGACTGAGTGGTTTAAATAACAAAAATTAATTTTCTCACAGTTCTTGAGATGGAAGTCTGAGATTAGGGTGTCAACAGGGTTGGTTTTTCCTGAAGCCTCTCTCCTTAGCTTATCCATGGTCATCTTCTCCCTGTGTCTTCACATGGTCTTCACTGTGTATGTTTGTGTCCAAATTTTTCCTCCTGATAAGAACACAAGTCATAGCAGATTAGGGCCTGCCATAATGACCTCATTTTAACTCAGTTACCTCTTTAAAGGCCCTATCCCCAAATACACTCATACTCTGAGGTACTAGATGTTAAGATTTTAACGTATGATTTGTGGGGGAGATACAATTGAGGTCCTAACACACACATACATATTAATACTTGTGTATATATGTGTACATTATAATTACATAAATTATACATCTCTATACTCAGTAAAATTGTATCTCTATACTCCATAAATTTGAGGTTTAGTATAAACCTTAACTTAATGGCAATTTTACTTAACAGGTACTCTCACAGTTTTAAACAGTTTCCACTTTTCATTGGCTTGAACTGTGAACCCCTTGCTCATATGTTAATGTCTTTTCATAATAAAGAAGACCCTTAGAATAATAACCAGAATCTGTAATTGTGATGACCTTAACCTTGGCCAACACTGCTGTAACCCAGCGGGAGCTCTGATAAGAGGGCTGAAGTTGATGGTAACTTAATTAACTAAGTCTGAGCTGGTCTCAGAATAAGATATCAGATTTTACCTTTCCAAAAATTTCAGAGAACACTGTTCAGCAGTTTAAATTTTTGGGGACAGATGGTCCTAATTTGAATGCCGTTTGAAGGTTCTTGGAGTGATGAAGAACGCCCATGTCTGAATAGGAATACTGATGGGAATATGAGAAGGCTTCAGTCCCAACTTGGTTCGTTTCACATTTTAAAGACTACCAGTCTCATCCTCATTTGGGTAAATTTACGATGTTGTTTTTGTTTGCTTTTTGCTTTCCTTCTGAGTATTTCTGATTGATTTTTTAGGATTATAAATGAAATAGATGTATTTCAAAGCATCTAGGAAATTTAGAAAAGAAGAGGGGAAAGTAGGATCATTTAAACATTTCAGTTCCTAGTGCCCATAGGACAGTGGCTCCTCTTGGGCACTGACACAGTGAGCACATTTCTTTTTCCAAATTACCCTTGTCTTCCCCCTATTTACTCTGCTTCTTTAAGAACCACTACTGCAATGAGAGGCATTAATGATGGGATTATGTTTAGCTGATGAATGGTCTAGGGGCAAGAGTAATTGTTGGCAATTACTTAATCAGGGTGTGGTATTCTTTTGCTATGCTACTACATTCATTTTTCTAAGATTTATTTATAATTTTAGCAACTTTATTAATAGTAAAATTGGCTTATAGATTTCTATTTTTTATCCTTCATTTATTAGGTTTTCAGATCAAGAATACGCTCACCTCTTAAAATTACTTAGAAAAATTTCTTTTCTTTGTGGTGCTCTGTAATAATTCAGATACCTTGGCAATTATTCATACCTAGAAGGTTTGAAGAAACTTTCACAAAGACAGCTAGGCCCAGCAGCCTCCTAGAGGTCATTCTAGAACAAATTTAAAAATTTCTGCCATAGTAATTTGACCCTTCTTTACCAATTATCAAGATTTTTATATTTTAGGATTGATCCCTCTTCTTGTTCTGTGATAGCTTATATATTGGATTTGACTTTATGTATTTAATAAATATTTGTTTGCATGTGTGTGGGTATGTGTGTGCACATATGTGTATGCATTTAACTTTTGTACTTTTATAGTTCAAAGTGGCTTTTCATTAAAGTAAATGAAATTTAGGGCACCTGGGTGGCTCAGTTGGTTAAGCATCCTACTTCGGCTCAGGTCATGATCTCGTGGTTTGTGAGTTTGAGCCCTGCATCGGGCTCTGTGCTGACAGCTTGCTCAGAGCCTGGAGCCTGCTCCTGGATTCCGTCTCCCTTTCCCTATGCCCCTCCCCTGCTCATACTCTGTCTCTCTCTCAAAAATAAATAAACATTAAAAAATTTAAAAAAAATAAAGTAAATGAATTTATAGTCTGATGCCTTTAGGATATAAAGAATAATGTGGCTTACAATAACTAAACTTTTGGTCATAAGCTATGAGACCATTAGGTTGAAAACTGTGAATAACAGGTATACTCATGCTATCATTTACAATTTTAATATAATGGTATGTGTCATTATTGAAGAAATGAATACAATAATGAAAGCAACAGAAAAATTGGTAGATTTTTTGAAAGTTTTTATTTAATCACCCAGTGCTCATCACAACAAGTGCACTCCTTAATCCCCATTACCTATTTATATGAGTGAAATCGTATGGTATTTGTGTTTCTGCCTGACTTATTTCACTTAACATTATATATACTCTCTAGCTCCATCCATGTCTTTGCAAATGGTAAGATTTCATTCTTTCTTATGGCTGAATAGTATCCAAATTACACACACACATACACACACACACACATACGATACATCTTTATTCATCAGTGGACATTTGAGCTGCTTCCATATCTTGGCTATTTTAAATAATGCTGCGATAAACATAGGGGTGCATGTATCCTTTGGATTAGTGTTTTGGTACTATTTTGTAAATCCCCAGTAGTGTGATTGCTTTTCATAGGGTAGTACTATTTTTAACTTTTTGAGGAACTTCTGTATTGTTTTCCAGAGTGGCTGCACCAGTTTGCATTCCCACCAACCCATCCCTTTCTCCACATCCTCACTAACACCTTTTGTTTCTTATGTTTTTGATTTAGCCATTCTAACAGGCATGAAGTGTTATCTCATTGTAGTTTTGATTTGCACTTCTTGTCAGTTGGCCAGCTGGATGTCTACTTTGGAGAAATGTCTGTTCATGTCTCCTGCCCATTTTTTAACTGGATTATTTTGGGGAGGGGTGTTGAATTTTATAAGTTCTTTATATATTTTGGATACTAACCTTTTATCAGATATGTCATTTGCAAATGTCTCCTCCCATTCAGTAGGTTGCCTTTCAGTTTTGTTGATTGTTTCCTTCACTGTGCAGAGATTTTTATTTTTATGTAGCTCCAGTAGTTTATTTTTGCTTTTGTCTATCTTGACTCATGGGACCTATCTAGAAAGAAGTTGCTACGACCAATGTCAGAGAAATTACTGCCTGTGCACTCTTCTAGGATTTTAATGGTTTCAGGTCTCACAGTTAGGTCTTTCATCCATTCTGAATTTATTTTTGTGTATGGTGTAATAACGTAGTCCAGTTTCCTTTTTGGTATGTTCCTGTTCAGTTTTCCCAACACCATTTGTTAAAGAGATTTGTCTTTTTCCCATTGGATGGATATTCCTTCCTGCTTTGTCAAAAATTAATTGATCATATAGTTGTGGATTCATTTCTGAGTTTTCTATTCTGTTCCATTGATGTATATGTCTATTTTTGTGCCAGTACCATAATGTTTTAATTACTACACTTTTGCAATATAACTTGAAATCTGGAATTGTGATGCCTCCCACTTTGTTTTCTTTTTCAAGATTGCTTTGGCTTTGGGGTCTTTTGTAGTTCCATACAAATTTTAGGATTGTTTATTCTAGTTCTGTGAAAAATGCTGTTGGTCTTTTGATAGGAATTGCATTAAATGTGTAGATTACTTTTGGTAGTATAGATATTTTAACAATATTTGTTCTTCCAATCCATGAGCATAGGATGTCTTTCCATTTCTTTGTCTTGTCTTCAATTTCTTTCATCAGTGTTTTACAGTTTTCAGAATACAGTTTTCAGAGGTCTTTCACCTCTTTGGTTAGGTTTATTCATAGGTATCTTATTATTTTGGTACAATTATAAGTAGGATTGTTTTCTTATTTCTCTTTCTGCTGCTTCATTATTGGTATATAGAAATGCAACAGATTTTGTTTTAGTTCTTCCTTACTGATTTGGATGCCTTTTATTTCTTTTGTTGTATGATTTCCGTGGCTAGGACTTCCAGTTCTATGTTGAATAAAAGTGGTAAGAGTGGACATCCTTGTCTTGTTTCTAACCTTAGGAGAAAGCCTCTCAAATTTCCCCATTGAGGATGATGTTAGCTGTGTTACATGGCCTTTATTATGTTGAGGTATATTCCCTCTAAACCTACTTTCTTGAGGGTTTTTAATCATGAATGGATGTTGTACTTTGTCAAATGCTTTTTCTGTGTCTATTGACATGATCATATGGTTCTTAAAAAAAAAGTTTATTTATTTTGAGAGAGAGAGAGAGAGCAAGAGAGAGAGTATGAGAGAGGGAGGTGCAGAGAGAGAGGGAGAGAGAGAGAATCTAGGCTCTGCGATGTCAGGGTGGAACCCGATGCAGGGCTCAAACTTACAAACTGTGAGATTATGACCTGAACCAAAATCAAGACTCAGACACTTAACCGACTGAGTCATCTGGGTGTCCCATAATTATATGGGTCTTATCCTTTCTCTTATTGATGTGATATATCATATTGATTATTTTGCGAATATTGAACCAGATTTGCAGCCCAGGAGTAAATCCCATTTGATTACGGTGAATGAGTTTTTTTAATGTATTGTTGGAGTCAGTTTGCTAGTATTTTGTTGAAGATTTTTGCATTTATGTTCAACAGAGATATTGGCCTGTAGTTCCCTTTTTTGTGGTATCTTTATCTGGTTTTGGTATCAAGGTAATCCTGGCTTCATAGAATGAATTTGGAAGTTTTCCTTCCTTTTTTATTTTTTGGAATAGTTTGAAAAGAATAGGTATTAACTCTTTAAAAATTTTTTTCATACTTATTTATTTTTGACAGAGAGAAAGAGGCAGAGTGTGAGCAGGGGATGGGGCAGAGAGAGAGAGAGAGAGAAAGAGAGAGAGAGAGAGGCATGGAACACAAAGCAGGCACCAGGCTCGGAGCTATCAGCACAGAGCCTGACGCAGGGCTCGAACTCACAAACTGGGAGATCATGACCTGAGCCAAAGTGGGACGCTTAACCGACTGAGCCACCCAGGTGCCCTGGTATTAATTCTTCTTTAAATGTTTGGTAGAATTCATCTGTGACATCATCTGGTACTGAACTTCTGTTCATTGGGAATTTTTTGATTAGTGATTCAATTTCTTTGCTGGTAATTGGTCTATTCAAATTTTTTTTAATTTCTTCTTGTTTTTTCTGGTAGGTAGAATTGTTTATATTTATGTGATGTTTACTCTTATTTCTCCCCTCTCACTTATGATTTTATTTATTTAGGTTTTTTTCTCTTTCACCCCCCCACCCCCACCCCCCCCACCCCCAGCCTCGGTAAGTCTGGCTTGTTTATCAATTTTATTGATTTTTTTTAAAGAATCAACTTCTGGTTTCATTGTTCTGTTTTATTGGTTTTTAGTTTCTATATCATTTATTTCTGTTCTAATCTTTATTATTTCCTTTCTTCCTCTGGCTTTTAGTTTTGTTTTTCTTTTTCAAGCTCCTTTAGGTGTAAGGTTAGGTTGGTTATTTGAGATTTTTCTTGCTTCTTGATGTAAACCTGTATTGCTATAAACTTCCCTCTTAGAACCACTTGCGCTGTGTCCTAAAGGTTTTGAACCATTTTGTTTTCATTTTCATTTGTTTCAGTGTAACCTTTTATTCCCTGGTTGACCCATTCATTGTTTAGTAGCATGTTATTTAACCTCCATGTATATGTGGTCTTTTCAGAGTTTTTCTTGTGGTTGACTTCTAGTTTCATAGTGTTGTGGTCAGAAAAGATTCATGGTATGACTTCATTCTTTGTTGAGGCCTGTTATGTGGCCTAGTATGTAATCTATTTTGTAGAATGTTCATGTGTACTTGAAAAGAATGTGCAGAGGAGAGCAGCTCCAATGTTCTCTGAGCTTTCCTCAAGCCAAGCACACTAACCCTTAAAACTCTAGGCTTTGGGGCACCTGGATGACTCAATCGATTAATAATCCAACTTGATTTCAGCTCAGGCCGTGATTTCACAGTTGTGAGATTGAGTCCTGCATTGAGCTCCATGCTGAGTGTGGAGCCTGCTTAAGATTCTCTCTATCCCTCTCTCTCTGTCTCTCCCCCTCTTGCACACTTTCTCTCTCTCTCTCTCGCTCTCTCTCTAATAAAAAAAGATAGATAGATAGATAGATAGATAGATAGATAGATAGATAGATAGAACGAACTCCAGGCTTTAAGCCCTGCTGGTTGAAAGAACTCACAAAAATTCTGAACCCTCTCACTTTCTAAGCCAATTGCTATGGGAATTCGTTTTCCCTGTGTACTCCCTGTGTGTTAGTCTGTCTCTTGCCCTTTTCTGTGACTGGGTCTCCCTCGCCACAGCTGTGACCATGATCTGTTCCTCTCCCAAGTCTTGTCTTCACACTTCCTACCTTCTTCATTGTGGCCTCTTCTCTACCTTTTTTGTGGAGTTTGTTCTTCCAGTCTTTAGGTTTATTTCTGGGGTATTTAGGATGATTGATAATTATTAATAGTTTTCATGGGACTAGACATGCCTAGGGTCCTCCTACTCTGCCACCATCTTCAAAATTAGTAGAGTTTTAATTTAAAGGATCTCAAAGCTCCCCAGTCTTATTCTCAAAAACTTCTGCTAAATTCTGTTACCCTAATTTAGATCCTCTTTGATAAAAGATTTTTCTAATTCAGTCTTGAAAAATAAGATCACATAGTATAATACAGAATGTTATTGAAAATATATTCATATAAAATAATTTTATATGTCAGATATTTTATATGTTTTATTATTCTTACCTAGGAAATAATGTGCACTCAACTCATATGGATAAATATATTTTATTAGCCAAATGCACAGAAGCAGAGGGTCTCATAATGATTAGTAAAGCCATTAACTCCTTAGCCCCTAAAGTAAGACATTAGGTTGACTTCAACTTCTAAGAGACTCTAATTTGTCATGTACATTATTCAGTGTCAAACATTTATTTTTTATCAGTCCTAGTAATGTCTTGGGAAGTACTAGAAAATTCTCTCATCATGATACAGAGCATCATAAATGCCACGGATCATGGTTAGAAATAAAGTTATCACCATGGTTATCAGATGTCACACCTGATATCTCCTAGACTTGTTGCCACAAAATCTCCCATCTTATGGGAAGTGCTTTTTTCCCCCCAAAATAATCTCGAGTCAATAAAAATAGACCCTGCACAATAACTGTAACTTATTTGATATATTTATAGTCTTCCTGGGATACCTAAATTTTTTTTTACAAGAAAATGTAAACTTTTTCTCTCCTTAGTAATAACTGTGGTATGGAACTAACTTTCCATATATTATCACTAGAATTTGCTGATACCAAAATGTCAGAAACACTGGGGCCAATAAAAGATGCAAATTATTTTAGAAAGGTCAGAAATTCCTCTAACACCCTTAGTATTTTCCTGTTGCATACTGAGATTAGGTAGGGTGTATGTGTGTTGCTTGCCCAGTGATGAACTATCATCAACAACCAAGCCTTGCAAAAGACACAATACATGACAATTGGACAGTTTTATCAGGCTCCTATGAAAAAAGAGTGTCAGCTACATGGGAGGTATAGTTATTAGCATTAAATTCAGGTCTTGAGTGATTCCAGGGGATGAAATGTTGGATGGCAAAGCTTTACCATACAGTAGCCCTTTACTGAACGTTAAAATATAAAACAACAGCAGAGTACTAAATGTACTTTTGTGGCCTAAAGCAAGAATTTTAGATTTCCAAATTCCTAACAATACTGAGGAGTGAATCAAATGAGTGTCATCCCTTATAGATTTCTGTGTAGTGCAGATGACTGAAGGACATATCATTGAAAGATAGTAATGATGCGGAAAAGGAAATGACAGTGTTGTGTTTGTGTATATGTGTACTTGCATGCTATATGTGAGTTTGGCAGACCGTAATAGAAAGCTAAGACTTATGCAGTACATGTGGTAGATACTGTTCTAAACACTTTTAATACATTAACTCACACAACCCTCTGAAGTGGCTAGTATTATTAACCCCACTTTAAAGGACATTTAAGCACAGAGAGGTTAGATTACTTGCTCATGATCATATAGTTGGTTAAGAGGCAGAATTAGAGTTACTCTTTTTCTCAATGTATAGTTGCTGATACTCATCTGCTCAACTAATTACTATTTTTATTTCAGCTGTAACCGTTGGCCAGAACAATAGGATTATATGCCAAGGCATAGAGAAGGGAAAAGGCACACTGTAAGGAGGCAAAGGGATGCAGGGAGTACAGTTCTCAATATGTGTAAACTGGTGCTTGAATTTTATACTTCATTCCCCAAAAATGTTTTGGGAAAACATTTAAAACATAAATAAAGAAGCTAAAGTCCAGGATTGTGATGTCTCCTGCTTTGGTCTTCTTTTTCAACATTACTTTGGCTATTTGGGGTCTTTTGTAGTTCCATACAAATTTTAGGACTGTTTGTTCTAGCTCTAAGAAGAATGCTGGTGCAATTTTGATTGGGATTGCATTGAATGTGTGGATTGCTTTGGATAGTACTGACATTTTAACAATATCTGTTAACAATCCATGAGCATGGAATGGTTTTCCATTTCTTTGTGTCTTATTCAATTTCTATCATAAGTTTTCTATAGTTTTCAACATACAGATCTTTTACATCTTTGATTAGGTTTATTTCTGGGTATTTTATGGTTCTTGGTGCAATTGTAAATGGGACCAATTTCTTGATTTCTCTTTCTGTTGCTTCATTATTGGTGTATAGAAATGCAACCAATTTCTGTACATTGCTTTTATATCCTTCTACTTTACTGAATTCATGAATCAGTTCTAGTAGCTTTTTGGTGGAGTCTTTTGGGATTTCCATGTAGAGTATCGTGTCATCTGCAAAAAGGGAAAATTTGACTTCTTCTTTGCCAATTTGGATGTCTTTTATTTCATTTGGTTGTCTGATTGCTGAGCTTAGGACTTCTAACACTATGTTAAATAACAGTGGTGAGAGGGTACATGCCTGTCGTGTTCCTGATCTCAGGGGGAAAGCTCTCAGTTTTTCTCCATTGAAGATGATATTAGCTGTGGGCTTTTCATGTATGGCTTTTATGATGTTTAAGTATGTTCCTTCTATCCTGACTTCTTGAGGGTTTTTATTAAGAAAGGATGCTGTATTTTGTCAAATGCTTTTTCTGCATCTATTGACAAGAACATATGGTTCTTATCCTTTCTTCTATTAATGTGATGTATCACATTGATTGATTTGCAAATATTGAACCAGCCCTGCAGCCCAGGAATGAATTCCACTTGATCATGGTGAATAATTCTTTATATAATATATTGTTGAGTTCTATTTGCTAGTATCTTGTTGAGAATTTTTGCATCTATGTTCATCAGAGATAGTGGCCTGTAATTCTCCTTTTTAGTGGGGTCTCTGTCTAGTTTGGGAATCAAGGTAATTCTGACTTCATAGAATGAGTCCAGAAGCTTTCATTCTGTTTCTATGTTTTGGAACAGCTTGAGAAGAATAGGTATTAACTCTGCTTTAAATGTCTGGTAGAATTACTCCTGGGAAGCCATCTAGCCCAGGACTGTTATTTTTTGGTAGATTTTTGATAACTGATTCAACTTCTTCACTGGTTATGGGTATGTTCGAATTTTCTATTTCTTCTGGTTTGAGTTCTGGTAGTGTATGGGTATCTAGGAATTTATTCATTTCTTCCAAGTTGTCCAGTTTCCTGGCATATTATTTTTCATAGTGTTCTCTAATAATTGTTTCTATTTTTGTGGTGTTGGTTATACTCTGTCATCTTTCATTTGTGATTTTCTCTGTTTAGGTTCATTCTTTTTTCTTTTTTTTTTAATTACTTTTTTATTTTTTTAAAATTTATATCCCAATTAGCATATAGTGCAACAATGATTTCAGGAGTAGATTCATTAGGGCCCCTTACCCATTTAGCCCAACCCCCCTCTCACAACCCCTCCCATAACCCTCAGTTTGTTCTCCATATTTATGAGTCTGTTCTGTTTTGCCCCCCTCCCTGTTTTTATATTACTTTTGTTTCCCTTCCCTATGTTCATCTGTTTTGTCTCTTAAAGTCCTCATATGAGTGAAGTCGTATGATTTTTGTCTTTCTCTGACTAATTTCACTTAGCATCACACCCTCCAGTTCCATCCACAGTTGCAAATGGCAAGATTTCATTCTTTCTGATTGCCGAGTAATACTCCATTGTATATGTGTGTATAAATAATATATATATACACATACCACATCTTTATCCATTCATTCATCGATGGACATTTGGGCTCTTTCCATACTTTGGCTATTGTTGATAGTGCTGCTATAAACATGGGGATGCATGTGTCCCTTCGAAACAACACACTTGTATCCCTTGGAAAAATGCCTAGTAGTTCAATTGCCGGTCATAGGGTAGTTCTATTTTTAGTTTTTTGAGGAACCTCCATACCGTTTCCCAGAGTGGCTTCACCAGCTTTCATTCCCACCAACAATGCAAAAGAGATCCTCTTCTTGGCATCCTTGCCAACATCTGTTGTTGCCTGAGTTGTTAATGTTAGCCATTCTGACAGGTGTAAGGTGGTATCTCATTGTGGTTTTGATTTGTATTTCCCTGATGATGAGTGATGTTGAGCATTTTTTCATGTGCCGGTTGGCCATCTGGATGTCTTCTTTGGAGAAGTGTCTGTTCATGTCTTTTGCCCATTTCTTCACTGGATTATTTGTTTTTTGGGTGTTGAGTTTGATAAGTTCTTTATAGATTTTGGATACTAACCCTTTATCTCATATATCATTTGCAAATATCTTCTCCCATTCTGTCGGTTGCCTTTAGGTTTTGTTGATTATTTCCTTTGCTGTGTAGAAGCTTTTTATTTTGATGAGGTCCCAGTAGTTCATTTTTGCTTTTGTTTCCCTTGCTTCCGGAGACGTGTTAAGTAGGAAGTTGCTGCGGCCAAGATCAAAGAGGTTTTTGCCTGCTTTCTCCCTGAGAATTTTGATGGATTCCTGTCTTACATTGAGGTCTTTCATCCATTTTGAGTTTATTTTTGAGTATGGTATAAGAAAGTGGTCCAGGTTCATTCTTTTGCATGTCGCTGTCCAGTTTTCCCAGCACCACTTGCTGAAGAGAATGTCTTTATTCCATTGGATATTCTTTCCTGCTTTATCAAAGATTAGTTGGCCATACATTTGTGGGTCCATTTGTAGCTTCTCTATTCTGTTCCATTGGTCTGTTCTTGTGCCAGTACCATACTGTCTTGATGATTACAGCTTTCTAGTATAGCTTGAAGTCTGGGATTGTGATACCTCCAGCTTTGGTTTTCTTTTTCAAGATTGCTTTGGCTATTTGGGGTCTTTTCTGGTTCCATACAAATGTTAGGATTATTTGTCCTAGCTCTGTGAAGAATGCTGGCGTTGTTTTGATAGGGATTGCATTGAACATGTAGATTGCTCTGGGTAGTACCAACATTTTAACAATATTTGTTCTTCCTATCCAGGAGCATGGAATCTTTTTCCATTTTTTTGTGTCTTCTTCAATTTCTTTCATAAGCTTTCTGTAGTTTTCAGTGTATACATTTTTCACCTCTTTGATTAGATTTATTCCTAGGTACTTTATGGTTTTTGGTGCAACGGTAAATGGGATTGATTCCTTGATTTCTCTTTCTGTTGCTTCATTGTTGGGGTATAGGAATGCAACCGATTTCTGTGCATTGATTTTATATCCTGCAACTTTGCTGAATTCATGAATCAATTCTAGCAGTTTTGTGGTGGAATCTTTAGGGTTTTCCATATAGAGTATCATGCCATCTATGAAGAGTGAAAGTTTGACCTCCTTCTGGACAATTTGAATGCCTTTAATTTGTGTTGTCTGATTGCAGAGGCTAAGACCTCCAATACTATGTTGAATAACAGTGGTGAGAGTGGACATTCCTGTTTTGTTCCCCACATTTCTTTTTTTTTTTTAATTTTTTAATATATGAAATTTACTGTCAAATTGGTTTCCATACAACACCCAGTGCTCATCCCAAAAGGTGCCCTCCTCAATACCCATCACCCACCCTGTCCTCCCTCCCACCCCCCATCAACCCTCAGTTTGTTCTCAGTTTTTAAGAGTCTCTTATGCTTTGGCTCTCTCCCACTCTAACCTCTTTTTTTTTTTTCCTTCCCCTCCCCCATGGGTTTCTGTTACGTTTCTCAGGATCCGCATAAGAGTGAAACCATATGGTATCTGTCTTTCTCCGTATGTCTTATTTCACTTAGCATCACACTCTCCAGTTCCATCCACGTTGCTACAAAAGGCCATATTTCATTTTTTCTCATTGCCACGTAGTATTCCATTGTGTATATAAACCACAATTTCTTTATCCATTCATCAGTTGATGGACATTTAGGCTCTTTCCATAATTTGGCTATGGTTGAGAGTGCTGCTATAAACATTGGGGTACAAGTGCCCCTATGCATCAGTACTCCTGTATCCCTTGGATAAATTCCTAGCAGTGCTATTGCTGGGTCATAGGGTAGGTCTATTTTTAATTTTCTGAGGAACCTCCACACTGCTTTCCAGAGCGGCTGCACCAATTTGAATTCCCACCAACAGTGCAAGAGGGTTCCTTTTTCTCCACATCCTCTCCAGCATCTATAGTCTCCTGATTTCTTCATTTTGGCCACTCTGACTGGCGTGAGGTGATATCTGAGTGTGGTTTTGATTTGTATTTCTCTGATAAGGAGCGACGTTGAACATCTTTTCATGTGCCTGTTGGCCATCCGGATGTCTTCTTTAGAGAAGTGTCTATTCATGTTTTCTGCCCATTTCTTCACTGGGTTATTTGTTTTTCGGGTGTGGAGTTTGATGAGCTCTTTATAGATTTTGGATACTAGCCCTTTGTCCGATATGTCATTTGCAAATATCTTTTCCCATTCCGTTGGTTGCCTTTTAGTTTTCTTGGTTGTTTCCTTTGCTGTGCAGAAGCTTTTTATCTTCATAAGGTCCCAGTAATTCATTTTTGCTTTTAATTCCCTTGCCTTTGGGGATGTGCCGAGTAAGAGATTACTACGGCTGAGGTCAGAGAGGTCTTTTCCTGCTTTCTCCTCTAAGGTTTTGATGGTTTCCTGTCTCACATTCAGGTCCTTTATCCATTTTGAGTTTATTTTTGTGAATGGTGTGAGAAAGTGGTCTAGTTTCAACCTTCTGCATGTTGCTGTCCAGTTCTCCCAGCACCATTTGTTAAAGAGACTGTCTTTTTTCCATTGGATGTTCTTTCCTGCTTTGTCAAAGATGAGTTGGCCATACGTTTGTGGGTCTAGTTCTGGGGTTTCTATTCTATTCCATTGGTCTATGTGTCTGTTTTATGCCAATACTATGCTGTCTTGATGATGACAGCTTTGTAGTAGAGGCTAAAGTCTGGGATTGTGATGCCTCCTGCTTTGGTCTTCTTCTTCAAAATTACTTTGGCTATTCGGGGCCTTTTGTGGTTCCATATGAATTTTAGAATTGCTTGTTCTAGTTTCGAGAAGAATGCTGGTGCAATTCTGATTGGGATTGCACTGAATGTGTAGATAGCTTTGGGTAGTATTGACATTTTGACAATATTTATTCTTCCAATCCATGAGCAGGGAATGTCTTTCCATTTCTTTGTATCTTCTTCAATTACCTTCATAAGCTTTCTATACTTTTCAGCATACAGATCTTTTACATCTTTGGTTAGATTTATTCCTAGGTATTTTATGCTTCTTGGTGCAATTGTGAATGGGATCAGTTTCTTCATTTGTCTTTCTGTTGCTTCATTATTAGTGTATAAGAATGCAACTGATTTCTGTACATTGATTTTGTATCCTGCAACTTTGCTGAATTCATGTATGAGTTCTAGCAGACTTTTGGTGGAGTCTATCGGATTTTCCATGTATAATATCATGTCATCTGCAAAAAGCGAAAGCTTGACTTCATCTTTGCCAATTTGGATGCCTTTGATTTCCTTTTGTTGTCTGATTGCTGATGCTAGAACTTCCAGCACTATGTTAAACAACAGTGGTGAGAGTGGGCATCCCTGTCGTGTTCCTGATCTCAGGGAAAAAGCTCTCAGTTTTTCCCCATTGAGGATGATGTTAGCTGTGGGCTTTTCATAAATGGCTTTTATGATCTTTAAGTATGTTCCTTCTATCCCGCCTGTTTTGTTCCTGACCTTAGGGGGAAAGCTCCCAGATTTTCCCCATTGAGGATGATTTTAGCGTTGGATCATTCATATTTGGCTTTTATGATCTGGAGGTATGCTCCTTCTATCCCTACTTTCTTGAGAGTTTTTATCAAGAAAGGATGCTGTATTTTGTCAAATGCTTTCTCTGCATCTATTGAGAGGATCAGATGGTTCTTGTCCTTTCTTTTATTGATGTGATGAATCACATTGTTTGTTTCGTGGATATTGAACCAGCCCTGCCTCACCAGTATAAATCCCACTTGGTCGTGGTGAATAATTTTTTTAATATATTATTGGATCCCGTTGGCTAATATCTTGTTGAGGATTTTTGCATCCATGTTCATCAGGGAAATTGGTCTATAGTTCTCCTTTTTAGTGGGGTTTCTGTCTGGTTTTAGAACCAAGGTAATGCTGACTTCATAGAAAGAGTTTGGAAGTTTTCCTTCCATTTCTATTTTTTGGAATAGTTTCAAGAGAATAGATGTTAACTCTTCCTTAAATGTTTGGTAGAATTCCCCTGGAAAGCCATCTGGCCCTGGACTTTTGTTTTTTGGCAGATTTTTGATTACTAATTCGATTTCCTTACTGATTATGGGTCTGTTCAAATTTTCTATTTTTCCTGTTTCAGTTTTGGTAGTGTATATGTTTCTAGGGATTTGTCCTTTTCTTCCAGACTATCCATTTTATTGGCATATAATTGCTCATAATATTCTCTTTTATTGTTTTTATTTCTGTTGTGTTGGTTGTGATCCCTCCTCTTTCATTCTTGATTTTATTTATTTGGGTCCTTTCCTTTTTCTTCTTGATCAAACTGGCTAATGTTTTATCAATTTTGTTAATTCTTTCAAAGAACCAGATTCTGGTTTCATTGATCTGTTCTACTGTTTTTTTGGTTTCAATAGCATTGATTTCTGCTCTGATCTTTATTATTTCCTGTCTTCTGCTGGTTTGGGGTTTTATTTGCTATTCTTTTTCCAGCTCCTTCAGGTGTAAGGTTAGGTTGTGTATCTGAGATCTTTCTTCCTTCTTTAGGAAGGCCTGGATTGCTATATACTTTCCTCTTATGACCGCCTTTGCTGTATCCCAGAGGTTTTGGGTTGTGGTGTTATCATTTTCATTGACTTCCATATGCTTTTTAATTTCTTCTTTAACTGCTTGGTTAGCCCATTCATTCTTTAGTAGGATGTTCTTCAGTCTCCAAGTATTTGATAACTTTCCAAATTTTTTCTTGTGGTTGATTTCGAGTTTCATAGCATTGTGGTCTGAAAATATGGACTGTATGATCTCTATCTTTTTGTACTTACTTAGGGCTGATTTTTGTCCCAGTATATGGTCTATTCTGGAGAACGTTCCATGTGCACTGGAGAAGAAAGTATATTCTGCTGCTTTAGGATGAAATGTTCTGAATATATCTGTTAAGTCCATCTGGTCCAATGTGTCATTCAAAGCCATTTTTTCCTTGTTGGTTTTTTGATTAGATGATGTGTCCATTGCTGTGAGTGATGTGTTGAAGTCTCCTACTATTATGGTATTACTATCAATTAGTTTCTTTGTTTGTGATTAATTGATTTATATATTTGGGTGCTGCCACATTTGGCACATAAATGTTTACAATTATTAGGTCTTCTTGGTGGATAGACCCTTTTATTATGATATAATGCCCTTCTGTGTCTCTTGATACAGTCCTTATTTTAAAGTCTAGATTGTCTGATATAAGTATGGCTACTCTGGCTTTCTTTTGTTGACCATTAGCATGAAAGATGGTTCTCCATCCCCTTATTTTCAATCTGAAGATGTCTTTAGGTCTAAAGTAGGCCTCTTGTAAACAGCATATAGATGGATCTTGTTTTCTTATCCATTCTGTTACCCTATGTCTTTTGATTGGAGCATTGGGTCCATTGACGTTTAGAGTGAATACTGAAAGATAATTTATTGCCATTATGATACTTGTCGAGTTGGAGTTTCTGGTGGTGTTCTCTGGTCCTTTCTAATCTTTGTTGCTTTCGGTATTTATTTATGTATTTATTTATTTATTTAGTTATATGTTTTCTCCCCTCATAGAGTCCCCCTTAAAATTTCTTGCAGGGCTGGTTTAGTGGTCACAAACTCCTTTAATTTTTTATTTATCTGGGAAACTTTTTATCTCTCCTTCTATTTTGAATGACAGCCTTGCTGGATAAAGAATTCTTGGCTGCATATTCTTTTGATTCAGCACACTGACTATATCTTGCCATTCTTTCTTGGCCTGCCAAGTTTCTGTGAATAGGTCTGCTGCAAACCTGATCTGTCTTCCCTTGTTGGTTAGGGACTTTTTTCCCTTGCTGCTTTCATGATTCTCTCCTCGCCTGAGTGTTTTGTGAATTTGACTATGGTATGCCTTGTTGATGGTCAGTTTTGTGGAATGTAATGGGGGTCCTGTGTGCTTCCTGGATTTTGATGTCTGTGTCTTCCCCCAGGTTAGGAAAGTTTTCCGCTATGATTTGCTCACATAACCCTTCTACCCCTAATTCTCTCTTCCTCTTCTGGGAGCCCTATGATTCTGATATTGTCCCTTTTTAATGAGTCACTGATTTCTCTAATTCTTAAATTGTGCTCTTTTGCCTTAATCTCTCTCTTTTTTTCTGCTTCGTTATTCTCTATAAGTTTGTCCTCTATATCGCTGATTCTCTGTTCTGCCTCATCCATCCTTGCTGTCGCTGCATCCTTCTGTGATTGCAGCTCAGTTATAGAATTTTTAATTTCATTCTGGCTATTTTTTATTTCTTTTATCTCTGCAGAACGGGATTCTAATCTATTTTCTACTCCAGCTAGTATTCTTATTATTGTGATTCTAAATTCTGGTTCACACATCTTGCTTGTATCTGTGTTGGTTAAATCCCTGGCTGTCGTTTCTTCGTGCTTTTTCTTTTGGGGTGAATTACTTCGTTTTGTCATTTTGAAGGGAGAAAAGGAATTAATGAGGTTGAAAAATTTAAATTAAGAAATATTTAAAAATATTAAAACTAAAAAATTAAACACACACACACGCACAAATTGAATAAATGATGCTAGATTCTAGGTGTGTTTTGGTCTGGGTGTTGAAAGTTGTTTGACAGATTAGAGGAAAGAAAAAAAAGGGGGGGGAAGGGAAATCGTTTGACAGTTTGAAAAAATGAATACACTGAAGTAGACTAAAATGATGGGAGTAAAATAGAATTTGAAAAAATATGCACAAAACTAAAGAATAAAATAGAAAAAAAGTAAAGAAAACTATTAAAAATTAAAAATAAATTTGAATCTTTTCTTTTTTTGTATTCAAGAAAAAAAAGAAGCGAAAAAAGAAAAAAAGATTTAAAAAGAAAAAAAGTAGAAAAAAGGAAATAGTTTGAAAACTTGAAAAAGTGGATACACTGTAGTAGACTAAAAAAAAATGATGGAAGTAAATAGAATTTGAAAAAATTTACATAAAAGCAAAAAATATAGTAAGTAAAATAATTAAAGAAAAAAATTTAATTGAAATTGAAAGTAAAATGAAGTTTTTCTTTGTGCATTCAAGAAAAAGAAAAGAAACAAAGACACAAAAAGAAAAAAAAGGAAATTGTTTGAAAATTTGAAAAGATGAATACACTGAATACACTGAAGTAGACTAAAATAAAATACAGTGAAGTAGACTAAAATAAAATTATGGAAATAAAATAGAATTTGAAAAAATTTACACAAAAATAAAAAATATTGTGATAAAAATTAAAGAAAAATATTTTTAATAAAAATTGAAAATTAAAACGAATTTTTTCTCTTTCTTTATTCAAGAAAAAGAAAAGAAGTGTAAAAGAGAAAAAAAAGTAAAAAAGAAAATTGAATAGATGGACCTGCTAACAGATTGAAGTAGAACTGAAATTACTTCGTTTTCCCCTTGAAGTCATTCTATGTAGTGCTTTAGAGTCCATAAACTAAGCCGGTGGTGAGACTTGTCTTCTTGAGAGTGAAGTTGGCCCAGTTGGGCGGGGTTCAGTGTAATGGCTCCATTCTCCACTAGATGGTGCTGCTAGCCTACTGGGGTGGATTGTTGTGGTGCTGGTAGGTGCGTATGCGCATGCGCAGTAGGGGTAAAAATGATGCCACCCAGGTACCCAGCCTGTTCTCCTGGATCAGCATTGGCGCACCTGTCCTCTGTCTTTAGCTTTCATCCACTCCCCACTTTTTCACTCTCCGAAACCAGGCCCAAGGCAGTACCTCACTCCCGAGTTTTGTCTCAGATGCGGCTGTTTTTCCCGGCCCCTTACTTCTGATGGACTGCGGCTTTGACCCATTCTGCCCCTCTGCAGGAGGGTCTCACTGAGCAATGGCCAAATGAGCAATGGCCAAATGTTGGCTGCACCCAGGAATGCTTGCGGGACCCTGCTGCTGCCGGTGCCCCAAGACTGTGGCCTGGTGCCAGCCCGCCCCAGAAAAAGTTCGTGAGATAGTGTAGCTGCAGCTTTTCAGGGATTATGGAAAATCACAACACACATCTGGCATCAGGCTTCACTCTTAATGACCTTGTTCCAGCACCTGCAAATGTGACCATTTTCTGGGGTCTGCTGGGACCAGGTGGCTTCAACAGTTTCTACCAAATGTCCTGCCGGCAGTGGAACTGCTTTTCCCCATGTGGCCCAAGAACCTCCTGGACCCCACTCTGTTCCTGGGGATTCACCCTTCCCACCAGAGCACCACCAGGTATCGAGCTGCGGAGTTGCAGCCTTTGCGCTCCCCTTGTTTACAGTCTTAATGGAATTTAAAGCCTCTCCTTTCTCCTTTCTTCCTTTTTAGTTTAGTCCCTATGGCTGTTTCCAATTTTCCACTTTCTCTCCGGCTGCTTTTGGGGAGGGGTGCATTTCCCGTATTCTCCCCCTCCCCTAGTCTCTGTCCTCTCTCCTCTCACAAAAGCACCTCCCTTCCTGCACTTTCTCCATCCCCAAGTTCACTTCTCCGTGCCACGTACCTGCTGAATTCTGTGGTTCAGGTTATGCAGATTGTTGTGTTAATCCTCCAGTCAGTTTTCTAGGTGTGTAGGATGGTTTAGTGTTGGCCTGGCTGTATTTCATGGACGCGAGACACACAAAAAACTTCCATGCTGTTCTGCCATATTGGCTCCTCCCCCCTCGGTTCTTTCTCTTTTCTCTTTAGAAGCCTGGCTAGGAATTTATCAATTTTGTTTATTCTTTCAAAAAACCAGCTCTTAGATTCATTGATCTGTTCTACTGTTTTTTGGATTCTATATTGTTTATTTCTGCTCTGATCTCTATTATTTCTCTTCTTCTGCTGGGTTTTGGGGTTTCTTTGTTGTTCTGCTTCTAGTTCCTTTAGGTGTGAGGTTAGGTTTTGTATTTGGCATTTTTCTTGTTTCTTTGAGACAGGCCTGGATTGGGATGGATTTTCCTCTTAGGACTGCCTTTGCTGCATCCCAAAGGGCTTGGACCATCGTGTTTTCGTTTTCATTTGCTTCCACATATTTTTTAATTTCTTCTTTAATTGCCTGGTTTACCCATTCATTCTTTTTTTTTTTTTTAATGTTTATTTATTTTTGAGACAGAGAGAGACAGAGCATGAATGGGGGAGGGGCAGAGAGAGAGGGAGACACAGAATCGGAAGCGGGCTCCAGGCTCTGAGCCATCAGCCCAGAGCCTGACGCGGGGCTCGAACTCACGAACCGTGAGATCGTGACCTGAGCTGAAGTCGGACGCTCAACCGACTGAGCCACCCAGGCGCCCCACCTATTCATTCTTTAAGTAGGATGTTCTTTAACCTCCATGTGTTTGGAGGCTTTCCAAATTTTTTTTGTGTTGTTGATTTCAAGTTTCACAGCATTGTGATCTGAAAATATACATAGTATGACCTCAATTCTTTTATATTTATTGAAGGCTGTTTTGTGACCCAGTATGTGATCTATCTTGAAGAATGTTCCATGTGCACTCAAGAAGAATATATATTCAAGAAGAATATAAAGTTCTGAATATATCTGTGAAGTCCATCGGGTCCAGTGTATTATTTAGCCTCTACCACACAGCTGTAATCATCAAGACAGTATGGTATTGGCACAAAAGCAGACACATAGAGCAATGGAATAGAATAGAGAACCCAGAATTGGACCCACAATCATATGACCAACTAATCTTTGACACACTATGCAAGAGTATCCAATGGAAAAAGTCTCTTTAGCAAATGGTAATGGGAGAACTGGACGGCAACATGCAGAAGAATGAAACTGGACCACTTTCTTATACACAAAAATAAGCTCAAAATGGATGAAAGATCTAAATGTGAAACAGGAAACCATCAGAAACCCTAGAGGATAAAATACAGCAACTTCTTACTCTACATGTCTCTGACAGCAAAGGAAAGAAAAGGAAAAATGAACTATTGGAACTTCATCAAGATAAAAAGCTTCTTCACAGCAAAGGAAACAATCGATAAAACTAAAAGGCAACTGATTGAATAGGAGAAGATATTTGCAAATGACATATCAGATAAAGGGTGAGTATCCAAAATCTATAAAGAACTTACCAAACTAAACACCCAAACAACAAAGAATCCAACAAAGAAATGGGCAGAAGACATGAATAGACACTTTTCCAAAGAAGATATCCAGATGGCCAACAGACACATGAAAAGATGCTCAACATCGCTCATCATCAGGGAAATAAAAATCAAAACCACACTGAGATACCACCTCATACTAGTCAGAGTGGCTAAAATTAACAACTCAAGAAACAACAGATATTGTGAGTATATGGAGAAACGGGAACCTCTTGCACTCTTGGTGGGAATGCAAACTGGTGCAGCTACTCTGGAAAACAGTGTGGCAGTTTCTCAAAACATTAAAGATAGAATTACCCTATGATCCATCAATAAAACTATTAGGAATTTATCCAAAGAATACAGGAGTGCTGATTCATAGGGGCACATATACCCCAATGTTTATAGCAGCACTATCAACAATAGCCAAATTACGGAAAGAACCCAAATGTCCATCAACTGATGAATGGATAAAGAAGATGTGGTTTATATATACAACGGAAATCGCTTCTCAGCCTTTTGGCTAAGATCAAGTGTATATATACAATGGAATACTACTTGGCAATGAGAAAGAATGAAATCTTGCCATTTGCAACAACGTGGATGGAACTGGAGGGTATTATGCTAAGTGAAATAATTCACACAGAGAAAGACCGATGTCGTATGTTTTCACTCATATGCAGAACTTGAGAAATTTACCAGAAGACCATGGGGTAAGGGAATGGAAAAAAGTAGTTTTAAAACAGAGAGGGAGGCAAACCATAAGAGACTCTTAAATACAGAAAACAAACTGAGGGTTAATAGGGGGGTGTAGAGGGGAGGGGAAAATGGGTGATGGACATTGAGGAGGGCATTTGTTGGGATGAGCACTGGGTGTTGTATTTAAGCGATGAATCATGGGAATCTACACTCGAAGCCAAGAAGACACTCCATACACTGTATATTAGCTAACTTCATAATAAATTATATTTAAAAAAAACATAAAGAAGCAATGGATTTTCTAAAGGACAAATTAAAATTGTCCAAAGTTAGTTGACATTTGGCTAATGTGCTTTGTTTCTGTTTTGGAACCAATATTATTTATCATCCAGGACATTTTAATCATAAAGACTCCAAAAACAAAAAACAAAAACCCCAAACAATAACGGCAACAATAGTGATAATAATGACAATAGCTGTACCTTTTTGGGCAATTACTGTTTGGCAAGCATGTGCTAAGTGCTTTATGTGAATTTTTTCGGGTAATCCTCATAACAAATTTGTGTTACAGGCACAGTTATTGCCACTTTCTCGGTAAGGAAGCAGGCTCAGAAAAAGAATCCTCCCAAGGTCACACCGCTTAGAAGTAGCAGAAAGAGAACTCTAATCCAGGTCTACCTGAGTCCACAGACCATATGCTTATTCATTATACCATAAAATGGATATAAATACAAAAGGAAAATGTTAAACTCTCTGAATAAATCTTTTGCTTATGTTCTACTTAATTCTGGTCATACCCAGTAACTATCATAAATAACCACGTTGTTAAAATTTTACACTGATCTGGTATTGTACTTCTGCGATCATGGCCCCACACAGCACATCACATCCTGCTTGTCAGCCAAGTCTCCACAGAAATTAACAGGCATGATTTAAAAGTTAGAGGCAGAGCAGGCGAGAAAGTGGGTGGTAAGTTTTAAGAATGGTTTCAGGTGCTCACCACATGAGCTAAGTGCAAAAAAGACAAACGCTAAGGTCTATGCATTGTGTGGTCTATGAGAGATGAGGTCAGTAATGTAACACTATAGTGTAGTGGTAAATTTCAAAAAAAGACATATGATATTTACATAATTCCTAAAAGGTGAAATTAAATAGGTCTGGATAAGAGCCACTATCTGTGCCAAGCATGATTATATGAAATTGAAGTCATTGCTTTACAGTGTTGCTATAAAATTGCTGGGCTAAAAAACAAACCATAGGCCCACAGTATTTGGAGACATTCATCTGAAACATATTGTTGTAAGCCTAGATGTGGTGGAAGAGTTGAATTTGGTCTTCTGGCCAATTTGGGAAGGTATACAGGATATTACAGAATAGGATAAAGATCACGTTTACACAGTTCAATAGTAAGCTTAATTTGGCAAAAAGAAATGGCAAGAAGTAGATTGCATTTAGAAGTGGCAAAACAGCTCTATCATTCCAGGTGGTCCTTTATATGATATTAATTTTATTGTCCTGTTTTATAATACTTTGTTTTTAAGCTAGATATTCTTTAAAGCAACTTCTAACCTCTGTGGTGTGCATACATTTACATTATAATAAAAAAACAAAAGAATGCATTTAGCGAAGATATTATGCAACATAAATACATAGATAACATAACAACCTGGTGTGATAATAAGGTAACATGAATAGTATTTGTAGCACATAGTATGAAGATATATATTTCCTCCTATGGTTGTTAGTTCACCAAAGGTAAATGAAATAAATGTTGCTATTATTCAAGATGAAAGTAATTATTTTTAAAAGAGCTTTATTTTTAAAAGTCAAATATCATGAAAATGTGTTTATTAAAATTTATGCCAGCGCTGTAGGTATTAAAGAATATCTGAAACTTATTCAGATATTCATCTGAAGCATATTGTTTAGCTAATTAATTAGCAATTCAAAACATATTATTTGAATGACTAATTTGTACTGGGTGCATCATTTATTTTCCAGAAGTCAGAGGTTTGATAAAATAATTATAAGGCAAATTAAATTCTACAGGATTTACTGTTGTATTAAAATCTACAGGATTTCTTTCTTTCTTTCTTTCTTTCTTTCTTTCTTTCTTTCTTTCTTTCTTTTTTTTTATAGTTTGAGTGTAGTTGACACACAATGTTAACATTAGTTTCAGGTGCACGACAGAGTGATTCAACAACTCTATACTGTTATGCTATGTATTTCTTTTAATCTCCTATGTGTTTCATAATGAGAAGGTACTCAAAAACTCAAAAGTGAAAACTTTTCAGAACCTGGACACACCTAGGCTCGAAGTCATTGCTATAAAGTTAGAAGACTAAACTGCTTTGTTTCCCTCCTTTATTAGCACCTAAAGGAATGGTGATTGTCCCTTAAATAAATTATTGTTGAGTGATGTGAATTCATAAGAATTAGAAACAAAATAAAGTAGAAATACTTGGGTTAAGAATCAAGACATTTTTGAGGTGCCTGGGTGACTCAGTTGTTTAAGCACCTGACTTCAGCTCAGGTCATGATTTCATGGTTCATGAGTTTGAGGCCCTGCGTTGGGCTCCTCTGCTGTCAGCATAGAACCTGCTTCAGATCCTCTGTACCCTTCTCTCTCTGCCCCTCCCCTGCTTGTGCTCTCTTTCTCAGTCTCAAAAATAAAATAAACATTATTTTTTTTTAAATATCAAGAAAGTCTCTGAGAGCAGGTTACTTCTGTACAAAACAAGAAATGATCTACCTCAGAGGATAGTTGTAGGAGTTAAGACAGATAATCTATATGAATGTATTGTGCAATATGTTGTATTTTAGTGGGTATTTAATAAATATCAGTTGAATTTGAATTTGTCTTTATATTAAGGCATATTTTAAATATAATTCTCTTCCAGTCTTCACTGTATTTATGTGTGGTCTTTATAAATATGACAGTGGGGAAACTTAAAAGAAATCATAGGCAGTAAATACTGGGTTAGATTTTCTATAATGAACTTATACACAGTTTATTTCTCCCACAATGGCCTTCTAGGATGAAATATAGTCATGAAAGTTACCTTAAATTGGTGTAGATACCTGAAAAATGTAAATTTCTGCTCCATTACTAACTACCTATATAAAATGGATAGATTTTGTATCTTGCCTCAGACTTAGTTTCATCTTCTGTAAAATGGAAGCAATAAAACATTAAGGGTCTGGTGATATACTGCATGTAAATTAAATGAAATACTATATGTAAAACAATTGGTGTAGTGCTTGACACATAAAAATTATTTAGGAATATTCAACATATCCCAAATCAAAATGACTTTATTTGCTCTCAGTCCTTTTCTTGTGCTTTTTAACTTTCTTTTTACTATACACAATGGGTATTTATTGGTTTGCTGTTTGTGATTATAGGACAGGGTACATACATGAGTGAGCATTGACTTTGGAATAAAGTATTTGAGTATTGTATTTTGAGTGCTAATACAAGCTTTGGGACTTTGGGCAATTTACATCCAAAATAACATTTCTGGATCTCGATTTTCTCATCTGTAAAATGGCAATAATAGTATATATTTTATTATGCTGTGTTATGGCACTTGAATTCTATTATTATATATAGTACTTAGCTAAGTAACTTTAGACATGAGTGTTCATAAGTGTTATAAAATATTCTATTGATATGCTACATACTCTCACCATATTTGATAATATTCCTTGAAAGCAGGTAGACTTATATAATCAACACACACGAACACACACACACACATACACACACACACGATTATCAAGCACACTAGTCATTTAGATTAGTTTTTCAGTTGCAAGTTAGAAAATATACCATTACATCAAACTTTTAACATTTTTTCCATTATGTCAGTTAATTTACAAGCTGCATAAAAATATTATCCTCAACAATATGTCTTCAACCATCTTTCTCTTTTAGAGTTCACTTGGGGAAACTGAGGATGGTCTCTTGGTTACACTGCATGTGTATTACAAACAATAATGTAGTCAGTGGAATGAACACTATGTAGCAATTTACTATATGTACTATATGCTACTGTATGTAACAATCATACTATAATCAGATTTTTTTTTTATCAGAGAGATGCATTGCATTTCTCTTTAAATGCAAGTGCTGCTACAATAACTTTTTCTGTAAATCAGCACTGCCTACTAGCTAGCTAGTTTTTAAATAAGAACATCAAAACCTTAACAGTGTGCACAAGGATTTCATTCTGCAATGTAAAGGAATATAATCAGATATTCCACTATTTCATCTCTATCTTTCTTCCTGTGACCTAGAGAAGTAAATGAATCATTTAATCTACTCTTTGTAAGAAGTGACTTCTCAGTCTTCTTATTCTGTCCCCTTATTTGCTTGTTTATTTATTTCAAGTTGCATCCAAGATGACACAATGATGTCAGAGGCTGAATGTGCCATTTGTTGTTTAGCCACTCAAAAAACATGCTTCTACTTAGCTGCTGTAGTATGACAGATATAATTCTAAAGATGTGGACTCTTGTCTGTTACTTTAAGCCATTTGCAGTCTAGTTTGGGATTTTCGTGTTCCTGAACCAATTAGAAAGATGTCTGAGGAGAGGAGAGGAAACAAATGGCATTTTAGAGGTCTTTTTTGAGGATTCTGAAATCACATCAGAGTTGAGTGAGGACAAGTGTCTTATTCAGTTACTAATGTTTGCAATGGCTATGATGAAGAGGGAGTAGAGGTACTTGAGCCAGTTCTTTATATTCCATCTTTTTTTTTAAGTTTATTTATTTATTTTGAAAGAGACAGAGAGAGCATGAGCAGGGGAGGGGCAGAGAAAGAGGGAAAGAGAGAGAATACCAAGCAAGCTTCATGCTGCCAGCTCAGGAGCCTGACACGGGACTGGAACTCACCAAACCATGACCTGAGCCAAAAATGAGGGTCAGATGCTTAACTGACTGAGCCACCCAGGTGCCTTTTATGTTCCATCTTAAGAGATAGGTCTTAAGTCTACTGTATAAAATCAGTAACTTTGGAATCAATTGATTCTTATTCAGTAATTCAGGGAAGAGTTGGACTGGAGGGGATGGGAAAAGAACTTACATTTATTAAGCATCTATTATGTGCCAGGTACTGTTAAGACAGTTCATATTTAATCCTTACAATAACCCCTCAGAATAGGTATCGTCCCACTTATAAAAGTTTAGCACTTTGGGTAACTTGTGTTAGTTTAGTTAGTAAATTTGTGT
The DNA here is from genome assembly GCF_018350215.1 of Panthera leo. Classification (NCBI taxonomy): domain Eukaryota; kingdom Metazoa; phylum Chordata; class Mammalia; order Carnivora; family Felidae; genus Panthera; species Panthera leo. The sequence goes on along the minus strand of NC_056682.1, from coordinate 116,016,254 downwards.
TTGTACCCTTGGCTTATATGCAAAATCTCATGCTCTTTCTACTTAATAAGGTCCAAATTGCAGCAGGAAACAGATGACATACATAAATGGAGTAAATGAAGAGAATGAGGGGACTATTGATAAGAGAAATCAACAAAGATGAAATGGTACCCTGGGGCTATTGTGAGTGGGAGCCTACTGCCCTGGAGGGCTTGGGGAAGAAAATGGTTATCAAACACAGAGAGAGTAGGAGCTACCTGACAGCAACTGTGGCCCCCAGTACGATGAAGAAAATCCCCCAAATGATGATGACCCATAGGGAAAGGAGTAAGTACTCATTCTCACTTTTTTCTCATCCTATTTTCTTTTGTTGGTGATTCCCACGGACTGATACAAACTGGAAATCTGAGGCCAATGGAGTCCATTGAGGAAGTACATAAAAGTCAGCCTTTTGGCAAACACAAGAAGGATGGAATATAAGGGTCAGAAGATCTAGAGAACAAACACACTGTATAACACAATATCCCATTGTTCGTAAGATAAATAGTGTTTGATGGTGGTAGTAAGTGCTTTCTTTGGACTCTTGTACTGATAAAATAGCTGATCAACAAAGCCTAGTGTGATTCACTGAAACAAAAAACAGTAGGAATGCAAATAACAAAAAACTCAGCAAACAATGGCTTAAGCACTGAAGACATTTAATTATCTTATATTTGAAGAAATCTGGAAGCAGCAGTCCAACGCTGATTTAGCAACTCATTGAGGTCATCAAGGACATATTCTCTCCCTCTGTCTTTTCTCTCTGCAGTTCCCAGTGTGTTGGTTCTTTTTATTTGTGGCTTATCCTTGCTGGGTTATAATGCGTCCATCATAGCTCTAGGTCACAGAAATGTATTTATAGGAAGTTGGGAGCAAAAAGGCAAGGGCTCTGTCTTTACAAAGTTTTGTCTTCTTAGGCATGAAGCAAATTCCTGACCCAAACCCTCAGGAATACTTATTCTTACCTCTTATTTGTATGAATTCGGTCACATGCACACATGCACTGCAATGGGATTTTAGAAAGCAAGTATATAACAAAGGGGCTTTGGGGCCTTTATTATCAGCCTTGGGTCCCCAGCAACTCAAGATAATAGGGAAAGTCCTAATCACCATTCTCTCTCACATTTCATAAATTTAAAAAGTAAGGCTTAGAGATATAAAGCAATTTATCCAGAGTCACATGAACTAGGGTTTCAGTCCTATACTTTCTGACTCAAAAGCCTCTGTCTAAACCACAATATTATATTGGCATTCCAAGGAGATGATTTCTCTCAGAATGTAAAGAAAAAAAGGGCAGAGGACTGAGGGCTATGTTATATCCCACACATGTTCAATATTCCTTCTCTTTATCCTGCTTCATGAACTAAACTATTCATTTAGATTACCTTGACCTCAAACACTGAAAATTATGGACACTGGGAGTTAGAGAGTGAAGTGAAGCACCTCATAAACTTTTCATGGGAATTCTTTTTAAAAATGTTCAGTCATTCACGCTCCAAAAAATCTGAGAGGCACATGGAAAGTTTCCATTTTCCAACAGAAGAAGCTGATACATTGAGTAACGCTGAGACTGACAGTGTAGAATGGAAATCACAGTGCCCTGGAGGAAATGAACATCTTAAAATTTTTCTAATGCTAGCTCCCCTAATGACTCCCATGACATTTCTAATGCATTCCCTTTAGGCATTCTACATATAGCTCTCAAGTTTATAAATTTTCAGAAGCCTACTTTTCTCTAAAATCAATGAGGCTTTTTGTATCTAAAACTATTATTTTTTTCTCTAACTTTAAAAAGTATAGTATTTTCTCTTGAGAAAATGTATCATTCTATCTGCTTTTAGACCCACCCACCTGTCTTTCTGGAAACCATGTTATGTATGTCCTAACTGGAAGAACCTAACAGAAGAAAAGAAACTATAAAAGTAACTGATTGCAGTCAACTTCTCATCATTTGTAATGCCTTAATTTTTAATTCCACTGTAGAAGAAAGCCTTTCTGTTTCAAATTTGGATAATTGAATAGTGACTTAATGTGCAAATTGACAGTGATTGTCAAAATAAAAAAAAATTCCATCATGTTGATGATTAAAGTAACAAGCACTGACTTTCTTTTAATTTAATCTCTTCTTTGCAAACTCTGCCAATCACATTAGCATTTTCTGATTCTCCTAGTTATAGGTGGGGAAGGTTTTGCTACCCATCTCCCTTTTGCTATTTTTAAGTAAACTAAGTCCTTGTTATGGCAATAGTTCTAAGAGGATCTATTAAATAATTAATTTTAAATTATTATTTATTTTCCTTTTTGAGAGAGTGCAAGTAGGGGAGAGGAGCAGAGGGGGGAGAGAGAGAGAGAGAGAGAGAGAGAGAGAGAATCCCAAGCAGGCTCCATGCTCAGCATGGAGTCCATTGTGTGGCTTGAGCCCACAACCCTGGGATCACGACCTGAGCCAAAATCAGGAGTCAGATGCTCAACCTAATAAGCCACCCAGGAGTCCCTAAGAGGGTTTTTTTAAAGCTTGTATAATCTCCTAAAATAATTTGAATTATTATTAATGTTTGTGCATGCTTATAATTCCTGCTATTTTAGTTACATCATCACTTAATAGATCTTATTGAAGAAATATAATAACAAAGTACCATTAGGATACCCACTAGCTAGCTTTCTAAGCCCTGTTCTTGAATACATTATTCAAGGCCAAAGTGTTCATTTTCTTCAATTTCGTAGTGTTACAGATGCCAGAATTCCTGGATTCTAGCCCTAGTGTTACTACTAACATGTCCTATAAACTATGGCAAATCAACTGACTTTTTTGGATTTGACTTTCCCCAATAGAGAACTTGAAAAAGATGTACTTGATGTTTCTACGGTTATTTCAAGTTTTAGACTTACAATTCCAATCTTACAGAGAGTGATTATTCAGATTCAGGCTCAGAAATTAACAACATTTGGCTGGTTTTAATCTTAATAAATTGCATTGTCTAAGATTAATGAGCATGCATCTAGAGTCGGTATAAGGAAGAAATCCTGATTCCCACAAGGATGTAACTTAGCAATTCACTGACTCTAAATTGATACCAATGGCTAGTAAATAGAAGGGGAAAGGGAGATGTCTTTCTTCATATTGGAAAATGGTGGCGGGGAAAGAATTTGTTAACTATTTCTTGGGTTTTCTCCCTCCTCCATTGACTTACTCTTTCCCACCCACCACTCATCAGCACCATGCTGATGTAGAACTGTCAGCTTCTGGGAGTTAGTGGAAGGGCTGGGATTTTGCAAATGAGCTCATCTTGTTTTATGAATTTCTGTTTTCCATCTGCTTTTGGCAGACATTGCTGCATTTTTAATAAATCCATATATTTTAATATAATTGATGACCATTTCATTCTCTTCCCAGTGCAATACTGAATTTGTTTAATACTGAGGAACAAGGAAGCCTGGCTTCCTTCCCCATCAGGTCCCACTGTCCCCTGCTGCCATTTGTAATAAGAACTCTGTAATTTACTTTTGCCTTTATTCCCACTTAGGTAGCATAAGCCTTTTGTCATGGCCCTTTTCTCTTGTATGCTGAATCTCATTCTCTCTCTTTTTCCCTCTATTTCTGATCTTTGTGATAGAATAAAAGATGTGTGTGGTCCATGGGGCTTTCACCAATTCCCTCCTAGAGGACAGGTTGTACAGGAATCTGGCACAGGCCAAGGCAGTCAGCCCTTCCATTTGAGGATCTTCCTTGCTCTTCTGTACCTCCTACCAGTTAGGAGAAAGAGCCCATTTCAGTCATTATCTCAGTCATTATCTCAGGGATTCTCCCCACATTTTTCCTGATCTTTAACTCCTACATCACCTCTCTCCCTTTCCTTTAAAGATTTTCAAACTTGTGGGGCACCTGGGTAGCTGGTGTAGCTCAGTTAAGCGTCTGACTCTTGATTGTGGCTCAGGTCATGATCTCATGATTTGTGTGATTGAGCCCCCCTGTGGTGCTCTGTGCTGGCAGTACAGAGCCTGCTTGGGATTCTTTCCCTCTCTCTCTGGCTCCTCTCTCTCCTTTCTCTTTTCTCTTTCTCCCTCTTTCAAAACAAACAAACAAACAAACAAACATTAAAAATATTTTCAAGCTGGGAGTACATAGGATTATCTATGTGCCAATTCTTGTTGGCTATGGGTGCTTGGAATATTGTTTGAGCAGTGAGTCTGGGATTAGCTGGGACGAATGCTGTGATCTCTTTAAGTTTAGGTGTGGGAGAGGAGGAGAATGGCACCTTGAATCAACAACTTTATTAGTCCTTACTTTATACTCAGATGAAATGGATCCCATCTTTCCTTGTATACTAACTGTTTATTCTCAGAATTATAACGTGCCACATTTCATCGCTAAAGGATTCTGGGCCCCCAATTCCAGTTTGGTGGTGGTGGTGGTGGTGATGGGGTTTCCCCAGAGTACCATGCAAGTCTGCAGCACCCCTGGGGTTTCCTACAATTTAACTAAATGTTTACAGTATTTATCTAGAGATAGCATCAGATCCCAGAGGTTAAGGGCTTGGTCCTGCAAGACTGCCCTTTACCTCTTTAGATGCCAATCCTGGGCTTCTGACCAACTGGCTCTAGATCTGAGATTCCATACCATCCCCTCCTTGGGTTCAATTAATTTGCTAGAGTGACTTATAGAACTCAGAGAAACATTTTACTTACTAGATCCCTGGATTTATTAAAGGAAATGAGTCAGGAACAGCTTAATGCAAGAGACATATAGAGCAAGACATGGGGAAAGGACATGTAGCTTTCAGACTCTAAGTGCACCACTTTTCCCAAACCTTCAATTTGGAAGCTCTCCTAAACCTATCCTTGGTGTTTTTATGAAGGCTTCATTACATAGGTGTGAGAGATTAAATCATTGGCCATCAGTGATAGATACCCCTGTAGGTCAGGGGGATGGGTCTGAAATTCCCAACCTTCTAATCACATGGTTGGCTCCACTGGCAACCAGCCCCCAACCTTTAGTGAAGTCCCAAAGCCACCTCATTAACATAACAAAAATCACCTTAATCTCTCTCATCACTTAAGAAATTACAAGGCCTGGGGTGCCTGGGTGGCTCTGTCAGTTGAGGTTGGCCCAGGTCATGATCTTGCAATTCGTCAGTTCAAGCCCCATGTCTGGCTCTGTGCTGACAGCTGAGAGCCTGGAACCTGCTTCAGATTTTGTGTCTCCCTCTCTCTGCCCCTTCCCTGCTCATGCTCTGTCTCTCTCTGTCTCTCAAAAATGAATAAATGTTAAAAAAAAAAAAAAGCAAGAAATTACAAGGCCTTTAGGAACTCTGTACCAGAAATAGGATGAAGACCAAACATATATTTCTTATTTTAAATCACAATATTGAAATTGTACTTGCTTTTAGAAAGTCTTGCTCTCTCTCCCCATGGCCCCAACTTTTTAAGGACAATGACCACATTTTTTTCATACCTGTATTCTTAGGGCCTACCTAATATTTGTCCTGGCATATATAGTGAGTACTAATAAGATTACACTAATGCAGAAAATGAGATTGTTTTGTTTCCTGTAGCCTTCTTCCCCCTCATCTCCCACATCTGATGAGCTAGTGCTATTTCACCTTCAAATATGTCTCAGATTTGTTCATGCTTCTTTGTTTTCCTTCCCTTTCTCTGCTGAAGTGCCACTTATCCTTCAAGTAATCTAGATCTACTGAGAATAGTTTTCTCACACCTTTTTGCCCTCACTCTAAGCCATGTTAAGTTCCCTTGCTATAAGTTCTTCAGCTCTAGGCATAGACCCCTCAAAGCCATCATTACTTTGTGCTACTGCTATTGGTTTTCCTGTCCAGCTCTCTCTCAGATCCTGAGCTCCCTGAAAGCAGGAGAAGTATAGCACTTGGCAGTGTAGTAGGCACTCAATAAATGGTTTTTAAATGAATGAAGAAAACGACTCTATGTTAAGAGGTGGAACAGTGAAAAATTCAAATATTTTATTACCCAAAGTATATCCAAGACTGACTTTTGTTATGTGCTACATTATGGCCCTGACAGTTCATTAGATAGTGTTTTAACAAAATGTTTTTCTAGAAAATGCACTGTCATGAGTTTGATTACTTCACATTAGATTTTCATTATCATCTTTGTCTTCATTGGAAAAGATCATTCCTTCTTTTCTCCAGAGAGCATCCATTGAGTAACTTTATGCCTTTCTGATAAACTTACACTTTACAGGAAGAAAATTCTAGTTAGAAATTCAAGAGGCCAAAACCAAAAATTTCAAAACCCACAGGGATAAAATTTCTCAGAAAGACTATGGTAGATTTCTGTGTACTCATTAGTTTTCCTGCATCAAAGAGAACTGTTTGCTCTGAGTGGTGATCATTGTCTATAACATCATTTACATGGAAATGGGACGGAAGCAGACATAAGAAAAGCAAAGACCTAAGAAGCACTCTCCCTCAACAGTTTAATCACTGTCCCCATGAAAGTTTTTGCTTTACAGATTTACAAATTTGCTCATTTTGAGTCTATGCTACTAAGTTATGTTAGAAATTACTTAGTTAAATGATGTGAATATTTAAAGGCAAAACATATGCTAAAGAAATATAAAAACAATTTTCTGTATTTTCTCACTTTTAGTTTCTTTCTTTTGTAAAGTGAGCAAATGAAACCCATTGGGAAAATTGAGAGTTAAATACACACACACACACACACACACACACACATACAGTAAAACCTTTGATTGGTGTAACTTGTTCTGCAAGTGTTCCGCAAGACAAGCAAACATTTTAAATAAATTTTAACTTGATAAATGAGCGATGTCTTGCAATATGAGTACCAAGTGATGGCGAACATTACAACCGAGCCAATAGTTCTCTCTCACTCTCTCTCTCTTTCTCACTGAGGGATTGAGGGTGATTGTCTCTCATGCTCGGATGCTTGGTCTCAGGCCCCGGTGTTTGGCAGAAATCAGTGATTTTTTCAGAACATTGGTAAGTGCCCACAACAGGCACTAGTGTATTTTTTGTCACTTCAAAGCACCTGTGGATAGTCCTTTGCTTTTCCATACAAGAGGAAGCTCAGGAATGCTTTGCTTCATTCTAGGTCAGGCTGCCTGCAGATATAGACCCTTTCCTCTGATGCCTTATTGCCAGTTACATTTAATACAGTATATGACAGGAGTTTATTAATACTGTACTTAGTAAACATCCACGAGAGTATGCACAATGGACCCTATGCAGAAAAAGGGTGAAAAGAAAGGTGGTAAGAAGTTAAGAAGGAAATCACTGAGAAGTACAAACGAGGTATGCGAATAGCCAAAATTGCAAGATTTTATAAGAAGCCTACATCTGTATCTCATCTGCAGAGGAGGAAGAGAAAAAGGCAGAGGAATCCCTCACTTCAAATGAGATTAGGGAGATATGTAAAATGTGAGAAACAGTGCAACATTTTGTAGAAAAGCACTACCCAAATGAGGCTGTAGCAATGCAAGCAATGAATCTGTTTAATGACAATGCAATGTCACGTCTCCATGAAATCCTCAAAAGGAGGCAAAAGCAAGTGTCCTTGGATAGGTTCCTTATTAAAGTTGCACGAAAAGACAAAATTTCCATCAAGCCAATAGATAGCAGTGATTCCGTTAGTGATAGTGAAAGTCATCTTACACAATAACCCTCCTCTCTCTTGTCTCCCTCACACCAGCCAGGAAGGTTTTCAAAGGTAAGTGCAAGTTAATTTGTTTATTTTTCTTTATATTTTGTATTTTCCTTATTGTTTTGTATTATGTTATAGTATTGTAATCATTTTTATATGAATATTTTTGGATTATGGAATGAATAATCTGAGTTTCCATTATTTCTTATGGGGAAATTCGCTTTAATATAGAAGTACTTTGGATTACAAATTTGTGAACAAATTATGCTCACAAACCAAAGTTTACTGTATGTATAAAGTTTGAGTCTTTTCTATGTTTCATAGAGTGATTTTTTTTTCTTGATTGGGCTCAGATTTGAAACAAGCTACACTTCCAAAGTCCCAATAACATACACAAAAAAAATCACATGTACTTTCATTTTTTTATTTCCCCATGTTTTCTCTAAAGGAAATGAAAATAATGACATTGCTAATTTATATTTCACATACTATAAAAATGTGGCTTTTAACACCAAATATAATTGAATGTGAAGTTATTTTAAATGACTGTTTACATTCCCTTTTACATGCCCTCATGAAATCTAATATGATACATGTTTTCTTGTGGTTTGAGTTGTATCCTGCTTAAATTCAGAGGCTAATTAATCATAGAAAGCCTTTATAAAAATTGTTTTGCCACCCCTTTCAGTTACTGATGTCACAAAACTGCATCTGTATACACTATGTGTACAAAAACATAATAATTGTGGTTTTTTTGATTTGTATTTTATTTCAGTTTTTATTTTATTTTTTAATAATTTATTATCAAGTTAGCTAACAGTATAGTCTTGGCTTCAGGAGTAGATTCCCATTATTCATCACTTACATATAACACCTGGTGCTCATCCCAGCAAGTACCCTCCTCAGTGCCCATCACCCATTTTCCCCTCCCCCAGCTCTCCCCCCCACCATCAACCCTCAGTGTGTTCTCTGTATTTAAGAGTTTTTTTATGGTTTGCCTCCCTCTCTGTTTGTAACTTATCTTTCCTTCCCTTCCTCTATAGTCTTCTGTTAAGTTTCTCAAATTCCACATATGAGTGAAAACACTTGATATCTTTCTCTGACTGACTTATTTCACTTAGCATAATACCCTCCAGTTCCATCCACATTGTTGCAAATGGCAAGATTTCATTCTTTTTCATCACTGAGTAGTATTCCATTGTGTGTGTGTGTGTGTGTGTGTGTGTGTGTGTGTGTGTGCATATACACCACTTATTCTTTATCCATTCATCAGTTGATGGACATTTGGGCTCTTTCCGTAATTTGGCTATTGTTGAAAGTGCTGCTATAAACACTGAGGTACATGTGCCCCTATGAATCAGCCCTTCTGTATGCTTTGGATAAATTCCTAGTAGTGCTATTGCTGGGTCATAAGGTAATTCCATTTTTAATTTTTTTGAGGAACCTCCACATTGTTTTCCAGAGTGGCTGCACCAGTTTGCATTCCCATCAATATTGCAAGAGCTTTCCTCTTTCTCCAATAATTGTGTTTTTTTAAATACATTAGTCTCTTAAATTACATAGAAAACAATATGTAGAGTTACAAACCACTACAATAATACTAGTTTTTATCACTGTGCATGTATTTACCTTTATGGAGATCTTTATTTCTTCATGCAACTTCTAGTGTCCTTCCGTTTCCACATACATAGCTCCCTTTGGGATTTCTTGCAGAGCAGATCTAGTCATAACAAATCCCCTCAGCTTTTGTTTATCTGGGAATGTTTTAATGTTTACCTCACTATAGAAGAACAGTTTTGGTCGATATAGAATTCTTGGTTGATAGCTTTTTCTTTTAGCACTTTGAATATTGCAATTTAGTGCCTTCTGGCCTCCAAAGTTTTTGAGGCTGACTAACTTATTGAGGACCCCTTGTGTGTCTCTTGCTGCTTTTTTCTTTGATGTTTATTTATTTTTGAGAGAGACAGAAGGAGAGACAGAGTGTGAGTGGGGGAGGGGCAGAGAGAGAGGGAGACATAGAATCTGAAGCAGGCTCCAGGCTCTGAGCTGTCAGCACAGAGCCTGATATGGGGCTCGAACTCATGAACCGTGAGATCGTGACCTGAGCCGAAGTCAAATGCTTAACCTACTGAGCCACCCAGGTGCCCCTCTCTTGCTGTTTTTTTAAGACTTTCTCTTTGTCTTTGCCTTTTTGCAGTTTAATTATAATGTGTCTTGGTATGGGTCTATTTGAATTCATTCTATTTATAATTTGTTGATCTTTTTATGTGTTACTAAAACCTTTCACCAGATTTGATGTTTTCTACATCATTTCCTCAAATAAGCTCTCTACCCCTTTCTCTCTTCTCCTGGGTCTTCCACGATGTGTGTGTTGATTTGAATGGTGTTGTCCCAGATTCCTTAGACTCTTTTCACTTTTCTTCCAATTTTTCTTCTTTTATTTCTTCAGGCTCTATCATTTCAATTGTCCTATCTTCAAGTTTGCTGATTCTTCTGCCTGCTTAAGTTTGCCTTTGAATCTCTCTAGTGAACTTTTCATTTCAGTTATTATACATGTCGGCTCTAGATATTTGAACAAATATCTCTTCATTGATATTTCCGTTTATAGTTCATACAGTGTTTTCCTGTTTATCCATGACTTCCTTTAGTTCTTGAACATACTTTAAAAAAAAAAGTTTCCATTATTTATTTTGAAGGGGAAAGAGGGAGAGAGAGAATCCCAAACAGCCTCCACCCTGTCAACAAATCATGAGATTATGACCTGAGCCAAAATCAAGAGTTGGGTGCTTAATGGACTGAGCCACCCAACTAGATATTTGAGCATCCTTAAGATAGTTGTTTTAGAGTTTTTGTCTAGTATGCCTGCAATCTGGTAGTTCTTAGGAGCAATATCTATTGGTTTATTTCTTTCCTTTGAATGGGCCATACTTTTCTATTTCTTTGTATGCCTTGCTATTTTGTTGTTGTTGAAAACTGAACATTTGAATCTAATAATATGATTACTCTGGAAATTAGATTCCCTCCTCTGGAAATCAAAAGCTCCCCTGGGGTTTGCTGTTTTGTTTTTGTTTTTTGTTGTCTTTTTGATTGTTGTAGGCTGTCTCCATGCTAAGGACCAGCCTAAGGTATAAAGATAAGGTCTTCTGAGGTCTTTCCTGAGCCTGTACCTTTCCCTGGGCATGCACGGTGACTTTATAATTTTTTGTATATGCAGTTGCTTTCAAATGTCTGGATCCCATAAAGAGAAAAAGAAAAAATGAAGGGGGAAGGGGAAAACAGTGCTGGCCCTTTAAATTCTTCAGAAGTCACTTCAGCCATTGTGGGAGGGGCCTGCAACAAATTGGGAGGTGGGGCAACAATGGCTGCCACCTCAGTGTCTGCACCTCTGTGATCAGAGACAACAATCAATGACTAGAATATAGATACCAATATTTGCAAGACAGGGTCTTTATTGCCCACCCTACCTCTTGCAAACTGTGTGTATGTAAAGTGTTCCAGGAACATATGCACAACTGCATAGGCTAGAAGTGGGAGATGGGTAGCTACTACTGATCTGTTTCTGAAATTGACTGAAATTAATCACAATTTATTGTCTATGCCTTCCCCTGGAAGTGGAAAACCTTCAGTAGACTCCAGAGTTCCAAAATGGTCACATCAGACAGATTCTGCCAGTATAATTGTTGTCTAGGTAAGGAGATGGATTCCTGGTGCATCCTACTGTGTCCCAGAATACTCCTGGGAAAATCCTTTAAATTAAAAAATGTATATAATACACTCTTAGTTGGTGTAAATCATATCTCATAAATATCAATATATTATACTCAATAGGTAATTTCTTTTTATACTTTGCACACATAAAGATATATCTTTCAGAGACTTCAGGGAGAAAACTTTGTAAGTCATTTTTTTTTTCTGAATATGATGATAAAGGGAAAACTGTTTAAGGAACATTATTATCAAGATTTTATTAACTGAAAAAGAAAAGTGAAATTGAAAAGGAATGTGAAGATGTGTATTATGAAATCATGAGTAAATGTGTTGTGTAAAGAAGGGAGATTATGAAAGGAACTCTATGCCTTCAATTCATCTAAATGATTAAATAAAAAAACAGTGACCAGTATGGTCTTGAAGATAAGTCAGGTATATTTTTAGTTTTGGAACATACTTTGTTTCATAGGATTTAATGTATAATTATTTTTGTATATAAAATCTTATTTATTTACCCTTTCCCACACAAACTAGAATCACTAACTCCAACTTTTCCTTTAAAATAGAACAAGACTTACCTTGCCTCTTATGATGTAAGAGAAATAAATAAATAATTAAGTATTTCTAAAATAAAAAATGCAGTGGGGGCACCTGGATGGCTCACTCAGTTAAGCATCCAACTTCTGCTCAGGTCATGATGTCATAGTTCATGAATTTGAGCTCCATGTCAGGCTGTCTGCTGTCAGCACTGAGCTTGCTTGGGATTCTCTATCTCCTTCTCTCTCTGCCTCTCCCCTGCTCACTCTCTCTCTTTCTCTCAAAATTAAATAAACATTAATTTAAAAAAAAATGCAACAATAATTTTAGCCCTAGCCTAGTAACATTTAAAGCAGAGGCATCAATTCATGGTTATATATAAATTTATTAATGATAAAATATTGCACTGGTGGGATTGCAAACTTGTGAAGCCACCGTGGAAAATAGTATGGAGTTTCCTCAAAAAGTTAAAAATAGAACTACTCTATGATCCAGCAATTGCACTACTGGGTATTTACCCAAAGACACAAAAACACTAACGCAAAGGAATACATGCATGCCCTATGTTTTATAGCAGCATTATTTACAATAGCTACGATAAGGAAGCAGCCCAAGTGTCCATCAATTGATGAATGGATAAAGAAGAGGTATGTGTGTATATATATATACATACATATATATGTGCATAATATATATATGTATTATATTACATACATACATAATCTTTCTATCTATATATCTATATATACAATGGAATATTATTTAGCCATAAAAAGAATGAAGTGTTGTCATTTGCAATGACATGGATGGAACTAGAGAGTATAATGCCAAGTGAAATAGAAGTCAGAGAAAGACAAATACCATATGATTTCAGTCATATATGGAATTTAATAAACAAAACAAAAGAACAAAGGGAAAAGAGAGAGAGAAACCAAAAAACAGACTCTCAACTATAGAGAACAAATTGATGGTTACCAGAGGGGAGATGGGTGGAAGGTTGGGTGAAATAGGTGATGTGAATTAAAGAGTACACGTATTGTGATGAACACTGGGTGATGTATGGAATTGTTGAATCATTATATTGTATACTTGAAACTAACAAAACATTGTATGTTTACTAACTGATATTAAAATAAAAACTTTAAAAAATGATAAGGCATTTCTTAATACCAATTTGTTTATTCGTTTATCCCTACATTAAAAAAAATGCTTTTGATGCTTATTATCTGATAGTTACTGCAGAAGGCACTGTATATGGGTATGTGGTGCTGGATAAATTTGAGTATAGGTGAGCTTTTCTTTCCCATATTTAACTTTTTTTTTTTAACTTGAGTATAGTTGATACACAATGTTGTACTAGTTTCAGGTGTACAACATAGTAATTTCACAAGTTTACACATTATGGTATACTTACCACAAGTGTAGCTACCATCTGTCACCATACAATGCTATTATAATATCATTGACTATATTCCCTCTGCTGTGCCTTTTATTCCCATGACTTACTCATTTCATAACTGGAAGCCTGTATTACCTCCTCCCCTCCACCTATTTTGCCCATCCCTGAGCCTCTTACCCCTGTCCTATATTTGACTTTTGAAAAGCCTACATTTTTCTCCATTATTCATTGATACTCCCAAAATATCATTCTAAAATGAATATGAATATTGATATACAAACTGATAAACCAACCCCACGAAACATGAAAGTCGGTGTTCATCCTTCTCCTCTTTATCTTCTGACATTTCCAGGTATGAGTTTTATATAAAAGTTGGGGACTGCTAGTAAAACAAATTCCTGCAATCATGGTCATTGTATCATAATCTATATACTAGATTGAATTTATTTTCTGACAGTTGCAATGCAAAGAAATGTATGACGGGGTCCATGTAGATTGAATAATGATAACAACACTTCTGTGATGCATACTATATGGCAGATACTCTTCTAAGCACTTACTCATATTATAATATTAATCCTTAAAACAATCCTATAAGGCAGGTATTATTACTACTCCCATTTTACATGTGAGGCAATTGAAACACAGAAAGGTAAAGTAGCTTGTCCAAGGTTATATAGCTAGGATATTGTAGGTTTGTGATTCAAACTCAAGCATTCTTGTTGTAGACTCTGCAACTCACTTTTGGCCAGGATGACTAGAGAGAAGTTCACAAAATAAGTTGACTCTGAGTAAGCAACTAAACCAAGATTTCGTGTAAAGGAGATTTTTTTAAGTCTGACATAATTTTAAAACTTACATGAAATTTGCAAAAATAGTACAGAGCATTCCTGTATACCCTTTACACAGTTCTGATGCTAACATTTTATATAATGATACCACAGTTATCAGAACCAGGAAATGAACATTGCTACAATACATGCTATTGCATGTATGTATGTATGTATGTATGTATGTATGTATGTATGTATTTATAGGAAGACATAATTTGACTTTGTGAATGGTTTCAGTAACATCCTTTTTCTGCTCCAGAATCCAATCCATGCTTCCACACTGCATTTAACTGTAACATTTACTTTGTCTTCTCCAAATTGTGACAGTTCCTCAGTCTGTCTTTGTCTTTTGTGACCTTGACACTTTTTTCAAGAGTAATTTGAGTCATTTTGTAGAATGTTTTTCAATTTAGGCTTGTCTGATATTTTCTCAAGATTTTAGTGTGAGTATTCATTTTTAGCAAGAGTACTACAAAAAGGATGTGCCCTCAGTGCATAATATCAGCGAATATCTGATGTTGATATATCTTCTTACTAGTTGGCATTAACCTTGATTGGTTGTTAAAGGTAGTGTTTGCCAGTTTCCCCAAAGTCAAATTTCTTCTAATGGAGACATACGTTGAGACTGTAAATATTTTATTTTTCATCATAATTTTGCTTACTGACTTTGTCATTTATTTATGATCTACCTACACCCAATTATAGATACAGTGTTTACTTAATGATAATTTGTTCTCAAAAGTATCTATTCCTTTTGTCTTTTTATTCATTTATTCAATCAATTATTCATATCAATATAGATTATAATCTAATACTACTATTATTTACTTTGTTGCTGAAATTGTTCCAGTTTTGTCCATTGAGAGTTCCTGTGTATTTTGACATGTTTCAGCATTTCTTGAGTGTCTCGGGCTTTTTATAGAAGGAAATCAAAGCAGTCTTTTAATTAGATCAGCCTGGAATGTAACAGCTTAGGAAATTCCTTTTATATTTGTAACCTTTGTATATTGAATAAATTTTTAAAAAATATTTTTTTAAATAGCAATGCTAATAAAATTTATATATTTTTAGTTAGAATTAAATACTTTTCATAATTCATGGCTGACTTGGACCTAACCTAACTCCGAGGTTTATTTATGCCCCAATGTAATACAAGGTTGGCTAGTACTCCCTAAATAGGGGAAAATATGACATAGAGAATTTTCTGAGTTATAGATGCATTGTATCATGCCTTTTTGCCTTAATCCAGCTATTCCATTGAAGCTGGAATCACAAAAATTCATTTTATGCAAATCCTAGGCCATGAAAGTGGCATACCTTCAGTCATATCAAGCCATAAATAAAAAATCAAAAACTTAGCAAACATTTGCTGAGTGCTTTCAAGTACTAGGCATTGTGCCAGGCACTATGCACTTATAAAGAATATATTTGAAAGAAGTTAGTTAGAAAGTTAGGAAATAATATTTGCATTTAAGAAACGGAGTGATAGGGGGCCTGCGTGGCACAGTTGTTTGAGTTCTGACTTTGACTCAGGTTATGATCTCGTAGTTTGTGGATTTGAGTCCTGCCTCGGGCTCTGTGCTGATAGTTCAGAGCCTGGAGACTGCTTGGGATTCTGTCTCCCTCTCTCTTTGGCCCTCCCCCACTCACACTCTGTTTCTCTCAAAAATAAATAAACATTAAAAAAATTTTTTAAAGGAATCAAATACATATTTTAATGGTATTTTATAATGGAAATATTAAAGCTGTGAGAATCACAGACGAGGGAGCACCTTATTCTACCTGTGATGACCAGTATGAGAGAAAGCTTCAGAGTTCAGGAGACTTTTTAAACAAAGGTAAGAAATCACTTGGTGAGAAGAAAATTGAAAGGACTTGAAGCGAAGCTTGATCGAGTATGTACAGAATGAGGGAGAGCAATAGGATTAGGGAATCACTAGGAAACTGAAACTCCAGTAGCTTTGTTAGCGGAGGAGCGGAAACACGGGGAATTGAAAGAAAGACTGCATGGCAGGTGGGGCCCAGAATCCCATGTGTCTTACAGACCACGGTAAGGAGTTTGGCTTTGTCTCAATCACTGGAAATTTTTGAACAGCTACATTTAGATATTTTTGGGCCAGAAAGATAACCAGAAAAAAAAAAAAAAAAAAAAGAAAGATGGAGTGATTTTATGTTATTATCCCAAACAGGCTATTGAATTAAACATGTAGATCTCATTTCTGGCTCTATTTATCTTGACCTCATATTATCCTGTAGTATTCTTTATCAGTAGAGAGAACTTGAGAAAGATGGGAAATTCAATGAGACTGAATGTAATCAAATAAAGAAACCATTCTCTGCACTCAATTTTACGGCCACATTGTACATAATTTGTCATGTAAAGGAAATATGGCTGAATTTTGGTGTAGGAGTAAATATTCTGATTTATGTATGTATCTGGAAAACTGTATGTAGCATGAACTTAAACTAAGGAGGAATTGACTGATTTTGGAATTTCTTTGTGAATTAAATATAATCTGAATTTACTAATACTTTTTATGACAGCTTAGCTTTATTCTTTGTAAATATGAAATATAGAACCAGTCAACTAAAGTATGTACTAAGTACTCTGTTTGCCTAAATTAAAAAAAAAATACTTTATTTTCCATGTTAGAACAAAAATATTTAATTGTGACTGTCAGATGTTTTGCCTTAAGAACATTTCAATGATTTTACTTTTAAGCATGGTTTGCCAAAAGGATATGGAACTAGTAGAAGTACTTAAACTCATCAAATACTGCAACTTGAAATAAATAAGCCATCTCAGCAAGGACTGAGACAGAATACCAATGTTTATATTGTCATGGATCTCTTATTGTAGTGGAATATTTGTGGGGTAATTTGCAAACAAGAGCTATAAGTTTCTTTTCTTTTCTTTTTTTTTTTTAAACTTTTTTTTTAACGTTTATTTATTTTTGAGACAGAGAGAGACAGAGCATGAACGGGGGAGGGTCAGAGAGAGGGAGACACAGAATCTGAAACAGGCTCCAGGCTCTGAGCTGTCAGCCCAGAGCCCAACACGGGGCTCGAACTCACGGACCGCGAGATCATGACCTGAGCTGAAGTCGGCCGCTTAACCGACTGAGCCACCCAGGCGCCCCTGTAAGTTTCTTTTCTTTACAGAAAATGAATTCTCAGTGAGTTGACTATATAAATAAAAACTGAATGTACATTACTAATTTTATTTTGTAAAATTTCAGTCAGACCAGACTAATGTGTGAAAAATAAAGGAAGCATTATGTCTGGAAGAACTAATTAAAGTTTGGATTCAAAGTTATATTTCTGAGAATACATGAAATTCTGAATATAATAGTCTTTTGGATTAAGCCAATAAATTTAATCATACTGATGATTCTTGCCATTTAGGATGATAACTGTGAATGAATATATATATGTATATACATATTGTATATACATATTGTATATTGTATATACATATTGTATATACATATTGTATATACATGTATATACAAATAATTAATTTTTGGATTATTAGGATTGAAATTCAAAACTTTGAAAATGTTCATATACTGCTGCTCTGATACTTTTTGGAATGTTAAAAGGCAGATTAGTATTAGATCAATACTTTTCCCTCTGGGTTCTAAACCCATTAATTTGATCAATGTCTCTAAAGTAAAGGAAATGTTTAAATTAGCAGTTGTGAAAAAATATGTAACTGTACTGTATTAAATCAACGAAGCCATGCATTACATTCCTCCCATTTTAAGCCATGTAAAAATAGCATCTGAAATCTATCTTATTTACCTCTTCCAAAATGAGGAATGACTCCCAATAAGCTTTTGTATTATGGAGCTTTGGTGCTTGCCCACATCAACTCACTGGCACAGGAAAAATGTTTCCCTGAAATTTGGGATTGTGCTAGGAGCATATTTCAACTACAAGTGTCTGGCTGTCCTGAGATGGGAAGAGGAGGTACAGGACAAGGTGGTAGGGTGTTTTGCACACCCCCATAATCCCAACCCTTGCCTGTCATTTTGTGTTCTACCTGTTAACAAGCTTCCTGTAGGATCATCAACCTTATCCGGACCGTTTTTTTTTACTCTCAGCACTACAAGTCTTTTACATTGTTATCTTCTATCCCCCCTACTGTAATTTAAGAACATTTAAACCAATTTCCTCTTGTTTGGTTCTCAACAGAGAAGAATAGCTAATTAACAATTTCTGTGTAACAATTTATTAGATTTCCTTTTCCATGGTGAATAATAGAGCACAACTTTGTTTTCATTCATGTTTTGACTAAAAGAAATTTCCTGCCTGTTTCATAAGGATGTTGAAAGGATTCACCAATTAGTGTACGTATGATTCAAGCTCCATAGAAAAGAAGTTATTACACATAAACAAAAATTTCACTGGGAATAGAAATTAAGAAGATAATGTCTCTTTTTACCATGTTAACAATGGTCAATTTTAGATGTCAATGTTGCGAGCTGTATTTGTATTTCTTGCAATAGGGATCTCTAGAAAGTAGAAATGATGGATTAAGCAACAGTGAAATAAAACATATAGTTATCTGTGCACTCAGTAGGTAACATTCATACTGATTTCAATGATATTTTAAATAATACGTATATCATTTTTCCTCTCAAGCACAATGCAGTCTCATTTCTTGAATATTATAAGAAATGTTATCTCATTTACAAAAGATCAGAAACATGTGCTTTAGGCCTAATAGTATGGCTGTTCGGTAAGTCAGCTCCAAAGACTCTACATAAAGTTTGAGTGATTTGAAATGAAATAGAAGCAGCTGTTTAAGGAATGCAACAGCTCTCATATATAAGCTCTCATTTAAGGTTATAGTGTATGTCTCTTATTTATTTTAATTGTGTATTTTTAGAGAAAGAATTTATTAAAGAAATAAAACCTGGTTGTAACTATACTAAAATAGTGCATGAAATCATAAAACTCAGTTGTAGTCTTTTCCTTTTACAAAAAAGAGTATGGATGTGTGTGTGTGTGTGTGTGTGTGTGTGTGTGTGTGTGTATGTGTTTTGGCAAGAGAGATTATTATAATATTCTTTTTTCTTTACAATAAATTACAAAAAAGAATTAAACACTGAAAATATATTTCAAATCTTACCACTTCAATATTGATTTAAGAAACTGAAAGAAATTACATTGTGTTTTTTTTTATATAGTTTTAACACACTCTTTCCCAAAATATGCAGCTCTGAGCTTAATTACAACCACAAAGGTATGGACTAGTTGC
Organism: Panthera leo; assembly: GCF_018350215.1. NCBI lineage: Eukaryota > Metazoa > Chordata > Mammalia > Carnivora > Felidae > Panthera > Panthera leo. The sequence goes on along the minus strand of NC_056682.1, from coordinate 115,996,858 downwards.
ACGTTATTTAGGTAACCCATCAACCAGATCTTAAAAGTGGATTGGTGCTGGCATTTTCTTGATTTCAAGTTAAGATCTATCTTGGACCTTCTTTCTTCCATTTCATATATATATATGAATACACACTATACATATATATATTGTAATATATATATTATAATATGTATGCATATACAATATACTTGAAAGATAATTGTCAGGAAATATATATATATTACCTGATATATATATGTATATATATGTAAAATATATATATATTACAATATTATATATATGTAAATATGTAATTTTTCTCTTGATATACTGCTGTTGTGTGACTCTAGTGTACTCTATGAAACCTGGATATTCATCTCAAAAAATTTTTTGGAATTTTACACAATATCCATATATTTATTACTAGAAAAGGTAACCATTAATGTAACTTCCATATAGATATAGAAAATCCACTTTTGAAATGTTTTTTTGTATTTGAATTATTAAATTATTGTGGGGGATCCCAAGGATTGGACTAGCTGTATACCTGTGATTGATTTTAATATTTTGAAGAATGTTTTCTGAGATATGAGTGGTGATATAACTTACAAAACTATTATTATGTTCTGTATATATTGAATTATATGAATATCCATGAAATACATATGTTAATAACTGACTCCTTTTAGAGTAATAGTTTGAAGATTGTAAGCTCTCAATTAAATCAGTGAATCAACAACAAATAAAGATTAAAGAACACTTTACTGTTCTGTTTAACATATTTCAAATATCTTTTTAATCTATTTTTTTATTTAATCCCATAAAATTATAAACATGTAGCATTTATGTATTATATGTCATACATTGTTCTGGGTACTAGAAGATTTAATAGTGAACAAAACTGCCAAAACTCTCTGATCTAGTGTACTTTGCATTCTAGTGGGGGATAAATTAATCTGGAGTTTAGGTCAATAAACAAGACACTTAATTTGGAAATATGTAAGGAGGATATTAAGGTTGAGGGAGCAGGTTGCGATTTTAAATAGGGTGATAGGTGATTTGAACTCATTGAAAAGTTGACATTTGAAAAAAGATTCGAAGAAAGTGAATTACGTGAATATCCGTGGGCATTGCTTTCCAAGGCTCTAAGTCAAGAGCTTACTTGTGGTGTTAGAGAAATAGCAAGGCCAGTGGAATATAAGAAGGGGAGAGTGGAAAAAAAGAAGGTCAGAGAACTAAAAGAGAGGAGGCTTAGAATATGTAGATCCTACAAGACCCCTGCATGATATTCGTACAGAATAAAATGGCCTTATGTTATGTCTGGGACATCGTAAGCACATTGTTTTTTATAGCTTAGAGAAATGCAGAATCACTGAACAATTTTAAGTAGAGAAGTTACAAGATCTGGCCTGCATTTAATTAGGATCACTATCTTTAGAAAAGGCATGGCAAGGAGTAAGGGTGGAAAAAAGGAAATTATTTGAAGGGTTATTAACTAATCTAGGACATAGATTATTGTGACTCAGACCAGAATTGTACCAGAAGTGATAAATGGTCACATTATGAATATATTTGAAGGCATAAGCAACGAGATTTCTTGAAAGACTGGTTGTTTAGTGTGAAATGGTAAGGCTAGGAGTGGTGTGAGTTGATGAGGGAATAGCAGGAGTTCAATTATTAACATGTTAATTTTGAGAATATCTTCTGGATAGCTAAATAGAGACATCAAGTACTAAGTTGTACATATGAATCTGGAGTTCCAGAACCAAAGTTGGGTTGGAAAATATAAAAAGGGGGTCATTGGGATATAGACTGGGTGAGATCACCAAAGGAAAAGTATAGATAGAGAAGAGAAAGGGATCATAGTGTATTCCAAATCTGCTCCAACATTAAGAAATCAAGAGAAGAAGGGGGCTCCTGGGTGGCTAAACCAGTTAAGCTTTAACTCAAGTCATGATCTCATTATTCGTTGGTCTGAGCCCCACTGTCAGGCTGTGTGCTGACAGCTCAGAGCCTGGAGCCTTCTTTGAATTCTGTCTCCATCTCTCTGCCCCTCCCCTGCTCTCTCTCTCTCTCTCTCTCTCTCAAATATAAAATAAAACAACAACAACAACAACAAAAATCAAGGGACGAGAACAACCAACAAAATAATTTGAATAGGAGAGATAAGTGATTTAGGAGGAAAATCAAGATATTTAACATATTTTGGAATTAAAGAAAGTATGTTAAAAAGGAGGGACACTCAACTAAGTCAAATGCTGCTTATTGGTTCAGAAAGTAGAGGATGAGGTTGGACCACTGGTTCTAGTCTCATGGAGGTTGTATTAGTCAGGATTTCCAGAGGAACTGAATGGATAAGATGGATGTATGTATGTATGTATGTATGTATGTATGTATGTATGTATGGAGAGATTTATTTTAAGAAATTAATTCCCATAGGGGCATCTGGGTGGCTTAGTCAGTTGAGCATCTGACTCTCGATTTCAGCTCAGGTCACGATCCCAGGGTAGGTCTCCAATCTGAGTGTGAAGTCTGCTTGGGATTCTCTCTCCATCTCTTTCTCTCCCTCTCCCCTCTCCCCTGCTCATGATTTCTCTCCCTCTCACCACCGCCCCCCCCCCAATTAAGAAAGAAAGAAAGAAAGAAAGAGGAATAAAGATAGAAAGGAAAGAAAAAGGAAGGAAGGAAAGAAGGAAGGAAGGAAGGGAGGGAGGGAGGAAGGAAGGGAGGAAGGACAGAAGGAGAAGGAAAAGAGGGGGAGAGAGAGAGAGAGAGAGGGAGAAAGAAAGAAAGAAAGAAAGAAAGAAAGAAAGAAAGAAAGAAAGAAAAAGAAATTTGGCTGCCACAATTTTGAGGGCTGACAAGTCCAAAGTTACCAGGAACTTGCATCAAGGACATATGAATAGAGTGGCCGTAATGGCAGAGATGGAAGCTTTATATGGACCCAACAGCCTGGATTCCCAGTAAGGTTGATCTAGTTACTACTGCCTCCGAATGTCTAAACTACCAGCAATAGACTAGACTGAGTCCTCAATATACCACTATTCTTAGAGAAAACAGAAAAGTCACTTCTTTACAAGCCAGCTACATTGGATCTCCCCAGTCTAGAAAAAGCCAGTAGTTCATCCTCTCTGAGATAGATGCTTATTCTGGATATGGGTTTGCCTTTTCTGCTTGTAGAGCCTCACCCAACACCATTATCACAGGTCCTATGAACAAATGTATACGTATGTATAATTTTAAAGAGAGAGAAAGTCCAAGCAAGGGAGAGGTGCAAAGGATGAGAGAGAGACAGAATCTTAAGCAGGCTCCATGCTCAGCTTAGAACTTGATGTGGGGCTTGATCCCACAGCCCTGGGATAATAACCTGAACAGAAATCAACAGTTGGACACTTGATCAACTGAGCCACCTAGGCACCCCTATAACTACAATATTTTAAAGTAAAATGAATTATGGATCATAGATATGCTTAGCAATGTTTCTGCTTATTAACTGGATGAGGAAAACAAAATAAGTTTAGGAATATTTAAATAAGAATCATTGTTTAGAGGAATCCTGGACAATTATGATCTTACAATTTATGAATATTTTTTAGAATTTCACAAAGTATTATATAGTATTATCTTGATACAACTTTTCTTAGAAAATATTTAGCATAGTTAGAAACCTCCATACAGTAGTTTCCTATTGCTGTCACAAATTATCAAAACCTAGTGACTTTAAGCAACAGAAATGTAATCTTTTACTGTCTTGGAGGCCTGAAGTCCAAAATGAGTCTGACAGCACTAAAATCAAGGTATTGACAGGGCCAAGCTCTCTCTGGAGACTGTGGGGGAGAATCTCTTTCCTTATCTTTTCCGGTGTCTAGAACTTCAATCTTTGGATTCCTTGGCTCATGGCCCCTTCTTCCATCTTCACAGCCAACATTATAGCATATTTCTCTATGACTCTGCCTCCTTTAATTTCTGTCACTTGAACATCTTCGCTTCTGTGCCAAATTTTCCTTTGCCTCCCTCTTATAAGGACACTTGTGATTGCATTTAGATAACCCAGGATAATCCCCTCCTCTCAAAATCCTTAATTTAATCACATCTGCAAAGTCTCTTTAGTATTATGAAGTAACATTCACAGATTTCAGAGATTAGAACCTAGGTATCTTTAGGAGCCACTATTTAGCCTACTACACTTCCCTTTTCCCTAGACAGCCAACTGAAAGAATACGGTTTTTGCGTTTAGCTTATCTGTATTTCTGGACCAGCTATGGCAAGATGTTCAATACTCTGAGCCCTAAACCTGGCTTTGGTTAGTGCACAAATATGTGCAAGGCAGCAAGCCAGGTGGAGGCAAAATTTTTGTCAGCTAACCAAGACTACTTGGTGTTCTACTACCATGGAAAATATGAGCCACTGACTATGAACAGATTTACGTTTGACTCTTAGAAGTGCTTTATCCATGATGCTTTAATTTACTTTTCAGTTATTAGTCTAAGCTCTTTTACGTGGGGACTTATTAAGTTGGTTGTATTAAAATTCTATTCAGACTCATGTTTTGTATGCCCAAGATTTTTTGCTTAAAATTAAGAGAGTTTTGGGGGTGCCTGGGTGGCTCAGTTGGTTAAGCATCCGACTTCAGCTCAGGTCATGATCTCGCGTTTTGTGAGTTTGAGCCCCGTGTCAGGCTCTGTGTTGACAGCTCGGAGCCTGGAGCCTGACTCAGATTCTGTGTCTCCCTCTCTCTCTTGCCCCTCCCTGCTCATGCTCTGTCTCTCTGTATCTCAAAAATAAATAAAAAACATTTAAAAAAATTAAGAGAGTTTACATTGCTAGGGCACAGAAACCAAGGCTTCTGGTATGCAATTCTGCAATATGGAGCTTGTTGCACAGTTTGAAATAAGATTTTTTAAAAAATAAACATTCAATAGTACTGTAAACATTAACACAATCACATGAGGAAAAAATACAGATTTATGCCATTCAACCTTTTGTTTCATCCATTCAATAAAGTTCCTACTGTATATAAATTTTGAAATAATTATAAATGGAGTATTTTGTCAACCAAACTGATAGAACAGGATATATCTATACTAAAGCACTGGAAAATAGAAGGACCAAAAGAAAGTACAGAAGACAGCATAAAGAGATATATGGAAAAAACTTAAGTCTAATACATATTTAATTGAAATTCCAAGAGGGGAGAGAAAGAATGAGGCAGAATTAACACTTGAAAGATAATTGTCAGGAATTACCCAAAACTGATAAATGAATTGTAAAACATTTGTGAAACAGGATATCTGAAGCAGGATAAACACATATATAATAAATCACAACTACGTGGATTATAGAAAAAAATTCTAAAAACCAAAGACAAAGAGAAAAAAAATCTTCAAACAGCCATAGGGAAAAATATATATACTACTTTGCATCGCCTTGCATGTTTTGTAGGTCCCTACATGTTAGTGTCAACTTAGACCTTGTGCAACAGCCCTTTCCCCAGTAAAATGACCAAAAATTTCTAGGTGGATGAACTTAGGGAATGATTGCCATAACCACTTGTCTTAATGTTCTAAGATTCTTCCTAATGGGATAAGACCTCTCTTTAGTCAGTGGGTCAGTTAAGAAACCTGACTGATGTGAAGAAACAAGCAAAGGATGGTGATTATTTTGAGTGGCTCTTCTTAGCCTCATCCATCCTTAACTTCATTTGATTATATAGGTTCAGAAATGTTTTTGTTGGCTGCCCACCTATCTTGCCCCTAGGAATGTCTTATTCTATTAATCACCTCACCGGCATAGTCCTTACCACTTTGCTATATGGAGTATATTCTGGGCTCTCTCACAGAACTATAGGCTATGGATTTTCTAGTCTTACATAGTATATCCACTCCAACATGTCCACCTTTCTGAGCCTTTTGAACCTTTTTACCGTCTGCCATGTTTTCACCAACGGTAGGCCATCATTTTTTCTATGTAACCATTCTTGCTGCATGCTAGCACCATCTCCAAGGGCCCTTGCCCCACATCAACAAACTTTCCCCTAATAACCTTAGGTTCCACACCTTTTGATCTAACACCTTAGAATCTAGCACTACATATTTAAATATGTATAGTATATTTAGTATATCTATTACCGTGTATCTAGTATCACTCTTCCCTTCTCCTGCCAAAGGATGTTGACTGGTCCCACAGCTTCATTCAGTGTGTAATTTTTTCCTTCTTTTATCAGGCCTAGCACATCAGTCTCAGCATTGCTTCTGCCAATATGGTGACTCTTCTTCATGCCTGTCAATCTCTGAATAGAAGGAATCCAAGTACTCTGATAGCAGCCATAGCTTATAATGCAAAGAAATGCATACTGTGTTTCATAAGATGCAAAGTTTCATCTGAATGTTATTGTCTAATACCATCTGACCCATTGATTCCTTCTGTTATATAAAGTGAGTTGCATGGGATTCCTGAGTAATCACCGTCTGGTAGTATCTGACAAGGGATACTGCCTTGTTGATCAGGCATTTCATAGGACCTGTGTATATATGTATATGGGTATATATATATATATATATATATATATATATATATATATATATAGTAGTTATAGAACTTAGAGCTGGAAATAACTGTAACCTTCCCTTCATTTTCGAAGATCAAGCATCACATGTATATGGAAGCTCTAGGTAATGGTAATTTTATGCTCATAAAATAAAAATAACTTTTAGAAAGCTGAAAATGACAAAATACACGTTATACAAATCTATAGAGTACCACTTTGATTAAACAATAGTTATTCTAGTTTGACAACAGGCTACCCATCCATCCATCCATCCATCCATATATACATACATACGTACATACATACATAATACATATGTCCAGTTACACAGTCATTCTTCAAACAACTGGTCTTAGAGGCCTTAACAGATAAACATGTATTATGGATTTTCAAGAGCAGCCTTTCTTTAGTAGCATTTCTAAGTATATTTGATCTCAGAACCTCTTTTTATGGAGCATTTTATGGCACCAAGATTCTGAAGTGATATCTTAAATGTAATCTATGCTATCTTTAGTATATACTTAAATAACATGTTAAATATTTAACAATATATGTCTTTTAAAATACTCAATATAGTGTCTCTCATTATATCTCTAACTTACTTTGCTATTCTTAGCTCCTCTCTGTATTCTTTCTGATATTTTCTTACAGTCTTAATCCTCCCCCAAATTATACTTATTAATTTTATGGTGGGTGATAGTTTTTTTGATAAGTTACAGACAAATATCTCTCTCTGTTTCTGTCTGTTTCACACACACACACACACACACACACACACACACACACACGCAAAGGTTAGATTAAATTCTTGAATTATTTACCAAGGATATAAAATCTTACCTACATGTTGTGGTTACTTAGTACTATGCAGTACTATGCAACATATTTATTAGACTTTTAAATATGTGTGTGAAATGGGCAGCTGGATTTGTAATGAACCTGGAGAATAGTGGAGAGGTCAGGTCCAGAAATACAATTTTGGAAGTCATTTGTATGTGAACTGTATTTGAAACTATGGGACTAAATGAAATCACCCAGGAAGGATGTACAAAAAACAAAACAAAACAAAAACAAAACAATGAGAAGGTGTCTAGTGAGTTCTGGATCACAGCAACATTTGGCTATTGGGTAGAAGAAGAGTCAGCAAGAAGACTGAGGAGTTGTGAGCACCAAGATAAGAGGAGAGCCAGTAGAATGTGGTGTCACAGAAGCCAAGAAATGAGTCTTATAAGGAGTATTTGGTCACTGTCTTGAATTCTGCTGAGAGTTCAAGTAATATAAACACACTTCATCACCTTCAGGCATTACTAATTGTGGCAGAAACTACTTTGTTATTTCCCTTTTTCCTCCTAGGCACACATTTATACTTCATCTTCCACTTCCCTTGCAGTTAGATATGGCCATGTAAATAAGTTCTGTCCAATGGAATTCTCCCACATATGTTCTGCTTCCCCATCTTGTAGATAAATGAAGGTGATATGGATCCTCAGAACTAGAATGGTTCTGGGCCCTAGTCTGTGGAGGAGAGAGTTTCAGGAGAACTTTTGGCCAGGAATTCCTGCTTTAGATGGCTACATGAGCAAGCAATGGACTTTTCTTATGTTAAACCACTGGGATTTTGGATCCGTTTACATAGCAGAACCTGCATGGACTAATGCAGTAATCTTGATAGTAGTAGACTAATGGGAGTGGTGGATTCTGAAGTCAGATTAGAGATGTGGAGAGGATCTAAGGGCATTTGTGAACTCAGTTTTGATAATCTTCCAGGAGGCTGTGGCAGCTTATATTTAACCATTCTGAATGCTTTAATTTCCTCCTAGTTTGAAATAATGCATCTCTGTGAGTGGTTTAATCAAATATTAGCCAAACTACATCTAACTCATACTTTCTCTTCCTCTTGACTAATTTACATGGTAAGTACTAAGAGTTAAAATGTCAAACAATTCACTAGCTAGTACAGTAGTAAACAGCCTGCTTAATAGTAAGCACTCCAGCAAAGATCATCTCCCCTGGACCTCTAGTCTACCAGAAACAAACTGGTACCAGCCAGCATTTACAAACTAATTCCATTCAGGATGATGCCAAGAGAGTTTCTGTTGTCTCATCTCCTACCTTAAATAAGACCATCAAAAAATTCCTTTTTGTTTTCCAAGGTTGAGAATATTCCAAGCTTCGCACCAAGGGATGAGAGAGGAGAAGAAAAAAAGTTTTTCAATACATTTTTATAAAATAAAACTTGGAAAAAAAGTAGACCATTGTATTCATCCATACTAAGATGCCCATTTTTCACATTTTAACATAGCAAACTGAGATGCCTCTTACACTCAATGTAGTTAGAAGGCATATGTCATAATTAATTCAGTTGGCACCAATTTTTCTTTTTTACATGTATTTAAAAAAATGATCTTATGAGTTGAGAGATTTTTTCTTTCTTAGTTATACTTATAATAATGAGTTGTCTTACAATTGACAATGTCCTTGAAATATAGTCATCACTGCATATTTTGTGGATTGCTAACCTGTCATTTAAATTTACATATTGAACAAATTTGCTGGGCTATTTCTTTTGTTCTAATATGTATGAGCCACATTTTTTAACATTATGTATTGTTTCAACACTGAGCAGACTTATATGTATTTGAAGTTCTAGTATCTTTCCTACAACGCAACTACTTCAGTGATTATTAAAATAGTATCATTAGTATTGACGGTAGCATTTTGGCTTAAATCTGTTATTTTTATGAAAAAAAAAATGTCTCACTCAAGTCCTCACCTCACCTCATTAATTCTTTTCTCCAAAAAGAAACAGATTTCCTGTTGTTGTTTCTTAGAAAACTTGTTTTGGCATTTGACAATGTGATGATGTGACAAAAAGAGATAGTAGTCTTTTCAAGAGGTTGAGACATTTGAAGTTACTCAAATAATTTTAAAACCAGTATTTCAAACTTTATGATAAAGCAGGGTGGGATATTCTGGGTTTTTTTCTACAATCTAACTGTTTTCCATTTTTACTACTGGGTCCATATGTGGTTTGACCCACAGTGGAGAAGCATTTTATTACAAACTAACCCTTTCATGCTTCAGCATTAAGATCTGAGATGAAGATGAAGTCTTCCAACCTGAATATAGAAGGTATATTCACAGTTCAGTTATAATAAGTGGTGGGCTAAATACCTTTTGGATATTTGTACCATATCTATTTTGAACATGAGAAGATACATCATTCCACTGAAAGATGAGTCAGATTTCCCAAAGTTATACAAAAAACCAGTGTCAAAACAGAACATAAGTAACTCATCATTTTTTTTAACTTCTTCCCAGCTCATCAATCCCACTTGCAAACCAGGGTCTTCTTCCATCTAAGGTAGAACTCATATGATTACCTACAGTGCCCACTTATTAGCTTTAATCTTTCAGGAAGATAAAACTAAAATGACTACAAAGGGACAAAAATGGAAATTCAAATATATCAAGAAATCTCTGGAGAAATAACATTTTGTATAACAAGTGTTACTGATTTGACAAATGAGAATGACAACATGGCAGGATGGTTTTAAAATACTGGTTGGGAAGAGGGTGGTATTAACCCAAATTATTCAAGTTTAGTAAAAGTAGGCTCACTTAGACTCCGTTTCAGCATATATAGTGGCTAGAGAAGAAAAAAATACCTACATGTTTTATGTTAGTTATGGTTTCCTTAAAATGTTTTAGAATTTTGGCAGATTAATCTTTTCAAAAGTCCACAAGTTTGGAAAATTTAATAATGGGAGGGGTAAGAGAGTAGAGACAGGAAAAGGAAGAGACAGGATACAAGAACTGAAACACATGTCTGAACTAACTGTAAGCTCTAAAGGCAAGTAGATATCATAAAGAAAGCAGGACACACACACAAAAAGAAAGAAAGAAAGAAAGAAAGAAAGAAAGAAAGAAAGAAAGAAAGAAATGTCCTTGTGCCAAAAGTTTGCAAGTTTAGTTCCAGATTAAAGAGACTGAATGTGTATTAACATGAAAATGGAATTTTGCATGAGGGGGACAATGTACCACTGACTGAAAGGGAAACATAATTTTACTTTTTCTGAAATACTCAGAGTGATTCTTAAAGAACTTCATCACTCTGAATTAGAACAAAATGGAACAAATATTTTCATGCTACTTAGTGAATTATTTCTCAATGCTGCTCATTCAAATACATTTCTCCCTTTCAATAGACAAGATGAAAGTAAACATATTTAGGGCATGAACTAAAGTAAAGTTTCTCCTTGGCATGGGAGACATTTTGGGCCAGATAACCCTTGCTATAGGGGGCTGTCCTGGGCCATTTAGATGTTTAGCCAGCATCCCTGATTTCTAGATATCAGTAGTAGCCTCCTACAATTGTGACAATCAAAATGTCTCCACATTGTCAAGGTGGGGATGGAGGATGAGGCAAAAATCACCCCTGGATGAGAATTACTATGCTAGAGGCAAATCTAACAATATTAGTGTATTGCCTTTAATTTTTTTTTCCATTATCTCCACTTTTACACATTTTTTCTCTAGAATTGGACACATATGAGAGGCCCATCTGGTCATATGAATGGGCTGATTATTTTGTAGCTGCCCACAATGGGATCTAAGTGCCCTAAATTCACATAAAAGGGACTGGAGAGTCCTGAAATGACCACTAATAGTAGGGACTGAGGAGATGAGGTGGCAGTGGGGTGTGGGAGGAAAGGGTAAAAGGATTGATGAGACATGCAAATGGGGAAAAAAAGAGCAAAGGGGTCTATAGTAATTTCTTACAGCTACTGTAACAATGTGCCTCAAAACTGAATGGCTGAAAACAGAAATTTATTCTGTCTCAGTTCAGGAGGTTAAAAGTCTAAAATTAAGATGTTGTTAGGGTCATGCTCTCTCTGAAGGTTCTAAGGGCGAAGCTGTTCCGTGCAATTCCTTAGCTTTTGGTGTTGCTGGGAGTCCTCAGTGCTCCTTGGCTTATAGATGTCTGACTCCATTCTCTGCCTCTGTTGTCACATGCTATTTTTCCTATATCTGTTTATCTGTCTCTCCTCTTTTTATAAGGACACCATCACATTGGATCAGGGCACACTTAATTGAAAATGACCTCATCTTAACTTGATTGTGTCTGCAAAGTCTATTTCCAAATAAGGTCACATTCACAGGTACTGGGGCTTAGGACTTTAGCATCTTTTAAGGGGACATAATTCAATCTACAACAGAGTCTAAAGGGAAGAGATTTGTTCTCAAATGGTTCCAAGAGAAATAGTCATTAGGGAAACTTCAAAAGCATTAATCAAAGACCCCGTCCCATTGAGGAAATGTGTAGTTAATAAAAGTAAAGAAGATAATGCTGAAGCTTCATCACACTGTGGGATCTCTAGGGGTTGAAAGATACAACTCAAGTTGGAAATAAAAGACTGTTTTGTACTTTGTGACTTTCATGTATGTGTGACCCACTAAAGGACAGCTGATTAATGATGGACCACACCTCCTTCCTGTTCACTATTGGGGATAGCAGATTGAAGATACATAGGTAACAGATAGGTATTTAACTTAGGATATTTGAGGAGACTTGAAAATAAGACTGTAACCAAGGTGTGGGATGAGTATAGGGAGACCAAAAAGATTGTGTGTAGTCTGGAATTAGTAAGCAAATGGGGCTTTGTTACTATCATTTGTATTCCTAACGGGGAAAGTGATTATTTGAACAGAGACAGACAGACAGGCAGACAGACAGACACACACACACACACACACACACACACACACACACAGAACACTTTGTGGAGCTAGAATCATGATAGGAGACTTTGGTCAAGGGATACAACTATTCCTTGGACACCCTGCATGGAGTTAACCTGAGCTAATAACTATCCTGATCCCTTCCTCCCTCCTGCCAGTTCAACCCTATTGTTCAAACACAACCACAAGCCAGGTGGCAACCTGTTGATGCAGTGCATATAGGTTAGTTTCCTGCCACTGGACCTCCGGTCCCCCCTCCACCCCTGCACACCCATTAAACCAGTGAATAAGCAAATTTAAGAAAACTGATGAATGGATCTGAAAGTCCAAATGAAATATATCTAGCACACATAAGAAATTTGTTAAAATATATTTTTTCTCTACATTATTTTTGTCCATTAAAAAGTAAAATTCATTTTTTATTTATCTGGCAATATTTCAACCTTTATATTTGAAGGGGATCTTCTGCTTGGTTAATGTATTTAAGTGTCCTTGAATAAAAAGAAACAAATAAAAAAATTCCACAGTGGATCAGATCAGTGGTAAATGTAGATATACAGATAATAGATGGATGGATGGATAGATACATAGATACATAGATTAGATACATACATACATAATGCATACATACATACATATAGATATAGGTAGATAGGTATAACAGTGTCTGTCTCTGATTTTGGAAACACTGAACATTTTGTAGAAAAACATTGTAGCATTTTATGATGCTACTGCCATATTTGGGAGATGCATCCCAAATAAATTCAGGATGATAACTAAGAGTCAGGAGACCTTGACTCTAGTCTTAGATCTACAGATAATTTGAGGAGTGATGTTCATGTAAGTCATTTAATTCCTTTGTTTTCAACTGTAACATTAAGGAGTTTGACATCTTTTCCAGCTAGAATATTTTATAGCCTCTAACCTCCCTTATTTGGGGGTTTATTATTCATGATCATTAACACATTCATCGATATATTTGCCTTGATTATATTTTTCCAAAAAAATAGAAATGAGCAAATCTTATTAATTTGTGAGATTATGTGTAAAGAATGAGAAATGCAGCTATTTGTAGTTAGCAGTTTTCACAGAGAATTTGAATGATTCATTACCAGGAGACAGTTGTATTCCAAAATCTCAACTATTTAGATGGCTCAAGCGTTTTCTGACCTTAGAACCCTGAAACATGCTATTTTCTCTTCTGGAAAGGTACTTAGCCTGGCTAACTCATACCTTTCCCTTAGGTCATAGCGTGACTGTCAGAGAGGACTTCCTTAATGCTTTTCATCCTTTTCCCACTTTTTAAATAAGGTCCCTTCAGTTATTTTTATTCTTAGAATCTATTTCTTTTCATGTATTGCACTTATATATAATTTGTAGTTATATATTTACTTGTACAATGTTTGTTTCTCTGTTTGCCTTCTGTCTTTTCTGTTTGACTGTAAATTCCTGGTGGCAGAGAGCATATCTAGATTTATTTTAAATCTTTCTCCTAAGTCCTTATCACAGTGCCTTGCCCAAATTAAGTAATCCTTTTCAAAGGATCAAATGAGTAAACTTAGCTGTGTTGTCAATGGACCTGCAATTACTATATCATGAGGAGGAATTTGGGTTTGTGAATCTATTTATAACTTAATATAGTATGTTTTATTTATTGTCCAGAGATTCATCCAAGGAACAGATATTGGAAGCTGGATGGCCAAAGGGTTGAAGATAGCCAGCCTCCCTTGTTTGGCATATGGCATATCCTCATAGATGCACTAAGCAGAAAAATATGTAAAATATGTTTATAGAAAAGGCACATTAAAAATAACAATGAAAATAAAATGATATACAATTTAAAATAATAAGATAAATAAGACTACTCTACAAAAGTTTATCATCCTAAACCAGGGTTTTTCAAACTCTACACAGTTGGCATTATTTTGAACCAAATAATTCTGTGATGTGGCAGAATGCCCTGTGCATTGTAGGATGTTTAGCAGCATCCTTGGCTTCTACCCAGTCAATTTTGGTAATCTTCCTTCAATTGTGACAACCAAAATTCTCTGCAGACATTGCCAAGTGTCCCTTGAGAGACAAAATTGCCTCAGTTGAGAACCACTGTACCTCAGAATTAATAAACAAAAAACCAACCAAAACAAGCAGTAATACATTATGCATTATTATTTCACTGTCCCAAGAACCTTAAAAATCTCATAAAGATTAGTGCTGTTTCCATCTCATATATAGAAAGAATGGGAAAAAAGAAAAAAATAAGTGATAACTTAAAAGCCACGTGGTGAGAGGCAGAGCACGCATTATGAATCTAAGCCTTTTAACTCCGAAGCTTGTGTTACCTTAATGGAAACACCCACTGGAAGGGTTCCGGAGCAGAGGTGAGCACCAGCCCCTGGAGACAAGGAGGACCCTGGGAGGTGAGTGGGCTACACCTATGCCATACACCATCACTCGCGAGGCTGGGTGTCACCTCTAGAGTTTCCAGAGGTAGAGGCCTAATTTGGGATACATGGTGGGCATCATCTGAGTCCTCCCAAGTATTCACTCCCAAGCCTGAGAACAGGATTTCCAAATTTTTCCTCACCCCTTCCGTTATTGGAGACAATTAAAAGAAAGGAATTTGATCTGTTTTCAACCTATATTTGTATGGATGCTGTAACTTTTAAGAGCAAAATTAGTGATGTCAATGATTGGTGTGTTTTTAGAAACGTTAAATTCATTTTATTTTCTACTTGATCAGGAATGGTTTGAGGGAAGAGGGCAGGAAGGAAGAAATAGAAAGAGAAACAGAAAGAGAAACATACCTAGTCACAGACCAAGAGAGCTTGAAAGAAAGTCAGAAAGGGACAGACAGAAAGAGACACACTTAGACCACACGTGGAGCTATAGAAGCATGCAGACACACTATGGAGTTAGGAGGGAGGTGAGGGGGGAGGGGCTTGGGGAAGAGGAGGGTGAGGGATGGGAAAGGGCCCTGGGATGTAGGGCCTGTAATGGACTTGGTAAAGGTGGAGGGTGACTGGCTACTCCAGGGACTTGACCAAATCCTAGACCTGATTTCTGTAATGCTGCAGGCATTATTGGTGAGCATATTGAGGATCATTTCTCTCATTCTGAGAAATAAAGTGAGTCTGTATAATATTCTGAAATAACTCTCAAACTTATCCAAATGATAACCCCTTGAGGACACAGGACATGAAAACACCCGTTTCCGTCTCTCTCACGTTTCTGTCCCCTCCTCTATTTCCCTCTGGCCCCGCAAATCCAAAAGCAGCTGACTTAAGTCTATGTCAGGAAAGGTGGCTACAAGCAGCTGTGTGCAGCCTGGGTGGGGGTGGGGGCAGCTGTGAGCTCTATGTTTGGGAAGGCCTCAAAGGTTTTCTCCCCCCGGGCCATTTGGACCATTCTAGACTTCTAGATTGAGGCACACAGCACCGACGCGGCTACTATCCAGTTTATAGCATCACAATTACAGTGGAAACCTGACTATGCTGGGAAGGGCTTTAGTGCCTGATCCACATAGTATTTGATACCTCCCTCTGGATCAAAAAGCCCCAAAGTCAACGTCCAGGATCCAAATATTTTCTAACTGGCTTCTCAGCCGACAGCCAGAGCCAGCCATCAGAGGTTTAACCAGACTGTGTGCAGCTGACAGTTAGACCACAGAACAGTTAACCTTCAGGTGAGAAATTGAGTTGACACTGAACATGGAGGAAGTAGTTGTCACAGTTTATGATAAAAATAATTTCTTAGTCCATGGCTATGGTGTTCACCCCAAGTGATCCGTGCCTCCTCTCAGTCAGTGAATGCTGAAATCAAAATACTGTGTCAGAATTGTCAAGAGCATAATTGCCATCAGAGACAGAGATTTCAGATTACATCATGACAGTGCACTGTTCTATGAAAAACCCACAAGTCCCAGAACCAGAAGGACCTTACAGTTTTCTAGTCCAACTACTTACTTTTCCCAAGAGGATACCCTGCACCAGAGGCTACGGGGCTTGTCTAATCTCATGTAATATTTTACTGGCAGAACTGTGGCTGGAACCCAAGCTTCCTACTCTTCATCCTGTGCTATTTTCACCCAGGGTACCTGATAAATAATAATATCTTAAATAGAAATGTATGATCTTTTTGAAAATTTTCAATTAATACTCAAAAGAATGTCAATGCATATACAGTGAATGTTTAATACACAGTGAGAATTAGAGAGAAGACTAAGAAAAAAGTATCCAGCATCTAGCCTAATATGTGTGTAATAAAAGTTTATTGAATGAAATGAATGGGGTTGCATTTTTAGCGCTCTTCTCTGGAGGTTCCTGTAATGAAACAGCCACAAAATGATTTACTTTAGTGAAGGATACAGGACTCACAATTCAAAAGGTGCCATTTTGGAAAGGTGTTTTTTTTTTAAGTAATTAAAACTAATGGAAAATTCACTAAATAATGAAATGTTAAAGATATAGGGCGCTCAAGAGATGAACAGATGCAAACCATATGTAACTACTTAAGAAAGTACACTCTCAGCAAATGTGAAGCTCCTCTTGTTGTCCCTGCAGAGTGAAGCAAGTCCTACTTCCCAAGTCTCTTTGTTTTGGATTTTCTCCCAATGTAAAAAATTCTTCTTCCCTATAAAAATCAAAAGCATAGACTACAAAGACAGATTTCATAGAAATGGTAGGTTATTTAAGGAGAATTACCCTCCCCCTAGCACATTACTCTATTTTAAATAGAACTTTTCATTAAATATTGCCCCCAGCAAAATGGGGCAAGGGGCAGTGTTCCTCCTAGAAGTTGAAATAGCACTGAAAGGTTGAATGAACCAGATTTATATGTACATTTTTCAGATAACTAGGTTCTCTGGAGACTAAAGAGTGGTAAAGGTTTAATACTATCTCAATGAATCTCTCAGGTCTCCTTGTATTTCATTGTATTCTGACCATGAATCATGCAAAAGTTCATCAGATCAACTCATTTCTCAGCTGTTTGTGTCTTAAGACCTTCCCTCTTGTTTGGCAAATCTGAGTGTGATGATCTGTCTGCGGTTCCAGGTCACCTGAGCATTTAGGCTGCTGTTCTGTTTACAGCTCCCAAAATGTCTTCTTTTCCCAGAGGCTACATCATCCTGGCTTTTTGATGTATTGGAAGGACAGAGATACTGCAAAACAGCTCTTTGCGCATCTCTATTTTGGGCTATAAATTGCTAAGTGAATGTAAAAGGCCGAGGATTCCCCTTTACAATTGCTCCCTGTATTAGCACGAGCCAAAATAATGCTTGACAGGGTCATTTTTGCCTAGTCTTAATGAATAGAAAATTTCAGTCAATAAACTTAAAGGCAGAAAAAAGTTTTTGAAGTAGTTCAGAAGAAACTAAATTAGCCATTATATTTAACAGAGTGAACACTTTTAATTTGCTGATAAAAAACTAAAGATTTTCAGGGTTATTTTATATTTTGGCAATGTATACTTCAAAGATTCTTATGTTAAATGATTCTAAAAGAACACATTTTAAAGCATATGAATGTTCTAGACTTTTTTTAAAAACCATACCTCTTGTTTACATAGCACATAAACTAAATGTTACCAAGACTTTACCATACATTATACCATCTAAGCTCATAAGCTTTAGAGAAAGATATGATTGGATACATATTAAAAGTTAAGAAATATGTTGCAGAAGGATTAAGGGGCTGGTCTCAAGACACACAGCTAGGGAGAAACAGGGTAAAACAAATCTTCTAATTCAGGAACTCAGGACAGTAAAACTATTTAAAAATATATTTTCTAGTGCTCATTTCAACAGCACATGTACTAAAAGTGTATTTTCTAGCATATTGTCTGCTAAATGCTTGATCCCTCAGCAACTCTCCAATGCTTTTTGGGTTTACTTTAAAAGGAAAAGACCTATTTATCAAATTATATAGGGCTGGGAAATATATACTTTTGTGAAAATTGTATTTATGAACTTGTAGACTGAGATCAGAAGATAAACTTGAAAGCCTGAAAGTAATGTATGTACCTTTTTTGTGTGTGTCAGCCATTTCGTTGCTTAACAAATGTACTTAACTAAAGCCCTTTGTTCTAATTTAGAACCATTGACCTGCAGGGAAGGATTATTGATTACTAAACAGGAATCTGTCAAGAAAAAAAGTGTTCACTGAATCTTCCCAAAGCTGACCTTTAGGTTACTTGATCTTGATATTATTTCTAGTGCTTGATATTTAAGATAAATTCAAAGATATTTATCTTAAAAAGATAAATATTCATGTTTTCCCTTAATTCCAAAACTTTAGACCTTACTCTGTATTAAAGTAGAAGTTCAAAAAGTACTGAATGCAATAAGAGCATTATTTTATAGATCAAGTTGGATACATAAAGATTACAGTTTTAAAATATTAATTTTTTAGTCAGTCCACTGCCTGCAACTTTCATGGACACTGTTCCGTCTTTTTGCTACCATCATTCTCTCAAATCTTCACCATCTGGCAGGCATTTTTGTTCCTTATCTACCCCTTCTCTGCACTTGTCCTTAGTCTTTAACAGTGATTCTCAAATATTAGCAAGTTTCAGAATCATCTAGAGGGTTTGATAAAACACAGGTTGCTTGGCTCCACCTCTAGAATTTTAATTCAATAGGTCTGGAAAAGACCCAAGAATTTGCATTTGGAGCTGGTTCTCTGATGATACTGATGCTGCAGATCCCACATTTTTGTAACCACATATATTGTGTCTTTCTGGTTATTTCCATTTCTTCAGTTTGCCTTTTGGTATTTTGAAAAGACATTTCAGTTTCAATTATCCAAGGTTCATTGGAAAAACATCTTAGTTTCAATTATCCAAGGTAACAGAATTTTCATCCATCCATTTACCCCCAAGCAACATCATGATCTAGGAGAGTCATAATGGCTATTCACAGAGAAAAGAGATTCTCCCTTAAGCCATTTGTAATACAAACTGCTTCCTATCAGGGCTTGTGCTTTGCCCCCTGGGACCCAGAAAGACCTGAAAGAAGAGCTCTTCCTTCTCTAAACAAAATCCGGTAAGACAGCCAAGGATGTATGGGATCGCTCTGGTGCCCTACATGACTTTTACCATTGTATATTCAGCGGTATGTGATAAATTATTTCTTATTTCCACTATGGCCAGACAAGGTGTTGCGTGGGCAGAAAGCTGTTGGAATTAGTGGAACGATTCCTCCTATTGCCCACACTCATAGCAACTTAACCTCTGGAAACAAAATGATAATTTTAATCTATTAGATTACTCATTAAAGAAATGGAAGAAAGGAAGAAGATTTAAATCAGTCTTGGATTGGCATCAGTGGAGCTGGAGTTAGCCTTAATGTAATATATAAAACTCCAGCTGCTTTTTCTTTGGTTGTAGCAAATCTTACTGATTTTTGTATTGAAAAGACTCTTGGCTTCTGATTTTTATGTTCTTTCTCTTGAATTTATAAAAGCAGAGTTTCTATAAAAAGGTATTTTACTTTACTAACAGCATCAATCATATGCCAGATAATAGAGTCAATGTTTAAAAGCTATGGCTCCTGCCCTTGGAAACCTATATAAAATGTAGACATGGCAGGGCCACATTAGACATTTTTCTTCATAATTAGAGCTACCTAGGGAAAGTGTAATTTCATCACACATCTATAGAAGATTCTTTGGCTGAGGCCCTTTCATAAGGGATTAACCTTCAGATACATTTTCCTTCCTCCCACCAGATGTGTGTTTCTCTTACAAACACTCCCAAATAATTCAATACTTTATATAGTGAAATGATTTCATTGGAGTAGAGAATCCTCTTTCTGTCCCAAGGATTGATTTTTCTATGAAACATTTAGTCACAGGAGGTCAATATCTGTGTGTTTCTGTGGATGGTCAGAGTACTGTAAAAGAGGCAAATGGGGACCATAATGCAGGACAGGCAGCAGTGCTGGTAAAAATAAAGAAATGAAAATACAGACAAAATAATTCCTTCTTCCAGCCCTTGCATGTGCTAAACTGTCCGCTGTATTCACCATATACTGATCTTGAGCTCATTAATCCTTAAACACATTAATTATCACTATTTTGACTGACTCTGTGGGATATTTACATGCTGTAAACAGTTCTGGTATTTTTTGCAAACACATGCTGTGAAGGACCCCTTGGGTTCTAAGTGCATTGCTTTTCCTTACCAGACATTTGTTCTTTTGTAAACCAAGAGCAAGGCCAGTTTCCTTATACCACTCTCCTGTGTATGACAAAAATAAAGATACATACCGATGGGGTAGATAAATTAAAGTGTCTTTCCTCCATTCAGTATTAGGTACACTGTAATAGGTAAACTATGGGCCTCTTTTGCATACCGTCAGAGAGTCTTATCTCTCTGGAAAGGAATCCCTTTAGACTTACTTAATCCTCTCATTAATGTTAAATCTGCAAGACAAAGGTCTACTTTTTGTCACCAATGCAACCAGTTTAGTCCTCCACATACTAAAAACCAATTCTACCATTTCTGGCCACATTTAAGGAGGTTTCTTCCACCTGAAGCTCACAATGTATACTTATGGGCAAGCAGCCTGAAACGAGAGGTACAGGCGATGCTAACACGGTCAGTATTTGTAAACGGGAACCTCCTTCTGCTGAATGAGGGAAGCTTAATCCCGTGGAAGTATGGTTTCAATTTTTCATTGAAATTACAATCAAACAAGTTGCCAACACACATTTTTCTTTGTCAGATGTTTCCCTTATGGTAGATTTGGAGTACCCTTGGGCCGGCTTATAAACCTTATCCTTTGCCAGTGTTGCTACAGACTCTTCTCTTTGTTTTCAAATTAATTTTGCCTTTTTCTCCAAGAGGTAGATACATTTGATATACAGTAGTACCTGACAGGAAAATGTCTCTTCAACACTGACTTTTTGCAGGACTCTGATGGAAAGGATGACACATTACTGGCTCTTCCTTACCTCTCTGTAGGGAACTCAGTATGATAAAAATTACAAGAGCCAAGGGCCTGCAATTTCCTGATTTTCTAGCACTTATTAAAATTGTATTTATCAAGGTTGACTCTTGGCTGCTGATTGAACTGGCTTTCATGGATGGAATGGCTTTTAGAGCTTTGCTTTGGGAGCAGGGGATCC
Organism: Panthera leo; assembly: GCF_018350215.1. Lineage (NCBI taxonomy): Eukaryota > Metazoa > Chordata > Mammalia > Carnivora > Felidae > Panthera > Panthera leo. The sequence continues at coordinate 115,975,471 of NC_056682.1, read as the reverse complement.
TATGCACACTATTGGACAAAGTAGTCTTGGGAATGACTGTACTGTTTTCAGACTCATGAAACCGCAAGATTCTCAGGAGAGCTGAACCCAAGTTGGAAATCATCCACCTCCTTTTCTTTGAGCAAGCAGTGTCAGAGAGAGCAAGCAAAGGATAACAAAGGCCAGTGTTTTTTGATCTGTGGTCCCAGAACTGTGTCCCTAATGGGTGAGAATCTATATCAAAGAAACCAGAGTAAAACTGGGAATTGACCATGTTTTTGTTTTCAGCCCATCTCCAGGCAAAGTGTGATGGAATTGATTTGGCCTAGAGTTTTGGCCATGTGAATCTTTTGGCAACTGCCAAACATTACCATCTGGACCAAATCATTTCCTTCTATATCTTTGCAGGTGTTATTTTCTAAGGTGACTGCCTGCTTTAACTGGGGAAGAGGTGGGTCCTAAGAACAGAGATAGTGTAACTACTATTAATTCTATGTCTTACTGGAGGAGGGTTGTTCTAGTAAGTACTTAATACCACATATAAAAAAGACCCAGAAGAAATGAAAGAAATGAGGTATAAATTAACATGATTTTGTGAAGAGAGAACTAGAAGGAGAGCAAAAAGGCCTGAGTTCAGTCTGGGCTCTGCTTCTGAAATAGTGTGTGACTGAAAGGCATCTTTGGATATCGTAACACTTTGGCATCATAACACCGTTGAATCTTAGGAATGAAGGGATCTTGGGGTATTAATATATCTACCTATTTTAGAGTTGTTTTATAGATCAGATGAATGTTAATGCTGCCCTTTGAATTTATTTTCCTTCACTGTTACAAAGAAGCTGCTATGTAGAAAATATTGGGAGATGGACAGAAAAAACTCAGATGAAAAAGATATGATCCATTCCTTTAAAGAAACCCACCACCTTATAGGAAACATTCATTCTTTCTTTCATGCAAGTATTCAACAAACATTTATTTCACACTCTGCTAGATATCAGTAATACAGAGATGGAAAAACCTATTTTTTTGCTTATCTTCAAGATCTTTTTTATTTGCTGAAAAGAGAGATAAGTAAATAGTTTAAAGCTGTGATAAACACTTGGTGAGTGGAAAGCCCTGAGTACTATGGGAGATTGGGCATCAGGGGAGGTTTCTCAGAAGAAATGGCCTTTGGTTTGAGTTCTCTGCATAAATGAATAAAAACATGATGTGTATGGTTTGAGGATTGGGAGTGAGGGGTAGATGGCAGATGGCATTCAGGAAGAAATGATTTTAGCAGACCTGAGCACCATATTTCTGGGCACCATATCACCTCAATATAATGGAAGACTTTTTTTCTTAGTATTAACTAAATATTCAGTTTCTCTTGAATATTTGTGGAGAAGTGTTGTCAGTTCAAAAGTCACCCCTCTTAGAAATAAGTCAGACAAAAATGAAATGTGATTTCACTTATACGTAGAATCTAACACCACCACCACCACCACCAACAACAACAATAACGAGGATAAAAGAAAAGAAAAAGTGCAAATTCAACTCAAAGAAGGACCTGGCCCTGTGCAGAGGCCTACTTCTGCACATGACTTAATAGATTGAGGCTTGGGGACACCAAGGACATCTTGGGAGGCATGCATGACCTGAGGGTGGCAGGGCCACCTGAGAAGAGAGAAGGACATTGTGTCACTCCATTGCAGTGGAGTCACCCTCTTCCAGGAACACTTGGATTGAATGGGGAAAAACTGGCTCCACTGAAAATCCATAAAATTTTGAGAACTTGCCAAAAGAAAAGAAAACAAACAAAAGCCACCTTTCTTAGTCTTGCTCCAAGTCTCTAAAATACTAAAAAGAAAGAGTACTACTATTCAACCACCTCCACTCCATTCTCTTTTCTGAAATAATTTTGATGCCTTAGGTCAGAGTTCTTACATGTTAAATGGGGGATATTGGTAGCCATGGTAATACCAGCTAAAGGGGCACTTTAATAAAAGCTGTTTTCATGATGGGTGAAGAGAATTCTCCAGGCTCACCCAGGAAGAGTAAATTTTAATCATATTCTTCCCCAAAGGTACAAACAGCAATGACACATACTGCTGTCATTTATTTAAGGTGTATCATCACATGTATCCTCAACATGTAGAGAGCTGTTTGAAATGTATTCCCTTGAAAAGTGGAGAAGATAGGATGGCATATTAGTCATGATGATAATGTTTTTTTTTAATGTTTTATTTTATTTTTTGAGAGAGAGAGAGGCAGAGGATGAGGTGGGGGGAAGGGCAGAGAGAGAGAGAGAGAGAGAGAGAGAGACAGACAGACAGACAGAATCCGAAGCAGGCTCCAGCCCCTGAGCTGTCTGCACAGAATCTGATGCTGTAGAACCGGGGTTAGGACCACCCACGAACTGTGACATCATGACCTGAGCCAAAATCAGACGCTTAACCCACCCAGGCTCCCCACTCGTGATGATCATCTTATATTATTCCAGTACTTAGTTTTATTCTAGAACCTTGTTCTTTCTAAGAACTTGGCAGTTGAGGCTAAGAATAAGAGTAAATCTTCTTCTAAGAAGGTAAGAGATCCATGGTTAAAAGTGTCTGTCAATTCTTATACACGAAGGGATTACAGAAGCAGCTAGAGTCAAAAGAAGTGTGCTCAGAACAGAAGTGATGGTGGAGGAAAAATAAGAAATGATTGGGGGTAGTGATTTTCAAAATGTGTTTACATGGTCAAATTCCAGGCAGTTGTGTTTTACGTTGAATTTGGAGGAATTTTTTCTAAGACAAAGATGGGAAAAATAATTGTACAATTTGTATGCAGTATAAAAAATCATAATCACAAGCATCTATGGAGGAAAAATTACTCAAGTAGTATAATAATTCTTTTCAACTTTTTCTTTAAGATTTGTCTGCAATTCCTTCCATCATTTTGTCATCTGTTAGCATTCTTTCATAATCACTCAGTAAAAAGAACTCTTAAGATTACTATGTCACACTACTGAATGAATGCTAGCTCTTGAGAACACCATGATGACCATGTCCTCAGTATCTTTCTTGGAGTTTGTCACCTGTTGAAAACAATAGTAAGCAAGTAGTGTCGTTACAGAGGGATCATGCTACGGTAGATGTATACACCTGTTCCTATTAAAGCACCTGAGATAAGTCTCTAAATCCACTTTGACATCATAAAGGGCACAGTAGAAGAGGAGGTCAAGACTAAATATCATCTATTCTGTCACTGGAAAGATGGGAAGGATTTTGCCACAGCAAGAAAGGTGGGAAGATAAGGAAGGAGAAAGGGATATTTTAGGCAAAGGGAATAGTGAGTACGTACAAAGATAAAAGAGTATAAAATAAAGTGAAGTTTGTTCTAGGAATGCTAAAGAGATTGGTATGGTGGGAATATCACAGTAGATAAATAGTAAGCTCCAAAGGTATATGAGAAAATATCTAAGGAAAGCTGAACGTTGAGAAAATTCTATTTGTTAGCAACGTTTTTTCCACTGTGAACTGAAAAATATCACTGCTTTTTTGGAGCATTTGGACCAGTTAACTGGCAAAACACCAGTATTTCATGGGAGCATATATAACTGGGTCAACTCGTCTAGACCCAGTATGGTCATATCTGTTTTTAGGATAAGGTCTAACTGAGGATTAAATCCATGACTTCCCTGGGGTGTGGACTGACGGCAGAGTTGGAAGGAAGTTGCAGTGAAGATGGGACAATGATAGCATAGTTGTAAGCATATTTTAGAAGGGGTGTGTGTGTGTGTGTGTGTGTGTGTGTGTGTGTGTATGTGTGTGTGTGTGTGTTCCCTGTTATGTCTTTTACTGTCTTAGGATTCAGATCTGTTAAGCTCATGCAAAATGAGAGACAGATATTCATAATGACTTTCTAGGATCTATTAGAGGGTAATGACAGAATCCTGGTCTCGAATATATTTTCTTCTCGCTAGAACTACAAAAGTGTGGAAGAAGAGGCAATATTACTGGTAGAAAACAAATTCTGAACTAATCAGCTCTGACAGTCCAATTTTAAATAAGCACATTTTCAGATATCAAATGCTAAGTAGCCATACTTCCATTTATCCTAAAGGGAACTATAACTTTCCTGACAGAATGAGGATGTAGAATACTTTGTAAAAAATAATCTGATGTATAGTTGTTTTTCAATTTAATTTCAAAAAATTTTCTTACCTTTCTTAGAAATAGTAAATATTTTCTTATTTAGTTGAATCGTCATTTCTTTTTGTTTATTTTATTATTTTTAAAGCTATTTTGCATGTAAGAGCCAAGATTTTCAGAACATATTTAACTGCCAGAGGGAATGGCTCAGAAGCCCTAGTATCAGCCTCGGCACACATAAATTCTCTGGAATAACATCTTCAAATCCCAGCAGCTTTCTTTTCAGTTTGCCAAAATAAGGTCAAGAAAACCATAAAATTTCTCTGTGGCTGAACACACGCGCATGCACACACACACACACACACACACACACACATTCTCTTTCCTGATTTATCATTGTGAAATGATATTACAATGTACACTGAAGCATATTATTTTTGAGACTAGTATTGGTAAACATGCTATATTCATGGGCCTTAAAAGTTAATAAGCTTTTGCTATAAGAAAACAAAGGACAACAACTTTGGGTTCAAAAGGGAAATTGTTACTGATTTTATTAAAGATTTTCTTCTCCTATAAAATAAAATGAATAAAATGCAAATTCAAATAGGAAAGGCTTTAAAAATATGGATTAGAAGCATGACAGACACTTTGAAAAGTCAGTTGGTTCTTTCCTCTTGACATATAAACTGAAATATTCTATGAGTTATTTTTAAAAGAATGGTAATAAAAAAGTTAGTATTGGCACCATGGCACCATTTCAGCCAATTCATCTCAAGACAGGAAAAGAAAAATCACAAGTAATATAGTTATTATAATTACATGATAATAATAATATAAGTAACACAGGTGTCATCAATTGACCAAGTTTTATTTCTGTTCATCATTTTATTGGGAAATTTTATTCCCAGCATATGAGTTTCAGTACAATTTTAATAAATTTAATCCTTCAAGAGAGAGAAAGGGAAACAAAATGTAATATGCATTTAATGTGCCAGGCACTGTTACATGCTTTATATATAACATTTGGTTTTCATAATAATATGAAGCCTATGGGGCTCCTGGGTGGCTCAGTTGGTTGAACATCTGACTTCGGCTCAGGTCATGATCTCGCGGTTCATGAGTTCGAGCCCTGCATCAGGCTTTGTGCTGACAGCTTGGAGCCTGGAGCCTGTTTCGGATTCTGTGTCTCCCTCTCTCTCTCTGCCCCTCCCTCTCTCTCTCTCTCTCTCTCTCATTCTCTCTCAAAAATAAACATTAAAAAGTTAAAAAAATAATATTATGAAGCCTATGTTACCAAATATATTTTATTTATGAAAAATAGAGGCTCAAGTAAGTTAAATGAATTGTCTGTGGTCACAACTAATAAATGGTAGATTTAGGATGCGCAGATTTGTGCTTTGGTGTAGGCCTGGAGTTTGTAATCAAATTTCTCTGACTCCATTGAACGTGATAAATTCACTTTGTTACATTTCTAACAAAACTTGTGGTACATTTTCTGAGCTTTAACACAAGGGAAATAGTTGTCCTTTGAATATATTTAAATAAATAAAACTTTCGGCTGAAGCCTCTTTACAATTCTCTTTCATTATCAAGAGCATGAAATTTCAAAAGTACCCGCTTGGGATCTTGCTATTAGGGCTCTCTCTAATAGTGTTTTGTTTTAAAAGAATGGTTCCATAGGATTAAGCAAAAACACTAGCCATTAATCCTAACCTGATTCGGAGGGTATGGAATGCAAGCCCTGAAGGAATAATTTTTCTGTGTATAGAATTTGATTATAAGGAATTCTCAAGTCATTTTTAACTTTTGAAAGAATGAGAATTTTTTGCCTTTGTTCTTTCTAATTAAAACCATACTTTTTATTTTTTGTAAGAACAGGAAATTTGGAAAGTGATTAGTTCATACTATGGTCCAATTATTTAAAAGTATGTGGGAGGAAAATGTAGACGAAAGAGAAGGTAAAACATGACAGTTTTTGTCACAGGACACAGCGGGGGAGGGCTATGTCAGTCATGTGCTGCTCTATGGGATGCATCTTGGAAAATTTGCCCTGAGATCCATGGAAACTAATTTTATTTGTGATGGAAGCTACAAGAGAGAATTTTAAAACAAATGTTATATCTAAAGGTAGATGCGGAGAAACGTTCATGAAGGGCATTTCATTCAGATTCTTTAGTTCCAGATTGCCTCTTGAATTCACATATTCATTCAACAATCAATTTTTGAATGTGCACTAAAAATATGAACAAGAAAGAAACTTCTCTCTGTAGGAGTTAAATGTCCTGTGGAAGATCTCTCTTTCTTCTTTTTAAATAACAAGGCAAACTTATCCAAAATTGTGGAGAGCAGAGACAGAGTGCCTACCTTGCTCTGTCTGGAAAAGGGGTCTAAAGAAAGTTACAAAAAAGTGAAGCCTCAGCTAAATCTTAAGGCAAATATTTGTCAGTTAGTTAAGGCAGAGAACTTAATCACTGAGGCTCCAGGAGTGGCTGTGGAGTGAGAACTTCAATATGGGATAGGGTGGCTGGCTCTTACCATTTTGCCCCAGGATTCACCTTTAAGTTGGGTACCGGTTCAACACTACCCAGAGGAGAATTCCTCTTTTTAACCTTCAAACTCCAGTGTCAACATATTAACTGACTTTAAATTCCCCACATCTCTGCAGACACCAGACAGCGATAATTATACTTTCCTAAAAATGTGGTGATAATGGACTTTCAAATATGGGCATAACCAACAATTACAAACAAAATAGTCTGTCTCATCAGATATCTTGTTCCTTGGAGACCACTCAACTTGTTCTATCCTGATGTATTCTAGAGAGAGAGTTTATGCGGAATCTTAAACTTTCGATTCTAAACCTCAGTAAAGTCTTTAATCTTTCTTAATCTTGTGTCCAGTTGTCCTGGAATACTAAAGAAAGTGTGCTGTGTTCAAGCTTGCAGGATGGCAGTATTCTCTGAGCCTAAAAAGCAGGAAAGCTTGTCATTCCTGATATGAAATTACAGTATAATGTTCCTATTGCTGAGTATGATGGTACAAGGGTGATCAACTTGTTTCAGTTTGCCTGGGACTCACTTTTCTTTTAATTGTGATAGAAAATATATAATATAAAATTTACCATCTTAACCATTTCTAAGTGTACAGTTAAGTAGTTAAGTATAATTACATTGTTGTGACACAGATCTCCAGAACTTTTTCATCCTGCAAGTCTGAAACTCTATATCCGTTAAACAACTCCCCTTTTCCCCCTCTCCCTAACCTTTTGTAACAACCATTATGCTTTCTGTTTCTATGAATTTAAATACTTTGGATACCTCTTGTTAAGTGGAATCATACAGCATTTGTCTTTTTGTAATTGGCTTATTTCACTTAGCATAATATCCTCAAGCTACATCCCTGTTGTGGCATGTGACAGGATTTCCTTATGTTTTTAGAGGCTGAATAATACTCCACTGTATGCATGTACCATATTTTATTTGATACATTCATTCCTCAGTAGACATTTGGATTGCTCCCACCTTTAGCTGATTATGAGTAATGCTGTTATGAACATAGGTGTACAAATATCTCTTTGAGATCCTGCTTTCAGTTTTTTTGGATATATACCCCGAAGAGGGATTACTGGACCATATGGTAGTTCCATTTTTAATTTTTGAAGAACCTCCATACTGTAAAATGGTGCAATGCCATTAATAGTCTACAAGTGTCCCAACTTGTCATCCTCACTAACAGTGATATTTTTGCTTTTTTGGTAGCAGTCAGCCTCTATTGGTATGAGGTGACATCTCACTGTAGTTTTAGTTTACCTGATGATTAGTGATGTTGAGCATCTTTTCATATGCATATTGGCTATTCATATATCAATTTTGGAGAAATATCCAGTCCTTTGCCAATTTAAAGCTTTTGTTATTTTTATCATTTTAGTGTAGCTGACATACAATATTATATTAGTTTCAAATATACAACACAGTGATTTGACAATTCTATACATTATTTAGTGCTCACCACAGTAAGTGTCATTGCCATCTGTCACCAAAGTTACTACAATATTATTGACTAGAGTCCCAATGCTCTACTTTTCATCTCCATGAGTTAATTATTTTATAACTGTAAGTCTGTACCTATTAATCTCTTTCACTTATTTCACCCATACCCCCACTTACCTTACCTCTGGCAACTACCAGTTTGATCTCTATATATGAGTTTGTTTTTGTTTGTTCACTTATTTTGTTTTTTAGATTCCACATATAAGTGAAATCATATGATATTTCTCTTTGATTTATTTCATTTATCATAATCTCTATTTACATTAATGTTTCAAATGGTAAGATTCATTCCTTTTAATGGCAGAATAATATTTCATTGCATATATTAATATATCTTGATTGGCACGGGTTGCTTTCATATCTCAGCTACTATAAATAATGCTGCAATTAATGTGAAAGTACATATATCTTTTTGAATTAGTGGGTTTTTAAAAATTTTCATAGATATTTTGTAGTAGAATTACTGGATTATATGGTAACTCTATTTTTAATTTTTTGAGTAACCTCCATACTGTTTGCCACAGTGATTGCATAAATTTACATTCCCACCATCAGTGTATGGGGATTTCCTTTTCCCCACATCCTTGCCAACACTTGTTATTTCTTGTCTTTTTGATACTAGCCATTCTGATTGGTGTGGAGTGATATCTCATTGTGGTTTTGATTTTCATTTTTCTGTTGGCCATCTGTATGTCTTCTTTGGAAAAATGTGTATTGAGGTCCTCTGCCCAGTTTTTAAACTAATTATTTGTTTTTTTGGTGTTGAGTTGCACAAGTTCTTTATATATTTTGGATATTAAACCTGTATCAGATATATCATTTGCAAGTATCTTCTCCCATTCAGTAGACTCCCATTTCATTTTATTGATGCTTTCCTTTGCTGTGTAAAAGTTTTTCATTTTGGTGTAGTCTCAATAGTTTAATTTTGCTTTTGTTTCCCTTGTCTCAGGAGACATATGTAGAAAAATGTTGCTAAGGCTGATGTCCAAGAGATTATTGCCTATGTATTTTTTTAGGAGTTTTATGATTTCAAGTCTCACATTTCTGTCTTTAATCCATTTTCAGTTTATTTTTGTGTATGGTATAAGAAAGTGGTCCAGTTTTATTCTTTTAAATGTAGCTGTCCAGTTTTTCCAATGCCATTTATTGAAAAGACTGTCTTTTCCCCATCTTAATTTTTCTTTCTACTGCTTTTTTTTTTTTTAAACGTTTATCTATTTTTGAGACAGAGAGAGACAGAGCATGAACGGGGGAGGGGCAGAGAGAGAGGGAGACACAGAATCGGAAGCAGGCTCCAGGCTCTGAGCCATCAGCCCAGAGCCCGATGCAGGGCTCGAACTCACGGACTGCGAGATCGTGACCTGAGCTGAAGTCGGATGCCCAACCGACTGAGAGCCACCCAGGCACCCCATCTACTGCTTTTTTATTAGAGTATAGAAATGCAAAGGATGGAGCACCTGGGTGACTCAGTTGGTTAAGCATCTAACACTTGATATTGGTTCAGGTCATGATCTCATGGTTCATGAGATTGAGCCCTCCGTTGGGCTCTGTGCTGACAATAGAGTCTGCTTGGGATTCTATCGCTCTCCCTTGCTCTCTGCCCCTCCTCTGCTCCCACTCTATCTCCCTCTCAAAATAAACAAATCAATAAACATTAAAAATAAAAAAGAAATGCAGGGGTGCCTGGGTGGCTCAGTCGGTTGGGCGACCAACTTCATCTCGGGTCATGATCTCGCAGTTTGTGAGTTCGAGCCCCGCGTCGGGCTCTGTGCTGACAGCTCAGAGCCTGGAGCGTACTTCGGATTCTGTGTCTCCCCTGACTCTCTACCCCTCCCCTGCTCACGCTCTGTGTCTATGTCTCTCAATAATAAATAAAGATAAAAAATATTTTAAAAAAAGAAGTGCAAAAGATTTCTGTATATTAATTTTGTAGCCTGCAACTGTACTGAATTCATTTATTCTAATATTTTTTTTTGGTAGAGTGTTTAGGGTTTTCTATATACAATATCATGTCATCTGCAAATAGTGACAGCTTTACTTCTTCCTTATCGCTTTTGATGCCTTTTTTTTTAATTGTCTGATTGTTGCATCTAGGACTTCTAGTAAAATGTTGAATAAAACTGGTGGGAGTAGACATACTTGTCTTGATCCTGATCTTAGAGGAAAAGCTTTCAGTTTTTCACCATTGAGTATGTTAGTGCTGGGTTTTTCATTTATGTCCTTTCTTACATTGAGCCATTTTCTGAGCAAACCCACTTTATTGAGTTTTTATCATGAATGGATGTTGTATTTTGCCAAATGATTTTTCTCCATCTCTAGAGATGGTTTATGGTTTTTATTCTTCCTCTTGTTAATGCGATGTGTCACATTGATTGATTTGTGAATACTGAACTACCTTTTCTTTTTTTTTTTAATGTTTATTTATTTTTATGGGGGGAAGGGAGGGACAGGAAGAGAGGGAGAAAGAGAATCCAAGGCAGGCTCCATGCTCAGTGCAGAGCTTGACATGGGGCTCGATCCCACGACCTTGAGATCACAACTGGAACTGATATCAAGACCTGGACGCTTAACTGACCGAGCTACCCAGGCTCCCCACTGAACCACCTTTTCATCCCTGGAATAAATCCCATTTGATTATGGCAGTTGTCCTTTTAATGTATTGTTGAATTTGGTTTGCTAATATTCTGTTGAGTGTTTTTACATCTATGTTCACCAGGAATATTGGCCTATAATTTTCTTTTATTGTAGTGTCTTTGTTGTTATAGCAGGATATTTTTGGCCTTGTACAATCAAGTTGGAAACATTGCTTCCTCTTTTATTTTTTGGAATAGTTTGAGAAGTATAGGTATTAACTCTATTTTAAGTATTTGGTAGAATTTAGTAGTGATAGCATCTGGTCCTGGACTTTTGTTTTTTGGGATTTTTTTGATTGCTGACTCAATTTGGTTACTAGTTATCCAAACTGTTCAAAGTTTTTATTTCTTCCTGACTCAATTTTGGAAAATTGTATGTTTCTAGGAATTCATCTGTTTCTTCTAGGTTGTCCAATTTATGGGCATGTAATTTTTTATAGTATTCTCTTATAATTCTTTGTATTTCTGTGGTGTTGGATGTTATTTCTTTTTCATTTCTGATTTTATTTATTTGAGTCCTTTCTCTTTTTTCTTGATATGTTTGGTTTATCAATTTTGTTGATATTTTCAAAGAACAACTTCTTGGTTTTATTGATATTTTCTTTTCTTTCCTTTTATTAGACTCTATTTCATTTATTTCTGCTCTAATCTGTATCGTTTCTTCCCCTTACTAACTTTGGTCTTTGTTTTTCTTTTTCTGATTCCTTTAGTCATAAAGTTAGGCTATTTATTTAATATTTTTCTTATTTCTTTTAGTAGGCCTGTATCACTATAAGTTTCCCTCTTAGAACTGCTTTTGCTGCATCCCCAGGATTCTGGACCATTGTGTTTCCATTTTCACTTGTATTCATGGATTTTTTTTTATTTCTCTTTGATCTCTTAGTTGACCATTCGTTATCCAGTAACATGTTATTTAGCCTTCATATTTTGTAGTTTTCTAGTTATTTTTTAATTGATCTAGTTTCATATCATTTTTGTTGGAAAAGATGTGATTTCAATGTTATTTATTGAGACTTGTTTTGTGGCCTCACATGTGATCTATCCTGGAGAATGTCCCATGTGTACTTGAAAATATGCTTTGTGCTGCTTTTAGATGGGGTGTTCTGCATATATATTTTAGGTTCATCTGGTCTGATCTGTTCTTCAAAGCCATTGTTTCCTTGTTGATTTTCTGTCTGGATGATCTCTCTATTGATGTCAGTGAAGTGTTAAAGTCTCTTAGTATTACTGTATTACTGTCAATTTCTCCCTTTATGTCTGTTAATATTGCTTTATGTATTGTTTAAATTAAAAAAATGTTTATTCATTTATCTATTTATTTAAGAGAGAGCACATGAATGGGGGAGGCGCAGAGAGAGAGAGAGAGAGAGAGAGAGAATCCCAAACAGTCTCCACACTGTCAGCAGGGAGCCCAATGTGGGGCTCAATCTCACGAACTATGAGATAATGACCTAAGTCAAAATCAAGAGTTGGGTGCTTAATCGACTGAGCCACCCAGGCACCTGCTTTATGTATTTTAGTGTTCTTATGTTGGGTGCATAGATATTTACAATTGTTATATCCTCTTGTTGAACGGATCTCTTTATCATTATGTAATACCCTTCTTTGTCTTTTGATATAGTCTTTGTTGTTTGTTTGTTTGTTTTAAGTAGGCTCCACTTTCAGTGTGGAGCCCAACATGGGGCTTGAACTCATGACCCTGAGATCAAGACCTGAGCTGAGATCAAGTCAGATACTTAACCAACTGAGCCACCCCAGATGCCCTGATACAATCTTTGTTTTGAAGTCTATTTTGTCTGATACAAGTATCACCATCCTGGCCTTTTTTTTTTTTTTTTCTCTTCCATTTGCTTGGCATATCTTTTTCCATTCCTTCACTTTCAGTTGGTATATGTCTTTAGGCTGGTTTCATAGTGATAAACTCATTTAACTTTTGTTTCGCTGGAAAACTCTATCTTTCCTTCAGTTTTGTATGATAGCCTTGCCAGGTAGAGTATTCTTGGCTATAGGTTTTTTCCTTTCAGCATTTTGAATATATCATGCCATGTCCTCTGGCCTGCAAAGTTTCTGTTGAAAAATAACTGGTATCCTTATGGTGTTTCCCTTGTATGTAAACTATTATTTTTATTAATTTATTTTTATTTTTATATATTTTTTGAGAGAGAGATAGCAAGTGGGGGAAGATTAGAGAGAAAGAGAGAGGGAGACAGAAACCCAAGGGCTCAAACTCACAAACTGTGAGATCATGACCTGAGGTGAAGTGAAGATTTGGACACTTAACTGACTGAGCCACGCAGAAGCCCCTTGTTTTTTTGTTTGTTTGCTTGCTTTGTTTGTTTTGTTTTTCTTATGTTTGTTGTTTTTTTCTTTTCTCTTGCTGCTTTTAAGGCTCTCTCTTTATCATTTATTTTTGCCATTTTATTCATTATGTGTCTTTGTATGGACCTTCTTGTGTCCATCTTGTTAGGGGCTCTCTTGGCTTTCTGGACCTGGATGTCCATTTCCTTTCCCAGAACTAGAAAATTTTATAGACATTATTTCTTCAAATTAGTTTTCTGTCCCCCTTCTCCTTCTGGGATTCCTATAATGAAAATGTTATTAAATTTGATGAAGTCACAGAGTTCCCTTAACCTATATCATTTTTTATTATTCTTTTATCTTTTTGCTGTTCAGCTTAGTTGCTTTCCATTACCATATCTTTCAGATCAGTGTACCGTTCCTCTACATCCTCTAATTTGTTGTTGATTCCTTTATTTTTTTAATTTCAGTTATTGTATTCTTTGGCTCTGACTGGTTATCTTATTTATATTTTCTGTCTCTTCGGTGAAATTCTCACTGAGTTCATCTACCTTTTTTCAAGTCCATTATCTTTATAACCATTACTTTGAACTCTTTATCAGGTATATTGGTTATCTCTGTTTCATTTAGCTGTTTGTGATTTTCACTTGTTTTTATTTGGGACATATTCCTCTCTGTCTATCTTTTGTCTAACTCTGTGTCTGTAAATTAGTTAAGTCAGCTACATCTCCTGGTTTTGAAAGTAGTGGCCTTAAATTGAAGTGGTTCTGTGGTGCCCTATAGTGCAATCCACCCTTGTTACCAAAACCAGGCATTCCAGGGGTTCCCCTGCATGGGCTGTGTGCACCTACCTCCCTGCTATGGCTGACCATGATTGCTTGGCTGCATGACCTGCTTTGCTTGCTGTGGAAACACTGGTGGGGTTTGCTCCCTGCACTGTTGAGAGGCCTGCCTGCAGCCACCATGGGTTCATTAGTGGGCAGGGAAGCATTTAATCTAGTTGTCTGTGGTTAGCCTTGCCATAGCTGGAGGTGCACAGAAGGGCACGGCTTGGCCATGAACAGTCAGCTAAGAGGCCTGACCACAGGAACTGTGGGTGCATTGTGTGTGACTATCTCCTTTACTCCTCAGGGCAGGAGTCACTTTAGGGTGGCACTGGTCTAGCTGGTGTCTCTGCTGAGTTTGTTGGGGCAGGAGCTGCTTTGCAGGATGCCTACAGAATTGGGTGGGTTAGGGGAGGCAAGTCTGCAAGGGAAGGCCATGGTGAGGCTCATGGTGCTAGCACTGTATATGGAGAGTGCTTGAACTGGCTCCCCAAAGTTTCCAGCTATCTAGGCTCGGGGAGGACAAGGAAAATGGCACACACCAAGACTTTTGTTCCTGGAGAAATTTCTTGTAGATCCCTGAGCCTCAAGCATATGTTCTAAGATTAGTGAAAAAATCTCTTTCACTTATATCCTAGGCACTTTTTAAATGGCTGCTTTTGTGCTGTTCCTCAAGCTGAGTTATGTAGCTTATGGGCTCTTTAAGGGCAGGGACTCAGTTTCTTTTTGTCCTCTGGCTCTCCCCTAGAATTAAGCCTTACTGATTTTCACAGCAACATTATGGGGTCTCATTTTCCCGGTGTGGGACCTCATGAACACAAGTACCCAGTGTGGAGTCTGATCCCCTTGTTCTTTCATGCTTGTGACGTCTCTCCTATGTATGTCTAACCATGACAAGAGGTTTGGTTTGTGACTGTGTTTCCACCTCTCCTACCCTTTTTAATGTGGCCTTCTCTCTACAACTAGCTGTAGAAGATCTATTCTGCCAGTCTTCAGGTTGTTTTCGGAGTCGATTGTATAAATGTAGTTGTTGCCTTGGTGTGTACATGGAAGGAATAGAGCTCACGAACCTCCTACTTTGTAGTCTTTTCCTCCACATTCCTCTTTGCCCATTATTAAATTAGGTTATTTATTTTTTTATTGTTGAATCGTGGGAGTTCTTTATATATTCTTGATATTAACCTTTTATCAGATATACATGATTTGTAAATATTTCTCCCATTTCATAGGTTGTCTTTTCACTCTGTTGGTTGTATCCTTTGATACAGAAAAGTTTTAAAGATTGATGTCATCCATTTGTCTATTTCTGCTTTTGTTGCCTGTGCTTTTGGTGCTATATGCAAGAAATAATTGTGAAACTCATTATTGTGAAGATTTTCCCCTTCATATTAAGTCTTCCAATCCATGAACACAGAATTCTTTCCATTTATTTGTGTTTTCTTTAATTTCTCTCAACAATGTTTCATAGTTTTTAGTGTATGAGTCTTTCACCTCTTTGGTTAAAATTATTCCCAAGTATTTTATTATTTTTGATGCTATTATAAATGAAACTGTTTTCTTGATTTTTTGGATAGTTGACTGTGTATAAAAATTCAACTAATTTTTATATATTATTTTATATCCTACATCTTTGCTGAATTTGTTTATTAGTTCTAACAGTTGTGTGTATGTGTGTATTTGGAATCACGTAGTGTGTAATTTGGGGGGATTTACTGTTTTCCACTCAGCATAAACTCTAAAGGTTCATCCAAATTGTTGTCGGTATCAATAGTTTTCCTTTTTTATTGATTAGCATTGCATGGTATATGTATTACGTGGTACATGGTACCCCAGTTTGTTTACCCATTCACCTGTAGAATGATATTATATTTTTTTTCCTAGTTTTTGATTATTACAAATAAAGTTGCTATAAACATCATGTTTATGTGTTATATGTAAACATAAGTTGCTCATTTTTCTAGGATAAATGCTCAAAAGTGGAATTTCTGTGTCATATGGTAATTGCATATTTCATTTTATAGGAAATGATCTAACTTTTTCACTAACAATGTATAAGTAATACATTTCTTTTCATCCTTGCCAGCATTTGCTGTTACTATTTTTTTTTTACTTTAGCCATTCTAATAGGTGTGTAGTAAAATCTTATTGTGATTTTGATTGAATTTCTTTAATGTCTAATGATGTTGAACATTCTTTCATATGCTCATGTATCATTTATATGACTCTTTGATGAAACATCTGTTCATATCTTTTGTCCATTTTCCAGTTGGTGGTTCATTTTTTTTAAATGAAGTGATGTGACCTATTCCATTTTTGATATTGGTGATTTGAATCATCTCTCTTTTTATTATGTTAATTTCCTAGAGATTTATCGATTTACTTGACATTTTAAAAAATAGCTTATTTCATTGGTTATTTCCATTGTTTACTTGTTTTCAACATCATTGGTTTCTACTCTTTAATATTTCCTTTTTTTCTGATTGTTTTAGCTTTATTTTGCTCTTACCTTTCTAGTTTTCTTTTTTTTTTTTTTTGGAACTTAAATTATTGACTTGCAATTGTTATTTGTTTCTAATGTATGCATTTAGTACTAGAAATATCTTTCTTGGTGCTGCTGCTTTAGCTACATCCCACTCTTTTTTATATGTTATATTTTCATTTTCATTCAGTGGTATGCATTTGAAAATGTTTCCTTTGACACTATCTTTGACCCATGGATTATTTGGAAGTATTGTTTAATTTTCACATGTTAAAGTTTTCCTTTTAATCTCAATTATTGATTTCTAGTTTGATTCTGCTATAATCAGAGAACACATTCTGTACTATTTAAATTCTTTAAGATGTGTTGTGGTTTGTTTTATGGCCCAGGATGTGGTCTATCTTGGTAACAGAAGGCCTGGATTTGAGTCCTGGTGTCATATCTTGAAATTGCATTCTAAGTGGGTGCTAGGTGCATGGTCACATCTCATTTGAGGTAACCTGTACTGAGTATGGCTGAACCAGACATTGAGCCAGACAGAGTAGATGGTGGAAGACCATAAAAGAGTTTCATATCAACCAATGATTTGAAAGAACAAGTTAAAGGAAGAAAACATAATACATAGTGGAGTTGTGTTGCCATAATTTCAGAACTGGAAAGTTGTACTGGAGAAAAGCAGAATAAGAAGAGATAAGCCTTGGTAAATAAGGCAAAAAAGGATGCATTAGAGGAGTGAGTGGGTGAAAGTGGTGATAATGCTCTGTGTTTACAAAAGAGAATCAAAGAATCAAAGATGATTTAGAGATAGTTAAGTGAAAGTGGCACACTCAAAATCAATGACTAGTAGGTAGCTGAGATTAAAAGGTAGACTTTCTGACTCTATGTGGATTGCTTTTTTCTAACTGCTTCTCCAAATAAGGAAAATAAATAAATAAATAAATAAATAAATAAATAAGATATGGGGCATCGTGAAAAAGAAGAAGCCAAAGTAATGTTACAAAATTTAAAAGAAACTTAACCAAATATAGCAAGGCTACTGTTTAGTTGCAAGAAAACTGTGTCCTCCTTTGGTAGTTAAAGTAGTGATAGATGCTGTAAACAGATAACTCTGAAATCTTGGTGACTTAATATAGTTCTTTCTTTCTTGTTCATGTATAGTGAATCAGAGGTGGTGACAGTAAAGAGTGGTCTCTGCTCTATGCAGTTATTCAGGGACCCAGGCTGAGTGAGACTCATTTTCAATTCATGGCTCCCAGGTCTTTTGGGCACCAACTCCTACTGGTGAATTGGGGAAAAGAGAGAGAGAGAGTGTATGATTATGTGGGAGGTGTCTTTGAGTCAAGTCTGGAAGTTATGTACATTATTCCACCACATTTTATTGGTTAGGAATTATATGAAAGCATTGAAATGTAAAGGAAATTGGGAAATCTACCCTAGGTTTATTACTGGGAGAAAAGAGAAATAATTTGGTGAACAGCTATCCAATTTGTGCTGCACATTATTTATCTACCGGGATCTCTTTGTATAGTGCACCTATGTTACCAGTGGTCATTTATTCAACAATTATTGCCATATTCCTTGATTTCCTAAGTTTTTTTGACAAATGATTTGTCAGCTTTCCTGAAGGGTGTCAATGAAATTATTAGTCCACTGCTATAACTAGAAGTTTCAAAAGAAGTCATTGTCTGGGTTGGTAATATTAGGTGATGTCTAACTCATAATTAATAGGGCAAGTTCTCATTTAGGGATACAACAACTTCCTGAGTTATATGTATACTTTCCTTTCGTGATTTCCAGGTAGGGCAAGTGAGAAAGGATGTTGAAAGGCTTCTTCAATGAAAATGATTTGGAACTATTAGATAAGAGCAGTATTTCCCAAAATGTTCTTGTAGAACACTAGTGCTTGGATATGCCCCAAAGGAAAAAAAATCCTTTGCCCATAGAAGTTTAGAAAATGATGAAACCCAAATCTATCTCTGACTATTCACAATGAATATGAACATATTAAAGATTCCAAATAGTTATGATATAAAGAAAATTTTGCATTTAATTTAGCTTTCCTAACACTTGTGTTTTACACTATTATGATGAATCTGTAGAAAAATTTGGTTGGTTTCCACTGCAATCAAGCATCCTAGTTTTGAATACCACTTTCTCACCTGAAATATTTTATGTGTTTTTTAAGTAGAAAAGCAATTTTCATATTATTAATAGTGTTTTTTAGTATTGTGAACATAAGTAGAATAAAATGGATTTAGCCACATTTTCCCTTTTTTATCTTCTTCCCTTCTTCATTTATCAGCAAACTTAGTACCAGTAGGATAAACATTAATTTGTGTAGTTTTTCCTTATTTTCCCTTAAAAATGTCTTGTATAACATAGATTGTTGTTTATTTTCTCCTTAGACTACCTACTTTATAATTTTTAAAGCCCTTTTTTCTACTACCAATATTTATTTATTTTTTATAGAAATCTTTTTCACTCTGGTGTTCACCTCAGGTGAATAATCTTGGACCTTCCTTCTATTTCTAATTCTTCAATTTTGTTTTTACTTTTGTATATATTCTGAAGCTGAACCAGAGACTAAATCTGTGTAAAGCATTTCTAATGGGAATGGAAAAGCCTTTTTTGGGAGGTAGGGGCAATTTATACTATCAGTGGTAGATGCAACCACAAGATGGCACTCATTTGTTTTTCGTTTCTAACCTAATGAAAAAGTTGAGACTTTTATAGTAGCATGGAAAACAAAAATAAAACTTTGACTACGTTTCAAAAATGATCTTTCTTAGTTTATAAGCTATAATTTTTTTCTGTTTTGCACATTAAAAATAGTTTCTACTGGATTTTTGAGATATATCCTGAAGGTTTATTTGCCAAACATTATAATATTTGAAGTAAGTTGAAATTTGTTATCTGTTCCATTAGATGCTTTTTGGGGAAAATTTTTGCTCTCGCTTTTTTTTCCTTCTCTCTTTTCCAGTATAGTTGCCAGTAAACTCTAAAGATATATGAACTAATATTTATACACTGAGATTCACAGACTGATTTTGTGCCAGTCTGTGTCTGTTTTTACAGAATGTCAGGCTCTTTCTTTTCCTAAGGGCTGTCAGTCAGTATTATTTGTGCAGATAAACTACTGCAAATCGTCAGACTCTAAGTCATTTTTTAAATGATTCTTTAAAAAAAAATCCAGTCAGTGGTGTTGGACTATTCTTTATTCTGGTTAAACTTTGTAATTTTGGAGTAAGACCAGAAGAAATGAAGACATTTGGGGAACCATATGGTTGTATTGGTTTGGCCTTCAGGAAATTCAAAGTAAATTATGTTGTCATAGGGGCTGTTTCATCTATGAATCTCACTATAGTGTGCTTTTATAAAGCAAATCAAATTATCTGGGGCTGTGCTTCCAATATGTAGTTACTAGACTTATATGGTATTTAAAATAAAATTAATTAAAAGTAAATAAAATTAAGTATTTAGTTTGTCAGTCACACAAGCCACATTTCAAGTACTCGGTATTGAATAGATCAGATTATAGATTTCCATCATTGCTGAAAGTTATCATGGACAGCACTAATAATCTAATGGGTATTATTATTTCCAGTTCATATATGAAGGACAAAAAGCTATAACTGCATCTTTGATTATTAGTCACTTCACTTTGTTTAAATTGGTCTTAGTTGCTTGAATATCAGAGGCTTTTCTGAGCAGCTGTATAATCTACTGGAAAGAGTATTGGATAGGGAGCTGGAATAACTGCGATTTAGCCCAACCAAAACCTCATGATTATGAGAAAAGAATTTGACTTCTTTAAGTTATTTTTATCTATGGAAAATCAAGCTATGAAATATGGGCAGGAAAAGAGCGATCCTGGCACTATCATTAGAAAGGTCTGTTTATAGGATAGCCCTTGGCTGGTATCCTCAAACTTGGATTTCAGGGAAGTTCCCACCATTCCCTCAAAAGAATGGCTCACTGTGCCAAAAAATGCTTGTACATACAATATGGTTTATGTTCAACACCTGCTTGCCTTCTGGGAATCTGAAATTTGTGTACATGCCAGGCTAAGAGTGCTTACATGACTAGCTCCAGATAAAAACCCTGGTGCTGAGCCTAACTGGTAGATAACATTTCACGTTTGTTGTCACAACTCATTTCTGGGAGGAATTAAGCATATCCATGTGATTACACCAGGAGATGACTCTGGAAGCTCATGCCTGGTTTCCCCTGGACTTTATCCAATTTGCCTTTTACTTTTGCTGATTTTGCTTTATATCATTTTGTTGTAATTAATAATAACCATGAGTAAAACTATATGTAGAGTTCTGTGAGTCCTTCTAGCAAATCATCAAACCTGGGGGTGATTTGGGGGACCCTCAACATACCTCTTAATTATGTTGAAAGAGTAATATGAAGTAAAAAGCTTGGAAATAAGTTTGAATTCCAAAAAAGTTTCTATATACTTGCATATTTTTACTAGTAATTGCAGTGAATCTTGCAAAGAAGAAGAAAATCAGAAAAAATATTTATTCAAAAAATGTAAAAAATAAAATGGCTTAAGATGAAACTGAAAAGCTATAGACACCTGAATAAATTATGTCAAAAATGTTTAAGACATAGTTGTGATTTTATGAATATTAGAAACATAGCAATATATTGGGACTAGGGAAGATATAACCTGGTGAAAAATGGAGGACACCATGCCATTCTTGGACTTTTGAATATCCTTGGAAAAACTTCCAAAGCTGTCTAGAAATGTGAACTGAAATGTCTAAGATAAGTGAAACAGAATAGCAGCCATTTCTCCTTGGATAAAGTTTAAAGAAACCGAAGAGTCCTCTTAACATAATTCCCTGGATGTGAATTTGTCTTTCCACAGCAGGTTTAAGTGACTAAAGATCTCAGACTTGACACATGTCGGTGGTTCTTGGCAGCAGCTAAGAAATATGGCCTTGGCTTCCAGTGCTGGAGTGGGAGCTGAACTCTCTCCTTTATTTTAAAAGTCACTTTTATAACGTATCTTCTTGCAGTGAATGCTCTCCTAACTCAAACATCATAATCTTTACACAAACATGAAAATCTTTTTTTTGTCTTTGTCATGCAATTCAATCATCTCCAAATTCTAAATATTAACTCACTCTCTCTTCTGATTTCCACCACCCATTTTCTACAGCATGGCCCTGGGAGAATAAATGCTTGGTTTCCTACAAATGTGTCTGATGATAGTACTTCTTTGTCTTTCCTTCTTTTTTCTCTGTCTTCTTCCATCCACAAGAGTTCTTATTCAAACAACCAATTCTAGAAGGTTTGGACCAAAATATCCCTGAGTATCAAAGTATTTGAAGGCCTAAATTCATGTATAAATTTGCATCTCAGGAATACCCAAAAGTTGTCCTCATGACCACATGGTCATTTAGAAGTATAACAAAGATGGAAAAGGAAAACAAGTAACAAGCCTCATGGAGCATAAAATAACATAGAGGTTAAGGCTTTAGATGAATGGAACCAGACTCCTTGGGTTCAAATTTCATTCTATTCCTGTTTGACCTTGGATAATTTTCCTAACCACTCTGTATTGTGATATCCTTCTCTATAAAATGAAATAACAACAGCACCTATTGTATTAACATGTAATGGAGATTAAGTCAGTCAATATATGTAAATTACATAAAACACCTACTAAGTGTTACATAAATATAGTGACCATCTAATTGATCACCCAAACTGGGATGCATTTGAAGATGAAAAGGGGCATAATGAATAATTCTGCTAGGACAAGAGGTGTAATATAACCTGTTATAGGTGTTATAACCTATAACAAGAGGTGTAATAATACCAATTATTTGGTATTATTATTTTTAAATTTTGCTTGAAAGCAAACTTAGATTTTCAAGAAATCAGGCCTTCTGCAGATAGCATACTCACTGATATAAACTCCCCCCCACTTATACAACTGCAAAATGTGATAACACACACACACACACACACACACACACACACACACGCACACACACATCCCTGTGTGATAGGACTCCAGAAGAATGAATTCAGTTGGCTCACAGGAGCACACATTGAACTGTATATGCAAGGTGTATGATAGATGCCTTTCCACGTGACTTATATGTGTTTTTGCATTTAACCCTCACAACAACCCTCTGAGATAGACATCATTATTGTCTCTGAGATACAGGAAAGTTAAGTTGCTTGCCCAGAGTTTCACTGCTAGTAAGTGGAGGAGCAAAGGTTCAAACTTCAGAGCCCATGTTCACAACTTTTATTAAATTCTGACCTCATGACCATTACCAGGAAGACATGTGACTCTGAACACATCTTATATTAATGCTAAATAACATCTAATACATGGATAACAAAAGCATCTAAAGGCAGAATGCCATAAAACCCTACTTTTGTTGAACTGACTTACAGGTCTGATGTGGATTTAAAAAAAAATGTTGTGTTGATGAGTGTTTATATACTGTTTGTGTCAGTCAGAAATAGAAGCAAGTTGTTAGTATCAGGACCAAAGCCAGGTAAATTAAAGATGCTGGCAATAACTAAAAGCTCAAGATGAATTACACCTTAAAGAATTACACCAATTCTTTAAGGCACATTGGGTTATTTATGGAAATATTTCCAGTTTGGTTCTCAAGGCACTAAACTCTACATAAGCTATCAAATAAACAAATATAACAAAGCATAATCTTTGTTCAGTGCTATCTGAGAAATTTTTTTTTCAGATGGGCAAGACTTTGACATCAGATTATATAGTCTATTGTTTTATAACCGATTTGTACTATAAAGGCTTATAATAAAAGGTGTAGAGTTAGATAAAAATTTTAGCTCATTAAATGGCTTGAAATAGTGGATGTAGAACCACTTTTTTAGTGAAATATTATCCTTCAGTCCAGTGCCTACCACAGACAGAATCAGAACTGTTCCAAATGAAGAGGAAGGGGTGTAGGCCCAGAACTGCAGCAACTAGGTTTCCTTTTCACCTGTGTACTTAGATAGCCCCCAAGGCACCTGCATTACATGGCTAGGAGTCCCCATGACACAGTTTGAAAGTAGAACCCATGAAAATGTGTGGAAATAAAATAAAACTTCAACTAAAAGATTATAAAATTGGATGGGGGCATGGGCTAAAATGAGTGATGGATATTAAAGAGGGCACTTGTTCGAATGAGCACTGGGCATTGTATGTGTCAGGGTTCTACTCCTGAAACCAATACTACACTATATGTTAACTAACTTGAATTTAAATTAAAAGACTAAAATTATAAAAGAATAAAATTAAAATTTAAGGAGATAAAATTTTAACTGACTATATTTATGACTGTATCTCACTGGATTTCTACATATTCCCAAATGAAAGCTCTGTGTTGCTATATAAAGAATCAAATTACATCCATGAAAAACAATAACACACAAAACCCCCAAGACTTTTGTTAGCTTAACTTCTTTTGAAGAAATGATATTACTATATCACTTGATAAATATTATTGAAGCTAATCTTTAATATCACCAAGGTATCAGATCTCCATCTGCATTTTATCAAATCAGTGGAAAATCAAACAAGAAGCTTAGCTAGAAATCCTATGGAAGTACAATTCCACTGCTGACTCTTCATAGACTGAACAGTGGGACTTTTACAGCCTTCTTAGACTTTGGTTTCCTAGTATAAACATAGTAGATCATATATATTCTTCATTTAAAAGTTACTAAGAGTTCTTATGGTTTTCAAAGAAAGTGATTATTTAACATGACTTTGAGTCAACTCATGTATCAAGTTTTTAAAAGGCTTAAAAATGAATCCAATTATGACTGTTTTTGAAATTTTATGAAGAGCATGTGGAGATGGTGCAAATTTAGGGGGACAGAAAGATTCTTTCTTTAGTTGTACTCACAGTGAAGATCACAGCTATGATAAGATTAATATACAGGAAATCAAAATATTGTACCAGATTGATGTTAGGAACTCAGTGGGATGCCTTGTTATCTTCAGAATTGTGGTTAAGCATCTGCAGCTGAGAACAAAAGACTAATATTTCACATTTTGAGTTGAGAGAAACTCAAAAGTGCTGCCACTTTCCAGCCATGTGCAAACTAACTTCTGCTCAGCTTTGTCACATAAATTTATAATTGTAGATGTGAAATTATGATACTTTATCTCTCTTTCTGGGCCAATTTTGCCAGAGTTGTTAGGCAAATTGAATGTAGCAGCAATTTTACCAAATAGCATTTATTCTAGCATAGAGGAATTGTTCAACAATAGGAAAAATTTTTATGTATTCAGCACATTAATAGATAAAATGTGATAAAAATATACCACCATCTCAACAAATGTAAAAAAAGGCATTCAATAAAATTCAATATTCTTTCATAATAAAAGCTGTTTATCAAACTATTAGTAAACATAAAGAATGGAAAAGATATATGATTGGTCTTCCTCAAAATCACTGGTATCACCAATATTACTTATGTTGTATTGGTGGTTTTAATAATTATAATAAGATAAGAAAAGGACATAAGAGATGTACAAATTACACATAAAAAGAAAAAACCGCAATTTTATAGATGAAATTTCACAAAAATATGCAGAGGTGCCTCCAGTTAAATTGTTATGGTGGGGATAAGATTTATATGTAAAATCCATAATGTTCCTATGTGACAACAATAAATGCTTTGAAAATCTTATAGAAATTTTTTTTTCAACGTTTTTTATTTTTTTTTTTTATTTTTGGGACAGAGAGAGACAGAGCATGAACGGGGGAGGGGCAGAGAGAGAGGGAGACACAGAATCGGAAACAGGCTCCAGGCTCCGAGCCATCAGCCCAGAGCCTGACGCGGGGCTCGAACTCACGGACCGCGAGATCGTGACCTGGCTGAAGTCGGACGCTTAACCGACTGCGCCATCCAGGCGCCCCTTTTTTTTTTTTTTTTCAACGTTTTTTATTTTTATTTTTTTATTTTTGAAAATCTTATAGAAATTTTAAAAAAGCATTTACTATATAACAAAACATAAGAATACTGTATATAAATTGAAAACAGTTATTTAAGTTTTACATGGGTAAATTTTATAAAATAGTTTTGAAACATTTACAAGGAGCCTTGATTAAATGAAGATGTGTGTTTTGTTCATAGGCAGGAGGATTTAACATCATAAAGATTTCATTTTTTCCAAATTTATCCATAAATTCAATGAGATTTATATAAAAGTTTCAGCAGTGTTTTTCATGGGATTTGAGAAATTGATTCTAAAATAAATATGAAAGAGCATAAGTCCAAAAAGAACAGAGTTGATGCTGAAGAGGAAGGGGGAGGAAGACACATATGCAGTGCTAGTTATCAAGAGTTACTTATATACTTACAGAATTTTTATATACTTATGTATGTACAGAAGCTATATACATATGGTGTTATCCCAGGAAAGGGCAAATACATCAAAAGGACAAAGGAGAAAGCAGAAACAAACAAACGAAAAACCAAAACCACATAGACCTTATATTTGTGGGATTTCAGTTCATGAGAGATGTCTCATTACTATATGTCAAACTATAATAAATGATGATGAAACTAGTGCCTATCTGAATGTGAAAAAAACATGCATGTATTCAATTCTATTTAACTAAAGACCTTACAAACTTTTCGAAAAATATAAAGAACATCTTCATTGCACTGAGGTAGAGAAGTTACCTTAAACAAGTAACCAAAAAAAGAATGAATCCTAAAGGAAAAAAAAAATATTGATACATTTAACTATATTGAAATTATAAAGTTCTAAACAACAAAAGATACAATAAACAAGAATGAGAGAAGATGTTTATGACATAGTGAACAAAAGATTAATATCTAGAATACACACAGAACTCCTACAAATCAATAGGATAAAGACAACCCAATACAAAAAGATAATTATGGAGGGGTACCTGCTTGCTTTGTTGGATTAAATACTAATGATTAAGCTCACATACTGTGAACAAATAAATGGTTTACCTTCCTTTAAAAAGGTATAGGGCACCTGGGTGGCTCAGTTGGTTAAGCATCCGACTTTGGTTCAGGTCATCATCTTGCGGTTGGTGAGTTTGAGCACCACATTGGGCTCTGTGCTGACAGCTCAGAGCCTGGAGCCTGCTTCAGATTCTGTGTCTCCCTCTCTCTGCTCCTCCCCTGCTTGTTCTCTCTCTCTCTCTCTCTCTCTCTGTCTCTCTCTCTCAAAAATAAATATTAAAATTTTTTTTATTTTTTTAAAATTAAAGAAGCTATCTTTAGAAGACATGGAAAAGATATTGCATATCTGAAATAGCCTTTTTTTCCCCACTTCCATCTCAGAATCCTACAACTATATTTTTTGGAAGAGTCAAAGAAGTCAACTTGAAGGATGGGAATTTGAGTGTCATTCTTTTAGATAGTACAGCAATCTTTATATCTCCTCTGGGTGTGTGAAGCACAGGTAATACTAAAAAAGTTATAAGATGCATTGGATTACATTTAGCCTAAGAATATGCTCATTAAAATTTAACAGATACATCTGAGCATGTTTAATTTATTTATAATAGCTAATCACTGCTAATTTGGTTTATAGTTCCAACCTGTTCTCCACACAAACCCCTTTTAAGGCCCATAACAATGGGTAAAGTACATGAAGAGGCAGTTCAAGAAAGAGGAAATTTAAATAGCTAGTCAACTTTGCAAAGTTTAGTAATAAGTAAAATGCAAATTAAAATAATAATGAAATACAATGCCATAGCATTTAATAAGCAACCGTTTTAAGATCTGAAAATTCTAAATGTTTGCAATCCGAAAATACCAAGTGAGGACTTAAAAAATCGGAGTCTTATTCGGTGATGGTGGGAGTGTACATTTGGAAAGCATTTTGACAACAGCAGTATTATTAAAAATGCACTCACCTGACAAGCTGTCAGTTCCACTTCTTGGTAAACACCACAGAGAATCTTTTGATGTGTGCATGAGGAGACAGTTAAGAGGAGCATTGACTTTAATAGTGAAGACTGGAAGAGATCTAAATACACATCGATAGAGGAGTGAATAAATAAATTGTGGTATATTTAGCTAATGAAATAGGTTATTGTAATCAAAAGAAGGGAGCTATATGTAAGTATTGGCACTGATAAAGCAAAAAAAAAAAAATCTAATGAGTATAAAGTAAGAAGCACATATATACTGTGGTAAAACAGTCCTATACATTGGAACTGGTTATCTCTGTTTCCATGGAAAGAAGAAATAGGATGGAAAGGATTTATACCAAATATAAGATAGAGATTTTCTGTGGGGTTAGAGGGAGGGAAATGTAGCAAGGTAGGCATACAATGAAATTTTCAACTAATGTGTTATTTTCAAATAATGAGTTATTTCCAACTAATGAATCACTAAACTCTACTCCTGAAACTAATATTATAATATATGTTAACTAACTGGAATTTAAATAAAAACTTGGAAAAAAAAGTTAAAAAAATAAATGTCCTCATATAAATCTATTAAAAAAAGAAACAAAAGAATAATTAAAAAAACACCTTACGGCTTTCTTTGCTCTGTTTCTTAAATTCCATATATAAGTGAAATCATATGGTATTTGTCTTTCTTGGGCTGGCTTATTTTGCTTAGCATTATACTCTAGCTCCATCCATGTTGTTGCAAATGGCAAGATTTCATTTTTTTTATGGCTGAATAATATTCCATCATACAATAAAACTTTGGTCTGCAAGCATAATTTGTTCCATAAACATGCTTGTAATCCAAAGCACTTGTATATATCAAAGTGAATATTCCCATAAGAAATAATGAACACTCAGACAATTCATTCAACAACCCAAAAATATTCATATAAAAATGATTGCAATATTGTAATATAATATAAAATAATAAAGAAAATACAAAATATAAAGAAAAAATAAATAAACTAACCTGCACTTATCTTTGAAAACATTTGTGGCTGGTGTTAGGGACACAAGATAGAGGAGGGTTGTGTGGGACAACTTTCGCTTTCACTAATGGAATCATTACTATTTATTGGCTCAGTGGAATCCTTTTCTTTTTTTGTAACTTTAACAAGGAACCTACCCAAAGACACTTGCTTTTGCCTCCTTTTGAGGATTTCGCGGAAATGTGACATTGCATTGTCGTTAAACAGATTCATTGCTTGTGCTGCTACAACCTTATTCGGGTGGTGCTTTTCTATAAAATTTTGCGGTTTCCTACATTTTACACATCTCCCTAATCTCATTTGAAGGGGATTCCTGCACCGTTTTCTCCTCCTCTTATGCAGATGAGATGCAGATATAGACTTCCTATAAAATCTTGCAATTTTGGCCGCTCACATACTATGTTCATATTTCTCAATGATTTCCTTCCTAACTTCCACTGTAATCATCTCCTTCTTACTGCCTTTCTTTTTCAACCTTTTTCTGCTTGGGGGCCATCGTATACTCTTGCACGGCTGTTGACTACAGTATAGTATTAATAAAATCTTGTCCTCTGCCCCGAACCCACTCACATTCTGTCTCTGTCTCTCTCAAAAATAAATAAAACATTAAAAAAAAATTTTAAAAATTAGGGCGCCTGGGTGGCTCAGTTGGTTGAGCATCCGACTTCAGCTCAAGTCATGATCTCACAGCTCGTGGGTTCGAGCCCTGCGTCGGGCTCTGTGCTGATAGCTCAGAGCCTGGAGCCTGCTTCAGATTCTGTGTCTCCCTCTCTCTCTGCCCCTAACCCATTCGCATTCTGTCTCTGTCTCTCTCAAAAATAAAGAAAACATTAAATAAAATTTAAAATCTTGTCATATGGTATATTTAATGTAACTGGCAATAAGGCAGCAGAGGAAAGGGTCTATATCTGCAGGCAGCCTGACCTAGAATGAAACAAAGCATTCCTAAGCTTTCTCTTATATGGAAAAGCAAAAGACTGTCCATAGGTGCTTTGAAGTGACAAAGAATACACTAGTGCCAGTTATGAGTACCTTCCAACATTCTGAAAAATCACTGATTTTTCAGTGGGGCCTGAGACCAAGCATCCAAGCATGGGTGATGATCACCCTCAATCCCTCAGTGAGAGAGAGAGAGAGAGAGAGAGAGAACCATTGGCTCAGTTGTGATCATGTGACATTTGGTGTCATGTACTACTTGTATTGCAAGACATCTCTCATTTATCAAGTTAAAATTTATTAGAAATGTTTGCTCATCTTGAGGAACACTCGCGGAACAAGTATACTCACAATCCAAGGTTTTACTGTGTATATATGTATACACTGTGTATATATATACACACACACACAAATATATATATGTACACACACACACATACACACACACACACACACACACACACACACACAAACTACATCTTCTTTATCCATCCATCTACCAAAAAAACAGACTCTTAGCTATAGAAAACAAACAGATGGTTACCAGAGGGGAAGTGGATGGGGAGATGGGTGAAATAGGTGAAGGCGACTAAGAGTACACTTATCTTGATGAGCACTAAGTAATACATGGAATTGTTGAATTACCATATTGTAAACCTGAAACTAGTATAACACTGTATGCTAATTATACTTGAATTTAAAAAAGAGACATCAACAAACCTAAGTAAACATATTCAACTATTAGCACTTGTTAACTGTATATGGTGGATACATGGGTGTTTGTTATTTTATTCTCTGTATTTTTACCTATTAAGGATCAGTAAAGAATAATATGTATATAGTATAAGGAACCAGCCTATCTCTGTAAGTAAACTGTGGAGTGCCCTGCTTCACCTAACAACTAGCAACACACTTTTTACAGAATATATCCTAAACAGCCATTGTGTTTTCCTCCCTGATTCATTTCAGAGGAAGAAATTACTTACAGTGGTCAGTCCGTAACAAAGAATGAAGGTGCTGGTCCCAGAATGGTTTTTTTTATTTAACATATCAGCACTATGTGATTTTTCACATTTAAATATTAAACAAAAAAAGTATTTTTTTTATGGCTGGGTTAAGCTGTGAAAATAAATATATGACCTCATTATAATAAGTACAATAGTTTCCAAAAGAATTATGAAGGAAGAAAACAGTGAACAAAATATTTTTATATTTATAGATATGGGATCCTCAAAGATTATGAATAAATCAGGGCCAATTTTCATTTCTGAACATTTATAGAGTATCTTAAGATGTTAAATTTTCTGTATTATGTTATCCTTAGTGTTGTGCATGGATTCCTATACTTGATAAGTTGATATTAATGGACATTAAAATGAAATGTTCAAATCTAATAAGTTAATACAAAAAGTTTTCTTGTCTCTCAGGCTCTATTTAGTTTTTCAGGTCTAATTAAAGTCCAGAATAAAATATTCAAAGCATATGGTGTCTTAGAGTAAGTCTTGACAGCAGGACAATTGTCAGTTTATTTTAAAAGAAATCAAAAGGAAGAGAAACAAAACCATTTTGCAATGTACTAATGATCTTATGATTAAATTGTTCCATGTTTCAAAAAAACATTTGATGTACTGAGTAATCTATTGTGTAATAGAAAGTACTTTCCAAATATCACAGTATTTTAATTAAGACTTTTTGTGTTCTTTCCTTCACACACATTACAGAGAATTTTATGTCCTTGCATTCTCTCTTGGACCCAGCTCTGTTGTGCTTTGAGAATGGTTATTTCCAGTAGTACTGAGAGTAACATGCCTTGATAAGCCAAAATCTCAAAAGATAATTTCTTGAGACTTTGTTCAAAATAAGGATTTTATAATCTTGAATGATGGCCAACAATCTCAACAAGCTCTCTTTGGAGAGCTGCTCATGGACTTCCCCTAACACTTGTTGCTTTGTCAATGACAAAGAATTGAACCTCTAGGGACAACCCAGTTGTATCTTCTGCACTGATGTGACATTTACATGAGGGGCACTTACAACTTTAATTTCCCAGTCTTGAAGGATAACTTCATGATATCAGAAGCTAACTTGAAGCCTAGAAGGTGATAATCTTATTTTCTGCTAATGGATTAATGTGTCTTTTGCTACTTTTAATTGTTCAGCTTTTATCTTACTTTGGTAATCATTGTTGGGGCTTGGATCTTCACAAAGTCAATGATTTTCCACTTTCTGAGGGACCCTGGCCAAACATCCACAGCCAAAAGCACTTAGAGATGAAGAGAGGTGAAGGATAAGGATGGCTTCCAAGAGGATAACATTGTATTATAAATAAACAGGGCAACTTTCAAGTTGTTATTCTAAAGATTTAGATAGTTTAGTGTTAAGGGCTACAGAGAGGCTTGCCCTATCTTAGTAATATGCTGAGACCAATTTATTCTCAGGGGTGTTCCCTATATCTCAACTCCTTGTGCCAAGATCAAGTTGTTTCTTCTTATGCAGGGTGAACTAGTTCAATGACTCATCTCAATCCTCAAGTAAACAAATGTAACCATTTCTTTTTAGTCTTTCTTAGATTCTGATGTTGGATGAAATGAGAAGGAAGCACTGCTAATAAAAAATGCACATTTTGTCGTTGTGAATATTTGCTGACTCTGAGAGAGAGAGACAAGGAAGGAGGTAAAGACACAAAGAGACAAGGGAGTAGATCTTAAAAGTTTTCATCACGAGAAAAAATCCTGTAACTATGTGTGGTGATAGATGTTAACTAGACTTTTTGTGGTGATCATATGTTATATACCTGAAACTAATATGTTACATGTGAAGTATATCTCAATAAAAAAAGAAAGAAAAAAATATTGAGATAGAGAAACATGAGAGATGAGAGGGAGAGAGGTTGTTGAAAAGATAGAGAGAGTGGAGGTGAGAGGAGGAAAAAGGAGGGCAGGAGAAGGGAGAAGAGGGAAGGGGAGAGACAATGAGAACCTGAGAGACACTTTTTGTGCTTGTGCACACATGTGGACACATCTAAAAGATTCCACAACTTTGTTTGTTTTCCAGTTAAATTGAATGTTTTAGTCTTCATCATGGTTTGTCAGGCATTTTAAGTCTAAGTAGTCAGACCACTTCAGTTGTTTTAACACCCCAAATCCAAATGATTGGACAGCTAAAACAACCCAATTGGGTCAATCATTTAGCAGTCCCAGGGACTGAACAAGTGATTGATGTGGTATATGAGGCAGACTCAAACTGTAATTTGTTACTTCAGAGAAAGAAAGCTAACAAATTCTTTTGGGAAACCCAAGAGGGATTGAATAAACTTGTGTTAAATGATAGGATAACAATATTACATTACTGGGTGGTTAGTCCTAAGAAGAGTCTTCCACACATGGAAGGAAAAAAAAAAAGACTACAAAAGTTAGCCTGCCTAAATATATTCCTAGCTCTGTCTTTCCGAAAGAGACAAATAGCCTCCATATGTTGGGCTTGAGGGAATTAATCACATCCTTTGCCCTCAAAATGGCAGCTGATTGAGAACACAGTAATCAGAAAATTGTAATGTCAGTTTTATTGAAGGTAAACCTAGATTGGTAAATATAAGCCTGAATGTGGCCTATATAGCTTTTTAATATTTCTTTCCAGAATTATGTTTGCATTCACTTGAGTAGTAAGGCCTTCAGAGCAGTAACTTATTCGACCAGCAATGCCTCACCATGTCGAGCCAGGAAGTCCAGGTCAAGGACCCAAGAGGGAGTCTTCCTGTATGTGTGCAGTGACCTGCCATGTTAACCCTGACCATCAGAAAAATATGGCTCAATGAATATGAGACTCTTCATATTCACCAAACCCATTTCTTCTTTGTACTTGGGCACACAGTGAGACCAGATATCCCAACACCCTTGTAGTTAGAGGTGACTGTGAGACAGAGCACTGAGTTCACTTGTCGGTGAAATGAGTTCAGAAATAATTGTACTGCTTCCAGGCCCACCCTATTAAAAACTTCAAACTTCCCAGGGGATATCTGGTCATCAGGACAGGCTTATGAACTGCTAAAACATCAATGGAAACATATTGGTATGGATAATGTTATATATAAGATGCCCTTTCAGAGATAGTGCTGTAAGTGGCTGGAAAGAAAAAAAAAAAATGGAAGGTGAGACCCCTCCATGGCTCACATTAGCTCCAAACCATCTTGGCAAAGCGGGTGGCCCAGGTTAACCACAATGCTGAGGATTGACTAGCAGGGCATTGCTCAGTTACTCAACAGCAAGGTGAAGGCCACAGCTGCCATTAACTACCTTCTTTCTTTGATTCTACCATGTGCAATGCTCAGTCTCTCTTATAAATAAATATGTATTTATTGACTCTCCAAATATTTATTTAGCACTTACCTTGGCAGACCCTGAGTGCTGGGAATACAGCTGCAGATGAGAAAATGTCCTTGTTTTTGTGGGGCCTACATTCTGGTATAAAGAGGCATATTATGAGTAAAACAAACAAAAAAATCCTTTAGATATTGATATGTGCTATGAAATGAAGTGATGGGCAACAAAATAGGTTTGGTGGGATAAAGAGAGATGGTGGAGGGGGGTGGGAAGGATGGGAACAGGGTGGACCATTCAGCCACAGAGTGTTAGCAAGGGCTTCTCTGAAGACATCCCATCAGAACCAAGGCCTAAGGGATAAAAGAGCTGTTACAACATGGAGACATAAAGGAATAACATTCCAGGGTGAGGGAGTGTAAGTTCAATGGCTGACATGGGCATGAGCTTGGCAGAGACAACAGACAGAAGGCACGCATGATTGGAATGTGAGGGGAAAAGAAGTGCATTTGGAGATGCACTCAGGGTCCTGAAGGTGTAAGGTTTTCAGTCTTTGTGGGGAGATAATACAATCTCCCTAAAATCCAGAATTAAATACATAATTCTAATGGCAATGGGGAACATTTGGAGAGTTCGAATGTAGAATAATTGAAAAATGTCATTTTCAAAGTGCACCAAAGCAGCCTATGGAGAGCTGCTTCACATCTCAGTCTAACAATGTCTGCAGATTCCCACACTTGACTCACAGGAAAAAGGGTGCAGGAATCTAGCCCTGGCCTTACATGTATTCATCAGTGGAAAGAAACTCTTATCACAACTTTGAACTATGGCAGGGTGACTACAAAATCTAAGATCATACTTTTCTAAAGAGTTTCAAATAATTGAATGGTGTTAGGAATAAATGTCTGGTTTTTGAAAATAATCTGCTTTAAGAGCCCACCAAATAAACCCAAATGACTCAAGTGACATTCAATACTCTGTATTAAATGGCCAAACAATTTCCTTTTAAGACAAAACACTTTAATGATCCACAGAAAGCAATCACATACACTTAACATCCAAAAGAAGACAGTCTATGGTTAGGGAGCTAAGTCCTAATGACACAGTGTGGTAGAGAAATAAACTATGAGTTATCTGACAAAAAAGACTTGCTGTTAGGATAAAACACAAAGAAATACAAAGTAAGGAGGAAGATTAATAAAACAGCAATGTAAGCTTCCAATTAATCAAATATCACTTGACTTTGAGGAACTGGGAGAACTGTCAACACTTGTGAGGATAGAATGCCAAAAAGAATTTATAACCATTCAATCTCTTTGTCTCTGAGAAAGCAATGTTGTCTGGGACAAGCACGTTTAATAGGTCTTACATGAGCAGCTTCTTATCAAGTCTAGAAAAATTGCTTTTCAAATCTCCAAGATTGAGATGTCTTTGTATTTCTTCTCCAGTGAATGGTCTAGGGGAGAGGAGTACAGGAGAATCTAAAGGATAAGAAAAATAAGCCCCAAGTGTTACACCCAAAAATTCAATAAAAAAATGCATAGGGATATGGCTGCTCCAAATTAGGTTGGGTTGAGGGTTGTGCTAAAAATATAATTGAGTTATTTGAGCTATTAATAGCTTAAATATAAACGGGTTTGCTCCATGAATTTTTAGGGAGGGGTCTTATTTTTCTGTAAAGCTGTATCTACAGGACAGAATGTCACCTAGTATGTGTTAAGCCCTTGTGGGCATAGGTCTCTTTTTTTTCCATCTTGTTCATGTAATACTCTGATATATATCCATTGCCTGGCACATGGAGAATTTAATAATTACTTATTGAAATAAATGTTAGAATAAGTTAAAAATACGAGTCTGTCCTCTGCCCTTAAAAATTTGGAAATAATAATGTCATAATGCAGAAAAACAAAACAAAACAAAATAACAGCAATAAAAACAACAACAAACAAACCAGGCTAACTTTAGTCAGTACATTTGCTTTGTTGGTGCTGGAGGTGGAGGTGGAGGATCATGCAGGCAGTTGACAAATGCATGAATTGGAGAGCTATGGAATGGACAGTTCCTGCTCATCCTCTACTTTTCAGGAGGTAGAGATGAAGGCAGAGACATTACAGGAGAGGTCAAAACATGAACAGAGGTAAAATGTTGGGAAAATATGATATATTTGGGGGAAAATTTGAGTCCAGTTCAGGTGAAGAATAGAGTGTCATAGCAGAGACAGGTTGGTATAGTGGGAAGAACAAGAACTTGTGAGTCACATAAAATCCTAGCACTGCTGGCACTTTGGGAAAACAACATTTATGGTCATCAGTTTCCTCATTCTAAAGGAGAGATGTCCATGTTCTCTTTTTCTGTGTTCTTCTAAACCATTAATAAATGCTTGCATTCTATTGAAGCCTTACTATGTGTTCAACACTGCTGGAAGCACATTAATTCTATTAATCTGAACACCTGTGTGAAGCACTTGACACTAATTACCTTATTCAACCCTCAGAATAATTCTATGATGAAAGAGTTGTGAGGGTAAAATGGAAAAGCATAATGTGTGCTTGGCTTATAGTACATTCCCAGATACATGTGCTTTTTTATCCTTCCCATCTCTTTTCTTGTAAATAAATTGTGGGAGCTAAGCCTGGAAAAGAAACTTAGCCAAACTGTAGAGGAGCCTTGCTGTTAGTACTTTATTTAGCCAAAAATTTTTGGTCTTTGAAGGTTTTGGAGCTGGGAAGTGACATGTGTATACTTGTGATTTCCCTTTACCAGCAATCAGCTACTGATGGTTGGATTTTCTTCTCATAGCTTAATGAACTTTTTGAAAGATTAAATTTTCAATGCAAGTTGCAAAATTATCAGACATTCTTCTTTCAGAGGAAAGAACCATTCCATGGATGAACAGAGCTCTCATAGCATCATTGAGATCTGCTTGTTAACATGTCAAGTCCACTTATCCACAGTGACAGAGACAGTGGGGCCAAAAGTATTACCCCTGACTTTCATTCTATTTTGCCTTGAGAAATATTGGGACACCTTCACTAGCTATCGCCTACCCCATTCAGTTAAACAGTTTTATTTGATTTTCCCCCCCCTGGCTATCAAATGTCTACTTAAACCCTCTTTAAACAGCTCTGCTATTTTTCTAGATGGTATCAATTAGTTTTGA
Organism: Panthera leo; assembly: GCF_018350215.1. Classification (NCBI taxonomy): domain Eukaryota; kingdom Metazoa; phylum Chordata; class Mammalia; order Carnivora; family Felidae; genus Panthera; species Panthera leo. Next base: position 115,938,738 of record NC_056682.1, on the reverse strand, counting down.
TAATTTACTGCCAGATGAATTTTAGTCTCTTTCACCCAAGCAGAGACCACTGGACAGACATTTCAAAATCTCTCAAAATGTCTCACACATCTTTTTTATTTCAACCTTTTATCTTTTATATGTGTACAAACCACTGACTAAAAAAAGATAGTAAAATAAAATATAACAATAATAATAATAATAGTAGTAATAATAATGCAAAAAGAATACCATCATCCTAGGCTAAACCTCTTCATAAATATAAATACTATAGTACTTATAGATTCCCACATTAAAAAAAAAGTGTACCTCTTAAAGAATTTGCTTATTCTCATTACCACTTATAATATTTAATCTGAGGATTATAAACTCAAGATTAAAATTATATATATATTATTATATATATTATATATTATATTATATTATTACATTACATTCATTAATTATATTATATTATATTATATTATGTATACTATATATAGTATATATTATTATATATATTTTTTTTATATGAAAAAAATGCCTTGATCTCATTCCTCAAGATCCTTGCTTCTACAGACAGAGTAGGGTCTCTTTCAAAAGTAATACATAGATAGTCACCATGGGTAATGCATGTGTTCCCAAACATTGTTTCCATAAGACAGTCTGCACTAGTGGTAGTGAAGAGGCACATAATCTAAGATTTCAGTCCACACAAGCAGGAGGCAATGAGATCTGATGGAAAACACTGGACTCTCCATGCCCAGAGCTCATTCATTTGTTTATTATCTCACTCTGTTGTAAGCTCCATGAAGACATAGACCATTTCTGAACCTGTGGCCCTTAATACAGTGCTTAGCACACAGAAGATACTCATGCTAATATGTGGTTGTATGTAGAATAAGTTTGAGTCAAGGGATCAATATTTTGGTCCAGTGTTTCTCAAACTAACTGTGCAGAACTAGGTTGTTTTTTTGACTTTCCAACCTGTCTTAGGTTGATTATTTCGTAAGATATAAAAAAGTGAATTACTAGAAAATAAAATGTAAGGACAAAAAAAAGCTCTGATTTTTAATTATGAGATGGATTAGAGATTTAAAACTGCTCTATCAAATTGCCACAACATTTCTAAGCACTTTTTCTTAAATTCTTACTTCTTTTGTTGAGAACGAGAAAATTTATGAACCAGTTGCTATCAGAGAACCACATTTTGAATAGCACTTTTTGGTACTTAATATCCACTAACTAAACTTGGTGAATCTGTTTTAAACCCTTTGAGGTCTGTTTGGTCATTGGTAAAATGGGGAACAGAGCTGATTTCCCCAAGGCTGGTACCTGGATATGTTCTACCTTGTTCTTATATCCCTGGAAGGTCTAATCAGCACTTCTAAAGGAGGGGTATCTAACTATGGTGAACGAATGTCAGGCTCAAGGTTCCCTTTCACCATCTCCTAATCTGACATAGATCCATTAGCCTTTGTCCTAGGGCCAAGGCTACTATAACCCTGAAACTGACCATTCACTGGACTGAACTTTGAACACTGATAAAAAATTTTAGCATAGTAGTGATCTCCACCTCCCTGAAATATTTTATATTCCCAGTTCTGTTTTATATTATCTTTGTAGCACTTAGTAACAGCATAGTTTGTATTATGTTTCATTTATTTATGATCTGCTTAAATATAAGTTCTGTCAGAGCTAAATTTTAATCCTTTTTGTTCATTACTGTGAAAAAATCCATTAAACTGTTCTTGACACAAGGTAGACAGAAAATAAATATGGCGCCTGGGTGGCTCAGTCCTTAAGCATCTGACTTTAGCTCAGGTCATGATCTCACAGTCTGTGAGCACAAGCCTTGCTGCAGGTGAGCTAGAGCCCTGCTTCAGGTGAACATGAACCCCGCTTTGGGTAAAAGCCCTGCTTCAGGTGAACTCAAGCCCCACTTGAGATGAACACATGCCCCGCTTTGGGTGAGCTCCATTTCTCTGCCCTTCGTGGGATTCTCTATCTTTCTCTGACCCTCACTCACTTGCACCCTCTCTCTCTCTCAAAAAAAAATGAATAACTGAATATTAACTCATTTATATTGTCTCAATTATTTAATGTGAAGAAAAATTCTTGTGTGTCCACTAATTTAAGAATTTGGAGTTTTACTATAGATTTAGTGGAAGACTCAATATTTGAGGTAATTTGAAAACAACCCTGAAGCTTTTACAGCTTGGCTATTTATAATTCTAGGTGTATGTTTTCCCCTCATATATCAAAGAGGCTTTTAATGCAGGTCAAATTCAAAGTTCCCTTTCAAAAGCATAGTATGGACTCATTTGAGTACAAAAAAATAAATACATATCAAGGCTATTTTTTTATTTATTTTTGAGAGGCAGAGAGACAGAGCATGAGTGGGGAAGGGACAGAGAGAGAGAGGGAGACACAGAATCCAGGCTCCAGGCTTTGAGCTGTCAGCACAGAGTCCAACACAGGGCTTGAGCCCATGAACTGTGAAATAGGCCTCAAGCCTATTTTTTATTTAAAAAGCATGGTTTAAAAATATTTGGGTAAGTCACAAATGAATAAGTGGAATCGTTTCTCATTTTCTAAGAAAATTTTACCTTTAAACTTAAAAATGAGCATGAGAGGGGGCCTAGGTGGCTCAGTCATTTAAGCATCTGACTTCAGCTTAGGTCATGATCTCATGGTTCATGAGTTCGAGCCCCGCATCAGGCTCTATGTGGACAGCTCAGAGCCTGGAGCCTACTTTGGATTCTGTGTCTCCTTCTCTCTCTGCCCTTCCTGGCTCACGCTCTCTCTCTCTCTCTTTCTCTCTCTCTCAAAAATAAATAAACATTGAAAAAAAATTTTTAATGAGAATGAGAAATTTCAGGACTAAGGATATATGTATATTATATGTTATATAATATATAATATACATATTTTTTTATGAGAAAAACTCAAATACCTGTTTTCAGGTACTTATTCAATTTTTTCTCAACTGCAATTACACCATGACAATATAGTAGTGTCAGCAATAATACCAAACTGAATTTTATAGTATGTTGGGAAAAAGCCCCAAATATTTTTATTTATGTTAAGCAGTCTTTACTTTTCCTTTCAGGAAATTCAAACAATGCAACTCAATAAAACACAAATCTATCTTATGATGTTACTCACTACAGAGAAAAAAGGAATGCAAATATATTTAAATGTATACAAACTTTTATATTTAATTTTTGGCCACATGTGCCCTAATAATTAAAAAAACCCCACATACACAAAGTTTCCATATGTTTTCTGTCTTTTCCTGCTCCCATTTTGGCCAGTCAACTTTTTAAATTTGTTTTTCCCCTCTATTACCTAATTGTTTCATTTCAGTATTTACATTTTCAATACAGTTTTATAGTTAGCTATACTTTCAACTTTTCCACAGAAGGACAATTTGTTTTATATGCCCATTTTAAAGTTTCAAAGTTAAACATTGAAAGGTAGGGGGTGGGTGGGACAATGTGTTCCCTCTTCCAGTATTTCTGCCCACATGCACCCAAGGAGTAGAAACTGTATTAAAAAGTGGAACTTGGGCACCTGGGTGACTCAGTTGGTTGAGCGTCTGACTTCAGCTCAGGTCACGATTTCACAGTTTGTGGGTTCAAGCCCTGCGTCAGGCTCTGTGCTGACAGCTCAGAGCCTGGAGCCTGCTTCGGATTGTGTGTCTCCCTCTCTCTATGCCACTCTCCCATTCATGCTCTGTCTCTCTGTCTCTCAAAAATAAAATAAACATTTAGGGGCGCCTGGGTGGCTCAGTCGGTTAAGCGGCCGACTTCGGCCCAGGTCATGATCTCGCGGTCTGTGAGTTCGAGCCCCGCATCGGGCTCTGTGCTGACAGCTCAGAGCCTGGAGCCTGTTTCAGATTCTGTGTCTCCCTCTCTCTGACCCTCCCCCGTTCATGCTTTGTCTCTCTCTGTCTCAAAAAATAAATAAACGCTAAAAAAAATAAAAAATAAAAATAAAATAAAATAAACATTTTAAAAAAAAAGTGAAACTTAACCTTTCTTCCATTTGTTTATCACACCACCCAGCAAGAATACTGACATAATTGATTGGTGAAACTGAGAAGAGAGTCATTTGCACTTGTTTGGCTTAAATATAGTTCCTCTTCTCCTCTTTGAGATCTGTTTGTCTTGAGGAAGTGTGTGTTTCTTCCTAGGCTCCTCCATGAGGTAAAAGTCCCTTGTTCAAGGCATCTGACCAGGAGAGGGCATTTCAGAGCCTTCACTGAAGGCCCACATTTCTGAGGTCCCAGCTCCAGGGCCTAACAGGTACAGGAGAGATTCTGGAGAAGTGTTTCTGTTCTGAAGACCTCAACTCTCCTTTAGAGGAAAAGTTCTGATCTGTATGTAGATCAGGGAGAAGGGAGTTAAGAAAATACTTCCAGTCATAGATCAAGCTGCATGCTTTAATCCAATATTACCAATAATAAAACCAATATTTCAACAAGATTTAAATGTCTTTTTGACTAAACATGTATCTGACTGATCACTCTATGTATTCTCAGTGCATTCAGCACATGGAGAAGAATGTGGAGTTAGTTGGGATGAATAATCATTCTCATATCAGAACAGTGGGTAGAATTTGGGTAGGTGAATATAAGAAGCAGGGGATGATATGAGTGGAAGGAATAGAAGTGCATAGAATGGTTCTGCAGTATGTGTTTGTGAACAATATGTCCTTTACGGCTGAAGCTTAGGATGCTTTTTGGGCTTTGATGGAAAAAACATATCCACCAAAATATAGACTAATGTTAGTTTATATTCTTTGCAAGAAAAGACCATGGAAGATTTTGAATTGACAGAGCCAGTTACTAAAAGGTATATATATAAATTGTGTGAAGGAGAGTCTGAAGACAGGGATAGGAGTAATGAGAGAGGTTTGGAGGGAAGAAAAACAGGAGAAAATTAGACCAGTCATCCTATGCAGCTTAAGAGCAATAAAAGTCTGCACTGAAGTGGTCATACACACAAGAGATGTATGAGGGATATATTTTAGCAATAGATCAACAAAATTTACCTACTGATTGGTTGTGAAGGGTAAGAGAGAGAAGCAGAATTTGACAAAATTTTAAACCATGTGAATGGATCAACTTAAAGAATATATACCAACCTGGAATCTCTCTGAATCTCCTTATTTAGAGTTGCTTTTGGAGATTCCATTACTTAAGCATGGGTGATTAAATCATTGGCTATTGGCAATTAACTTGATCCCCAGCCTCATTTCCTTTTCTTTTTAATTTTTTTTTCAACGTTTTTTTTTTTTTTTTTTTTTTTATTTAGTTTTGGGACAGAGAGAGACAGAGCATGAACGGGGGAGGGGCAGAGAGAGAGGGAGACACAGAATCGGAAACAGGCTCCAGGCTCCGAGCCATCAGCCCAGAGCCTGACGCGGGGCTCGAACTCACGGACTGAGAGATCGTGACCTGGCTGAAGTCGGACGCTTAACTGACTGCGCCACCCAGGCGCCCCCTCATTTCCTTTTCTAGAGATCTTGCGTGGGGCTGAAAGCAAGTTCCAATCCTCTAATCTCACCAGTCAGTTCCTTTGGTAACCAGCACCCATCATCCAAAAGTCACTTCATTAGCATACATTTATTGTATGTTTGAAAGGGACTTGTGAATAATAAAGAACGATCCCAGGGCACTTGGGTGGCTCAGTCGCTTATGAGTCTGACTCTTGGTTTTGGCCCAGGTCACTATCTCACAGTTTTGTGAGTTCAAGCCCCGCATTGGGCTCTGTGCTGACAGTAAGGAGCCTTTGGGATTCTCTCTCTCCCTCTCTCTCTCTCTGCCCTTCCCCAGCTCAAGCTCTCTCTCAAAAATAAATAAATAAACTTAAAAAAACTGTTTAAAAAATAAAGAATGTTCCCTTCACCCTTGCCACTCAAGAAATTCCAAGGGTTTTTGAAGTTCTGTGCCAAGAAGCAGAGATGAATACCAAATATATATTCTTTTTTTAAAAAATTTTTAATGTTTATTTATTTTTGAAAAAGAGAGAGACAGTCTCTGAAAGAGACAGAGGGAAAGTGGGGGAGGGGCAGAGAGAGACAGAGGCACAGAATCCGAAGCAGGCTCCAGGCTCTGAACTGTCAGCACAGAGCCCCACGTGGAGCCTGAATTAGTTTTTTTTTTAATATAAAAATTTTTAATTATATTTCTTATGTCACAGTAGCACAACCTTCATATGATAATCATATTTTTGGAAGAAGGTGATTTCCATGTGAGGTGCCTGCAACACTGTAGAGAAACCTAGCAAGCTGTTGGAAATGTAGGCTTAGGTGCTCAGTTTGGCAGTCATCTATGGAAAGGTGAGAAGAAAACTATGGAAATGGTTGATACCATCAAGAGAATGTCTGCAAAGTGAGCTGAGAAGAAACATGCTGGTGAGAGGAGCTTAGGGAGTGCCTACATGGAAGGGCCAGGTGGAGCACTCATAATTCCTTGGGGCATTTCTCGTGATTTAGTCCACGAATCACCAAATCACTGCATTAATTATATCTAATGTCGTAGAGGATTTAGAAAAAGTGTTTTTTTTTATTTTTTTTTAATCCCAGAAAACTTACTTGGGATAAAGAAATTATTGGAGATGCATTTATAGTTAATAAACCTTTGCATTTGCAGAATTAGTAGAAGTACATTGAGTTATAAAATTACATCATGACCACTGGGGTGATGGAATGTTGCAATCTGAAAATTGCCATGCCAGTGACAGAATCATTTACTCAGTTTATTATTTCACTGATTAGGTCATGACTCTTTAATTTATCAACTATTTATTGATTTCATACTCTGCTCAAGACAAGAAATCCACAGATTGACGAAAAGTAAGATTTCAAAAGTACTCTCAATCAATAACAATGCAAACTCCTGCATGTTTTTGAAATGTAAAGTTCCTTGAGAAACACCTAACCAAATGTTTGTCTGGCCACAACTCCTTGGATGGAGTATGTATGACATTAATGTAAGGAAGTTAAACTAGGTATTTGGGCTGAATTATGTCCCGCCTGCCCAGATTCATATAGTGAAGCTCCAACCCACAAATGTCGATAAGATTTTCAAGGAAGTGAATGAGGGAGAATGAAGCCCTAGGTGTGAAGCCCTAATTCAGGATAACTGATGTCTTCCTAAGAAGAAAGAGAGACAGCAGGCACTCATGCACACATGGTTGACTATATGAAGAGTATAGTATAAGGAGGCCTCAGAAGAGCCAACCCTGCTCATGTCTTGATCTTGGACTTCTAGCTTCCAGAACTGTGAGAAAATAAATTCCTGTCATTTAATCCACCTAGTATTTTGCTATGGTAGTCCTACCAAACAAGTATACTATGAAACTAGGAACTTACCTTTAAAGAGAGTAGCACTCTAACTGATATTAGAGGGGATTTTTAGGTTGAGGATATGAAACAAATACTGTTTAGATTCTGATAAAATAGACCAGTCTCTTGAAAAATTTAAGCTGAAGTATAGGTTTTGTGGTTCACTGGGTGGAGGAGATGGGCAGCATTGAGCCTCTGACCAGTTACATTAGTTTTGATTGTTGAAGCAGTGGGCAGAAACCAGATTAATATTTAATTGTGAAATATCTTGCCTGTGGTGCATAGAGGAAAAAAAAAGGGGAAGGCCATTAGAAAGACTTTGGCTTCTCTCTTCTGATTTTGTAACCATATCTATGGTGATAGGCAAAGCTATTTTAAAATAATGAACATATAAAATGCAAGCCACCCACATTTATCCTTTCACAAGAACTTGTAAAGATGCCTGAAAAGCACACAAAAATGCTCCTTTTAATATTTTTAGGAGGATAGCTTAAGGTTGTTTTCAAAGTTTCAAGATCCAAATGCAAAAGACTCTACTTCTTTACAAGTGGTTTAATCCCGCGGGTAGTGTGGTTATAATCCAGATGACTCTCTTGAGGGGCACAGAGAAGCAATGCCAATTTTTTTTGTGTGTTGAAAGGACCATAAAGGAGAAACAGATCATACTTTGTGGGTTGATAAATAGCTCAACACACACAGCCAGAAGAATGAACACTATGCACGTTGCACAGCTAACTTTTTTTTAAAGGCAGAAATGGGGGAGAATAGTTGTGGATTTTGTTATTTCTCCACTCTGACCCCTCGCTTGGTGAGATGGAAGGGATATAAAAGGATAGGTCAGAATTTAAAATGTGACATGAAAGAAAAAGTTTAGAATATGACAAATATCTGAGTATGGAATTTAATTTACATTTTTTCAATTTCCGTTTTAAAATGAAAAATTGAAAGTGGCTTCAGAAATTATTAGAAGCAAACTTTGGTGGTCTCTTTTAGATGACACGTGAAAGGAAAATTGCAGTAAAAACATAAAGCTGAAAGTTCACTTTGTTTGAGCTGATTTTATCTTTGATAGATGACTTTGGGAAGGTTCGATTTGCAGAAGAGCTCACTCTAATAGTGTGTAAGGAGTGCGAGATATGGGGATTTGTAGATTATAAAAGTACACCAGTTGCATGTAAAAGCCTCAGTTATGAATTCTCTGAGAAGTTCAAGATTATTCATATGCAAACCCTTCCCCTCTCATGCTATCTTCTCTTCCTTTTTCTTTTGTTGTGCAAAGCATTCATTAATAGTAAAGGAACACATACTTGCTTTTGATAGACATGATCTATGTGACCCTGGGGAAAGATTGGTGGTGATATTGTCTTCGCTCTTATCCTCAAGAATTGTCTGTTCTAGATTGGGCTGAATGAAATTTTTATTTTCTCACTTAAGTGAAAACACTGTTTCTTAAACACATCAAAGCCCATTTGAATTGGGTCACATCATAATTTATTTTATCAAACAGATTTTAATTTTTTCCAGATTTAAAAAATTTCCAGATTATTCCATATTTTATGTGCCAAATTCTGCCCTCAATTAGGCACATGCAGCTAATTGCACACACATAACTGAGGGCAGAGTTTGGCATTTAGAGTTTAAAGTCTCTGAAGCTCTGAATTTTTTTCTTGGAAAAGCAGAGACTTTAAACCATAAATTAAAAAAAAATCTTCAAAATTATTGACATCGCTTTTCCAAAGTTGCTTTCAAGCACTGATTAGTTAATTTGCCACACCCTGGTGTGATCACTCTTTATTATCTTTCTTACAGAGACAATCCTCATACAAATGACCTTTTTATTTGCTTGCAGCCACACAAGCAAGACAATGATAGAAATAAGCTTAAAATTTAGCATTCTAGGTCTGTGCTCTGTGATGATAGATGGAACTATTCATTAACATTACATAGTTGTGTGATAAATTTGTTATTTTCCTGATTATTGCCTCTTTTATTACTCATACTTTCTTATACTTTTTTCCCCTAATTATAAAGCTAATATTGGAAATATGTCAGCAATAACAAAAAGTGTAGGGAGTAAGATAATCACTTGAATTCCTACCACTATAAAGGGGTCATTAATATTTTGTTGCATATTATCTTAGGAATGCCATCTGACTTTTTCTCTAATTCTGTATTGATAGCATACTAGACATATCATTGTAACCAGCCTCTTCCCCCCCGCCCCCCCCAGGGAAATATTGGAGGTCTTTTTATGTGAAGGAATACAGATACCTCTTTTAAAGTCCATACACTATCTTGTTGGACCAGCAAATCTCCAGCCAGTCAATTATTTTCACAAAAAGAAATGTGCTTCTTTGCTGCTAACTCGGTCATTATGAACGCCTTTGTTTATTGTGATTAATAACTGGACCTCTATTTTCTTTTAATTATGTCAAAGATCCCAGATTTCCACAAAATCTATTTGTTCTTTTGAAAAACTACCATTCTGAGTTCCATACCCATAGAATTATACTCAGACTTGAAATTTGAAAATGCTGTGACAATGGAAAATATGAATAACATAGTTATGTGAAGTCCTCAGAAAATTGTTAAATATATATATTATACCCATCTTTAACCTGATGATCTGCCAAACATGTTCAAATTGATAGGGATTTTGAGTTCTATCTCCATTTCTTTTTCTTATCAATTCTTAGGAAGTTAGAGTAAAGCAATGGAATGGAAAATCTTGGGTAATCTATACTTTGAGTAATTAATTGGTAAACACTAAATTTAGAGTGGAGTGTTTATGCTTATATGAATAGTGCTTGAAAAATTGAAAGACACTCCATACAGGCTCTGCACATTACCTAAGTTCTGTTCTCTGTTCCTCCTCCTCTTCAACTTCTAAAATGTTTCCAATCTACTGCCCTCATAAAAACTCAGATGTATTACCAGCCTCGCATTCTTCACCCTTTAGATCTCATTCTCTGTTGCCTGCTTAGGGACATTGCTCTAGCAATAATCCCTTATTCCACCATTATCATAAAATTTTTCTACTATACTGAATTACTCTCATGAATATATAAATACACATTTTTTCTCTTTATCTTAAAAAATATTCCTCTTCACTTATTTTACACTCCACTTACCACTCCATTTCTTGGCTCCCCTTTGGAGCAAAAGAGTTACCTTTACTCCTTGATTTCAATTCTTCTTCCTTTTTCTTTTAAAGCAATTTAAGCAAGCTTTCTCCCTCATGAATCCAAAAATTGTTCTTCTTGAGGTCACCGTTGACTTCCATGATCCTAAATATGATGGTCAATTCTCAATCCTCATCTAACTTGACATGTGAGTCTCATTTGACACATCTGATAACTCACTCTTCCTTAATAAACTGTTCACTTGGTTTCCAGAATGTCATTCTCTTTTCATTTTCTTCCGATTGTGCTGATTACTTCTTCTCAGTCTCCTTGGTTGAATCCTCTTCTTCCTGACTTCTTAATTTTGGAATATTAGATTGTTTTCTCTCCCCATCTTGCCTCCTTTTTATATACACTCATGGCCTTAAATGTCCTCTATACAATAATTACCTCATATTCACACCTGTAAGACCATCTTTCTTCCACACCTAATGTTCATGCATCCATTATTATTTCCACTCAGATGTCCAATACCTCTCAAACTCAACATGTCCAATAATGAACCCCTAATCCTCACCCATGCACAATTATGCCTCACTAATCTCAGTTCTGGCAACTTTGTCCCACTATTGTTTATGACAACTAGAAAACCATTGTTGAGTACTTTTTTTTTTTTCATGCCTCACATTAATCTTTCAGGAAAACTTGTTAGCTCTAATTTCAAAATATATTCAGATTTTGCCCATTTCTTACCTCCTCCACTGAATACTAGAATCCCTAATCAGTTTCCCATTATTCTTGTCCCTTTAGAATCTATTGTCAACAAATAAGCTACGTGAGCCTCTTAAAACCCAAATCATAACATGACGCTTTTCTACTTAAAATCCTGAAATAGCTCCCCATTTTACTCAAGGTAAAAAGTATAGGCCATACAATGAATACAAGGCTAGAACCTTCCTTTTCCTCTCTGACTTCCACTCTCTTCCTAGTTCTCCAGCAATCAGAGCAGACTTCTTGCTATTCTTCACATATACAGGGGACTCTTCTACTTTGAGATCTTTCCTTGGGTATTCCTTTCACCTGGAATGTTCTTCTCCCAGATATCTGCTTGGATAACACTTTTGTCTCCTTCAAGTCTTTGACTAAATCCCGCTTTCTAAATGAAGCCTACTCTGATTAATTTATTTAATACTACAGTCTCTTTCTCCCATGTTTGCTATATGCTGTAGTGTGTGTGTGTGTGTGTGTGTGTGTGTGTGTGTGTGTGTTTCAAAGCATTTATTATCTTTGAAAATCCTATATTGACTTAAAATATGTTTGTTGTTTCATTTGTCTGCCTCCACTAGAATATTAGTCTTGCATATATCCTTGAGGACAGGAATCTTTGTTGTGAGTGGTGGAACTATGGGTAAATATCTCATTATTAAAATTATAAATGAAATAACTAACTAGATAAATCCAAACTTGAATACACCAATGATGAGAATATATCATGAATAATAGATTGGTTAATTCAAATCTATGCAGATGAAATTCAAAATTCAAAAATTCAAAAAATAAAAAACAAAGACAAACCAGGATAAAAAAGAAGAATATTAGTATTTTTAGTTTATGAGTTTTCCTCCTCTTTATAAGATTTTGGGAAAGCAGTAAAGAGGCTACAAATGTTCCTGTTTGAATCTTGACTTAAGATTGGTTAAGGATTATGCTAATTTGGGGATATAAAGGGAGAATTTTTGGCTTTTAAATATAAATGTATACATCATTGGCCCATCCCATTAACACTTCTGAAATTTCCCTTCAGCTGTAGCTGATTAGCAACTAAAAATGTCAAGGTTTATTTTGAGAATATTGGAGACTACTCTAAGGCCTTGAAACAATTAGTTGCTCAAGGCCTCATTAAGAAAGAGAGTGTGTATATATATATATATATATATATATATATATATATATATAGCTATAAGACTTGGCTAGTCAAGAAAGCAAAATGCTTTTGAGCATTTTATTCAGTGAGGTAAATTAGTGTGCTTTGTTTCAACTGGTTAACCAAATGTTGAAAGTATGACAGACTACTTTTGGAAGGAATGAAAACTTCTCTGGTTGGGGGGGAGGCTGGGTAAGTGAAATGTCAAGCCCATCTAAAGTTACTTTGTTGAAAAGACTAGTTGCTATGTCTTATTGATTTTGATGACAAGTATTTGTAGCAAAAAAGAGTAGTCTTTGAGAACTTATTTTTTAAATATTATTTAATTCCAGCATTTAATGAAGTAGCTAATGATTGAAAGGAAGAAATCTTAAGTCACATTAAATTTAAATGTTGGCTGTAAAACAAGAGAAAATATTTAGGTATACAACAAATGAGGGTAAAATTGTTTTTAGAGCTTAAAAACATAAGGCAGTTTTGAATACCATTTGTTGGGGTTTGTGAGGACCCCAAATATAACAGTTCTCTTTTCCTTTGTAAGGGTAGACAAAGGAATCATATTGATGGAAATAAAAATGCTAGCTCTATTCACTAATCAAAATCTGGTCTGATGACTGCGTTTAGATACACAGCCTCAATCGCCTTCCTAACACTTTGCTTCCACTAGACACACTTACTCATCCAGCATCAGCAATGCATGGTAACTACAGACCTCACTCAAGGACTGGATATTTGCCACGTGATAGAGATCAGACCTTAAGTCAGGGTCCCTGGATAGATAGCTCCAGAAAGAGAGAAAAAGAGGAAAAGGCTGCAGTAAACTTGCTTAGTGACTTTTCTCACATCCACCAGTTAGACCAATTGATTCTCCTTTCACAGGGAAGGCTAAATTGGGATAGAAAGAAAGATTGAAGGTTTTGTTGTTGTTGTTGTTGTTTTGTTTTTGTTTTTTTGTTTTGTTTTGTTTTTTGTTTTGTAGTTAAAGCCTTCCAGGCTGGAAACAGGAGGAATGGAGAATACACTTCCCTACCGACCCCCAAGAAAACACCTTATTCATCATGTATATGTGATCTATTTATGCCATGTGTTTCAAAATGTGTGTGTTAGCAGGAAGAGGGGAATGGGGATTATTGTATTTCACAATTTCCACCACTATTTTTCAAATAATTACACAGAGAGTTGCAAATCAGACATTCACACATTGTTGGCATGTACACTGCTATGAATTAATGTTTATGAGTTGATGGCTCAGCCATGGATGAAGGAGAAAGAGGGAAGTGCAGCGTGTTTTTATTAATGAGCAGAGACCACAATGTTGATAAAATTTTTCGCCTCTGCTGAAGACAGCACTGCTGCCATCTGCTGGATTATGAGAAGGCCTAACGCAACAGGAAGGAGTCCGTTCTGTTTATCACCCTCCCACATACAAGGCATTACGCTAAATGTCAAGGTGGGGGCATCTAAAGATAGCAGATCATGTTCTCAGCCTTCAGAGAGCTGGGCATTCAGCAGAGGAGAGAGATCTCGCTCAGGAGACTATGATAAGTGTGGCCCTAAGGGCCATGAGATGGTGGGATCCACTACCATGTGCAGTAACAGACAAAGATTTACAGAAGAGGTGACCTGAGTTTATGCTGGAAGCAAACAGAAGTAGGGTTGGACAAGGAATGATGAGGGGAAGGGAATTCTAAGTGGGCACTGCTCCAAACAACTTAATTGTACTGGCTCATGAAGACTCTAATGGAAGTTCCTACTCTTTTTAGGAATAATCTCTTTTAATTCTCTTTTATGATCAGCTTCTCCTTAGTCTGTAATTATTCTCAGCCATTGATCAGACTGTTTACTATTCCTAGTCAGAAGAAACAGCTCCCTAATAATTGAAGTTATGGGTATGCCATAACCGGCATGGCATGTCCCTCCCTCACAATGCCCTAGTTGGGTTATCTCCCATGTTCTGCCCTGAAAAATACACAGTTCAATGAATTCAATGAAATTCAGTTCAATGAATTTCTTTGGTCTGTGGTTTACCATAGCATAAGTTTATGAGGTTGAGTTTTACAAATTCCATTTTAATCAGATATTATTTTTAGCCTAAGCAAACTCAACATACCACAAATCAAGCTTTCACCAGTTTAGAAACCATCTATAACTCATAAGTGCAATTAGGTTGAAAACGATGCTGAGATTTCACACAATCGTTGTCCAACACTTATGATTTTTATATTCTGTGTCTCTAGTCCCTGAATAGTGGTCAGCTGGATATTTCCCTGTTGTAAGCTGTGGTATGTTAAGGAACCAGCAAGTTAAAAAGTAATGTCTTTTGTTTTGGCAACAGCAGAATAAAATGTAGATAACTGAAACCATTGTCAACATTAGGTTTGACATATGACAGATGGTACTTTCAGGTTGCAGATAAGAATGTACACAGAACTGTTCTGTCTGAATTTTATTTGACTTCCTGTGGTCATCAAAATGGGTTTCTTTCAGTCTTTGTGTCAGTGAAGTTTGGTTTGCTTGGGACTTGAGTGATAAACCTGTCAAATACAACAAAGTTTGTGATTCCATTGAGCCCTATCATAAAAATCAGGATTGAAACCTGACAAACTTAGTGAAATTCCCTGATTCTGGGGCAAGAGCTTATTATATAGATTTGGGTGTCTGTACATATGTTTTAAAAAACCTCTTGTTTTAAATACGTTTGTGTTTAAGACTCCTTCAGTAAAGGGTTTGTAACAGTAAATAAATACAATGGAAAACAAGTTGAAACAAACGTTTTAAATTTATTTATCCACTTTAGTGTTTAAAATACTCTATTCTCCACCCAAAGTTACATTTTTTCCACCACAATCTCTTCTTTTTAAATCCAAATATTCTTAACATTAATTTAGAAGATGTGCTAAGCCATGCCAAGGAAGATGAGACAAAACTATAAAATCAGTTAAAAGGTGTAAGGAAATGAACCAAACTAGAAGCAATGCCAGTATCCAGGACAATGTGGAAAAACTAGACAAAAACAATGCTTTGGAGAAGTAACAGACTAAAAGTAATGACATCTTCCTGTTAAGCCACAAAGAGGCATAATAGTATCCTGGTCTTGGGTGCCTTATAGTTTATCTGAGGAGATAGAGTGTTTTCAGATGTAATAAATGATAATGCAAAATAGCAGGCACTGGGTGAGATAGGCGGCAGGCATAATGTAATTGGGAATGGATTGGGAAGAGGGTAGAGCTTAATTTGGGTCTCCCTCCTCTGTCTCAACTTTTATTTTTAAATTATGAAATATTATAAACAATGGAATTGAAGAATATACAGTGCTATGCAGAACAGATATTAATTATTTCACAGTAACTACCATTTGTTAAATATTATGTGTTGAGCATTGTGGTCAAGTGCTTTATATGCATCGTTTTACTCAAACTTTGCAATATTTCTATGACTTAAATACTATTTTCCCCCCAAATTACAAATGGCAACTTCAGAGAGGTAAACAAAGTGCCCAAAGTCACACAGCTATTACATGGCAGAGCCCAGACTCAAAGAAAAACCTGTTTGATTCCGAAGCCCAAACTCTAGACCATGCAGTTAGTGCCAAAATATAGCTAATGATCAATTATCTGCATGCCATAACAAGACAGTCAAGGTTATGGTACCAAGAATTTCCTTCCTAACATGAAGCATATGTTAGTTTGAAAAGGAATTCCCCAAATGGTAATTGTCAAAACTATTTAACAAACATGGGAGATTGTTTATCGTATAGTGTCAAAAGTAAAAAGAATAATATAATGAAAGTGTTCACTATATTTGCAATTATGTTAAAACTATGTATGCATATAGACAAAACCCTGAAAGAGAAATTTAAATGGAAATAGTTTTGTTGAAATGGTCAGAAGCAAAGATAAGTTTTTCTTTAAAAATCTTGTCTAATGTTGAGATTTGGTCATCAATATTTTTAAAATTAAATCAGAAAAATTAAGGCTATTAAACTAATTCAATGAGTGAAACTTAAAGGATAGTGCTGGAAAGAAATCATTCTCAAAAAAAAAAACAGAGCTTTTTTTAAAACATGAAGTCAGTTTGGGAGGTCAGGAAATAAATGAAATTCTCTGTCAGATAAAGTTTAGTTTATGAAGAGGGATACTTTAATTTTTTTACTAGAAAGTAATGTTTATTTTTCCTCTTCAGAAATTTGCATTAAATTTGCCATTTTAGCAGGAACATTTATAAAATAGGATCTCATACTCCCTCCTCCCTCTTCCCACACCTTGCTCTGTGTCTCATTCAACCCAGTTTCTACAAACTGGAATCTTGCATTTTTGTTGAGTTCTTCACCACACCCTTTGTCTGAGAAACTCTACTTGGCCTCTAGGACTCACAAAGGAACAAGAGTTTTCCAAGGAAGAAAGAAATAATATGACTTTATTTTTTTCAGGCCTTAACAGTTTCTTGAGTGATGGTTCTTCATGTTTGAGGGAAGTATGGGGCAAAGGTCTCACTAAAGCTAGAAATGGAACTTGTAGGTAGTGATAATTAGAGATAATTTACCATTTTGTTTTGTTCTCATGCGTTTCTCTGTTAGGGTAGTGAAAAATTGCAAATCCTTTTATCCTACTCTTTTTAACTGACCCACCAAATTAAGGACTGCTTTTCTATTTCCTCTACAAATATACTGACTTACACCTTCTCAGTTGAGAAGGTCCAAGTACCATATACAATGTAGTACACCTCCTCATTTCTTCTTCATTCATCAACAGCCAAATGTGTACATGTAAGTAGTACTGATTGTTGACATTGTATAGTTTAATAAGTATTACATACACTGATGAAATATTAGTGCAAAGGAAATGAAAGTTGAAGAAAACTAACTTGGATACTTTGAAAAGCATAAAGATATGCAGATAAAAGGAATGATGATGGGTTAGTTGTGGGAGAGATGGGTATCTAAAGAACCCTTAGAAGGGTTAGGTACTCAGATTGCATTGCAAGCTTCTTTAGGTTTTGCTACATTTTAAAGGAACTCAAACTGAAAATTTTAGAAAGAGTGCAAGAAAACCATTTTTCCCATACATTCAAAGAAAGGTCCAGACTCTACATAAAAAGATTGGCTAGTGGATGTGTATGTTTTAAGATAAAATAGAATCTTTAAGGTATGTATTTGTTATTATGATTCATCAACGTAACTGACTTTTTAGAAAATGATTAACCAACCAGTTGCCAGTCTCATACATGAGAGATGAGAACACTGATTGTATTATCTTGTTCAGTTATAAAGGCACAGTGGCAAAATTAGAAATAAAGAGTTTAATATTTTCAAAGGTCCCTAATAATTTTGAACCTTTTTGAGAGTTATGCTAAACCCACTTTATTCCTCCCTTTCCTTATTAATTCAGTCCTTCCTTTCCCTTCAATGGTGGAGACTAGTTGTTGCATAAATACACATCCTCCCCATTATTTTTCAAACAATTTGATCCAGATTTTTCAGCTTCATGTACTGCCACACAGCTAAAGAAAGACCACATTTTCCAACCTCTATTACTGCTGGGTGTGGCCAGGTATATTAATTTTCTATGGCTGCTGTAACAAATTAGCACAGATTTAGTAGTTTAGAACAGCACAAATTTGTTATCTTATGGTTCTGTAGGTCAGAAGTCTGGGTCAGTTTGTTTGGTTTCTCTACTTTGGGTTTCACAAAGTGAAAATCACAAAGTGAAATTAAAGTGTTAACAGCTTGGCTCTTACAGGAAGGATCTGGGAAGAATTTACTTCCAGACTCATTCAGGTTGTTGGCAGAAACCAGTTCCTTGAATTTGTAGAACTAGGACCCTGTTTCTTTTCTGGCTGTCAGCTGCAGGCTTCTCTTAGCACCTAAAGACCTCTTGCTGGTCTTTGTGTGGGCATCTCTACATTGTAGGGCCAACAAAAGTATATGTGTTGAATCATGCTTGGACTCTCTCAGACTTCCCCTTATGCCATTGCCCTCTTTGTGTCTTTAAACTCATTGCACAGGTTACAAGTACTGCAGTTGTGCTTAAAAGAAAACCTCAGGTATAAGGTGAGATTTTGTGAAAATGATAAGCTTTAGGAGTAACCTGCATGGCACCTATATCCAGACAACCAAGAGGTGAATTGAAACAAATGTCACACTTAAAGAAGCTGGGCTTTAAAACAAAAGACTAAATAGCATTAACAAAAACAGCAGCACCAAGCCCAAGCAACACAAAAGTGATGAAAGTTTTAAGTTCTTTTAAATATAAAACACACATTATTGTTTTGAGATTGGAGAATTACAGTTTAAGATCAGAATATGAGTCTTATAACCTTGCAAATATAGGATTAATGATATATATTTCAAAAAGGAATGGGGAGGGAAGATGGAAAAAGTTATGGGTTTATTTGTTAATTTTTCAAAACATGGAGACAATTGATAATGTCTAAAGCAAAACAAACAAAAAAACCCATAAAAATTAAAAATACTTAATGCTTCAATCTTTTAATAGTTTATTAGATTTTTGTAATGTTTATTTTTGAGAGAGACAGAGCAGGGGAGAGGCAGAGAGAGAGGGTGGCACAGAATCTAAAGCAGGCTCCAGGCTCTGAGCTGTCTGCACAGAACCCAACACAGGCTTGAACTCATGGACTGTGAGATCATCACCTGAGCTGAAGTTGGACACTTAACTGACCGAGCCACCCAGACTCCCCTTTAAATGGTTTTTATAATTTTGTTTCTTAATCTCAGAGACTTAATCTTCAAGAACTAGTATTTGGTTCTTGGATCCAGTATCTATTAGATCTTCCAGAGAAGATCTGACATTCAGTAATCCCCTTACTTTCCCTTCAGTTCTCAGTTCTGTTACATTTAAATTCAGTTAAATTTGTTATTTTTATCTTAGAATAAGAGTTTTTGGGAGACAATTTTGGTCTCCTATGTATTTTCTGTATGTATGTAGTCTTCTATCTCTAGGCACATGCATAAACATGCCAAAATAATGTTTAGTCATTATTAAGGATGAATATTTATATAAAGTGGACTTGGTGTGATTTATGACTCTCTTCTTCAAGCTCTTCTGCATTATATAACTTTATACTACCAGTACTACTGCTAAATAATAATAGTAAAAATAACCAACTTTCCTTGAGCACTTTGCAAATGCCCAGCATTTTTCTAAGTACTCCACAATTAAATCTACCAATCATAAAAACAACTGTTATTTTCTCCATCTTATAGAAGTGGTGAATTTATGTAAAGATTTATAGGAATCTTAGAACACTTGAATGCATTGAATAGGTGAAATTAGAGCTTACAGAATCACTTCTTTCTGTTGCTGCAGCTCTGCTTCTATTATCATTACCTCCAGGAAGTGCGTTCTTAGAAAAACTGAACTATCTAACCAAAAACACAATAAGATTTTTTATCAGGCATTCTATTATTCTTTTCCTTCCTTTCTCAAAGTGTGACTATTACCAATTTTGTCCATTCCCTACTGAAAAAGGTGTTCTGAGGCATTAGAATGATCTACATGAAATATTTTCAGAAGAATCAGGAGTTGAGTTCAAAGTCCAAGTGAGTACGTTTTCTCACAGTTGTACTGAGCTGTACAATGCCAGAAGGCACTGAGGCCTCAACTGTTTGGTACCCAAGTATATCTTAGAACTAGGGACAAAATTAAGTTAAGACCTTTGCTATTTTTCTACAAGTCAAGAATTCTTCCAGCATGCCTTTAAGGCTAAAATTTCCAATCTCTATTAACCATAAACCTCTTTTGAAAGTTCAGGATAAGCCAGAACTTTGTGTTACTAAGTATGCAGCACTGAGATTGCCCACAGCTGCAACTCTGCACAGCTCAATACTGGACAACAAGAATGTCATGTCAATATCTAATTTTGATACTCCAAGTTATCTGCCATTGTGTACTTCAAATTGTATGACACCTGTACACATATGTGTCTGATATTGAAAGCTTTCCTTCATCCGTGTCTGATTAAAATCCAACAATAAGAGGTTAAAGGATTTGAAAAAGAGAACTTGTTGCCATATGAAACTCAAGCAAATCTGATGAAGAAAAGATCACAAGGCCCATGGGTATACTATTTAACACCTCTTAGGTGCTGCTTCACATTCTCAAGTTTATCTGTCTCTGAAGCCCTTGATTCTTTGTTCAGCTCCAGCTGCTGCTGAGGAGATCCACTCTCCATGGAAGTCTGGGCTCTTCCATTGTCTGACCTTTCAAGAGTAAATTGGAACTCTCTATGGGCAAACATTGACCAGTGGAAGATGTGGAAGCAGACAGGAAAAGTCCCTTTCCATTTTCCCTTCCACATCCATTTTGGAACATAGTGTTGTTACTCTATAGTTTGTTGATGTTATAAGTAACAGAGAGAACATTT
The DNA here is from genome assembly GCF_018350215.1 of Panthera leo. Taxonomy (NCBI): domain Eukaryota; kingdom Metazoa; phylum Chordata; class Mammalia; order Carnivora; family Felidae; genus Panthera; species Panthera leo. The sequence continues at coordinate 115,917,996 of NC_056682.1, read as the reverse complement.
GTGCCTACTAATGAAGCACAGACTTCTGGGTAATGCACCATCTCTTTGTTTCCGGTTCTTCCTTGCCTTATCTTGCCACTTTGGCATTTTCCAATAAAGCATGAGTACTTAAGTTTTGCCTCAGGATCTATTTTCTAGGCAACCTTGGCTAAATAGATGTACCAGAGTAAATTTTTAGAGCTGAATAATTGATAAGATGTGTGGTTTTCTCATTTTCTCAACATGGTTTTTATGTTCAACAGTAGATAAAGGAAAGAATATAGGAGAGAACCAATTTTAGCCAGTACTGATCCTGGGTTGGTCTGCTGGTTGTTTTACATCCATATTTTATATACTTGAAACTATTTTACAGTTTATATAACTTTATCCCTATACAGATGAGGAAACTGATACCCAAAAAGGTTTTGCAATATGTATAAATTCATATAGCTAATAAGTGAAGGCATTGGGATTGAAAGCTAGATTTATCTGCTTCCAAAAACATGTCTTTCTCTTTAACCAGTCAACCTGTTTAAATCAGTAATAGAGTATGATGTTAAGGATTTTAAGTGACTTATAGGCATAACTATTAAGTGATAAAATAATATATCTTTTTATCAAAACTTATGGAGAAGTTACAAGACAAACATGGTTTTATCTTCTGAATGCCACTCTGCTTGAACTTAGTATTACTTTCTGCCTTTTTAAGATGAAAGAGTTAGTCTTTGTGAAGAGTTACAGAGTTGGACTTCCAGTTGCTATAACTGATACATAAAACCTGTGTATTTATGGTCCAGTGTGTAGCTTCACCAGCATGGTCTTGGCATTTGCAATAGAGATATTTCTTCTAAGATAAACTTGACAGTTGCAATACCTATAAACTTATTTGTCATTTTTTTAGTGTTGCTGTTTTGGTATTATCTCCAAATCAGAAAATAAAGAAAATTCTAGTATTCTTCCCTGACAAGGAGTCACCTTATATCATACTACATATGATTTTAATACTGATTAATCCTGAATAAAAGATCTCTTTTGATACATAAGGGATTATAAGCACTGAATGAAATGAGTATTATGCATCACAGGGGTCCCCTAATTCAGTGCTAATATAGAGAGCTCCTTTGGAGTGTCTGGCTGGTGCTTGGTCACTAAAGCATGAGACTCTTAATCTCAGGGTTGTGAGTTTGGGCCCCATGTTGGGTATAAAGATTACTTTAAAAAAAAATCTTGACAGCTTCCTTTGACTTCTTGTTAAACATTTGGCCGTTTGGAAGTCTTGTGGTTTTATGCTGCAGTATTTTTTAAATGTTTATTTAATGTATTTAATTTATTTAATGTTAATGTATTTTTGAGAGAGGGAGAGAAACAGAGTACAAGCAGGGGAGGGGCAAAGAGAGAGGGGGACACAGAATCTGAAGCTGTCTCCAGGCTCTGAGCTGTCAGCACAGAGCCGGACACAGGGCTTGAACTCACGAGCTGTGAGATCATGACCTGAGCTGAAGTCGGATGCTTAACTGAGTCACCTAGGCGCCCCAGTGCTGCAGCATTTTAAGACGGGGTTGCATAGAACTGATTAAATAACTCTTGCCTTACTTATCATTTACCCATTTGCTTTCTGAAGTCAATGAAAATCCAGGGGTTAATTTAAGTAGTGCACAATGCCCCATAATTTTTCCTGGAATATATTGTCTTATTTATGAACTTACATTAAAAAAAAAGCAAAAACACTTAAAGGAATTTATTCCCAATAGTCTTTGCGGAAGGTGTAAAGTCATAAATTAACAATAACCATGCTCTAGAGAAGTACTATAATCATGCAAGGGAGTTCCATGTTATTTTATCTGTCCTTCCTTGGCCAACTCTTGCAAAATTTCTCTTTGTGAGAAAGATTAATGGATGTATTTGAATGAATCCTCTTTTTGGAATAGCGTGGGATCAGGATCAGTCCTTTCATTTAGAATGTTTTGTATGACATTTTCTTTCTCTCTTTGGGAAGTGAAATAATTTATATTGAGCTTACACTCAAAATGATTCATTATCCTTTTATAAGGTTATAGAAGTTAGGAGATTCTGTGAATTATTGATAAAGTTTAGAAAAGGGTATCAAGAATTGTGAATAGACATTTTTTAGGAAAAAGGAGGTATTAGTGAGTAATCTGATTTAAGATGTGCTAATCATTCAAAACTATTGCTGAATCTCAACATCCAGTAGATCTTTATGATGTCTTACATTCCTGATGAGATTTTAATCTAATTCTCCAATGCCAATTTTTGAAATAGAAAGTCAAAAAGGCAACTTTTATATGTACCTTGAGACTATGCTCTCATTCTCATTCTTAAAGATCTAGGAGAAAAAGGTAAAGAGATTACATGTGGAATATATAAAACAAGTCTTTTTTTTCCCCCTCTACCTTCTAATACATAAGGCTATTCTTGTCTCCTTAACTATCCCCCAGTGATATAGGTGTCAGATCACATTCTATACTAGATGTTCCTGGACCTAATCCTTACAAGTTCTCTTGTTTCCTGCCCAAACACTCTGCTCATAACCCCTCATTTGACTCTACAACTACCTATAAAACATAAGCCTTGTAATTATTTTAAAAGAGGTTTCTGCCCTTGTCTTATAGAAAAAAATATGTTAAAGCAAGTGTGGTGGAGTATGATTATTTGAAGTTTTATCAAATGTGCTTGAAGTTCTCTGTACTTATTTTTCTTCCACCCCTTAGCATTTCTCCCATACAGTCAGAAGTGTTCATCTCAGTTGAGAAATATAAAGCAGAAAAAAAAAAGTTTTCCAAACTTAACTTTTAATTGCAAAAGTTTAGTTCAAAAAATACTCGGGAAATACAAAATCCATGGTATTATAAAATAAAATGCTTTTATCCACACTGAAAAATATTCCCTGGGACAAGGGGGAGAGATGGGAGAACTAGGGAGAATAAATCATTTTCTGCTGACAGATCCCATTGAAACAGTTCTGCTGTATTCCAAGAGGAGAAGAAAGGCATCAGAAATCCTCAGATAAGCTAGAGTATCTGAGAGCAGAAGGGTCCTATGTGATCACCTTCCCCAAAAGACAAGAGGGATAGATAGGAGAACTAGGGAGAATAAATCATTTTCTGTTGACAGATCTCATTGAAAGGTTTCTGCTATATTCCAGAAGGAGGAGAAATATATCAGAAATCTTCAGATAGGTTGGAATACTTGAGAACAGAAGGGTCCTATGTGATCACCTTCCCCAAACCATCCCAGGTAAAGCCTGGGAGAGTGGTTATGCTATGGAGGGCAGATTTTTCTGAGTTAGCCTCATAGTTTCCTCAGACTTAGAGATGATGGGAGCAGTGGAATATTTCTCATGTGGCAAAGATGGTCAACCTGAGTAAATCAGTGTAGGGAAAAAAGATGGGAGTGAGTATTTCTTAACAGGTGCGATGTCAATATGAGTATCTGATATCACTAGTGATCAGTTACATGAACCCCTCCAATCCACTCAAATTTAGGTGTAACTCCAGGGATGGCATGATGAAGACTGAGGTTAAGTTTCTAGAATTTGGTGGAATGGAACTTAACAGAAAAAATTCAATTGCAGGAAAAATAATGTAACTTTATTCACTTATTTCACACTAGGATCTATGGAGTGAAATCTGTACTCATTCTACATAACTCCAGCCCCTCCTCCAAATTCTACCTCTTTGGACACGGCATCTGGCTTCCTAGTGCTCTCCCCTAGATCCAGGTCCTCTCAGCTGAGCATTTTCTGAGTCTATAGGTTCCCAGAATGTTTTTCTATATGAGGAAATGTGCAGACAGACCCATTGGCCAGATTTTGCAGGCTTCTTGGCCATCCCATGACTTTTATGGTTGGTTTAAAATAAACTGGCACTCAATATACAAAAAGAAAGAAAGAACGAAAGAATGAATGAAAGAAAGAAAGAAAGAAAGAAAGAAAGAAAGAAAGAAAAGTTCAGAGGAAGGGAATAGTCACTAGGTTATTGCCAGTTTATGCTGGTGTTAAATACCACCAGTTGTTTAACAAATTGCTCTCAAAAGAAAAAAAAAGGCCACAATTTTAGTCTATGCTGATATCCATCCATGGGGTGATTTCAACCTGCCTAGGACATATGTAATAGATGTAGATATAGATACAGATGTAGATGGATATATGTGGGAAGTTGAATAGATGGATGGATGATAGGTGGGTGAGTAAATACATGAATGGAAAGATAGATGTGCAGATAGGTTCCTGAATGGACAGATGAGTAGGAAGGTGGATAGATCAACATATGGAAGGAGACATTTGTAGATGGATGGATGGTTTGGGCGGTTGGATGATTGAAGTAAGAAGTCCCAGACACTGTCCTTAACCAGTGACCTGGCTTATCTTAAGCTACTAATTGTCACGAAATGCAAAAGTGAGGAGGAGATATACAAAATCGTTTCTCACAAATTGGTACCTTCGCGTTCCAGCTAATTATTGGCGCTTGTCCATTGTACATGAAAAGTGCGTGTGGGGAGGATACCTTAATTTCTCAGTGATTTACAGGTCCAAATGTAGAGCTCTGCTAGTTTTACTGACAGGGGTAGGCTATTTCTGAAGCAAAAGAAGAGTCTAATCTGAAGAGTTAATTTTTACAATAACAATATACTTGCAAGAAGACTTTCAGGCAGTCTTTCTCATCTGGAGGATCATGAATTTTATTTTCTTTCACCTCCCCCCCCCCCCCGAAACCACATTCAATAATAGCATTAAATTGGGAGATTTCAGGAAGAAAGGGTGAATAAGATTCACTCTGACAGGGTCTATACTCAGGGTCAGCATAACTTGAACATGCACAGAAATCACAAATGTCAGGATGAAAGTACAGAAAATGGGAGGAGCTCAAGAAGATGTTGCTGTATATCCAGTGTTTAAGGGAAAAATGGTATAGATTCTATCCTAAGATATCAAAGGTCTAGACTTACCTAGAGTATATTTTTATTAAGTCATTTAATTATAAGCTAGAGACAATACAATATAATTTTAGGCTTTGTTTTAATATTTTTATTGCATACTTACTTTTTGCCACTTTTCTAAGTGTTTTATATATATTACTTAATCAAGTATCAGAACAATATATAATGCAGATGTTATTATTACCATCTCCATGTTAGAAATGAGAAACTAAGCCTTAGAGAGGTTAAGTAACCTGCCCCAGGGTCATATCTTTCTGTTCTCTGTGGAATGATAGGAACAACTCCCCAGTGAGAGAAACAATAGTGTTTACTCAATTTTCTTTGGAGGAAAGTTTCACAGAATGAGTTCCTGCTCATCAATTTACTGTATCTTTTCCTGGTACATAGTGAGGTGTTCAATAAATATTTGTTGGATAAATGAATTAATCCTTTGCTTTATTTATTCTGGCTTTGTCTATTTTGATTATTTGACACAATTTTTGTAGTTTATCATCCTTCTATCATTTTACTTGCTAGTCCATTGAACAGTAGTAGTTTTATCACCATTTACAAAAATTCATAATGAAATCGTGTTTTCAGCACTTGCAAGGTAAGTTTAAAATAAGGACAGATAAAAAATATTTTTAAAGTATTTCAATCATAAGAGAATTCTATACACTACAGAAATGTGGTTTTTAATTAATACAATTTTTGGATGCAATTACCTGATGAGAGTAGATAGCAGCTTGAAATATGAGTGAAGATGAGAAAAGACAGATGGAATCCTTATAGTTTACTATTTTCTTCATACTTAGTGGTTCCAAAATATGGTATTAACATATACATTTCAACATTATCAATATCTATGACTTCTGTAAAGTTATAGCGTTAAAATTTATTTTTGATGCCTATGAAGTTAATGCAATTACAGGGATCATGAAATATTGCAGGAGAAAGAACTGACTTCATATCACCTAAAAATGGAATTATATATGGGTTAGGCAAGAGAAGTGACTCCCATGCCCAATTCACAGTGATCTGCTTATGTTGACCACATGTACCATAGTCAGCTCATGGAGTTTAACCACAAAGAGCTCGATGGACACTGATTTTACAATGTAGTCATGGGAAGCCAAAATAGGAATCATGCTTTCATATCAAAGTGTACCCTGAAATCTGTGTCACTGTCTTCCTTTCCTCATACATTGATGCAACATAAGTCAACAGAATTTACTCATTTCTTTCTTTTCTAGCTGTTCTTCTGAAATAAAGTGGATTATATTTAAAGCTAAATTCAAAGTCTTAAAAACATAAAATGGACTCAAAGTGTGAATATTTTTTTTAATGTTTTATTTTTTCTTAGGCAGAGCATGAGCAGGGGAGGGGCATAGTGAGAGAGGGATACAGAATCGGAAGCAGGCTCCAGGCTCTGAGCTGTCAGCACAGAGCCCGACATGGGGCTCGAACTCACAAACTGTGAGATCATGACCTGAGCTGAAGTCAGATGCTTTATCAACTGAGCCACCCAGGCGCCCCTAATAATTTTTTTAATGTTGGTAATTTCAAAACATTTTCTAGTTATTCCATTTCTCATCGTTTTGCAATTTTCTGTCCCTGACAAAATAGCACGGTTCCTTCCTCTGGGCTGTAACCCTTTTCCTTTTCCACCATGCAACTGAAGATTAGGAAAGGATGTTTTAAGTAAATGATACATTCTTTCTGTCTTTGGACTTTTCCAAGATCTTTGCCAGTGAGCTCATTCCTGTTAACAAACCATTTCTACTGTATATCAGATATGCAGAATAAAAGTTTTTGAATCCAGCATATGATTAACTACTGGATGCTATTTGCGGAAATTTTATATTTGTGCTGACATGTCTTGTCATCTGAGTGAAATCCATTGCTATCCTAATGGCAAAATTGTCAGGGAAATCAGTTATAAGAGACTAATTCAAACAGTAAAATAAATGGCTCTTTAATTATTTTCAAATGGGCAATAACCATCAGATGTTTAACAGTTCAAATGAAAATTATAGGGTACCACTAATGGTTTATTTCATGGAATAAATGATGCTAAAGTAATGGATCATGCAGCTTTAATATCATCACCCTGTCTTTCATGGAGTCTTGTCAACATAGTGTCATTATTGTTGGTTATGCAACTTAAAATATGTGGAAAAATGCTTTCATAAGTCATCATGACAAAATTAGTCTATAATTAGTCTATTATTTATCAATCCATAATTTTATGGCAAATAGTATTGTCCAAGTTCATTTGAAAGACTGACCATCCCTTCAAATGTGAATTGATACAGAGAAGGAGAACCATTCATCTCAGGCCCTGAAGCCACTTTTTAGGGGGACTATAAGAGTCATCCTCAATAAGAAATAAATAGTGACTCATGAACCTACTTAGTGAAGGAAGTTAGAAAGACACCAAATAGGAATCTACACTCTTGTTTTCTATACTAATCAGATAATAATACTTTGTGTATGTGAATGCATGGTGCTTTGTTTAAAAACTATTAAATATGCATAATGAGTTATGATATAGTTGTTTATCATTCTCATTTCTTAGGTGGGTAAACAAACACAAAAAATCTGTGACTTTTCAAGGTCACAAAATTAGAAAACCAGTAGAATCAGAACACACATTCCTATTCTGTGATTCAAAGCTTGAATCTCTTCTTACTATTTTTTGGTTTTTTGATTTCCTGAATGATCTTATGTCATTAGTGGAGAAGTTTAGTGGAGACATGATGTCAATCATTTTGGCTAACTGGTGTAATTATCTGGTTAATGACATATCAAAATTGACTTCATTCACAAAACAGTAAATATAAATAATTACAAAAAATGTTTACCTACATTTTTTGTCATGGTCATTGCCAATAATAATAATAATAATAATATATATATATGTATATATATATATATATATACATATATATATATTACGTTAGATATTTATTTTCTGATAGTGTGGTAATACATGAAGTACTAGGAAGTAAGTATTAAGGAGATCTGTCAGGGCAAGGATGTGGTTTATTGTCCTTTACTAGACTGAAGAGAGTAAGTGTAAGGGTTTAAGTAAAAACAAAATTAATATAGGAAAAATGAATAACTTATTACAGATTGAAAATTGGCCCAATTATAATTGAAATTTTTTTTTAAAGTTTGCTTATTTTTGAGAGAGAGAGAGAAAGCATGAGTTGGGGAGGGGCAGAGAGAGAAGGAAAGAGAGAGAATCCCAAGTAGGCTCCATACTGTCAGTGCAGAGCCTGATGCGGGGCTTGAACCCATAAATTGTGAGATCATGACCTGAGCTGAAGTTGGATACTTAACCTGCTGAGCCACCCAGGCACTCCTATAATTGGAAATTTGTCTTCGATTTCTTTTGCAATATCTCATTCTCTTCATAGTTGTTAGTGAAAACAATGCTATATATCCAGGAAACATTCCATATAAGAAATAAAGTTCATGCTCCCCTTTTATTTTTTATTTTTTTCAAGTTGTTTGTATTTTTCTGATTTTTTTTAAATTTAATTTTATTGTTTTAAGTTACATCCAAGTTAGTTAGCATATAGTGCAACAATGATTTCAGGAGTAGATTCCTTAATGCCCCTTATCCATTTAACCCATCCCCCCTCCCACAACCCCTCCAGTAACCCTCTGTTTGTTCTCTAAAAAGTCTCTTATGTTTTGTCCCCCTCCTTGTTTTTATATTATTTTTGCTTCCCTTCCCTGTGTTCATCTGTTCTGTGTCTTAAAGTCCTCATATAAGTGAAGTCATATGATATTTGTCTTTCTGACTAATTTCGCTTAGCATAATACCTTCTAGTTCCATCCGCATAGTTGCAAATGACTATTTCATTCTTTTTGATTGCTGAGTAATTATTTATTATATCTATCTATATATATAGATAGATATAGATATATTTGTTATATATATGTGTGTGTGTATATATATATATACATATATACATATACACATATATATGTGTATATATACACATATACATATATGTATATGTGTATATATATATACATATGTATACATATATATATGTATGCATATATATGTATATATATATATATACATACACACACATATATACATACCACATCCATTCAGCCATCAATGGACATTTGGGCTCTTTCCATACTTTGGTTATTGTTGATAGTGCTGCTATAAACATTGGGGTGCATGTGTCCCTTCAAAACAGCATACCTGTATCCCTTGGATAAATACCAAGTAGTGCAATTGCTGGGTCGTAGGGTAGTTCTATTTTTAATTTTTTGAGGAACCTCCACACTGTTTTCCAGAGTGGCTGCACCAGTTTGCATTCCTACCAGCAGTACAAAAGAGATCCTCTTTCTCCGCATCCTCGCCAATATCTGTTGTTGCCTGAGTTGTTAATGTTAGCCATTCTGATAGGGTGAAATGGTGTATCTCATTGTGGTTTTGATTTGTATTTCCGGATGATGAATGATGTTGAGCATTCTTTCACGTGTCTGTTGGCTATCTTGTAGTTTTCTTTGGAGAAGTGTCTATTCAGGTATTTTGCCCATTTCTTCACTGGGTTATTTGTTTTTTTGTGTATTGAGTTTGGTAACTTCTGTATAGATTCTTTATCTGATATGACATTTGCAAATATCTTCTCCCATTTCATCGGTTGCCTTTTAGTTTTGTTTATTGTTCCCTTCCCTGTGCAAAAGCTTTTTTATTTTGATGAGGTCCGAATAGTTCATTTTTGCTTTGGTTTCCCTTGCCTCAGGAGATGTGTTGAGTAAGAAGTTGCTGCTGCCGAGGTCAAAGAGGTTTTTGCCTACTTTCTCCTCTAAGATTCTGATGGCTTCTGTCTTACGTTTAGGTCTTTCACCCATTTTGAGTTTATTTTCGTATATGGTGGTCCAGGTTCATTCTTCTGCAAGCCGCTGTCCAGTTTTCCCAGCACCACTTGCTGAAGAGACTGTCTTTATTCCATTGGATATTCTTCCCTGCTTTGTCAAAGATTAGTTGGTCATACGTTTGTGGGTCCATTTCTGGCTTCTCTATTCTATTCCATTGATCTGAGTGTCTGTTCTTGTGCCAGCACCATACTCTCTTGATGATTACAGCTTTGTAATACATCTTGAAGTCCGGGATTGTGATGCCTCCAACTTTGGTTTTCTTTTTCAAGATTGCTTTGGCTATTCAGGGTCTTTTCTGGTTCCATATATATTTTAGGATTATTTGTTCTAGCTCTGTGAAGAATGCTGGTGTTATTTTTATAAGGACTGCATTGACTATGTAGATTGTTTTGGGTAGTATTGACATTTTAACAATATTTGTTCTTCCTATCCAGGGGCATGGAATCTTTTTTCATTTTTTTTGTGTCTTCTTCAATTTCTTTCATAAGCTTTCTATAATTTTCAGCATATAGATTTTTCACCTCTTTGGTTAGATTTATTCCTAGGTATTTTATGGGTTTTGGTGCAATTATAAATGGGGTCGATTCCTTGATTTCTCTTTCTGTTGCTTCATTGTTGGTGTATAGGAATGCAACCGATTTCTGTGCATTGATTTTATATCCTGTAACTTTGCTGAATTTGTGGATCAGTTCTAGCAGCTTTGTGGTAGAATCTTTTGGGTTTTCCATATAGAGTATCCTGTCATCTGCAAAGAGTGAAAGAGTTTGACCTCCTCCTAGACAATTTGGATGCCTTTTACTTCTTTGTGTTGTCTGATTGCTGAGGCTAAGACTTCTAATACTATGTTGAATAACAGTATCGAGAGTGGACATCCCTTAGGAGGAAAGCTCTCAGTTTTCCCCCATTGAAGATGATATTTGCAGTGGGTCTTTCATATATGGCTTTTATGATCTCAAGGTATGATCCTTGTATCCCTACTTTCTTGAAGGTTTTTATCAAGAAAGGATTCTGTATTTTGTCAAATGCTTTCTCTGCATCTATTGAGAGGATCATGTGGGTCTTGTCCTTTCTTTTATTGATGTGATGAATCACGTTAATTGTTTTGCAGATATTGAACCAGCCCTGTATCCCAGGTATAAATCCCACTTAGTCATGGTGAATAGTTTTTTTTTTAATGTATTGTTGGAGCCAGTTGGCTAATATCTTGTTGAGGATTTTTGCATCCATGTTTATCAGGGAAACTGGTCTATATTTCTCCTTTTTAGTGGGGTCTTTGTCTGGTTTTGGAATAAAGGTAATGCTGGCTTCATTGAAAGAGTTTGGAAATTTTCCTTCCAATTCTACTTTTTAGAACAGCTTCAAGAGAATAGATGTTAACTCTTCTTTAAATGTTTAGTAGAATTCCTCTGGAAAGCCATCTGGCCCTGGACTCTTGTTTTTTGTGAGATGTTTGGTTACTAATTCAATTTCTTTACTGGTTATTGGTCTGTTCAAATTTTCTATTTCTTCCTGTTTCAGTTTTGGTAGTGTATGTTTCTAGGAATTTGTCCATTTCTTCCATATTGCCCATTTTAGGGCATATAATTGCTCATAATATTCTCTTATTTTTGTTTGTTATGGTATTATTATCAGTGAGTTTCCTTATGTTTGTGATTAATTGATATATATTTGGATGCTTTCACATTTGGAGCATAAATGTTTACAATTGTTAGGTCTTTTTTGTGGATATACCCCCTTCATTATGATATAATGCCCATCTTCATCTCTTGTTACAGTCTTTGTTTTAAAGTCTAGATTGTCTGATATAAGTATGGCTACTCCAGCTTTCTTTTGGTGACCATTAGAATGATAGATGGTTCTCCAGCCCCTTACTTTCAACCCCTTACTTTCAATCTGAACATGTCTTTACATCTAAAGTGGGTCTCTTGTGGACCACGTATAGATGGATCTTGTTTTTTTTTTTTAATCCATTCTCTTACCCTATGTCTTTTAATTGGAGCATTTAGTCCATTAACGTTTAGAGTCAGTAGTGAAAGATGAATTTAGTGCCATTATGTTGCCTGTAGAGTTAGAATTTCTGGTGGTGTTCTCTGGTCCTTTCAAGTCTTTGCTCCTTTTGGTCTTTTTTCATTTTTTCCATCTTTTCTCCCCTCCAAGAGTCCCCCTTAAAATTTCTTGCAGGGCTGGTTTAGTGGTCACAAACTCCTTTAATTTTGTTTGGGAAACTTTTTATCTCTCCTTATATTTTGAATGACAGCCTTGCTGATAAAGAATTCTTGGCTGCATATCTTTCCAATTCAGGACATTGAATATATCCTGCCACTCCTTTCTGACCTGCCAAGTTTCTATGGATAGGTCTGCTGCAAACCTGATTTGTCTTCCCTTGTAGGTTAAGGACTTTTTTTTCCATTGTGGCTTTCATGATTCTTTCCTTACCTGAGATTTATTTTGTGAATTTGACTATGATATGCCTTGTTGATGATCGGTTTTTGTTGAATCTAATGGGAGTCCTCTGTGCTTCTTGGAGTTTGATGTCTGTGTCTTACCCCAGGTTAGGAAAGTTTCCTGCTATGATTTGCTTACATATCCTTCTACCACTTTTTCTCTCTCTTCATCTTCTGGGACCCCTATGATTCTGATGTTTTTGCATTTTAATGAGTCACTGATTTTTCTAATCTTTAACTTGTGATCTTTTGCCTTAGATTGTTCTTTTTTTCTCTTCATTGTTCTCCATAAATTTGTCCTGTGTATTGGTGAATCACTGCTCTGCCTTATCCATCCTTGCTGCTATGCCATGCATTTGAGATTGCAGCTCAGTTATGGCATTTTTTATTTCATCCTGACCAGCTTTTATCTCAACAGAAAGGGATTCTAATTTGTTTACAACACCAGCTAATATTCTTATTATCGTGATTCTAAATTCTGGGTCAGACATCTTGCTTGTATCTGTGTTGATTAAGTCCCTGGCTGTCATTTCTTCCTGTTCTTTCTTTTGGGGTTAATTCCTTTATTTTGTCATTTTGAAAGAAGAAAAGGAATTAATAAGGTAAAAAAAAAACTAAAAATTAAAAGCAACACAAAAAAAACAAATAAAGGACGCTAGATCCTACATGTGTTCTGGTCTGGTTGTTGAAAGGAGGTTGATAGATTAGAGGAAAAAAGGTAAAGATAAGAAAAGAAAAGAAGAGAAAAGAAAAGAAAAGAAAAAAATATTTGAAAATTTGGAAAAATGAATACAATGAAAGAGAATAAAATGAAATTATGGAAGTAAAAAAATAAAATTTGAAAAATTTACAAAAAAGTAAAAAACATAGAAAAAGTAAAGAAAAATATTTTTAATGGAAATGGAAAATAAAAATAGTTTTTCTCTTTCTGTATTCAAGAATAAGAAAAGAAAAGAAAAGAAAAGAAAAGAAAAGAAAACTGAATAGAAGGACCAGCAAACAGACTGAAGTACAATTGAAATTACATCAGTTTCCCTTACACGTCCAACTATGAAGCACTTTACAGTCCATAAATGAAGCAAGCAGAGAGACTTGTGTTGTTCCTGAAGAGGGAGGTCGGCCCAGTTGGGCGGGGCTTAGTGTAAGGGCTCCATTCTCCACTAGATGGCGCTGCTTAGCTTACTGGGGTGGATTGTTGTGGCACCTGTGTGTATGCGCAAGCACAGCAGGAGTGAAAATGGCGTCACCCAGTTACCCAGTCTCTAGTATCAGAACTCTGTGCTCTCCCAACCAGCAATCATACACCTGTCCTTTGTCTCCAGCTTCCATCCACTCCCCACTTTTACACTGTCCTTGACCAAGCTGTCAGGTTGCCAGGCGGCACCTCTGTCCTGAGTTTTATCTCAGATGCAGCTTTGTTTCCCAATCCCTGACTTCTGAGGGACTGCGGCTTTGACCTGTTCAGACCTTCTCAGAGAGAGTCTTACTGAGCAATTGCTGGGTGCCGGCCCACCCCCAGAAACGTTTGAGAGACCACGCTGCTGCCGATGCCCAGAGACTGTTGTTGGGTGCCAGCCCACCCCAGAAAAATTTCACACAATCATGTAGCAGCAGTTTCGGGGATTACGGAAAATCACAACCCACATCTGGTGCCATGCTTCCCCCTTATAACGTCCTTGTTCTAGCACCAGTGAATGTGGTTGTTCTCCGGGGTCCACTGGGACAGCCTCTATCAAATGTTCTCCCAGCAAGGGAACCACGGCTCCCCATTTGGTTCAAGAACCCTGAGGACCTCACTCTCTGCTTGTGAGGATTCACCCTTCCCACCAGAGCACCGCCAGGTATCAAGCTGCAGAATTTCAGACTCTGATCTCTCCCTGTTTGTAGTCTTTTTTAAAAAAATTTTTTAATGTTTATTTATTTAAGACAGGTAAAGACAGAGCATGAAGGGGAGGGACAGAGAGAGAGAGAGGGAGACACAGAATTGGAAACAGGCTCCAGGCTCTGAGCTGTCAGCACAGAGCCCAATGCAGGGCTTGAACTCACAAACAGCAAGAGCATGACCTGAAGTTGGCTGAAGTGAGCTGAAGTCTGTCGCTTAACCAACTGAACCACCCAGGCACCCCTGTTTGTAGAGTCTTAATGGAATTTAAACCCTCTCCTTTCTCCTTTCTCCATTTTTTGTTCAGTCCCTTACATACTCTTTCTTTTCTCTCCAGCTGCTTTTGGGCAGGGGTCAGGATGCTTTCCGTTATCCCCCCATCTCCATCCTGTATCTGCAAGCAAAACAGCTCCCTGCCCTCTGCAGCTTTCTCCCCCAGTTCACCTCTCCACACTGCATACCTGCTGACTTCTCTGGTTTAGGTTGTGCAGATTGTTGTGTTAATCCTCAAATCAGTTTTCTAGGTGTGCAGGATGGTTTAGTGTTGATCTGGTTGTATTTCAGGGATGAGAGATGCAAAAACAACTTCCATGCTGTTCCTCCATCTTGGCCCCTCCTCCACATTTGTGCATTTTTTTTAATTTTTATTTTTTATTTTTATTTATTTGTGGGACAGAGAGAGACAGAGCATGAACGGGGGAGGGACAGAGAGAGAGGGAGACACAGAATCGGAAACAGGCTCCAGGCTCTGAGCCATCAGCCCAGAGCCTGACGCGGGGCTCGAACTCACGGACCGCGAGATCGTGACCTGGCTGAAGTCGGACGCTTAACCGACTGCGCCACCCAGGCGCCCCCACATTTGTGCATTTTTAAATTAGGTTGTTTGTGTGGTGCCTGTGTGGCTCAGTCGGTTAAGTGTCTGACTTCAGCTCAGGTCATGATCTTATGGTTCATGAGCTCGGGCACCACATCAGGCTCTGTGCTGACAGCTCAGAGCCTGGAGCCTGCTTCGGATTCTGTGTCTCTTTCTCTGCCCCTCCCCTACTCATGTCTGTCTCTCTCTGCCTCAAAAATAAAATAAACATTAAAAAAAGTTTTTTAATTAGGTTTTTTGTTTTCTTATTGTTGAGTTTTCATGGTTTGTTGTATATTTCAATACAAATTCCTTATGTACATTTTGCTAATTTTCTTTTGCATGGTAGCTTCCCTTTCAGTTTTCTTAGCAGTATGTTTTAAAGAGAAGTTCGTAATTTTTGAATAAGTGCAATTTATCTTTAGGGAGTATATTTTTGTGTTGTTTCTAAGAATCATTGCCTATGGGAAAGTAAAATGATACAACCACTTTGTAAAATAGTCCAGCAATTCCTTAAACAATTAAACATAGATATATCTCATGATATAGCAATTCTACTCCTAGATATAAACTCAAGAGTAATGAAAAACTGTCTACATAAAAAGTTGTACATGAGTGTTTATGGCAGCACTATTAATATTGGTGAAATTATGGAAACAACCCAAACTTTCATCAGTTAATGAATGAATAAACAAATGTATTTTATCTGTACAATGGAGTATTATTTGTCCATAAAAATAAATAAAATACAAACTAAAAAAATGGATGAACTTTGAAAACATCATGTTAAGTGAAAGATTTCATAAAAAGTCCACATATTATACAATTCTGTTATTATGAAGTATTCAGAATAAGAAATTCATAGAGACTAAAGTAGATTAGTGGGTGTGTGGAGATAGGAATGGGGCTCATATTTAAAGGGTAAGGGGCTTCTTCTTTGGTAAAGAAAATGTTTAATATTGAATGTGGTAATGGTCACACATTTTTGTTACTATACAAAAACCTATTCAATTATAAACTTTAAGTGAGTGAATTGTATGATTGATATATGAATTATGGCTCAAGCAATAAAAAATCATCATATAAACAAGGCTATACTTTTTTTTCCATATTTTCTTCTAAAACTTTTATAGTTTTATCTTTTACACTTATATTGGTTAATTTTATGTGTCAATCTGAGTAGGCCATGGGGTACCCAGGTAAAGGATTGTTCTGAGGTATATCTATATAGTCTCTGAATAAGATTAGCATTTGAAGAGAGATGGATTTAGTAAAGTAGATTGCCCTCTCCAATGTGGGTAGGCATCATCAATTCTGTTGAGAGCCCAAATATACCAAAAGATGGGGAAGGAGGGATTTATTCCCTTTTCCCTGCCTCATTGCTCAAGCTGGAAATCTTATCTTCTCTTGCTTTCTGACTGGGATTTACAAAGTCAGCTCTCCTAGTTTTCAAGCCTTCATATTGTGTTTCTCAGGCTCCATAATTACACAAGCCAATTCCTCATAATCAATCTCTTGATTGTACATATACAATCAATATGTATACATGTATACATGCATATGTATGTATATAATGTTCTGATTTTCTGGAGAACCCTGATTAATTCAGATTTTCATATTGGGAGTAGGGTTTGAATGCACATGGAAACATTCCCATTAAACCTGCTGGATCATATGGCTCAGTGGCAGAAAAGTTTGCACAGCAGCCTGGACTTACTGCAGAGTCTTCTCTTGTTCTGGGCCCCACTCAAAACTAGTAACAATAAATGGGCTGAGGTAAACCCACATGACAAATATGTTGCCTCCAAAAATCGAAAGAGGCCCACTAGCTGTTGTGCCTCCTTCTTAGTTGTAAGCAGGGCCAGTTGCCACAACTTATCCTTTACCTTGGAAGAGTTATCTTTATATGCCCCACACCACTGGATTCCTAAAAATTCACCCATGTAAAAGGCCTCTGAATTTTAGTCGGACTTATTTCCCACTCTGACATGCAAATGTCTCACCAATAAGTTGAGTATAGTTGCTACTTCTTGCTCACTAGGTCCAATAAGCATAATGTAATGGAGAAATGTGATATCATATGTAAAGGAGAGGTAATCAAGATCCTTGCAAACTAAATTATGATATAGAGCTGGAGAGTTGATATCCCCTGAGATAGGATAGTGAATGTTTTGCTGGCCTTGCCAGCTGAAAGCAAAGTGCTTCTGGTGGGCTTTATAAACAGGTATGGAAAAAAGGCATTCGCCAGAATACCTACATATCAGGTACCAGTGTATGTTAATTTGCTCAAGCGGTGACACCATATCTGGTACAGCAGCTGCAGTTAGAATCATGAGCTGTTTAAGCTTATGATAATAGATTGTTGTTCTCCAAGATTTATCTATCTCTGCATAGGCCAAATCATAAGAGTTTAATGGAAATGTGATAGGAATTATCACTCCTGTATCTTTCAGATCCTTGATGGTGGCACTAATCTCTGCAATCCCTCCAGGAATGTGGTATTCGTCTTAGTTTACTATTTTCCTAGGTAAAGCCTATTCTAATGACTTCCATTTGGCCCTTTCTATCATAATAGGAACTAAGAGGTCCTCACTCCATAGGTCAGGGAACTAACGTGGGGATTCTGCCAGTTGTTATCTATGTTTATTCTGATTATGCATTCTGGATCTGGGAAAGTAACTCAAGATGGGTTTGAGGACACATTGGACCCACTGTGAGATGGACCTATGCTAAAACACCATTGACCATCTAACCTTTATAACCTTCTACTTGATTGATGGGCCACAGTGACATTTTTGGTTTCTTGGAATTACTTTCAATTCAGAGCCAGTGTCAAGTAATCCTCTAAAGTCTGATTATTCCCTTTTCTCCACTTTACAGTTACCCTTGTAAAAGATAGTCTTTGGAGAAGTCTGGAAGAAAGATTAACAGATTAAAGAACTTTTCTTCTTCAACATTGACTTAGCTATTTTGGATCTTTTGCCTCTCTATATAAACTTTAGAAATAGCTACAAAATAACTTCCTGGATTTTGGTTGGGATTGCATTGAATTTATGGATCAAGGTGGAAAGAACTGACATATTGAAAATACTGAGCTTTTCTGTCCATCAACATGGAGTATTTGTCCATTTATTTAGTTCTTTGTATTTAGTTCTTTAGTTCTTTAGTTCATTTGTTTAGTTCTTCTAACAAAGAAGAACTGTAGTTTTTCTTATATAGATATTGTACATATTTTGTTAGGTTTATACCTAAGTATTTAATTTGGGGAGGATGCTAACGTAAATGGTAATGTTTATAATTTAAAATTCCACTTGTTTGTTGCTGGCATAAGAAAGCAATTGACTTTTGTATATTAACCTTGCATTCTACAACCTTACTAGAACCACTTATTAGTTCCAGGAGGTTTTTTTTGTTTGTTTATTTGTTCTGTTTTTGTTGTAGTTGCCATTGTTAATCCTTTTGAATTTTCTATATGGATAATTATGTCATCTACAAACAATTTTATTTTTTTCTTCCCAGTGTAGACACTTTTTATCTCATTTTCTTATCTTATTTCATTAGCTAAGAATTCTAGTACAATAGTGAAAAGAAATGGTGAGAAGAAATATTCTTGCCTTGTTCCTGATCTTAACAGAAAGACTTCAAGTTTCTCACTGTCAAGTATGAAGTTAGCCAAAGATTTTTTGTAGTTTTTTTTTTTTAATTAAGTTGAGGAAGCTCTTCTTTATTCCTTCTTAGTCTGCTGAGAGTTTTTTTTTTATCACGAATAAATATTGGATTTTGTTAAATGCATTTTGTATACCTATTGATATGATCATGGAGTTTTCTTCTTTAGTCTGTAATTTTGATGGATTATATTATTACATTTTAGAATGTTGAACCAGCTTTGCATATCTAGAAAAGTCCCACTTGGTCATAGTGTATAATTCTTCTCATATGTTCTTGGGTTTGATTTATTAATATTTTGTTGGTGGGTTTTGCATCTATGTTTATGAGAGATACTGGTCTCTAGATTTTTTTTCTTGTAATATTTTTGCCTGTAATATTTTTGCCTATAATATTTTTGGTATTAGGGTAATTATGGCCTCCTGGAATGAGTTAAAAAGTAGTCCCTGTGCTTCTACATTCTGGAAGAAACTGTAGAGAATTGGTTTAATTTCTTCCTTAGATGTTTGGTAGAATTTGCCAAATGTTTGATAGAATTGAATATGGTGCTTTTTGTTTTGGAAGGTTATTAATTAATGGCTCAAATAAAAAAATACATATAGACTTATTAGATTATCTATTTCTTCTTGTGTAAGCTTTTGGCAGATTGTGTCTTTCAAGAAATTAGTCCATTTCAGGTAAATTATTAAATTTGTGGTCATTCAGTTGTTCATAGTTAAGATGGCAGAGTAGAAGGAGGATCTTATGCTTGCCTTGTCCCTTGAACAAAGCTAGATAAATACCAAATCATTCTGAACACCCCAAAAAATTGATATGAGGACTGAGAGAACAAACTGCACAATTAGAGGGAGAGAAGAGGTCACATTGTGGAAGGTAGGAGGTGCAGAGATGTGGTTTGGGGGAGAAGTGGATCACAGGTGCTGCAAAGAGGAAGGAACCCTGATCATGGAGAAAGGTGAGAGAGAGAGAAAAAGAGAGCAAGACAGAGCATAGTGGACAGGGGGTCACACAAGGAAAACACTTCTCCAAAGCCATCGACTGGGAAAACAAGAAGGTCTGATTATCATGGGTTTTTACAATCAGCAGAGCTCAAAGCCTGGAGTTTTAGAAGTCCATGCTGTGGCTGGTGTGGAGCCTTATTTTCACTGCAGTGTTCCTGTGGAGAAGGAGAACACAGGCTGGGGAGCAGATGGCATGATCAGAGGATCCCCTGGGACACCATGGGTGATACATTTTCCCCTTCTTGGAGTACATCTGGGAAAAGTGGCATTGCCTCTCAGGGGACAAAAGAGTTGGATGGCGCCATTGTGCTACCCTTTAAGCATAGGAGCAGAGATGCCTGCTGAGTGTGGCTAACCTGGACTTAGGTTTTTTGCTTCACTTTAAACTCCAAGGTCCTGTGACTGCCCTTTTGGGATAAGCTGGCACCAGGCCCAGTGTGATGAGACCATACCCCAGAGGACTAGCATAGGACCAATCCATGCCAGGTCCCTAAAGTTTGGAGTTATGAAACTCTGCCTGTGTGCCTGATGTACAACACAGGTGCACTGCTCTATTTTGTGGACAGATGGCCTGGACACCGATGAGGTAAAGGCAGCGATCTGAGGGACTCCTGGGACACAAGAGGGGAGATGGCTTTCTGTGAGGGCTTCCTGGACAGTGGTGGGCACAAACGCATCTCTCTGGGGAATACAGACAGGGTGGGCACCATTTTTCTCCCTTACCCATCAGCACAGACTGACATCAGTGAGCAGCACAGTGACAACAGTGGAGGTGTGAGCTGCTTACATCAATCTCCACCTCCCTGTTCTCTGCAGGTGTTTCTTTACTAGAGCAAGTGTGCCTGAAAACCAGACCAGTGGTCTCTTCCCCCAGAACACCATCACAAACCCCTCCCCACCACAAACACTAAGTCTACTGACCATAGAGTGCTGCACATCTTCAGCTCTAGTGGAAATGGGAACAGGCCTCTTTTAACAAGCAGATCAGAACACACCTAGTTAAAACTCTTCACATTCTGACCAAGGTTCAATTACCCCCACTGCAGGCAAGGAGAAACTCTGCAGAGGACTGACTTAAGGGAAAGAGTAGCCAAAACACAGCAGCAGAGTGCGCACAACATATACCAGAAACACTTCCTGAAGCTCCAAGCCCTGTATGGTATATAACTTTTTTTTAATAAAGCCATTACTTTCAGGAGTAGGAAACATAGCAGGCTTTCCTAACACAGAAAAGAAGACAGAGACCTAGTCAAAATGCCAAGACAAAAGAATTCATCCCCAAAGAAAGAACAAGAAAATGTCATGCCTAAGGATCTAATTGAAACGGATATCAGTAATATGCCTGATCCACAATTTAAAACAACAATCATAAGGATACTACCTGGGATTGAGAAAAGCATAAAAGACACTAGGAAGTCCCTTATCACAGAAATAAAAGACCTAAAAACTAATCAGGCCAAAATAAAAAATGGTATAACCGAGATGAGAAACTAACTGATTGTAATGACCACAAGAATGGAAGAAGCAGAGGAATGAAAAGTGATATAGAAAATAAAATTATGGAAAATAATGAAGTTGAAAAGAAAAGAGGAAGAAAAATATTGGATCACAAATGTAGACTGAGGCTGCTCGGCAACTCCATAAAGCATAATAGCATTCATATCATAGGCGTCCCAGAAGAAGAAAAGGAAAAAGGGAAAGAAGGTTCATTTGAGGAAATTATATCTCAAAACTTCTCTAGTCTGGGGAGGGAAATAGACATCCAAATCTAGGAGGCATAGAGAATTCCCATCAAAATCAACAAAAGCTGGGCAACACCAGGAAATATCTTAGTAAAATTTGCAAAATATAGAGATAAGGAAAAAATCCTAAAAGCAGAAAGGAAAAAGAAACCCCTAACTTGTAAGGCAAGACAAATAAGGTTAGCAGCAGATGTATCCACAGATACTTGGGAGGCCCAATGGGAGTGTCATGATATATTCAACATACTGGATGATAAAAATATAGAGCCAAGAATGTTCTGTCCAGCAAGTCTATTATTGAGAATAGAAGAAAAGATAAGGTTTTCCCAGACAGACAAAAGCTAAACAAGTTTCTAGCAGAGAAACCAGTCCTGTAAGAAATATTAAAGGGGACTCTTTGGGAAAGAAAGGTCAAAAGTGACAAAGACTAGAAAGGAACAGAGAAAATCTCTAGAAACAACTTAATAGGTAATACAACAGAACTAGATTCATATCTATCAATAATTACTCTAAATGTAAATGGATTAAGTACTTAAATCAAAAGACAAAGATATCAGAATGGACAAAGAAAATAAACCTTTTTTTTTTTTTTAAGTTTATTTACTTATTTTCAGAGGGAGAGAGAGAAAGTTTAGGAGAAGGGCAGAGAGACAGCAAGAGAAAATCCCAAGTAGCTTCCACTCAGTGTGAGCCAGACAAGGGGCTTAATCTCACAACTGCAAGATCATCACCTGAGCTGCTATCAAGATTTGGAAGCTTAACAGACTGAGCCACCCAGGCCTCCCACAAGACCCTTCTATATAGCCTACAATAGACTCATTTTAGATCTAAAGACACCAGCATATTGAAAGTGAGGAGATGGAGAACTATTTATCATGTTAATGGATGTTAAAAGAAAGCCAGAGTAGCCATAGTTATATCAAACAAACTAGATTTTAAACTGTAACAAAAGATGAAGAAGGGCACTGTATCATAATAAAGGGGTCTATCTGACAAGAAAATCTAACAATTATAGATGTTTATACCCCCCCAACTTGTAAGCACCCAAATATGTAAAATAATAGCAAACATAAAAAAAACTAATTGATCATAATACAATAAAAGAAGAGGACTTTAACACCCCACTTACAACAATATACAGGTCATCTAAGCAGAAAATCAACAAGGAACCAATGGCTTTGAATGACAAACTGGACCAGATGGACTTAAGAGATATATTCAACACATTTCATCCTAAACCAGCAGAGTACACATTCTTTTTAAGTGCACACAGAATATTCTCCAGAATAGATCACCTACAGGGTCATGAATCAGGCGTCAACAAATACAAAAAGACTGAGATCCTATCATGCATATTTCCAACCACCATGCTATGAAACTTGAATTCAGTGAAGAAGAAAAAATTCAGAAGGACCACAAATACATGGAAGGTAAAGAACATCCTACTAAAGAATTATTGGGTTAAGCAGGAAATTAAAGAAGAAATTTAAAAAAATACATGGAAACAAATGAAAATGAAAATACAATGTCCCAGAACCTCTGGAATGCAGCAAAATGATCATAAGAGTGAAGTATATAGCAATACAGGCCTACATAGAGAAGCAAGAAAAATCTCAAATACACAACCTAATCTTACACCTAAAAGGGCTAGAAAAAGAACAGTAAGTGAAGCCTAAAGGCAGCAGAAGGGAAATAATAAAGATTAGAACAGAAGTAAATGATATAGAAACAAAACAAAACTCAGTAGAATAGATCAATGAAATAAGGAGCTTTTTCTTTGAAAAATTAATAAAATTGATAAACCACTAGCTAGATTTATGAGAGAGAGGAGAGAGAGAGAGAGAAAGAAAGAGAGAGAGAGAGAGAAAACCCAAATAAATATAATCGTGAATGAGAGAGGATAGATCACAACCAATACCACAGAAATACAAACAATTGTAAGAGAATATTATCTAAAATTATGTGCCAACAAACTGGGCAATCTGGAAGAAATGGATAAATTCTGAGAAACATATAAGCTATCAAAACTGAAGTGGGAAGAAATAGAAAATTTGAACGGACCCAAACCAGCAAAGAAATTGAATCAGTAATCAAAAATCTCCTAACGAAAAAAGTCCAGGGCTAAATGGCTTCCTATGGGAATTATACCAGAAATTTCAAGAAGAGTTAATACCTATTCTTCTCAAACTGTTCCAGAAAATAGGAGTGGAAGGAAAACTTACAAACTCATTCCTTGAGGCCAGCATTACCTTGATTCCAAAACCAGAAAAAGACCCCATTTAAAAAGAGAATTACAGGCCAATATCCCAGATGAACATGGATGCAAAAATCCTTAACAATGTACTAGCACATTGAATCCAACAGTTCATTAAAAGAATCAATTATCATGATCAAGTGGGATTTTTTCCTGGGCTGCAAGAGTGGTTCAATGTTCACAAATCAATCAATGTGACACACCACATGAATAAAAGAAAGGATAAGAACCATATGATCCTGTCAATAGATGCAGAAAAAACATTTGACAATGTACAGCATCCATTCTTGATAAAAACCCTCAACAAAGTAGGAATAGAAGGAACATACCTCAGCATCATCAAGGCCATATATGAAAGACCCTCAGCTAATATTCTTAATGGGGAAAAACTGAGAGCTTTTTCTCTGTGGTCAGGAATAAGACAGGGATGTCCACTCTTTCCATTTGTATTTAACATAGTACTGGAAGTTCTGGCCTCAGCAATAGACAACAGAAGAAATAAAAGGCATCCAAAATGGCAAAGAAGAAGTCAAACTTTCACTCTTTGCAGATGACATGTTAGTCTATGTAGAAAACTTTAAAGACTCCACCAAAAACTTGCTAGAACTGATACACAAATTCAGTAAAGTCACAGGATACAAAATCAACATACAGAAATCTGTTGTCTTTCTAAACCTCAATAATGAAGCAGCAGAAAGAGAAATCAAGGAATCAATCCCATTTACAGTTGCAGCCAAACCATAATATACCCAGGAATAAACCTACCCAAAGAGGTAAAAAATCTGTACTCTGAAAATTATAGAACACTTATGAAAGAATTTGAAGATGACACAAGAAATGGAAAAACATTCCATGCTCATGGATTGGAAGAACAAGTATTGTTAAAATGTCTCTATTACCCAAAGCAATCTACATATTCAATGCAATCTTTATCAAAATACCACCAGATTTGGGGGCGCCTGGGTAGCTGAGTTGGTTAAGTGTCTGACTTTGGCTCAGGTCATGATCTCTCAGTTTGTGGGTTCGAGCCCCACGATGGGCTCTGTGATGACAGCTCAGAGCCTGGAGCCTGCTTTGGATTCTGTGTCTCCCTCTCTCTCTCTCTCTGCCCTTTGTCTGCCTGTGCTCTCTCTCTCTCTCTTTCTCTCAAAAATAAATAAATAAAAATTCAAAAAAATACCCCCAGATTTTTTTCACAGAGCTAGAACAAACGATCTTAAAAATTGTATGAACCATAAAAGACCTCAAATATCCAAAACAATCTTGAAAAAGAAAAACAAAGCTGAAGGCATCACAATTCCACACTCCAAGCAATATTACAAATATTACAAAGCTATAGTCATAAAAACAGTATGGTACTGGCACAAAAACAGACACGTAGATCAATGGAACAGAATAGAAAATCCAGTAATAGACCCACAACCATATGGTCAACTAATCTTCAACAAAGCAGGAAAGAATAGCCGATGGGAAAAATTGTCTCTTCAACAAATGGTGTTGGGAAAACTGGACAGCAACAGACTTAAACCAGACCACTTTATTACACTATGCACAAAAATAAATTCAAATGGATGAAAGGCCTAAATGTTGAGACATTAAACCATCAAAATGCTAGAGGAGCACACAGACAGCAACCACTTTGACCTTGGCTGTAGCAACTTCTTATTGGACACATCTCTGGAGGCAAGGGAAACAAAACCCAAAATGAACTATTGAGACTTCATCAAGATAAAAATCTTCTGGACAGTGAAGGAAACAATCAACAAAACTGAAAGGCAACCATTCAGAATGGGAGAAGATATTTTCAAAGGACATATCTGATAAAGGGTTAGTATCCAAAATCTATAAAGAACTTATCAAACTCAACACCGAAAAAACAAATAATCCAATTAAAAAATGGGCAGAAGACATGAGCAGACATTTCTCAAAAGAAGACATCCAGATGGCAAAGAGACACGTGAAAAGATGCTCAACATCACTTATCAGAGAAATACAAATCAGAACTACAATGAGATAACATCTCACACCTGTCAGAATGGCTAAAAATAACAATTCAGGAAACAACAGATGGTGGTGAAGATGCAGAGAAAGAGGAATCCTGTCATGCTGTTGGTGGGGATGCAAACTGGTGCAGCCACTCTGGAAAAGAGTATGAAATTTCCTCAAAAAGTTAAAATAGAACTACCTATTACCTAGCAATTGCACTACTAGGTATTTATCCAAAGGACACAAAGATACTGATTTGAAGGGGCACATGCAACCTGATGTTTATAGCAGCGTTATCAACTACAGTAGTCAGATTATGGAAAAAGCCCAAACGTCCATCTACTGATGAATGGAGAAAGAAGATGTGGTATATATAAACAATGGAATATTACTCAGCCATCAAAAAGAATGAAATCTTACTATTTGCGACAATGTTGATGGAGCTAGAGTGTATTATGTTAAGTGAAATAAGTCATTCAGAGAAAAAAAAATACCATTATGATTTCACTCATATGTGGAATTTAAGAAACAAAACAGATGAATGTGGGGGAAAGAAAAAAAAGAGAGAGGGAGGCAAACCATAAAAGAGATTCTTAATTATCGGCAGCAAACTGAGGGCTGCTGTAGGGGAAGAAGGCAGGGGAATGGGTTAAATGGGTGATGGGTATTAAGAGGGCACTTTTTATGATGAACAATGGGTATTACATGTTAGTGGTGAATTACTAAGTTCTACTCCTGAAACTAATTTTATACCATATGTTAACTAACTGAAATTTAAATGAAAGTGTGAAAAACTAAATAAATAATAGACAATATAATAATATAATATATACTATCATAATATAATAATATATTTATAACATATAAGATATTCCATATATATTCCATATTTTTCCCTTTAAGCACTGTTTTTGCTGCATTCTAGAAATTTTAATAAATTGTTTTTATTTGCACATAGTTCAAAATATTTTAAAATTATCTATTGAGATTTCTTCTTTGACCCATGGTTATTTGGGAAGTGTATTGTTCAATCTCCATATATTTTGGGACTTTCCAGAAAACTTTCTCTTTTGGTTTCTAATTTAATTCCACTGTAGTCTGAGAGCAAATATTATATGATTTTTATTCTTTTACATCTGTTATGGTGTGTTATGGCCCAGTATATAGTCAAGTTCTAGGTGAACTTGAGAATGTATATTTTGCTGTTGTTGGCTGAAGTAGTCTATTGATGTCAATTATATCCAGCTGATCGATGGTGCTGTTGAGTTCAATTGTGCCTTTATTGATTTTCTGCCTATTGAAACTTTAAATATTTGATAGAGAGGTATTTAAATATCCAAGTGTAATAGGCCATTCATCTATTATCCCTTGCACTTCTATGAGTTTTTGCCTCAAGTAGTTTGACACTTTGCTGTTAGGCACATACATGTTAAAGATTGTCCGATCTTCTTGAAGAATTGGCCTTGTATCATGTAATGCCCTTCTTTATCCCTGATAATTTTCCTTTGATGAGTGTTAGCATAGTATATCTTTCTCCATCCCTTTACTTTTCATCTATTTTTCCCCTTTGTATTTAAAGTGATTTTCCTGTAAACAATATATAGCTGGGTCTTGTTTTTTTGATCCAGTCAGACAATTTCTTTCATTTGGTGTATTCAGACCATTGACATTAGGGTGATTATAGATATAGTTGGAGTAATTGAACATATTTGTTACTGTTTTTAATTTGTTGCTCTTTGTTCTTTGTTCTTGGTTTTGTCTTCCATTCTTTTTCTTCCTTTTGTGGCTTTACTGGGACATTTTATATGACTTCTTTTCTCTGCTTTCTTAGCATATCAGTTAAACTTTTTTATTTTTTTACTTTATTTTTGTACTTTATGCCCTAGAGTTTGCAATATACATTTACAACTAATCTAAGTCCACTTTTAAATAACACTATACCACTTCATGGTTCATGGAGTGCCTTATAACAAAATGTCCCTAATTCCTCTCTCTCATCTCTTGTATAATTGCTATCATTCATTTCACCTATACATAATCATATGTGTGATATCTATTATATATTCATAACCAAATATATTGTTGCTATCATTTTAAACAAACTTATCTGTTAGATCTATTAAGAATGAGAAAAATAAAAGCTTTTACTTTACCTTCACTTATTAATTCTCTGAGTGTCTTCCTTTTTTTTTTTTTTTAAATGTAGATCAGAGTTTCTCACTTAGCATTTGTTTTCTCTTTGAAAAACTTCTCTTAACATTTCTTGCAAGTCTCCTGGCATCAAATCCCTTCAATTTTTGTTTCCCTACAATGGTCCTTATTTCCCCTTCATTTTTGAAGGATAATTTTATAGGATCTATAGTTCTAGGTGGTATCTTTTTCTCTCAACATTTTAAATATTTCACTCCATTCTCTTCTTGTTTGCATGGTTTAAAATAATAACAATCATTGGCAGAATTCCTTTTGAGTGCACATGAAACATTTACCAAATGTTTACCAAACGTTACCAAACCAAACATTTACCAAACCATAGGCTAGTTCATAAAATAATTCCCCCCAAATTTCAAAGGTTGAAATTATAAAAAGTATTTACTCTTATCCAATAGAATTAAACTAGAATAAATCTTAAAAATTAACTAGAAAATCCAGGAGTGTTTAGAAATTAGTCTGTACCTTTTTAAATAGCCACAGATTGAAGAAAAATCAAGATAGAAATGAAAACACATTGGACAAACAATAATAAAAACATAAAAATTGTAGAATACAGCTAAAGTATTCAGAGGAGATTACAACCTAAATGTATATAAAAAATATGTACATAAAAACATATGTTAAAAATTTTATAAAAAAGAAAAACACTGAAAAAATCACATTAGTCTACATCTCAGTATGAAAAAGAAAACCAAATAAAAGCCAAAGAGTAGAATCAAGAAAATAATAAGGATGGAGTCAGAGATTTATTAAATAGAAAATAGAGAGAGAAATCTCTAGCTGTTCATGTCCCCACATGTTTGTGTCCTTCCAGCTCAGTCACCAGATATGGAGTGAGGAAGCCTTTGAGGACATGACCCTTGCTCCTGCCACCATCTGACTATAACTTCATGAGAAATCAGAATGGGAGCCTGGGTTGTACCCAGTCAATTCTCAGATTTATAAGGGAAAGAAATGATTGTTGTTGTTTCATGTTGCTGTTTTTGGTGCTTTGTATATAGTAGTAAGTAGCCAGAGGGGACTGGAAAAGTTAATACTGCAGAAGTGTTGACTTTCCCTTCATGGATCTATAAATTCAATGCAATCTCAATAAAAGCCCAGTAAGGTGTTTTCAGAGAAACTAACAAGGTGATTCTAAAACTAATATGGAAATGCAAAGGATCAGAAATAATCAAGACAATCTTGAAAATGAATAACAAATATCGAAAATTTGAATTACTAGATAATAAGATTTATTTTAAAGCTATGGCAATTAAGACATTGTGGTATTAAAATAATACTAAACACATAGAGCAATGAAGCAGAGAGGATAGAAACAGACTCCTATATACATCCATTTGGTGACAAAAGTGCTATTGCAATGTGTTAGAGAAAATATATTTTTAACTTTTATTATTTTTTTCTTTTTCAATTTTTTATTAAAATTCCAATTAGTTAACATACAGTGTACTATTCATTTTAGGTATAGAATTTAGTGATTCATCACTTACATATAACATCTAGTGCTCATCACAAGTGCGCTTCTTAATGCCCATCACCCATTTATCCCACCCCCTGCCCACCTCCCCAACATATTTTTTAAATAAAACTTGCTGAATTAATTGTATATTCATAAAATAATGAAGCATGATCACATACTTCAAAGCATATATCAAAATATGAAAGGTAAAACAATAGAACTTCTAATAGCTACTACAGGAGAATATCATCATGACTTTAGGGGTAGGTTGCAGCTTCTCACATAGTACATAAAATAAAGAAGGAAAGAGTGATACATTGGAGTTAATCCAAATTATCAATTTTTGTTCATCAAAAGACACAAATAAAAACAAGTCATGGAGATGAGAAGAGATGTAACTATATTTAACAAAAGGCTCATTTCCTTTATGTATATAAATTCTATAAATTAATAAGAAAAAGACATAAAAATGGACATAAAATCTGAAAATACACCTCACAAAAATCCACACATAAAATATATGTGTGAGAAGATGCTTTAATATCATCATTTATCAAGGAAAAGCATTGTCTCTATGAGATACCCACTACAAACCTAGCAGAATAGAAATTAAACAAACTATATATATATATACATATATACATATATATTTATATTTACATATATAAGTATATATAAGATTTATATAGATTTATATAAATATAAAATATTATATATAACATATATATATATTTCAAATGTTGACAATAATATGGAGTATCTGGAAATTTCACACACTGCTTTAAAAGTCATTTGTGAAAAAAATGTTTTGCAGCATCTGGTAAAGCTGAACTTACATATATTCTATGACTCCCCC
Organism: Panthera leo; assembly: GCF_018350215.1. Lineage (NCBI taxonomy): Eukaryota > Metazoa > Chordata > Mammalia > Carnivora > Felidae > Panthera > Panthera leo. Next base: position 115,887,814 of record NC_056682.1, on the reverse strand, counting down.
ATTCCACTCTTAGATGTATATCCAATATAAGTGAATACATAGCTGCACCAAGCTTCAAGAACATTCATAGCAGTATGGTTCATAATGGCCTAGAACTAGACAAGAAATGACTCAAATATCCATCAAAATTAGAAGAGATAAATAGACTGTGGTATACTCATACACTGGAATACAGTATAACATGGGAAGATGATGAGTTTCTAGACACATAACAACAAAGATAAATCTCACCAATAATGTTCAACAATAAAATTCAGACACTGAAATTCTTAGCTTAGATGCTGCTGGTGGTAACAACTGGGACAATGCAGGTGCTGTTAATGTAATATTTGGATCTGGATGATACATGTGACCACTGTAAAAATTTGTACAGCTATACTTAAGATTTGTTCACTCTAGAATATGAATGTATGTTATGCTTCAACAACAACAACAAAAAAAGTAAAATTGGAAAATATAATTCTTATTCTTGCCAAAGTGCTTTTGGAACTATATATATTTTTTAAGAAAGATAAGGAAAAAAGAAAAGTTCTATATTTAGTTCTTACAGAGAAGGATTCTTTTGTATACTCTGTTTTGTATTTGCTACTTAAAAGACCATTTTGACAAATTATGGTTATTTATAATTTAGTAAATTATCAATCATATTAATAAGTCTACTTTAGTTTTATAGTAGCAAAAATAAATCAAATCCTGTGTTTAAGAAAGTCAGACATCTCAAAGGAAACAATAAATACTGTCTTCCCTAATTAATGCATTTCCCAAAATACGTTCTTCATAACCAAGGGAATAATTATTCATGCTGAATTTTTCTTTAAAAAAGTTTCAGCGGGGTAATTGAATTGTAATTAACGGCCCACTGTTTTTGTTTGCTTGTTTGTTTGTTTGTTTGTTTTTCCCAATCCCTCTTAAAACTTTTTGGAAATAAATCTGCATGAAAATAGTAGCCGAGTGTTATTAATGTTGTGATCACAATAATTTTAAGGGTTATGGAGTTTCATCCAGAAAGAATTTACCAAGATATCTTAGGTTTAAATTACAAAGGGAAAAACCAATGATTTAGATTTAGAAGTCAACAGAAAATTATGAGCTATAAATTTAGAAAAAAATCTCTCAAGCTCCTCATCCTATTCAGTTATCACAGAGTTCCAGTTTTGAAATGTTGCATTAAAAAAACTTTATCCCTCAAATTACTTAGGAAAATTTTTGCTGTTTGTTTTAACAGAAGCTTCTCTTTACACAGAGAATTACTCAAAATCAAGTTTTCTTTGAAAAACAATGACTTACAATGGAAAAAAAATCATTGCTGTCAAAATTGAAGTGAAATGATATTAGAAATTTTATGAAACTACTTCTAAGTTATTCAATTATTGGTCAAAATTACAGGTATAATTATAATCAAATTTAATTTGATTCAGAGTGATATAATTTGGAGGTACACAGTCACTTTCTTATTGGAGTTTCCACAACTGTAAATAATGGCAGTATCTGAGGAAGTAGATTTAAATATGCTAGTTTTGGTGGAGGGATAGTCTCATGCTAGTTCTTGTTTTAAAATGAGATCCTGAGGTGTCTGGGTGTCTGGGTGTCAGATCAGTTTACGAACTCATGGTTGATGAGATCAAGCCCCCTGCATTGGGCTCTGCTGACAGTGTGGAGCCTCCTTGAGATTCTCTCTTCCCCCCTCTCTCTCTACCTTCCCCTGCTTGTACTCTCTCTCCCTCTCTCTCTCTCAAAATAAGTAAATAAACGTTAAAAGAAATGAGATCCTGGTTAATTCATTCAGCTTCTAAATCACAGGTTTCCTATATTTTTCAAGGATTCCTTCAAAACTACGTTTTTTAAGTGATGCTTAACCTAGTAATCAAGGAAAAATAATCCCTCATATTACTACAAATGAAAGTAATAGAAAATGATTTTGTAGCCTAGTATAGTTATTCCTTTATGGATAATAAACAAGAGATGAAATACTTTTTCTTGATAAGCTAGTCAAATTGATGGAAACTACATATCCATTGGAGTCAGCTAAAAAATGTTTTAGCTACTACATAGGAATTTTTTTTCAGGATTTTTAAAAATGATATAAAATTTCAAGATGTGATTATTTAAAATACTGGTATTTCCTGATTATTTCATTATAGTTGCCAATTTTAGAAATAAATTATATGAAAAATGTGCTATTAATATATGCACCTTTGATTTCCAAAGATAAAGAAATATACTTAAATTTACTCAGTAAATATGGTCTTTTGTAAAGTTGTGTAAATATTGTGTGTATGTAATATGTCTGTGTACATGTGTGAGGTGGGGGGGAATGGAAGGCTCTGAGGAGCTGGGTTCTTCTTCTACAACTGCTTTGTCCCCCACTGGCATGAACTCTTTACTGAGCTGAAGCACGGCGTTGCGGTTTCTCCTGTGTGTATGTGGTCTTCTAGTTTTTCTGCTAGGTATTTTTGTTGTTGTTGTTGTTGAGGGATATTTCCTTTTATTTGTTGCTCAAATATGATCAATGTCAAGTAGGGATATTTGACCAATGATGCCCAATTTTCATAAAAGTGTGTTGTTAGTTTGTTGTCATGAATCCAGACGTCATCACTGATATCTGATGTTCAACACAGGATTTCTTCTAAGTAACATGGCAAATTTTCTGCTTTTCTTCAATGACATTAGTTAATGTATTTTAAATTATAATTATTTAATTACTTGTCTTATTTCCTCTCATATATTAGAAAGTCTTAAAGGATGATGTCTATATGAGAAGCAATATTAAAATCCACTGGAAGGCAGTTTCTCTGCTTTATTCATCTTATACCCTTCAGTACCCAGCCCAGTGCTCAGCACATATTAATGAATTATCTATCTATCTATCTATCTATCTATCTATCTATCTCATCTATCAATCCAGACATTCTCCATTCATAAGGCATAAGGAAGGTGTGTTTCAAATGTTCATTTATAAGTTGGTTTTTAGAAATCTGATTATTATATTTCCAAGCTGACTTACCCATTGTCTGAAATACTTCTGATTACAAAGAAAAAAGTAAAAACAATGCCACTGCAAAAATAATGATGAAAGCATGGAAAAACAAAATTGAATAAGAAACTGTACTTAATCTGGAGCAGTTGTATTTGAGAAATTTTTGTTTAATCTGTAAAAAATGAAAAGCTAAAAGAGCTTTTTGAAAATTTCTCAGCATTGTATTTTCAGAGGTTAATGGAACCAGCCCTTTATTTTTTCTAATTCAACTTCAAAGTTTATGGATTTTCCTTGGTTTTATGTAGTGAATTCTTATTGTTTTGTTCTGCTCTGAATATTTTTAGCTGTGTGACTTTGGAAATGTTACTTAACCTCTCTATTCCTCAGTGTGCTCATTTAGAAAAAAAATGGGGATAATGGTAACAATCCCAGTGGATTATTGTGATGACTAAATGAAGTAACAGACAAAAAGCACTTAGAGTAGCATTTGGCATGTCTGAAGTTCTTAAATATTGGATATTATTACTGTTGTTACTCATTGATCTTTCTGAATGCTCTTATCCTAAGTATCTCTTTAACCTACTTATCACACTCCATTTTATTTTCTAGTTATTTATGTAATACCCTATTTACCTTACAAGCTTTTAATCTCCTTTCAGGCAGAAGGCAACTTCTGTTACATGAAGCATGAAGCATAATATAGCATCTGCACTCTTTAAATATTTATTTCAATAGCTTGTCATTTCAAAGTAACACAAAAAAATAGAAGAAAGATAGATACCATTTTATGAAGGAATTGTGGAAATGTGGTTTGGTGGTTAATTTTGTGTCAACTTGACTGGGCTAAGGGATGCCCAGACAATTGGCAAAACATTTCTGGGTGTGTCTATGAGGGTGTTTCCAAGAGATTAGCCCTTGAATCAGTAGACTGAGTAAAGATTGCCCTCACTAATGTGGGTGGGTATCATCCAACCCACTGTGGGCCTGACTAGAACAAAAAAATCACAGGAAGGACATATTTGCTCTCTCTTTTTGATCTGGGACATCCATCTTCTCCTGCCCTTGGACATTGGCACTTCCAATTCAGGCCAGGACTCTGCATCATCAGCCCACTGATTTTTCACACCTTCAGACTGGGACTGAAATACATTACTGGCTTCCCCTTGTTCTCCAGTTTGCAGGCTGGAAAGATTATGGGACTTGTCAGCTTCCATAATCATGTAAGCCAATTCCTATAATAAATCTCCTCTTATATCTATCTATCTATCTATCTATCTATCTATCTATCTATCCTACTGGTTCTCTTTCTCTGGAGAACCCTGACTAATACATGCGGGTACATCTCAGTGAAGGTCAATCTGTGGAAGAATTTGCTGAGCTGTAAAAAATAAAGGAAGACCTCTGAGTCAAAATCACATGGGCTAATGTTTAGCTGCAGTCATTGACGGTCAGACAAAATGTTTTCATCAAGAGAAGAGAGGCAGTGTGAATCTGCTGTATGTATGGAAGCATTTGTGCATACATGGATGTAACTTTCTTTTTTTAAATTTTTTAAAATGTTTATTTATTTTTGAGAGAGAAGAAGAGACAGAGTGTGAGCTGGGGAGGGGCAGAGAGAGAGGGAGACACAGAATCTGAAGCAGACTCCAAGCTCTGAGCTGTCAGCAGAGAACCTGATGCGGGGCTTGAACCCATGAACTGTGAGATCAGGACCTGAGCCGAAGTTGGACACTTAACCAACTGAGCCACCCAGGTGCCCCATAACTTTCTAATCTATACTTGTAAGTATAAGGTAAAAGCTCCAGGTGTCTCCAACCTGTGAGTATAAATGAGGTTACATGGATGCCAACTTCCTTCTACAGGAATGTGGGCCCTTTCTAAAACTTCCTGTAGATCTTTAGGGGACTTGTCCAGCTTTGGAGTCCTCATTAGCGACCCAGTGTCATCCTGACACCTCTGCATGCTCCTGGTGAAAACTTTCCCCACAGCCAGACTTTGTCTGTGGCATCAGAGCATAGGGTCTATAGTACAGAGTGGGCTCAAGGAGGCAGACACTGGCCTTTTCCTAACTCCTTGTTGGTATATATTTCCTGGACCCTCAAGCTTTACTTTGTATACTCAGTTTCACAGTTGTTCGTTCATACAATATCTTAATCTTCTCATCCTGAAACTCTTATAAAGACTCAAAATCTGCTTGTCAGGCTGCTTGGGGGTAAGAGAATAACAGCCAGCTCTTCCCTTTCATTGTTCTCATTTCTGTTTCCTTCAGAATTTCTGCCCCAAATTATCTCTTTCTTCTTCCAGGCAAAAACAAAACCCCACGTATATCAGCAGTCAAATGGATCCTTGGCAAAACAGGCAGTGCTTACTTCCTACTGACCAAAGCACCCAGACCACAGCTCTTGCTCACAAGCCAAGGAACTCTGTTGCAAATATTATACTTTAGTTTGAACAGCACAACAATAGTACTAATTTTTAAAGAAAGTGTGACAAAGTGTTTCTCCCACACAAAATGTTCTTTACTTACTGTTTCCATTTTCTCTGTTTTCTTATAAGCTTAAAAATGGAACATGAGAAATAGTAATGGTATCTTCCACTTAAAATATCTAGTATGGGGACATTTATGGATTGGATTGAAAGAGATTGTGTGTAAGCCAAATGGACTATTTATTTGCTCATCCTGGAATATATTACTGAAAATACTCTAAATTGAACAAGGGGCATGTTTCTATGAATCCACCACGAGCATATTCTTTAAGAACAAAATAAATAGAGAAAACAAACATTTTCCTATAAAATTGTATTTGAAGTATTAACCTACATACAGTAAAACTTTGGTTTGAGAGCGTAATTTGTTCTGGAAACCTGACTATAATCCAAAGCACTCGTATATCAGTGAATTTCAAGAACCATTGGCTCTGTTGTGATCATGTGACATTTAGCATCACATACTACTCGTATTGCAAGACATTACTCGTTTATCAAGTTAAAGTTTATTAGAAATGTCTGCTCATCTTGTGGAACACTTGCAGGACAAGTTACTCGCAATCCAAGGTTTTACCATACAAGGTGCTGGTGATTTAGGGTACTTTGTGACAAAGATCAGGGGAAACTCCCTCCTCCTTCCCAGTCCCCAATTAATTGATTACACTGTAATATTTTATTAAAGATGGATGTATCAGAAGGTTTTCAATGAAATCCTTTTATTGTCTACTTAACATATCCTTAAATAGTAATGATGTATTATCACTTCTGGTTCTCTGGCTATTCCCAGGTGAGGGTGATGTGTCTTCTTGAGCTATCTCAAAGGTTCTAGAATAACTGGACACTAACCTTAATATCATCCCATCTTAGGTGGAGTGGACTTGTCTATCATAAAGCTCTGTGAACAGGACCTGGGCACTCTTTTGTCAATTGTGAGATAACCTGTTTTAGACCCAAGATACTTGGAGTTAATGATAAAAATTTTCACTCTTTCTCATCTGAAGAACTGAAAAATAGGCTTCCTTTTCAGTATTTTTTTAGAGTTAAAAAAAATCTAAAAGAAAGGAGTCATTTATAGTATATAAAAAGTATTCTAAGGGAGCATGACATGTTGGCATTGGTTTGTCTATGGGATTCTTCAGAATTTCCATGGAACATCCATTCCAAGTGACAATAAAATTAATTCAGTAAAAAATATTACGTATGGTTTCAATTTAAATGTAAAATAGAAACTAACTGGTATCTCTGCTTAAGATGGCTAGCATACTTAATTGCTTTTATAAAAATGCTTTTATAAAAACACTTTGGAATTTTGATTCTATAATGATGGTGTAAAGCAAATCAGATTTACTCTTTTACAAAAAGCAACATTTAATTGAGGTCCCTAAAGAGTGCCACAATAGAAATAATTCTAAATCTTAAGGCTGTGTTAGGCTTGCCTTAACAAAGCCTAGAACCAAATTTTGACAGGTTGATGGTGAATCATCAGTAAATTAACTTCTGCCAGAACAAAACAGCATTCTTTAAAGGTAGATAGCATAATCCAGATTTACTACAATGTAACACTGTAATGCCTAAAAATTAATCCTGAATCCTAAATATTGTGAATAACATTGTAGAGAGATTGGAGATTCTGCTATGTTTCTCAGAGTGTTGATTCCTTTTTGGTTTATCAGATCAGTCTGTCTATAAATAGACTCAAAGTCCATACTCTGACTCCCCTACAATGACCAATAGCTGAAATCTCTACATTTTTTAGCTGGTTTAGTTGGAGTCTGTTTGGTGTATGTATAATTAAGGAATTTGGAGTAGAATGTATACACAGATTTTGAAACTCCCAATCTCAGTTTCTCTCCTTTATAGATTTTCCCCTTATTTTATATCTGCCTTGAACTCTGAATTCTGTCTTCTGATTCTTCATATAAATAAGACTGAGTTTTTACTCAAAATTTAGTTACCTCATGTGGTGCTCACTACAGCACTTTAGGCTGAAAGTGCATTTAACAACTCATGAAATACATGGTCAATACAGCTGACCCTCAAGCAATGTGGGGGTTAAGCATGCTGACCCTCGTGCACTCAAAAATTCAAACTTTTGACTCCCCCAAATCTTAATTCCTAATAGCCTACTGTTGACCAGAAGCCTTACTGATAACATAAATTGGTGATTAACACATAATTTGTATGTTATATGTACTATATACAGTGTTCTTATAGTAAAGTAAGCTAGAGAAAATACAATGTTATTAAGAAAATCATAAGGGAGAAAAATACATTTACAGTATTATACTGTCTTTACTGAAAAAAATCCACATATAAGTGGACCCATGCAGTTCAAACCTGTGTTGTTCAAGGGTTAGCTGTATGTGAAAATCAATTATATTTGTGCAGACCAGTAACAAACAACCAGAAAATTAAATTTTAAATATTTATTTTATTTATTTATTTATTTATTTATTTATTTATTACTTAGAGACAGAGAGAGAGTGCACATATACATGTGAGTGGAAGAAGAGCAGAGGAAGAGGGAGAGAGAGAATCTTAAGCAGGCTCCACACCATGACCATGAGATCATGACCTGAGCTGAAATCAAGAGTTGGATGCTTAACAGACTGAGCCACCCAGGCACCCACCCCCTCTTTTTTAAAAATTTTATTTAAATCCAAGTTAGTTAACCTATAGTGTATTAGTGATTTCTGGAGTAGAATTTAGTGATTCATCACTTGCATATAACACCCAGTGCTCATCCCAACAAGTGCCCTCCTTAATGCCCATCACCCATTTAAACCATCCTCCCACCCAAAACCTCTCCAGCAACCCTCAGTTTGTTCTCTGTATTAGAGTGTCTTATGGTTTGCCTCCATGTCTCTTATTATCTTATTTTTCCTTCCCCTCCCTATATTCATCTGTTTTGTTTTCTAAATTCCACATGTGCATGAAATCGTATGATATTTATCTTTCTCTGACTGATTTATTTCGCTTAGCATAATACAGTTCCATTCACATTACTGCAAATCAGTCATCCCTCTTTATTTTTCTTTTTATAGAAAAGTAAATTTTTAAGGGTTATTTGCAATAACATCCTAAAACATAAAACATGGAGTAAATTTTTAGAAAATATATGAGACTTCCATGAGAACTATAAAACATTGTTTAGAGAAATTAAATAGCATATAAATAAATATAGTAATACATGTTATATTAATGTGTTGTTAAGATGTCAATTCTCCTTAAAAATAATTTATACATATACTCTTATACGAACAGAAATCCAAACTAAATTTTTTTTTGCATGTGAAAATAGATCATTGATTCTAAAATTGATATGTAAATGCAAGGAACATAAAATGGTCAAAACAATCTTAAAAAAGAACAAAGCTGGAGGACTGGCATTGTTTGATTTCGATGCTTAAAACAAAGCTTCAGTAATCAGGATGTTATAAAAAAGGCAAATAGCTCATTGGAACAGAACAGAGTTTAGGGGACGCCTGGATGGCTCAGTGGGTTAAGGAAAAGAATAGATTTCAATAATATCCTACATATATATGGCCAACTGATTTTCAATAAAGGTAGTGAGGCAATTCAATTTGGAAAGGAAAGTGCTTTTGGTACTAAACCAGCTGGACGTCCATCTAGAAAAAAAAATTAGTGTGGACAAATATTTCACAACATGCACAAAAATTAATTTGTGATAAATCATTGACCTAAAGGCAAAGTTAAAATCATAAAGCCACTAGGATGATACGGGAAAATCTATTTGCAAATCTGGGATATGTGAAGAATTCTTTATCAGGACATAACAGAACACCAATGATTAAATGAACTTCACCAATATTAAAGACATTAAAACTTGCCCTTACAAAAATAAGTAAAGTTATAGACTAGTAGAAAATGTTTAAAGTGCATATATCTGAAAAAGATTTGTAATGAGAATATGTAAAGAATTCATATTACTCAGTGATGGATAATAAAGACCACCCAATTAAAAATTGGGTAGGGGTTCCTGGGTGGCTCAGTCATTAAGCATCTGACTCTTGATTTTGGCTCAGGTCATGGTTCGTGAATTCAAGTCCTGCATGGGGCTCCATGCTGATAGTATGAAGCCTGCCTGGGATTCTCTCTCTCTGTCTCCCTCTTGCTCTCTGCTTCTCTCTCTCTCAAAAATTAAATAAATAAATAAATAAATTTTTAAAAACAAAATTAAAAAGTGGGTAGGCTGAAAAATGCATTACAAAGTAAGGGTGTTTTAAAAAATTTCAACCTCATTTATTCATCAAGGAAATGAAAATTAAATACTCAGAGAGAGACTTCTTTACAGCCACAGTCTGCTAAAATTAAAATAAATATATTAAGAATATCAAATACTGTCAAGGATGAGAGCAAATGGTACTCTCATACATTGCTAATTAGATGTAAAATGGCACAACTACTTTGGCAACTACTTGACAGTTTTTCATAAATTAGACATATTCAGGAATTCCTGTAATCCAGCAATTCCACCCTTGGACATTTATCCAAGAGAAATGAAAACATACATCTACAAAAAGCTTTATTCTAATAATGAAAACCTGGAAACAACAAAAATATCTATCACTAAGAGAATAGATTAATGAAGAGTAGTATATTCATGCAATTGAATGTTACAGAGCAATAAAATAAATGGACAAAAATGACGAATAGGCAAACTGTGTAAATAAATCTCAAAAATGTTATACTGAGTCAAGGAACCTAGGCACAGAAAGAGTACGAACATCTACATGAAGTTCAAAACTAGGCAGAACTAATCTGTGGTGGATGGATTGCCCCTGGGATTGACCAACAAAGGGCCTGAGGGAACTGCCTGGGATTATGAAATTATTATTTTTTTATTTTATTTAAAATATGGATTAATATGTGTGCTTATTTCTTAAAACTCTCTAAAAAGTGTGTGTATTTAGGATTGCACATTTCACTGTAGGTAAATGATAACAATTAACAACAACAAAAAATAACACTTTTGCTGAAGTGGTTAAACAATGGCTAAAATTGAAAGCAATATGCATACATTTAAACTATATTTGGAAACGATATTTAATCTAAGAAATGAAAAAAAATATTGCTTCCAAGCATTTATTTTCTTACTTTCAAAGAAGGCATGTAGACAGAAAGGATACATTGTTTTGTAAGAACCTAACTAGCATAGTTTTTTTTGTTTTTTTTTTCAAGTTGGGAATATATGTATAAGACTTACTTGTATTTAAATTTAATTTGTCAGCTAGTATTAATTTATATATATATATATATATATATATATATATATATATATATTTTAATGTTTATTTATTTTTGAGACAGGGAGAGACAGAGCATGAATGGGGGAGGGTCAGAGAGAGAGGGAGACACAGAATCTGAAACAGGCTCCAGGCTCTGAGCTGTCAGCACAGAGCCCGACGCGGGGCTCGAACTCATGGACCAGAAGATCATGACCTGAGCCAAAGTCGGATGCTTAACCGACTGAGCCACCCAGGCGCCCCAATTTAAAAAAGAATAAAATTTGCAATAAATTCAGAGTTGTTACACATATGATAATTCTTAAGAATTTTTAGAATATTCAGTAAATTGTAAATTTGGTCAGTTTATATTTAAATAAGCATAGTTATTGTCAACAGTACATTTCAATAATTTAAAAGGCTTTTTCTTAAATGTTGTGTATGAAAAAAGCTTTCATTTTAATTTTGGAGAATATATTATTTAGCTTGTACTGTAATTTTAATCAACTTTCTCATTATGAACTCATTATTGATAGAGTTAATTTTGGATATCTGTGAGCAAACTTTGGAGTAATATAATTTATTTTTGGTACATGAGTGGTTGAAGATGTGCATATTTCCTTGGGTTAGTGGGCAGATGGAACTGGAATTGCTGCCAATGTTTATCTAGAATTGATTTTTTTTTTTGATAAGGAGAACATCACATACATTTTATGGAGCTAGTTATTCTTTGCATAGCTCTTGCCAGCTTCACAGATGTGACTGAGTTGATGACAATTTTCCCAGGCTAAGTTCTTGGGATGCAGGTGAAAGCCAGTGAAAATTAGATCATGTATCTGAGGTATGTTGTAGTTTACTTGGAACTCCATCTGCACGTTATTAATGAATTTTTAAATTTTGTCTTGGAAAAAATAACTTATGAGAGAGCTAAACAATTTACAAGTTTAGTAACTGACTGATGTTGATTCTTTCAAGTTTCGTTCAACAAATATACAGATATGGATAAGATGTGATGTGTTCACTTATGAGATGTGCAGTCTAGTGGGAGACATTTTTTTGAGCGAGGACATTTATTGGCTGACTATTCTGTGCCAGGCACTGAGAATACAAAGACAAAACAGAAGCAAATTAATATTTTCAGTTTCAATGGGCTCTCAGCTTAAATGGAAAGACACTAATCTGACAGATATTACAGTAGAGTACAGAGTTCTATGAAGGAAATAATCACAAAGGGCATATAGGCAAGGAATCAAAACTAGATTTTGGTCATGGGTTTCATGGAGATTCTTAGAGAGGTGTAACATCTTACATGCTTTGAAAAAAATACAAATGCATAGGAATTTGGGAAGTAGAAATGGAAGTGGAAACATTTCAAGCCGAGTTAAAACAAATGTTGTAAAATCGAAGACATGAAAGGAAATGAGACATGGTCAGGAAGTTTCATGGTGGCTGGAATATGGGATACTGGGAAAGGATGTAAAGAGATCGAGGTTGGCCACTAGGTTGGAGACATTATGGGTAATGCATGTCATACTACAAAGCTTTGATTTTATCCCTTAACAAGGATAGAGCCAGCTAAAGTCCACAAGCAGGGAGGGATATAATCAAATACATGTTTTTAGGATGATAGTGTGGAAAACTAGCTTGAACAGAAAAAGATTGAGGTTGGGATATACAGTTATGAATCCAGGGGGATAGTCCAAGCAAGAGATGATGAGGGATGAAGAGAACAACAGGAGCAATGGAGAGGAGGGAGTCACTTCAGAATTACTAGTGTGGAGAATCAGCGGAACTTCATGATTAATTTGGTGTGGTTGTTAAGAGAGTCAGCAAAGTCAAAGATGGCTCCTGTCAATTCTGGGTGACAGGATGCGTAGTAATACCAGAAAATAAGATAAGGGGATTTGGGAAGAAAACTAGGTCTGACAGAGGAAATTTATTTTGTTCAGTTTGAGGTACCAGTAATAGAAGTTCTACAGATGGTTATACAAATATTTTTTTTATTAACAAACTGACACGGTTTGTTGTCAAATATTTCTGTCTCTTCTCATCACTGCCAGGCTAAAGACTGTTTTAATATATTGTTATCAAAAGTCTACAAGGGACCCAAGAGAAGATTGCACAATCTCCTAGGTAAGTGCAAAGTTTATGGGAAAAATATGTTATTATATGAACATTCAGAAAAGTCACTCTTTTGCAGACTCTTTTCTATGGATTCCAATTCCTCATAGACTCTTTCATTTAAACTTTTAATCTTTTCTGTTGCTTTTCTCTTATTCCTTTCCAAGTTTCCTTATCCTTCTTGAGTTTCTGGACCTCAGACTGGATATAGTACTCTACTAAATGCCTGACCAAAACCCGGTGGGACAATCCTTTCAGGGCTCTCGCGTGTTTTGTGCTTGTTAGTGCATTCCTCTACCTTGCTGGTTTTTTAAATGATAGTAGTGTGCTGACTCATGTTCAGTTAAAGATTCAAATGGCACCTTTTAGCCTTTGGGGCAAACCCATTTTTCCCCATTCTGAATTCATACTGATTCATATCGTGTATTTGTTTTTCTCCCATGACTGTCTTCCTGTCAAGTATTTGATTTTGTTTAAATTTGTCAAGATCATTTTGGGTTTCTTTCAGTTCAGTCTTCAAAAGAACTAGGTATCTTTCTCTCTTTTTTGTGTTAATCCAATGCCAAAATGTAGTAGGTGTGATTTCTCAGCCACTCCAAGTTACTGATAAACAGATGGGGTATGCTTGCTAGTGACTAGGGCAAGATTCAAAAGCTGGATAGGTCATTTTCTGAAGGTACCTTGGGGAAGTGACTTTACTCATTGTTCTCTTGTCACATACCAGAGAATGAGAAAGGATTCATATATAATCAGATGCTGTAAAAACAAAATAAAGAAAATGCTTGTCACATTAGAGTGTTCAAAAACATTAGTTTTCTTCTGTTTTTACTCCTTGGATAAATAAGCAATATTATTTAATTCCCACTAAGGAGAAATAGGTGTTCTTTTAAGTCATAAATTAAAATACCTTTAATACTTGAATTTTAAGTTGTCAGAATAAAGTTCATTTTGATTCATAGGTAAATTTGTATCATTGAAAAGGAACCTGTCCTTCTTATTGTGTAGGTAAGCCAACAATCAGAAAAATTATGTTTTAGCCAAATTCATAGAAATACTATATGACAACACATTAGAAGGTAAATTCTTTTTTTAAAAAAATAAACAGATTTTAACTATTTTAAGGATTTCTAAATGACCTTCAATATCATGACTCTAAATAGATATGTATTTCCATATTTATGGAATTTCCAGTATTTCCATAAATGTCTATTATCTAATGTTTTGATATTAGCCCATTTCCAATTATCCACACTATAAAAATTGTGCAGTAAGCATTTCTGAAAGAGCTATGGTGTTATAATTCCATTGGATAAGTTATTATATTGAATAAAAGACATATTTATCCTGTTTGATAACAAATTTGCTAGTTCTGCTTTACCGTACATAAGGATTAAAATATACGCTAATATATCTCAGATGAAAATTTTGTAATTCAATACTATCTTTTCCACAAAATCTACAAGCACACAAAAAGATCATTCATTCAATAAGTTTTTCTTGAGTACCTACTATGTCCTAGACACTGTGCAAAGTTCAAGGACACAAATTTGCACAAGAAATAGTCATCACCTTTGAGACACATATGGTCTGTAAGATGATGTCCATATGTTAACAGAGATTAAAATAACGTATGAGGAATGTTATCAAAGAGAAATGTGCAAGGGTTATGGGAACATTGTTGTGAAACTTTCTTCATGCTTGCGTTATAAAAGCCCCTCTAAGGCATAACTTATTTACACCTTTCACTGTCCAGACTACCCAATCACAAATACTAATGCTTATATAGAATGAATGCTATTTTGTAAGTTCTAAGCTTCTGGTTACCTTCCCTTCCCTTCTTCCCTCTTTCCCTTCTTCCTTTTTCCTTCAAAATTTCTTTATGAAAACAATGGTCAGGTACTACGTTTGGGACTCAGAATATAAAAAGGAACAAGACAGGCATAGGTTCTATCTTCATGATCTTTATGATGATGTGGGAGAATAAAAGAAACAAATAATTATGATATAAGAAGGAGGAGGACAAAACAGGAAGTACACCCCTGTGGTCTTGCTTCCATAAGACCAGTTCTATTTTTATCTGCTTCAGAGATAAAATTTTGACATTTTGTTTGTGATTTCATTAAGAAGCACAGGCATGTACACATTGTTCTTTTGCTTAAATATAAGTTTGAGAGCTAGTATACTGGACTATCTAATTTATTTACAAATACATTTACGTTATAGTTACATCAGTGGTGAGCACAGCAAAACATATACAGATGTCCAATCACTATGTCTTATGCCTGAAACTAGTGTAACATTGTATGTCAACTACACTCAGATAGAAAACAGATCTTTTAAATAAAATAAAATCATACCAAATAAATACGATAAAAACTTGAATATATTTTTCAATGTTGGCAGAAACCCCAATCTATTCAATTAAAATACTGCACACATTCGCTGATGCTACACTTTGAGTTTCATCTCCATTTCACTTTGACATTTAAGTTTCACTCATTCAAAGAAAGCTGAACTTGTTAAAATTGTTGCTGTATGGTTTCCACCTGGTAGTAGTGCCCTGGCAGTGTTGCCTGGACAAAGGTCTCAATAACTCAGCTATAGACACAATCATAGCATCACTCTAAGATCTCAGTAACATCTCTTTGGTGTGTGCAGAGGGGAGTGCTAATTCTTGGGTCCACCCGAACTCCTGTTTTCTCATTTCTAACCTTTTCTCCACTCTGTGCTAGTTTCAGAGCACAGAAAGATGAGAAGACAAAATTGATGATCTTCATCACGTAACCACACATCAGAAATATTATACAATTTATTCGCTGAAGTTTCCTTGTTTTCTTTAACTTTATATATAAGGAGGATGCAAACATTTAAATGTGGGATTTATGATTAAATCCATGAATGGGGCTTGAATCAAAGATTCATTGGAGATGAAGGTGATTTATATGATTGCACTTATTCTTAGGAAAAAGTACCTCCCTATCACTCTCGGGTAAATCGATAATATCGTTAATTGTCTAATTAACTTCTTAATAGATTTTCAAATCTTTCTTCTTTTTTTCAATATCAAGATTTCTACCCTTCTAATTCTTCCACTTAAAGCCAGTAATTTAGGGGCATGTGGGTGGCTCTGTTGGTTAAACATCTGACTGGATTTCGGCTCAGGTCACGATCTCACAGAAATCGAGCCCCGCGTTGGGCCTTGCACTGACAGCGTGGAGCCTGCTTGGGATTCTCTCTCCCTCTCTCTCTGCCCCTCCCCTGCTGGCATTCTCTCTCTCAAAATAAATAAATAGATGTTAAAAACATACAATAAACAAAAATAAACCCAGTAATTTCTTTGTGTTGAGGATGAAATTTTTCAATTTCCTTTGCAGAAACTATCTATTGATTTTTGTCAATTTATTTTGAAACATGATTAAAATAAATCAAACACTGGGCACCATGCTCTTGGTCCTGCCTCAGTTGCTGGGAGCAGCTTGCAGATTTGGAATTAGTCCTGCAAGCTGCAGTCAGGAGAGGGCTGGCCAGGAAGAGCATCTTCTTGTGACTCCTTATCCCAAACTCATAAAAGTCTCAATGATAGGATGCTTTATACTTCAAAATCCTTTGCAACCTTTAATTGGTTAATCAACTCTTCATCCTCAAGGGCTCTGAGTAAAGTTTTGTTTTCCCTTTGTAGTTTGTGGTATTCATTATAGCACTATTTATTTTGAGCTCCTGATCTTGGTTTTATTTGGATATATTTCTCTTGGATGTGTTTGTAGTTATTTTTCTTTTTCCTAATTTTGTTGGATGCCCCAAGGGGCTTGGGACACGGCTGCGTATAAATTAATCTAAAAATGAACTATATTTGTATTCTTTGTCATGTGCCAGAATGCCATTTGGAATCTTCTCTTGGAATATGAATCCCCCAAATACTCACCACAGTGGAATTCAGGTGCAAAGTAAACACAGCAGTTCTAGTATCAGCATCCATTTAACTGGGGGGGAGGGGGAGTGGGAGTGGGGAATTTTTATGCTCTATATTATTGCAAACAGATTGTTCACTCTATGCTATTTGAAACAGAGGGAGTGATTTAAAAATCTGTATTTTAAGTAATCAAGTAACTTGCACACCCACAGTTTGCCTTCAAGGCTCTGAAACCACAGCCAAAACAGAAAAGAAACCTTTGCCAGGCCAAAAAGGAGTCCAAATGGCAATAGGTGGTTTTCTCTTCTAATTTGCCAAGATCTCTCTCTTGCTGGTTCGCACCCACACAGACATTGTGAGAAAATGGCTTCTTGGTGAGAGCTGTGGCTACTTAAAAGAAATGAAAATAAAACAAAACAAAACTTTTACTTTGACACCACAAGTGCTATTTTTTTTAGTACTAATCAGTGGTATAAAGATGACCAGATGGCCTCTAGATGTCTCAGCACAGTCAAGTCAGAGTGAGCCCCCAAAATCTTTTCCTGCTTGTAGTGTGGATCTGGCTGTAGCAACATTTCCACATCTGCTGTGTTCACACACATGATCTGTGTTCAACAAATAGCTCTTCCAGTTTCTGGGCCTGGATTTTAAATGTGTGTTGTAAGCTAAAAGGAGGCCTTGTTCCAGCTGGCAAGGGTGGGTAAATTGCCAATGCAGAATTTCATCTGAACTGGGACTAACATTATCTGAAGCACATTTATGTTGGTGCGGGAAGACTGGAGTCACAACAGATAAATTGAAAGATTGTTTCATGATGGATTATACAAGACACTGTTTTTCCAAAAAATGTTTTCTATCACACAGAGGCCAGAGATCACATAACTCCTGTTCAGGACCATCCATCAAACAGGCTTACTCTCACCAAAAGGCTAAATTGCCAAAAAATGGAGAGTTGGAAGGGCTTCAGCATTTGGGATTATATGTAATACTTATCATAATCCATTGACACTGAAGATGGCGGAGCGCCCTGCACCTCAGACTGAGATCTTGTTTTATTGAAAGCAAGTATAAAGACACCAGAATGAACTGACCAAATTCACAGTTGTTTAATTGCCGTCTTAGAATAGAAACCACTTTCAAAAGGTGTTTTTGGGGTAAATGAAAGAAGGAAGTGATTCAAACTCCAGGGTGCTTCGATTTAGTTGAATAAAGAAAGATACTGACACTGATATATACGAATTGCAGTCAAATGTGCTTACATAATACACTCAGGGTCATGTGGTAGTTATGGCAATAGTGGAAAGAGGGAGAATGCAAATTTTTATCAGACCTGGGAGAAGCTTAATTAGAGTGTCTCATTATTTCTTTGTGATTTCTCAGTTATTAATAATGTTACATTACAATTGTAATGTTACTAAGCACTACAGTAAACTAGTCAGTAATGGTATTGAGTCCACGGCAAGCCGATGTAAACAGTTGACACAACAATTTTGAAAAAAAGAAGAAAATGAGGTCACCTCAATTATAAAGCTAACTTCTGATGATAGCCTTGGAAGCAATATATGTTTAATTTGAAGTTTTCAAAAAAATGCTTTTCCTCATATATTTTTATTTATTTTATTTGTTTGTTTGTTTATTTATTTATTTATTTATTTATTTAGAGAGCAAGAGAGTGCATGTGTGTGAGTGGGGGAGGGGCAGAGGAAGAGTGAGACAGAGAATCTTAAGCAGGTTCCACATCCAGTGCGGAGCCCTGACAGAACCCACTGCAGGGGCTGGATCCCACAGCTATGAGATCATGACCTGAGCCAAAATCAAGAGTTGGACACTTAACCTAGTGAACCACACAGGTGCCCCTTCCCCATATTCTATTCAACATTTTCAATGACTATGACAATTTTATCTCTCTATATATGCATGTTCTAACAGACATTATAGGTAAAATTAGTAACTATGGATTTATTAGCTGAAATTACACAAGGCAAAATTTAAAAAGGGCCATTAACATGCTAAGGTGGCATTTTATTTGATCAAATTGACTAAATTGAGAGGTAGGAAACACAAATGATGATTGCAAAAGAATTTTAATAGCCCTGCCAGACAAAAATACAAATTCTCTCACTAAATTGCACAAATATCCCAGTGTCACCCACTTATCAACACCATTTTAAGTAGTCTCACTCTATTCCAAATCAGCAAGAGTTTCACATTTATGTAGATATACCTAGGGGCTCAAGCACAAATTACCAAAATTACTTTCTATGATGAAGAAAAATTAATTATTAGAGTTGCAAAATGTCATTTAACAATGAAGTGCTTTGGATTTGTTTGCTTTTGGATACCTATCTAGTTTTCTTCTGACCTTGTGTTTGAGATTTTATTTAATTAATTAGAATTTAAATGATTGATCTATATAAATATCCTTAATGAATAAAGGAGGATACTTTCCAGTAAAGGAAACTACTATTTTCTTCTAAAAAGTTGTATTCTTTATATTGAATGGTTTTAATACCAGGCACCAGGTTATCCCCAGAGCCTAACAAAAGCCCTGAGACCCTCTGTCTCAAACAGGCAGGGCCTCATTTCTCATTCCTATCTTCTTGTTTCCACTGACTGAGTGAGATCTTATTTCAAGATTCTGGGACATTCTGCATGACTCAACCTGGGGGATTTAAGGTAAGATAAAGAAAGTCTATTATTAATAAATCAATTCATTAGTGGCTTTAGGATCTTTGAGGAACGTTTTAATACCTAGCTTTAGAAATCATTAGGATCTCCAGGGGTACCTGGGTGGCTTGCTAGGTTAAATTGTCCAACTTCGGCTCAGGTCATGATCTCACAGTTTGTGAGTTCGAGCCCTGAGTCAGGCTCTGTGCTGGCAGAGCAGAGTCTGGAGCCTGCTTTGAGTTCTATGTCTCCCTCTCTCTGCTCCTCCCCAACTCACTCTCTGTCTCTGTCGCTCTCTCTCTCAAAATAAGTAAATAAATAAGTAAATAAATAAATAAATAATAAATAAATAAATAAATAAATAAATAAACACTAATTTTTTTTTTTTTTTAATCATTAGGGTCTCATGAATTTCAACTTTTTAATTAATTCATTCTCTGTGACTTTCATCACATTTTCATTTGGGGACGAGGTGACTTAAGAGACAGCTGTGGCATAGTAGGATGTCACTGAACTGAAACATTGAAGACCTGAGTTCTAGCTCCAGTTCCCTCACTTAAAAACTGCTTGTTCTTGGGCAGGTCTCTGAACTTCTCTGTGACTCAATTTTACCATATAAAGCAAGAACATTACTACCTACCTTACATGGCTATTGCAAGGGTTAGTTATGTAGAGTGTTCAAAATTAAGTGCTAGGCAAATACTAGATATTCTTTTCTTCATAGAATGAATGGCAAACAAAACAATATAACTTCAATTAAAACTAAGGAGACAGATATGGTATTTTTAGCATCTACTATAAATATTTAGACTATATATCAAAATCTAGTTCCTATTTGTCTTGAAATTGGTATTCTTAAGCCATTCCTAAATGGAATTCATTGCTGAAATTAAAAAATGGTATCTTCTCTCTGCAGATATTCTAATCTCTAACCCATTCTCTTATAGCTAGGGGTAAAATGATGAAACCACAAAATTTTCAAAAAGACATTCAACTTTGTGTTCCTCAATTCATCTGCTACACCAGCCTTTAAAAAGGGCTAGAGATGTTGAAGTGGGTCAGATGGAGGGAAATCCATAAGCCTCTCTATTTGACTGACCTGTTCATGCTCTGTGGCTGGATGCTGGAGTTCTCTGAGGATGACCGAGACGTTGGCATTAACAGTCAATAATAACAATTCTGTCCCTGACTATAAATTCTGGGCTAGACCTCCTAAGCTTCTGGAGTACTTGGTGGTATTTGGTGGAGTGTTCTATTGTAGAAATAAGTCCTTGACTCTAGAAGCAAAGGAATGAAATTAATCTTTCTTAGGTGTTGTATTGGACAGAATTGGACAGAAAAACAGATAAAATAGAGGGACAAACATCTTGAGTGAAAGAAACAGTCTCCACCTTTGTAAAGGTTTTTCCCTCAATGGAATAGCTACACTCTGGCTGTCATCTTGATGAGAGCACATTATACACCCACTGTTTAGAGTGCACCCTGGCAATGCAATACTCAGAATTTGGCTCTCAAGTACCTGTTAAAAAAAGTATGTTTAGAACAATATCCTTGTACTTTCCTATTATGCACTTCCAAAATACCATCCTGCAGTTGACCCGTGAGCCTAAAGCTCTGTCAGCCCTTCCAGGAACCTCCCAGGTGATATGTCTGCCATCAGATAATACTTGCTTAAGCCAACAAGTTTAATTGAATACACAAAACAAGTATAACGGAGTTTTTTAGTTTTGTTTTTTTTTTTAGTAAGATAACATTGTTTTCTGTAATCTTGTACTCTACCAGATGCAATTGATAAAGAGAAAGTGCAGGCATTTTGCTTCCATTATTTCAATATAAGCAAAGCAATTCCATGAAAAGCAGCTGCTGGCTAGGTTACAGTTTATCAACTTGTTAGTCAATAGCTTCAGCTTTCTCTCTTTGCATGTGTGAATGAATGTGGTTTATGGATTCCTTTGGGCACATTCTAGTTTGCCAAAAAAAAAAATTAATCTGGAGGAAAAAATATACTTATTCTTCTTTGGAACCTTGTAGAAGCTTATGAAATGCTAAATGACAATATTAAATCTGATATTTGAGGGTCATGGTTGTGCTGTGCTGAAGAAGTTAGTCAAAATTTCTTCCATTTTTGGCATCAGAAACCTATAAAGATGAAAATACCCCCTCTAAAATTTTCTGAGTCCTTTGTCTTCTAGCTGTTCTCTTACTATTTTCACGCTTGGCCTCTTAGCTGAGGAGCAGGCCCTGAGAAATTCTGCAATGTGTTGTTACGCTGTCCTCCAATAGGAAGCTTATTTATGTAGTTTTTAAGCTATGCAAAAGAGTTTACAGTGTTTTTAATGTTTCTGTCCTTTTTCCACTCCTTTCCATTAATTCTCATTAACTGTCCCCCTTGCTTTTCAGCAAATTGAAGGGGAGCAAATTGATAGCTATTATTTCTTCCTAATGCTTGGTAATCCTTTCAGAGAAAAGTTGTGTGGTCCATACTGCTCTTGTTTAGCATTTGCTATGGATTTTGAAATAGAAGACTATTAAATGACTATTGTATAAATCCATTCTGTAACCCCATCTCAAATGTACTATGCAAATCCTATTAAGGAAGCATAAGTCACAGTTTATCTAATATGGATTGTATTTTATAAAATCACTGGAATGTATTCCACTCTTACCATTCCCGTAGAACAATTTCCAAAATGTATTGTTACGTCTTGTAGACAGCAGATTAGTGGTTGCCATGGCCCAGGGGTGGGGGAAGGGCTGACTTCAAATTGGCATAAGGGAACTTTTTGACATGATGGAAGTATTCTATATTTTTACTGTGGTGGTGATTATACCACAGTAGACTAAATTCATAGAAATCTATCATTAAATTGTTCTAATGTATTATAACTAGATTATACCTCAATAAATAAGAATTAAGAGAAAATCTCTAAATAATGCACAGAGAATGGTCCTATTAATATAAGAGAGATGGAAAATAACACAAATCTTGAGCTACATCTATGTTTATACCTTCTACACCTCTGCTGACCTCTATCTCTATTGCCAAACCCATATCAGCCTCTATCTCCACCTGTACCCTATCTCTGTCATTTTGTCCATTGGGAGATAGTATTACATGGTATTTAACCACAGAATCTGGAATAAAAATGCTGGGATTCAAATTTCAGCTGGGTCTCTTACTATCTATGTAACTTGGGAAAATCACTTATTTTCTCTGAGGCTCAGTTTTGTTATCTATAAAATGCAGACAAGAATAGTTCCTATTGGTTTATTATAAGGACTAAGTGACTTAGCATTTATACCAGTGCTTGGCACAAATCCTGACATATGGCAGCTATTATATAAATTTTGACTATTGTCGTTATCCTTATAAATGCATAAAAGTGGTTTGTAAGAGTTACCTCTGGTGAGGGCTGTGGTATTGGGGAAAGGTGGATGTATCAGTATCTATCCCTATATTTGTTTATAATCAGCATATATTACTTTTGAATTAGAATAAAAGAAGTGAGCAAGCAATTTGTACTATTCAGTTGGAGAATATGTATTTACCTTTTGGTTACAGGAACTTTCAGTGGTGTTATGCTGTGGCCAGATTGGTTTCAGTTTTCTTGGAGGTAAGAAAGTCAGCTTAACTTTGTCCTCACATGATGCCAATGGGACCAGGAGCTTGGGTGCTCCCAGTTAATATCTTTCTCCAGGGGTGCTGCCTTTCCAGCAAGGTGGTTGCCACAATTGCCTCTACTCATTTTGGAGGTGCCTCTCACCAGGGTTTTACAGTTTTAACTAGAAAGCTCTATCCATGTATACATTTGGACCTACACACATGTTTCTAAAGTCTGAGAGGTCCTGAGGATAATGATTTTCAGATATAAAGTGGGCTAGATTAGGCTTGTGACTTGGACGCATCACTGGAAAAATTTTCCATGGAAAGAAACTTTCTTGAAAATAACCAGTTTGTAGGAAAACCTCTTTGGAACAAGGTGGGAGAAATTCCCTTTGGTCTAATGCTGATGTGCTGATAAGCCACAGAGGTGGAAAGCTGAGCTATACTTTTTAAGTAATTTGATGAATATGCATTTTATCATTTTATTCCATATGTATGCATGCAATTCATTTTCATTAAATATCTATTGGTTGAAAATGCCTCTTTTTTCATTTTAAGAAGAGTTGCACAGCCATGTATACTTCTCACTTTCAGAATTCAATGGGAAAAAAAAGGCTCGGAAGAAAGAAGAATATAAAGAAATGACAAAGTCTCCCACAAACAGATTAACAAGAACAGTGTGAGGACAACATATGATTCAGCTAACCTTTCACATAAGACTGCCTAATTATCTTCTAATAATTAATCTTTTCATTTACCTTAAATGGAAAAGAAGCATTTCTACCTAGTAGATATATAATGCCCAAAGAGCTAAGTTTGACAGTTTGACGTAACAAATGATGATTAAAATATGAGTGCAGTTGATCAAAGAGCTTGATGATAGTTATGATGATATAGTTTCAAGACCTATATGCACAGAATGGAAAGAGTGGCCCAGGTTCAGAATTTGTACACATCTAATTGTATTTACCTCTTTCTACTTTTAAGGTGACACAGTTTATGCCATTTGGGTCTGCAAGGGAGACTGTGAGTTCTCAGATTAATACAGCTGTAAACTCCAGTGATGAGAGAAAGAGGGCTTGCTTCTTGACATTGTGTCTCTTACATAATAACTGAGAACTAGGATATGGATTAGGCAGCACAAAGAATAAATAGTGAAGGTAACCTCTAGGAATTCAGAAGACTTTCATATCTTCTACATTCAAAGTCTGGGTGTCTTCAAAGGCTTTGAAACAAATCATCTTGATTTCTAGACATAATTTAAAAATTCATGAAATGTTCCAAACTTTGCTAAAGTGTGGGAAATGTAATGTGTTCTGAATGAGCTGAAAACATTCTATTGCACTAAGATTGTATATATTCTCAACTTCCTGATTTGGCTGAGGTTTATCCTGTTTTAGCCAATTGATGGGTGGACAAATCAGCTGAGAAGGAACTGAATGGAAGTGGATAGGTAAAATAGTCTACTTTCAGCAATAAGAATTACTTTAGAAAATATGTACATTTAAGTAAGTCTAATGTAATTATCTATTCAAGGAGCACTTGTAAATACCAATGGTTAATTCTTATGAAAAATACTTATATCTCATATTTTAAGTGCTTCTATTTTTTCCCTGGGGCATTAATGATGAGTCCTAAATTCACTATCCATTTTTGGCTGCATCTAAGCCATTCAGACATTACTTAGGGCTGTGAATTACTAATAAACAACACCAAGTGAAAGACTCTTAAGTTTCTATAAAGGTTATATTGAACAGTTGGTCTTTGCCAACACAGACTGAATTTTAATAACTGTCTCAGAATTTATTTATACATTTTCAAACTTGTGGGAAACTCACATGTTAGAAGCAATCCTGGATCTTAAGATAATCATCCAGATTGATAACGCAAAGCTATTTTTCCTTTAAAGTGATTTATTTGGTGTGTTGATTCTATTCTTATTTTTGATGGATCACGTAAAATGTAGCAGATTGTCAAGAACTCAAAAGGATGTGTTTTCTGTCGATTCACAGCTAGTGTCGAATTGGTTGAAATTTGAGCTCCTTCATTTGACCTTAATGTAACCCTGACCTGGGAGGACAGTGTGTCTCTAGGGGTGGAAGATAATTTAATTTCCATGCATGTCAAGTCCTCAGTTTCTTCTGTGTGGAGGCTGCCGAGAAGTGTCAAATTTTGCAGAATCAGGTGTTCTGTGTTGGAGATGTGGAATACATTCTCCAGGGGTTAGAGTTGAGACCACCAAGTAGACTTCATTTTAAAGCCTTAGGGGAGTCCTGAAACCATAGATTGTGAAGATGGAAAATATTTCTTTACCCTGTAAACTATTCATCTTCCATTTCACTTTTAATATGTGTACCCATGATAGCATCAACAAAGAAAGTTCCAAAGGCCACACTTAGAACATCTAAGTTTATTATTTTATACTTTTCCAGCTGAAAACAATGGTTGAAAATTCCAGTGTGTCAAGCAGTGGAATTTAAGTTTCTAATGTGTTCCCTGTGTTTTTCATCCCCAAGAGTTGTAACACACTGCTCACAAAGATTAAATGTAGGAAATTCTGCAATATCTACAAGATAAGGCTAATTCCACTCAGCTACTTGAATTTCCTTCTTTTCCCACATATCTCTGGTTTATGGAATAGTTTATTTTACTGTAGAGCAATGAACATTTGCAGAAAGACCAAAGTTAGTGGCCTAACATGATTTAACATTTCTATGATTCTGAAATCATAGTTATGTAGTTCGGTATAAGGTGATCTCATCTCTGTTTCATACTGCTAGCCCCTCTGTGGAACTCAAGGTCATTACCCTCTTGTAAGGCCTTCTCCATCCTTTAAGTGAATTATAGTAGCAAAGAAGAAATGATTTTAAAATGGGTCCTTGGATGAATCATGAGTGAGAAAAAGGAAAGATTAACTCCAGCTGAGAGGCATTTTGTAAACTTCCTACCGATTTGACCATGGTAGATTCCTTCCATAACAAAATGTTTTTTTTTTGTTTTGTTTTGTTTGTTTGTTTTTAGAAATCGAAAGCATAAATTTACTTGACTGTGATACTTTATGCGAGGAGTTGTTTAATCACAGTATGCTAAATGTTATAACAACCTCCAAACCTGAGGAAACTTAATAGAAAAAGAGTGTATTTTCTGCTTTTGTCAAAATTCATTGCAGATAGAGGGACAGAGACTGTGTTCCATGTGATCATTCAGGTATCTAGGCTCCTTTCATACTGTGGCTCTATGTTACTCATCTACAAACTTATAGGAGTTTGCTGGGTTTCCTCCAACTCAGTAGTCAAAAGAGAAGAAAGGCATGAAGAAGACACACTGAACAGTCTGTGAGCAGAGGTGAAAAAACATTGTTTAAGAAGTCTAGAGAACTAAGATGTAGTTTAGTAGCGAGGAAAAGGGAAAGTATTGGGTGAGCATATACCAATCTCTGTCACATCTGAAATGTAGCATGGGAAGTAAAGTATTTTGGAAAGGGTGAGATTTCCCCTAAGGATGTGGGACGGAGTGGATAATACTGGGAAAATATCGTGCGTGTTTTATTTTTCTCCAAAACTATGGCACTGTTACAAACTTTATCTCTGAGCTAAATTTTGACCATTTGGGGTGGCAACTGTTTTTCTGTGATAATCCTTTCAAATTGTGGCCAGTATTTTCTGGTCAGATTCATGTAAACTCCTTCCCATTTTGTGATCTCTGATTAAACGTTGATGAAGACTCTGCCATTTTTGAAAACTTATCTTTTCAAATATTGTTAAAGTACCGACTTGCAAGAATAAGACTTGGGGATGGATAGAGACTAAGCCTCTCTATACATACCATGGCTTGGTATGGCCAGAAGTAAGACTTTTTGGTGAAGCAATCTTTTTCTGAATGTACATATGTACATGTTAATCCGGAGGTTCAGCTGAGGCCTTTCTGGAAAAGAGTCCTTGAGGAGGACAAATGGATTTACTAGGAACCTTAAATTCAAAATAGCAACATTCACAGGCAAGAAGGGGCTGGATCCAGACCTGGCTCTTTCAAAAGATCCTGGAACTAAAATGACTGGAAAATGTGATAATGTATTCTGATCTCAAATAGAAAATAGTAACTTTCCCATTTCTACATAGAAGTTATCCTCTTCATGGACCTTAAAGTTGAAATTGCATAGATTTTTTTATTCATCATTTTATGATTTAATGTAGTTATAGAAGATTCTTAGTAACATTCACCTAGTGTCACTGGAGAAGTGTTTTAATTCTTTACTTTTTGCTTGTTAAAGTCATTGGCATTTGACCCTAGAAATTAAAATTTTGAATGATTCATTTGTAAGGTACTGGGGACATTAGGATCTGTTCAAAGGCACCAAAATGTCCACTTATGTTAATTTCAGTTTTTCAAACATCAGGATAAATGTTCTAAATTTGTTGATGCTGTGGAAAAGTCACCTTCAGTAAAAACTCTTAGGTTTTGGGAAACTAATCTGATTACTATCTTCTCATTATTAA
The DNA here is from genome assembly GCF_018350215.1 of Panthera leo. Taxonomy (NCBI): domain Eukaryota; kingdom Metazoa; phylum Chordata; class Mammalia; order Carnivora; family Felidae; genus Panthera; species Panthera leo. The sequence continues at coordinate 115,860,306 of NC_056682.1, read as the reverse complement.
CGTGATTTAGCAAGCAGCTGTGTGTTTTCATGTGGTCTCTAGCACATGACTCTTGGTAATGAATTTACTTTTGCTCTTTGGAATGTGCATTTACTTTTTGTATGTTGATGGTAAAACTAGCATTGAATGTTATGTTAAAAACCCTTTTGTTTTTAATGAAAAATGTATCACTTTTTTTAGCTATCGTATTCTGAAAGCCATATATATTATAATTTGAGGGGAAATGTATTTCCAGTGATGTGATATAAAAAATATTAGACCAAAGATTTTTTTAAGTAATTAAATTTAAAAAATCAGAGCAGATTAAGGGTTATCTTTATAATGCAGTCATTCTTACTAGAATTATTTAATATTCACTTCATGGGTGAGAAAGCAATACAGTTAAATTTGGCTCAGGGGAAAGAGCACATAATTCAGCTAGTGTACTTTTTACAGCTATGTAAACTTTTTGTATTCTTAGCAAGTGAGAGTCACTAATCAAATAATTGTTACAACTTGGCCTATAAAATTTAGTGCTGACCATTGTGCTTATGGCACTGTTTACTTCTCCCCGTTTTTTGTTGTTTTTTTTTTTTACTTCTATTGGAGTCTATGGGTAAATGACTATTGTGAAGATTATCTGTAATGTGTATCATTTCAGAAAACAGATCTGGACCTGCTGTTGTAAAATATATCTTAGATTTTTTGGGAAAGTGACTTCCAGAAATGGAATTGGACTATTAACAGACATTCTACTATGCTTTCGTGATTTACATTCAAATTGTATTCCTCAATAAAAATGTTTATATCCACTTCATTTTCATTATCCTTTTTTTGCTTTGTTGGTTATTAAACAAAAAGATTTATATTCATATGGAAACTGAAACAGAGCAAATATAACAATTTTGAAATATGTTAAAATTGTCATTCCTTTTGAATTTTTAGAAACCTACCTCTACATACATTTCCTCTTAAAAAAATTTATATATAGTTGAATAAACAGAAAACATTTGTATTTAAAGTAATGAAAATGCAAAAATTCAAAGTGAAAGACAAAGTACTTATTATTTTTAAAGTTTCTTATAGTTAGCCTATTTTTAATTTCAATTTTATTATTTAATTTTTTTCTTACTTAAAATTTTTTTTTTTTTTATATTAGAGACAGAGAGCATGCAAGTCGGGGAGAGAGACAGAGGGAGAGAGAGAGAATCCCAGGCATTCTCCACACTCAGTGTGGAGCCCCACATGGGGCTACATCCCATACCCCTGGGATCATGAGCTGAGGTGAAATCAAGAGTCATGTGCTTAAAAGACTGAGCCACCCAGGTGCCCTGCAATTTGATTATTCAAAACCATATTTATAAAGGTAGAATTTCCTAAAAAGGTTAAAAATGTTATCATTTAGGGAAGCTTATTCAGAAAAATCAGCAACTAAAGAAATTAAAAATGTATTTAAAAGAAAGTATTTTTGGAAAAGTCTTTGTTAAGTTTGAGTCAATTCCTCAAACGTTAATAACTCAGTTATAAAAGTAAATTTTCATTTCTGGGATTTTTATATTTTCTTTAACAATCTTCTCAAATTACCATAATTTTATACCTTGTGTTAAATGCATTTATGCTGATTTTAAAATATGAAATTAATTATTGGGTTGCTGCATGGAAAATAGATAAATAATGCCATACCCATCCTATTTCCATTTAAGGCTCCACTTAGCATGAGATATCACACAGTATTTCAATGTAAGTAAATATAGCTATGTGAACAATACTTGAATGGAAATGTTTCTATCATTTTCAGCCATGATAAAGCGTAATATCTAGAGGGGGTAAATGTGCTAAGGAACATCGGGCTATGAAAACTCTAGATATTTTCTATACACTTTCGTAGCAATCATTCTAGTTACTACTATTGTTGTTCAGGACAATAAAGAATTTGGTGCCAAAGCCCATTTTCAAAATAGCAAAATGGAACTTTGATTTATACAGTGTAATTTACTTGGTTTCACATGTCATTTGGTATGCCTCCTGACACTCTTCTGGCAGAGGTAACATTTCATTCCTGTTTTTCAGGCTTCACAAGGCAGATACCCTTGTAAAAGTTGTGTGACTCACATTTTCTATTGTGAAAAGCGCTCATCACCAAATCCTGTGAAGTGGTCGTCCAAACACTTATAATTTTACAACCACCATGTAGAGGCCCAGAAGTGCAAGTTAATGCAGTACAGTGATTTTATTGGCCTCTTTGCAGGCCTTGATATGGAGCAACTGTTTTGCATTATCTGGAATATGGAAATGAATGGGCTGTTGCCTCTGCTGCTGATTAAACTTAAATCCAGAAGGGCATTCTGTCATCTCTTGAGATGGCATCAATATTTAAAGTATGTGTGCCTAAGTAAATTACTACATTATCTAGAACTGCAGGAAAAAGTAACTGTGCTGCTTTGACTTGTGTCCCAAAGCCATTTTCTTATTCTTTTATTCGATCAGTCTAAATCATAAGTGGTCATACTCTGGGTCTTCCTTAAATCACCTTTATTGTTTTTAGGTAATTCATGCATTGTGCTTTAGAATATAAAAGTGGATGGGCTAAAATTTAAACACACTATAGATAGATGGTAAGAGCTTCTTGGCATGGGTACTGTGAGATGCTAGGGCAAGTGATCTTGAGACACATGGAAATTCTTATTTTGGTAAAGGATGAGGGTGACTATAATTCAAAAGCTTGTTGGAGGGTGCTAGGATATTGGTGGTGATGCTACAGGATTGGTGTAGAGAATAACAGGTTGTTGTCATGAGAGATGATTGAGGTAGTCTTGTAAGAAACTAAAATGGTGTTTTGAGTTAGTTCTTTACTAGTTCTCTACCCTCAGGGCCTTGTAAATGAGACTCAGATTAGATGAACTACCTCTTTCCCTGGAATTTTACCTCCTTAGAGAACTAGACAGTTTCAGATGTCCCAATATAGCTGTTCTCCCCCCGGTTCTCTGGTAAGCTCTCACCCAGTTTGATTTAGGCCAGATGGATTCTTTGCTTAACCAGAGCTTTCTGAACGTTAACTGAATCAGATGCTTGCCATTATTCAGTGCTATGAAATCTTTCAATTACATGCCACAGAATCAAGAACAGGGTGATCATCTTGCCCCAGCAGTATAATTCCTCCAGTGCCAAAATACAGAACTTACAAAAACAGAAATAAACTGCTGATTCTGAGTATTTTTTCTATATTTTTTAAATATTTAATTCTGGCCTCTGTTGTGCCTCTTGAAGTACCATTGAAATAAAATAAAGTCACATGTCTTTGCCAAGCAGGGTTTGGCATTTTTCTTCTGAAAACATTCAAAAGTACTTGGTTCTCATTGTATATATTCTGTTACATGCATATTTTCCATTATGTTTTGTAAAAGAAGTCTGAAACTCTTGAATCTTTTAATCAGACAGTGCAAAAGTATTTCTCAGCAGCTAGCATGTGAATTAGGCACATGGGTGTGCAGCATAGGAAAGCATACACAGTTCCTACTTTCCAGAGCCTTGCAGTTTAAAGAGGGAGATTAAAACATTAAAAAAAAAAAAAAAAAAAAAAAAAAAAAAAACAGAAAGAGAACTATCATCATCCTCTTTCTTTCTTATCTATCTGTCTACAGAGAGAGAAGGAGGGAGGAAGGGAGACACAGAGAGGAAAACAACATAGCACAGATATGTGGAGTGTTTAAAGATAGTGCTGGCAGGTTGGAGTGTGGGAAGGATGCATTTGAACCTGTGCTAATTATAGATTCACAACTAGCTTTTGGACATGCCTTTCTAAAGACACCATTGGAGTCTAGTGATTAGTTTCATAAAAATTTCTACCTCCTGCAATTCCTTTGTGGATCCACAGATGATCCTGTTTAGAATAAGGGGCTTTTGACACTTTGAATGCACTCTGATTCTGAAACAGGATCTTGAGCCTGTCTTGAGCTTCCTCCCTGGAGCTGCCACTCCACTTTGTCATATTCTGTCATCTACTGGCTCCCTAGTGAATGATTTATTTTGAAGTTTTTATTTTAATTTTCTCCTCTCACTTTAGCTTTAGATTGATAGTCCCCCTCTCTTGACATCTGTTTTGCCTCACTGAGAAGGCTGTCCAAGTGTAGCACGTTACAGTGTTTCTTTATTATCTTTATAGAACTACAGGGTGTAGATGTGTGACTATAATTCAAAAGCTTGTTGGAGGGTGCTAGGAACTTGATGGGGAAAAGTTCAGTACATCAAGGACACTGGAAAGCAGCTGACTGCATGGTGTGGCAGAAAGGGAAAATCCAGTACACTTAGCAGTCATTTCCCAGAAACACCCCCCAACCCCCTGCCACTGTTGTCTAACCCTACCAACAGTGTGGAGAAGTTTCCTGAGTCCTTGTTCTATGTAAAGGGAGAAGCATCTCATGCTAACCATGGTGGGCACATCCAGGAGAGATCAAAGTGCTTTCCCAGACATTTCCTTTGTGACTCCTCTATTGGCCAACAAAGCTACTCTAGCTACCACTGTCTCATTCTGTTTGGTGGTTGTGACTTACATTTTTTTTAATGTGGCATAGAAAAGTTTCTTCATATTTTATGCTGAATAAATAGTTTAATAGCTCTTTTTATTTTTTAACTGTGTAGTTAATATAGGATAGAATTGTAACAGGCATTTACGAAGGTACTATCAAAGGACACCATCAAAATACTTGTAAGGACCTTCCATCCTTGAATGATAGGCCATATGGAATCATATGATAGGTATATGCCAGCCCCACTGGTAAGTGCTGGGAATTACGAGAGAAACACTTACATAGTCTGGCACAGTATTTCTTTGGTAATAGTTCATAGAACTAAGTTCCTTGCAGGTGTAACATTTTGAGAGGTTTCAGATAATGTTGGCATAATTGAAAACAAGTTATGCATCACACAATACAACTTCTTGTATTAAAGAATGAGCCATCATTTATATAAGCCCATATATTTATTTATTTAAATAATGTATTTAAATAATCTTTCTCCTTTTGTCCATATAACCATTGGTAGTATCTCCTACAGACTCCAGGCTGGCATTTTGACTTGCTTTGTCTAACTGGACATTAACAAGCATCATGCAGTCAGGGTTTTGAAAAGAGATTGCACACTGGGACTTGTACTCTCTTGTTTCTCTTCAAAATCTTGTGAAGAAGCTAAGCTAGCCAGCTGATTGAGATAGACATATTTCCCAGTTGCCCTAGATGTTCTAGAAAACAAAACAAAACAAAACAAAACAAAACAAAACAAAACAAAACAGCCAACCTTAGGCAGCTTCTCAGTTATCCATAAATGCGGTAGTGACCTCAGCTGAGACTAGTACTGGAGCCGTCCAGTTAAGCCCAAACTGCGGACCCACAGAAACTTCAGATAAATAATTGGTTGTTGCTTTAAGCCATTAGGTTTTGGAGTAGTTTGTTATTCAGCAACAGATAACTGATACAATTATAGTAAACTAATTATATAATTTTAAATGCGATGATATGAATACTTAAAGGCAAAAAATAAGAATGAAGCCATTAAAATGCCGCATATGTATTTCAGGCCCAGAAATTTTACTATATCTTCTGGCAGTGTTCTGAGTCTCAAGCGTATTTCAACATGATCACTCTAAAGAAAAAGAAAGTCTGAAGGAGTCACAAGAACTTCTGGTGAGTTCTGATATTAGTGCTCTTGAATTAAAGACACTTTTTTCCTGAAGTATATTTTTCCTGAATTTAGGCGAGACCAACTAAGACTACTTTTATCTCCAGAAAATAGACAGTTTGTGGAAGCTTGTTAATCCTTTGCTTGTTATTTACTACCACTGAATATTACATCTTTGAGAGAAATGTATGAGATCCTATTAGAAAAAAAAGGTTGGAAAGCTGGTAGTATCTATAAGCATCCCTAATTTAACACAAATTAGTTTCTATTCATTGGTATGGGAACTCCATAAGTCCAGGGACTTTGCCTGATTTTTATTTGATTCAATGCTATATCCACACCCCCATAACAGTGCTTAAGCCCTGACATTAACAAGGTTTGTCTAAGGCACATTGGTGAGACTGGTGAGAATAAGTCTACTTCATAGGTACAGGCTGAGAGATTTTATTCCATCTCAGAGAAACAAAATAGACACAACTAGGCAATATCCTTCTGAGATTTTATAAGATTATTAGGATCAAATATCTAACCTATATCTTTAATTATTCTTCTGAGATTTAGGCTTTTAATAGAAATGTATTATGCATCACAAACACAACTGCATCTTGATTGAATTTGGGCTGCCTAAATTCTATATCTGAGATATCTCTATCAACTCTTCTTTACTATTTTTGTAACATTCACTATGAGATCCTCTAGACAGAGCATGTTAATGATATAAAGAAATGAACTTTGGACTTTGAATTAGAAATCTTTAGTCCACTCCCAGTCTAACATTTCCCAACTGCATGACTGGGAAATTCATTCAACCTCTGTAAGCCTCCGTTTTCTCACCTATGTGACATCAACAACAGAGTAATCAGTATACTCACAATTTTCTTATACAATATGACGTGTTATAAAATGGAAGGCACTATTATTACAATGTATCCTGACTGAACAAAATTGAATATTTATAATGGCCAAAAAATGCCCTTGCGAGTGAAACTGTATCACCACATGTAAGAAAAGTAAGAAGGGCATTTTCTAATATAAAGTTGTTAGTAGCGTGTAAGGAGAGCAGAATAGTTCCAGATGAACTACAGGTTGGTTCATATATTTCAACACCTTGTTCAGGCAGGTAATAGTCCTTCAAACTCATGACTATTATTCCATTCAAAAGTCTATGGGCAACATAGTTCAGAATACTGTCATATTTATGACAATACTCATAAGTGTCCGGGACTGAAATCCATGTTGACTTCAATTATGGCATATTGTGTCAGTTGGAGTTCTTTGGCTAAGTAAGTTACGAAGAAGAAGAAGAAGAAGAAGAAGAAGAAGAAGAAGAAGAAGAAAAATTATTATTTATGGGAAGCATATGGGAAGTCCTTGGAATCTAAGGAAGAGGAATAGCTAGGACTTGGGACAGAGAGGATCCACGTCACTACCTCTAAGCTGGGGCAGGAAAGAGAAAGGATAGTAGAGATATCACTTATTATTTTACTACAGTCATTTTAATTGGGGGAAGATAGTTTCCAAAAGGTAAATTAGGCTGCTGTTTCTCCCAGAAACAAACAGTTGCTGGACAGGCAAAAACAAAAGATATTAGATATACTTGTCATGATTTATAAGGATGACTGCAAAAAATTTTTGATTCAGGAGGAGATCTGCATCAAAGTTATTTAAGGCAGTATGTGATATTTGTTTCAAAAATTATACAATTAGTACTAGATTTTCCAATGCCATTTTCAGAGAGAATGGGAAGTATCTTGGGAAATTGTTACATCCAACTGGATCCAGGTACTGTACTAGTTTTACTTAGAAGCTTGGGATATTCGTTCTTATAAAAAAATGCAAATTAAAAATGGTATAAACAAATAAACAACAAGGAACTTTCAATTTGGCGTGGATTTCATGATAATTAGCCCAGTATTATAGTCTAATGTAGTAAGATATTTTGTGCAGACTACAAAAGCACTGTGAACAAGAGACTAGAGTTAAACCCATATTCCTGCATAAAGTATATTTCTTGCTTTTCTTGAAAGCCTTTGAAAAATTTGATATTGTTCAGGTTTTCCACAGCTGATTGTCAATGATGGTATTGCAGAGGGTCGAATACTCACCTTTCCTTTAAATACTTTCCATGTTAATCACCTTTACTTTGGAATCTCTGTGGTCACTGGAATTTTTCATTTCCTTTTGGAGATATTGTGTTTTGTGATTTCATATTGATTCTGCAGTTTAAGATATGGAAATGGATCATGAAGTCAACAAAACACAAAGTCACAAAACCATCACGGGCTCACAAAAAAAATATCAGGAAGTCACATATCATCTGGTGTGAAAAATACTGAAGAAAGAGCAATGAGAAGACATAGATTCTGACATCATCCTGTGCTTTTAATGAGTCAGTAATTGAACAATTCATCAAATTTGTAATTCTTGAGTAAAAATCTTAAGCATTTCTATATGCAAATTAGTTCCACCACATTTTTATAATAAAGAATTACAAAGCATAATTCTAGGGGTACCTGGGTGGGTCAGTCGGTTAAGTGTCCGGCTTCAGCTCAAGCGTCCACCTTCAGCTTGGGTCATGATCTCACAGTTCGTGAGTTCAAGCCCTGCGTCGGACTCTGTGCTGACAGCTCAGAGCCTGGAGCCCACTTCAGATTCTGTGTCTCCCTCTCTCTGTGCCCTTCCCGCGCTCATGCTCTGTCTCTCTCTCTCTCTCTCAAAAATAATAAACATTAAAAAAAAAAAAAAACAAACAGCAGCAACAATTAAAACAAAACAAAAACAAAACCAAAAACAAATATTTAAAAAAAAACAAACCATAATTCTATATTATTGTATATCAAAATAAGAGTATTTCCCCCTAGGATATAATTAACATCTGAATCTATGCTAATTTTTTATAATGAACAGATGGATGCAAATGTAGTTTTTGAGTAACCTTAGATATTGCTCTGAGATACACTGGACTATTTGAGAACAGTGTGACATATAGCACATAGTTATATACATTTACAAAGTACAATCGTTGCCGTTGTGCCATTTATCAACATAAACAGGAGTGAACCTGGCTGAGAGGACACTTAGAAAGTAATAGTACCTGACGTGAGCTACCTTTTCTAGGCACCAGCATTGTGACACCTATTGTCACTTGGGGTGTGCCCATCTACCAATGCATGACACGACATATCTGAAGATTTTTTTAAAGATTTGGTCTCATAAAACAAATAAATTAATTAGAAATAACCAAACCTGCATTAATGCTTTATAGTTATACTGTCTGCTGTATTGCTCACTTTAAGTTGAATATTTAAAAAATTATCTTGAAAGAAATATTTTATGTATTCCTGATAGTAATTCAATTCATTTACCCTAGAGATTGGCAGTGGCTTTTAATCACCACAGAAATTGCTTAAATCTTTGTTCAAGTGATGAGGGAATATGTCTTCATTTAGTTCTCACATATTTCAATGACCCTTCTTTCTTGTTCTGGCTCTCCAAAAGCCAGGCCAGTTAGATGTGGAATTGTATCTGCCCTATATAGAAGGTATATATTCAAGTCCACAGCTGAAAAGTACTAATCTTTAGTACTTCTAATCTTTATTTTTCATGTAACTAAATTGTAACAATCCTCTATTCAACTGCATAATGAAATTAATCTTTGCTTGGGTCTTTTTACATTATTCTAATTTTCTTTTCTAGGTTTTCCGGTGGCAGTGGGGTGGAGTATTGGGGTCTATATCATTTCAGGTGTTGATAAATGGGTAAATGGGGTGAGGTAGATGTCATGTCTTGTCCGAGTCATCATCATTGGTTTGTTATGGCTTTTGCTGAGGTATTTTCTTTTCAGAATGGGTTTAGCTATCTTCTCACAGACCACGGTTATGTTTTCCCTTATTACCATCTCCAAGGTTGAGATCTTCAATTTTCTGTGCCATGTCAATGTCGTCCTTAAGTGTAGGGGATATATTTAACTGCTCTGACACCACATTTGGCTTCAGGCAACTCTGGGGGGCTTTCTCAGGTCTCTCTGCCAGAAAGTGAAAACCACTTCTACTCTACCACCCTGTCATGCTGGGCACAGGGAATCCTGGTCTGGCTGCCGCCCCTGGTCCTACTCAGAAGTTGAAGGCAGAAATCCCTTTTGAATATTCATAGTGAAATGTACTTCTTGCTAGTCCCCATTTCAGTAAATGCCGCCATCATTTGCGCAATTACTTAAAAACTTAGATTTTTTCTCACCCCATCCAATTGGTCAGGAAATCCTCCTAACTCTACCTCGAATTATATCCCTCAGCCCCTTCTCAACACTCCATTTCTACCAAACTTAATTCTGGCTAACACAGGGCTTACCTGGCTTACAGTAATAACCCCTTCATTGATATCTATTAATTCCCCGCTTCTACAATTGCTGTCATCCTCCCACCCCCAGAGTAACCTGTTAAGAACTTAAATCAAATCATGCTACTCTTCCACTCAAAACTCTCCAGTAACTTAGCATTAAGTGTGGAATAAAAGCCATGTTTCTTACAAAGGTCTACAAAGTGCTGTTACTCTTTATCTTCAGGTCTGGGCTTCTTGTCATTTCTTAAATATGCTAAACTCATTCCTTCCCCAAGACTTTAAAATTATTAATTTCCTGCTCTCATTATTCTTAAATCCTTCAGACATATTCTTTTTTAAAAAGTTTGTTTATTTTATTTATTAAATGTTTTATTTATTTTTGAGACACAGAGAGTCAGAGCATGAGCAGGGGAGGGGCAGAGAGAGAGGGAGACACAGAATCTGAAGCAGGCTGCAGGCTCTGAGCTGTCAGCACAGAACCCAACGCGGGACTCAAACTCACAAACTGCGAGATCATGACCTGAGCTGAAGACAGATGCTTAACCGACTGAGCCATCCAGGCACCCCATAAAGTTGATTTATTTTTGAGAGAGAGAAAGAGAGTGGGGGAGGGGCAGAGAGAGAGGGAGACAGAGAATCCCAAGCAAACTCCGTGACTCCATGTTGTCAGCTCAGAGCCCAATGTCGGGCTCGAACTCATGAGTTGTGAGATCATGACCTGAGCCGAAACCAAGAGTCTGATACTTAACCAACTGAACCACCCACACCCCCAGAATCCTTCAGCTATCTTCTTAAATGCCACTTCTTTGGGGCTTCATCTCCCCAGTCCCTTACCTGACATTTTTTACAACATCTATTACTACCCCAAATTAATTAGTGTTTATGAGTTTACTACCTGCCTTCACCACTGACCTGAGCTTTATCCTCCTAAATGTAATCCATAGCATATATATTACACTGCTTAGTACATAGTAGGCCATCAATAAATATTATTTTCAGTGGATGAAGGCACTTGATATTGGAATACAGTGAGAATAGGACAGTGCTATTTGTTTTGGAGACAAAAACAGTGTCTAGATTAAAACAATTCAAAGAGGCTTATTTACTCACTTGGTAAAAGATGTAGAAAGAGACACTTCTTATGTGTGATTATATGGTTTTAAATCTAGTGTTAGCAGAATGTGATTTTTACTATTTAACCATGTTACATTTACAATCGTATAGTATCCAGGAGATAAGAAGATATGCATCATCCTAAATCCAAAATCCATGATCCAGAACACTGTTTAAAATAGCAGAAAATCAAGAAATCAGTGACTTGGATATCCTTCTATAAACCATAGTAACTGTTATGTTCACCAACTTTGCTGACCAGGTGCAACAATACTGAAATAGGGCATCACGAATTTCTGGAAAATGTTAATGACACACATTAATCATTTATGATTAAGCTGTGAAGTCTTCGTATTACTATCAGCTGTGTCCTGTTAAATCGCGTTTGACATTTATGTATCCCAGTGTTCTTTCAGTTGCAAGTGATGGAACCCAATTTAAACTAGTTTAGGCAAAGAACAATATTTATTGGCTGATGTCACTGGCAGATCAAGGTTGGAATCTGGACTCAAATGATGTTTTCATGGCTTCACCTCGTTCCATCTCTTGGTTCTGCTTTTCACAGCTTCTACGTGTGTTTTTGGCCTCTTCCACATGGATAGTCCTGCATCATGTAGCAAAAAATTAATTCTGGGTTTACAGGTTTACATTATTAAAACTTGAAAACCATATTGAAGAATCTTTTGCAGCAGCTATAGCTAAAGTATCCCTGAGAGGATTCTGAATGGTCAAACTTTGGTCCAGGTCTATGCTAACTCTATCATTGTACTGGGGAGATGTGTTATGACTGGATCAAACTTAATCATGTGCACACCCCTTTGGCAAGGAGAAGAAGACATGTGGCACATGATTGACAGCTTCTCTAGGAACACATGGAGTGGGAGAAATATGTCTCAGAAGCTAAAGAAGGTGAATGGGAAATTATATTGAGCACGTAAAACATTAAAATTATCACATTACTTTATGCTTTTTTAGGCCAAAAAAAAAAGGACAATGCATTTGTGAAAGAAAAAAACTTAAGTGCTATGCTGTATTATTTATTTTTTTGGTCTCCCTCAGTACCTAGAGATAATGCACTGGAAATGACACATATATAGTGTTGGCTAATTCTAGGAATCCCAAAATTGGGATAATAATATTAATAATAGTATAGAATCACACTCTCATAGAATTAAGAATAGTCAAAAAGATAAAAACAGTGAGATGAAAAATCAATAGAAATGAAGGCAGAAATCTGAGTAATAGGTATTTCTGAAAGAAAAAATATAGCTAAGAGTATAATAATAATCATAAATCTAGGATAAGAAAAAGTCTGGAGTTATAATTCTTAAATTAGTCAAATCATATTTGCATCATGTTTTATGTTTAAGAAAATGTAGCCTCCACACTTTCCATCAAACCCTTCACATTTATACATTGGCTTTCCATGTGGGCTTGTTTATATCTTGATTTTCTATCTATAGTCTACCTAGTTACCTTGATTTTTCCCATATTTCCCTGTAGAACTGGTGTCCAGCCCTAAACCTAAAATAGAATAATATAGCCTATATTTTGCCAGTTTCCTTCCCTAGCCTGGATATTGCTTCCTGTTTGTTATTCCTCCCTCACCCTTCTCTTTGTGACCATCCTACTATGGAAAGAGTCTAGTGAGCTCACAACAGCTCAAATGGTTTCTGTAATATTCTTGAATCTTTTTCACTAGAATAACTTTATGGCAACAAAGATGTTTAGAATCATATTGGAGTAATGTGCCTTGGCTCTCCCAACTGTGTTCCCAGAACCATCTCTAGAGATGCTTGTTTTCTCTCCCTAGTACGAGGGCTGATTATAAACTGGTGTGCTTCATTACAACAAACGAGATGGAATCTGCTCTGATTAGTTGGGGGGGGGGGGGGCGTGGGCATTCCTCTTTGGAAGTTCCTGTGTCTTTCTGCTTCTTCCTAGAACCATGGGGACCCCAGTGACCTGGCATATACCCAATCTTTCCCCCCCCCCTCTTTCTCCCCATTAGCACAATTTGTGAAGACTCAGAATGCTTTGCAAACTGATGGGGTCACTACAGGTCATCCCAGACCCTTTTTCTTTTCTCAAGAAAGAAGAGAAATATTCAGCTTCTTTCTATTTGGTAAAATTATCTCCTGACTTTGGAGGTGGACTATTCCCGATAGGTCCCATCTCAGCATCAGACCAATCATGCTGGACCTGCTTCTACAGGCCAAAGCAGTGACCAGGGCGATGAGCTGAGTGTGACTGCTGCTGATGGCTCTTTCTGGGAATGGGACAGCTTTATTGGCTCTGTCTTGATTCAGGCAGTGATAACCAAGTCCCAGATTGGAGAAAACTTAAAGGGTGAGTTTGAATTTGCATGTGTTTTTCTTATTTCAAACTTTTCTTATTTCAAAATGAGGGAATTGGAAAATACTTACTGACTTTTGGCCCATTTTACTTGTTTACAGGCTAAGAGGTACATGAAATGTCTTATTACTTAAGTTATGGTAAAGCTGAATGCTGGAACAGTTAATTGAAAATATATTCCATGAATCAAATAATGTTGCTTATATCACAGATAGAGTTCATTCTTCTTTTTTCTTTAAGTTTTATGGATAGGCCTCCTTAGTAACACATTTCAAATCTAACCCCTCTTAGCTACAATACCTACATTTTTTGTCAAGTTTTAAAAGGTAATTTATAGTGTTACAGTTGTCAGGGTTCTGAGGATTTGGGAGTGAAGGGCAGGCTAGATTCACCATTCCTCAGGAGACTGGAAATGCACCATGTACTTGACAAGATTTTGAAATTTTTTTTCCCATAAGACAAATTCCAACAGACATGTGGTAATGAGCCATGACTGAATACAGACAACACAGTCTACAGTTAACCTCATACACACAGCTCAAAGTAGGAACTTACGACCCTTGCCTCCAACACCCTCCCCTCCCCTAATTGTTTCGTTCTTTAAGTGTATCGGTTTAAAAGGAACAAGCCTCCTATGTGGTTGACAGTGTTTATTTCTTCCTTTAAGGCAAATAATTTGGATAGTGATGTCCACTGAAATTCTTTGAATTAAATATGCGAAATAGGAAGGTCACAAAAGTCCATATGTCACCCATATATAACTTTTCAATTGTCAAGCAAAAATTGTAGCATTAATCTACACCGTGAGGATCTTTTCAGATTTTGTATTTCTTCTCATTCTCTTCCCAAATTACTGACCTAGAGTGGTAAAGGAAAATGTATACATTGTAATAAGCTGATCAAATAAGCCATTGAAAAGGGAAGACTGGAAATTACCATCTCTGTGAAACCTTTGCTAAGAGTATGGCCCTCAAGGATGAGACAGCTGTGTTAGAAATTAGTCTGACAGTTTCCTCTACAGTTCATATTAATGGATTCATATGCATACACTTAATATGTTGTGCATTTATTAGCCCACACTGCTGACAGTTATATTCCATAAAGTTCAGCACAAGACCCAAGTGTAAAGCTCCAAACCAGCTTTTTAGAACAAAGGCTATATATTCAATTAAACTCAAATTACCCAGTACCACCCTTTATCACATAAAATAGCAAAACCAAACAGAAAAGGCAAGTTGATACCTACAATGTTTTGCTGTTGCTTGATTCAGCGATTCTCTAGACAGCTATAAAATGAGATCTTGGTTGTGATGTTTCTCTGACCATGTGTTCCTTAGCAGCCCAAATAGAAAAAAACAAAACAAAACAAAACAGAAAACAAATCAAATGTTGTAGGGCTGAAGGTCAGCCCTTGTAAGTAGTAGACTTCAGATCCAAGAGCACTTTGGTTCTGAAAGCGCATAGAATGGATTCCAAAGGGATTCTCTGCAGATGTTATTATGCTGTTTATGACATAATGCCTTTCCAGTATAGTCAGATAACTGAAAGTGACCAACAAAAGGAGGGTGATGTTAGGGGAAGAGGGAGGATTCATTTGTGTGCATGATTTCATGAGAGGAGGAATTGGAGCATCACATGTTACAGAGTGAGGGCCAAATAATACACATTGGGCAGAACCACTTCTTACTTGCTCTTCCAAGAGAACCTGAAATACAGATGTTACCAGTGCATTTGCAGTGAAAACACTCCTTCCTTGAAAATGAAATTAAAGCTGGACCACTGAGATCTGTGAAGCTCAAGTTCTTTGTGGTCCAGCGTCTTTGAGCAATTTTTATAAACACTTCCTAAGCATTTTATGAGCTAAGAAAATAGTGGAGCAAACTGTGCAGCCACTTGAAGGTCACATGCTAAGTACACTGCTGGAAAATACACAGCAAAGAGGAGGAACCAGTAGAACCTCCTGACAAATACTGTGGTCCTAAGACAGAGTTCTCCCTCAAATTACGCTTGTTAGTCAGCAGAAATGCTTTTGAGGAATGCTTCTCTTATCACTTGCAATAAAATTATTAAGTTACAAATATGCAGGCAAGCATGTTCCATTCATTCAGTTTCATTGTAATGTCAAAAGTAAGGAAGAAAGGTGTTTTTACTTCTGAGGTGGCTGTTTTTTCTTCTGCTTCCAAAATATTGGTCTTAGGTTAATTTCATAGATTAATTACTTAGAAACATATTATGCAGCAGCTTTTTTTGCCTTTGTGTTTACGATCTATTTTCTGTAATACCATATGTTTTCATCCATAGTTGAAGTACTTGGTTTCTTGAGGACTTCTATATACCTCTATATATCTCCAGATTAGATTGCTGTGGTGTTATTTTAGGATTCAGAAGCTTCAGTTAAGCAAAGCAAGTGAAAGTACATGCAAAATGCTTATCTTAGTGACTGTCAGCAGTTTATATTTCAAGTTTGGTTGGCATCACGTAAATGCCAGAGAATGGGGTTGGATTTGGATGGTAAGGAACAGTTGAGGGAATTGGATCTTTTAAAAAAAATGCAGTTTAGAATTCTAGTATCTAACTCCTGGGCTTGGATGCTTCTCTAAAATCCAAGAATCCTGGGCAGGAAACTAGATCTAATAGACTTTTAGGGCCCTTACAAGTAAGCTTGCCCCACCCTGTCAACAGAACTGAAGGGCTGCAAAGTTAAGTGACTTATGCAAGCGTTACTTCTCACAGATACTTTGAGATATGATTAATCTTTTAAATGGAATTTGAAAAAGATTCGGTATTACATACAGTTTTTCATAAAAACCAACTACTTAAGTTCTCTATTAAGGTCAGCCTGAATAGAAGAAACAATTTTGGAAATTAGAACCTTAGCACTTTCTGGGTGCCTGGGTGGCTCAGTCCTTTAAGCACCCAACTTTGGCTCAGGTCATGATCTCGCAGTTCATGAGTTCGAGCCCTACATTGGGCTCTGTGCTGATAGTTCGGAGCCTTGAGCCTGCTTCAGATTCTGTCTCCCTCTCTCTCTGCGCCCCCCCCCCCAATAAATAAACATTAAAAATTAAAAAAAGATAACCTTAGCACTTTCAAAGTTCACATTTAAAAAAAAAACTATAAGATTAAACAATATAGCTCTGCTACTATCAGAAGCAGAGGTATATTATGAAATTAACCTGCAATGCAAATGACCTAACCCAGTTCTTTGATCAGAGCAGGACAAAGCTAATCTGTAATAAATGTTATTATTCTTTCTAGGTGTAGGACTTAGTCTATTTCTAACAGAACATTTGTTCCCTGTTAATCTTTTCTGTAGGCTTGTTATTCCAAAGAACTATTCAAGACGTAAATAATAAGGGAAAGGGAAAAAATTTAATATTGTAGAAAGAAAGCAAATTAATTCTCAAAAAGAGTCATGATGGGGCTAAACGTTTCAAAAGGAAAAATTCAGAGAAGATGTTAAAATTGGAGATGAAGTCAGGGCGCCTGGGTGGCTCAGTTGGTTGAGTGTCCGACTTTGGCTCAGGTCATGATCTTGCGGTCTGTGAGTTCGAGCCCCGCGTCGGGCTCTGTGCTGATGGCTCAGAGCCTGGAGTCTGCTTCAGATTCTGTGTCTCCCTCTCTCTCTGACCCTCCCCTGCTCATGCTCTGTCTCTCTCTCTCTCTCTCTCTGTCAAAAATAAATAAAACATTAAAAAAGTTTTTTTAAATAAAATAAAATTGGAGATGAAGTATCTGATGAACTCATAGTGCTAAAGAGACCAAGATACAAGTGAACTTTACATAGAGGAGACTGTCCAGTAGCCACAAAATGAAAACCTATTCTAAGCAGAAACTCACAGACATTCACCCTTGTTTTTAAGTAGAACCTAACGAAAGAACATCAGTGACAACATGAAGCCTGTCACTGGCAAAACTGGCAAAAAAAATGTTAAAAGCACACTTTCTACTAATGATATTGTTCTACTCACCAAGGAAGGAAAACCTATTCTAAGAGATAGATGGGGAACAAGAATAGGGAGAATTATTGGTCTTGTTACAAGCTTCACAGCTGACTGGTGGTGTCAATGTTCTGAAAAAGCTTAAACCTAGTTTTAGTCTTTCTTTATGTCTCCTCCAGCCAAGAAACTTAGTTATGAGGAAAGCTCTCTTTGGAAAACCTGAGCTTCTGACCTGCTAATTACTTGGAATCCAGTGATCTTTTTCCTCTAAATTTCCAAAAAATATATGTAAATAAATAAAAGATCCCAGACGAAAGAGGGAAAGCAGTATTTTAGCAAATAAGAGGGTTTTTTTTATATATATATAAGTGTGAAGGAATACTGAGGGTCACGAAGTGGCTTTTAGTACAATGAAAATGATCCCATTCTACAGGTCATTTATTTTGATACCTTAATAGTTCTTCATGAGTATTCTTCTGTCCGTGTCCTGATATCTCTGAGATCTGGATCCAGAATTCCTGTTGGTTCAAAAAGAAGTCATTTTTTTTTCTCTGCAGTAAATTAAGAAGAATGAAACACTGAGAAAATCCTTAAGTTTTCATGTATTTTAATAAAAATAATTTTCTATATAGATGCTTAATCTTTTCCCCATTTACCCAAGTTGTGTCCTTGACTCCATTTATAGAATACTATTGTAAACTGGTGATGAGTCTAAAGTGATTTTCCAGTAAGGCAAGTACCAGATAAAGTGGCAAAGAGCAGACTCATGCAATTTAAAATTAATATGGTCAAGTTGTATATTTTCCTTAAGATCCTTTAGGAGAGCACAGAAACAGAACTCCTACAAGGGATGTTAAACACCTGATGATAAATGACTTTGTAAATGATGCTCAGGGATCAAAGTTCTAGCCAGAGAGGAGTGATGGAAAAATTGCACACTGGTGGGAGAGCCAGAGCTGTTTGGGTCTTGGCCACCGTACTTATACAGCAAAAAAGCAAATGAGTTGAAATTGCTCATTTTGGCTGACTTTCCTACCACCTCCCACTCCCTTCAACCTCCCAAACTCACTTTCTGGAATATGGACACAAACTGATTCCCTCTGAAAGAAAGAAGAGATGGTTACACGTGTCTTGCAGATGGAATAAAAAGGGGATCTGGCATTTCTGGAAACAGATGACATGCTACTAATACCTCCTTGAAAGAAGTCTAACCACACAAGAGAAAGATAGGAAGATATAATACATGTGTTATTCTAGGTGGCTTGAGACCTCTAAAATCCTCTTCATTATTTGCATAGATTCTGATGAGGTGGATCCATTTTCAGCGATATCAGGGCTTATCTCCAGTATAAAATAATAATAGTAATAATATAATCTTTAGATTATTGTGAACGTAAGTTAATGCATTTGTCTTCCACTGTATTATCATAGATTTTATTCTATCTTGTAATGAGATGTGGAACTAATACAACACTAGTGGTGATGGTATTGACTGACTTGTCAGTCATTCATTATCTGTTTTCATATGCAAGACCCATGCTAGCATATATCATAGTTAGTAAGATGCCTAAATTCTTTGCCCTCACAGAACATAGTAATCTTGAATGAATTTCATAAATTCTCTGGGCATCTGTGAACAAAGGAGTTGAACTAGATGGTTTTGAATGGACCTCTAAAGTTCTAAAATAGACTGCTCCCAATCTCTGCCATTAATATAGAAGTGAGATGGGAGCTATGGTTTCTACACTTGCTCCAATTTCTTCCTCTTTCCAAGGTCATGAGGAGTCTGAAGGAGAGATTTGAATAAAAGGTCAGAGGAGGCATTACTCTGCTAGAGAAGAGAATAAGAAAAAAGGAGGAAGAAATCCTAAGCCATGGGATTTTAAAACCTGTGGTTTCAATTTGGAAAGTTTTAAAAATAAGGAACATATTTCTTAGTGTACCTCTTCCTTTCTGTCTTCAGCTAATATTAATCCTATGCTCGATTTGCATAACTGTGTTCTCATATGCTATGATTAAGAAGTTCATGAAGAGTCACTAGCACTTCCTGAATTTCAGGAGCTGCTGAAGTGTTTTTCTTGCATTAATTCCTCACAACCACCTTAGGAAGTAAATACCATCATTACCCTCACTTTCCAGAGGAGTCAAAGAAGTCAAATAACTAGCCCAAGGGCACACAGTAAGTGGTACACCCAAGATTTGAATGCGGATGCCTGGCATCTTTGCCTCACACTGCCTCATTCATTCATTACCTAGCCAAACTGTTCACTTCCAATGCCTTATGATTTTTCATTACTGTTTAGTAGAAAATGTTACTGTTACAGTCTTTTATAGTCTCTTTTCATCACACACTGATGAATGGCCAGTTAAGATCTTGTCTTTCCTTCCTCTTTGCCATTATAAGAAAGAGTAAGTTAAATGATGATGATTTCAATTTGCTCTTGTTTTAGTTTCCTAGGGCTGATGCAACAAATTACCTCACTTGGTGGCTTAAAACAACAGAAATTCATTCTCCTCCACTTCTGGAAAGCAGGATTCCAAAATCAAGGTGTTGTCTGGGTTAGTTCCTTCTAGAGGCTCTGAAAGGGAATCCATTCCATGCCTCTCCCCTTGCTTCTGGTGGCTGTTGGGAATCTTTGGCGTTCCTTGGTTTGTAGATGCATCAATTCAATCTCGCCTCCATCTTCACATTAATTTCTCCCCAGTGATCCCTGTGTCTTAAAACTACCTCTTCTGGGGCGCCTGGGTGGCTCAGTCGGTTAAGTGTTCGACTTTGGCTCAGGTCATGATCTCACAGTTTGTGGGTTCGAGCCCATGTCCATCTCTGTGCTGACAGTGCAGAGCCTGGAGCCTGCTTTGAGTTCTGTCTCCTTCTCTCTCTCTGCCCCTTCCCCATTCATGCTCTGTCCATGTCTCTCTTTCAAAAATAAGTAAACATTAAAAGTTAAAAATAAAATGCCTCTTCTTTCTTTTATAAGAACACCATTCATCAAATTTAGAGCTAACCTTACATCCAGGATTATTTTTAATTTAGTTACATCTGCAAAGACCCTATTTCCCAATAAGGTTGCATTCACAGGTACAAAAGATTAGGACTTCGATGTCTTTTGAGGGGACTCCGTTCAACCCAATATAGCTCTATTAAATTAAACAGTTTGATGGTCAAGATATATTCTTCATGCTGTCAATCAATGCCTATTGTATCCTACTGTATTCATTAATTCAACAAATATTGATAGAAACTTTAGCTATGTCCAGGTTACAGTAGATAGCAAAACAAACCCCCTGTGCTCTTGGAGCTAGTATTGTGATTAAGAGGGAGGTAGAATGAGCGATACAGCAGGCAGGACAAGTAACTAATAAGTAAACAAGTCCATTTCAGACAATGAAAAATGATATGAAGGAAATTAAACAGGAAAATAGATTCTGTTTGAATTATGAGTCCTAAGTATCTATGTGATTATCAGTTATAACTCTTGATGCTGCCAATAACTGTGTGATTTATTTTCTAAATCCCATTCTATTTTGAGTTTTATTTATATTACATAAAATTCATCTTGGTATGATAAAGTGGTCAAAAGAAATGACAGACTTATTTGTCATTACTCATCTAACATGTCAAAAAAGTATTCACTCATAAAAGGAATAATATACTATAGTCTTTGATTTCCCTAGGGAATTGGAGGAAATTGAATTGGGAAAACAAAACTAAAGCGTCAATTCACCAAGCATCAATTTCCTCAAGTCCCAAGCAATACAGCATTGTAAGATTCCTACCAAAAATGTCCTCAGGGATCTTTTTCTGTAGGAACATAAAATTTTTGGAAAAAAATCAATTTGCTGTAACTGCTCATATTTTACTTATCAGTTACAATTGCAAGATTTTCACAAAACATGTTGCCAAACAGATTGGAAGTTGTTATTCAGGAAGTAACTCACTGAGCCTAAGATGACTTCTTAAAACTCGGTTGGAGTACAAATAGTACCAGTCCATTCGTTAGTCTCCATGATGCATCTGTCTTCTAAGGACGACCTTGTCCCATGGATGTATAATCAGTAGTTCCAAGAAAGACCTTTGGTGATGTTTTGTAAACTACTGAGAAGTTGTTCTGACATACTTTTTGGATTTGGGGCTGTTATATGTTCATTTTGTTTCTCCACAAATTATATTTCTTTTTGTTCAATTTCAGTAATTGGGTACAAGCAGCTGGAGTTATTTTACTTTAGTTCATGAACCCTTTTATAATGCTAGAAATTAAAAAGGCACAAACGTTCTTTCTAACTTGAAACACAAATTCAAGCGAAGGCCTAGTTTATTCTGGTGAAAGAGATTTGGCTGTGCTTCAGACTAAACCAATGCTTGTTTCAGCAAATACTTCAACTCCACACCTTGCTGATTTGCTGGAGAACTCATTCTTTATCATATGGACAGGAAAGAAAAAAGTTGCAGTCTATCCCTTTATTAGAGTTTAGACATTCTCTTTCCTATAGGTAGTGAATAAATGCTTTCTCGGAGGTTAGTTAGTAATAAGTTTAACAAAAACTATTGTGTGAGACACTACCATTCCAGTTTTTTTTTTTAATCTGCATTAACAAAAGAAGGTAGAAGAAGCAATTAGGAGTAAAAAACAAAGTCAAAAATAGTGGAATACAAAAGGAAAATGGAACTAACTCAAATAGTAGTTAATGCATTTGTGCTGCTATCCCTTTGCCCAACAATAAGACATGATGTCTGTAAAATTGTGATGTTTGCAAATTTGTCTAGGTCTACTTCTTGCAGAACTTTGTCTGTATTCAGTTGATCTATGAAGGGTGCCTGCTGTGTGCTAGGTGCTGTAGTATATACTTGATGTATGCAGGTGAATTAAACACATATGGTACCAGTGCTCATAGAGTTGGGCAGAAGACACTAAATGAGAACATACATGAATAAATAAGAAAAAACGTTTGTATCGTGCTAAGTGTTCTGAAGCAGTGGACAGGTTGAAATGATAGACGTTAACCAGAGGAGGCCCACTCAGATAAAATGTTAAAGGAATATTTTCCTAGGAAGGAGTCATTTAAGCTAAGTGCCAAGGGCTAAGGTTAAGTGCCAATTCAATTTATACATTAGAAGGTCAACTGGATTTTCATATAAGTAGTCAGGATAGGAGTTATTAACCTGTAACCTTGGAAGCAAAGGAGGGTAAATCTTCTGTCCTATAGCAGGATTAAATATGTGATTATATATATAATCATTTATTTAGTAGACTGTTTCTATGAGATGGACTATCATGGTTTTCCTGCTGGGTTCACTCACATTATTTGCCTTTGATCTGTTCCTTTTTGCCCTCCTGATCATAGAAATTCTAACTGGACTGGAAATCTTGCACTATCTAAACTTCGAGAGTTAATCCATTGATCCATGTGTTAAATCACACCACTTGAACCAAATCTTTTTTTGAGCGGGGGTGGGGTGGGTGTTTTCAAGAGTGTTTGAGAGCATTAGTGATGGAATTTTCTGCTTCGAGGTGTCCATTTGATACAAAACACTTTTCTGTGAAATCTTTAATCATTCTCAGTATCTTCTTTCACTTTTCATCTTTTTTATCTACACTATGCATGATACGACTATATGCTTATTATTAACTTAAAAACTATTATTGCATTCCTAAGAACCCTTTAGTTGAGTTGACATAAACCATATTATAAATAATTATTTCAATGCAAAAAGGGGAATTATATCTAGAGTTTTAGCCTTGCAGTTGCATGTTTTTTTTTAACAGGAATTCCTATAGTAATTTTATACCTATTCACACATAGCTAAATATCAAAACAACACTGAGCAAAAACAGTCTTTGAGTACATATAACTTTTCTTTTTCTTTCCTACCATTTCCAACACTATTGTTGGCATACTACTTCTGACATGTTCTAGTTGCCTGCACTGTTACAATAGTGACCAACATTTATTAAGCACCAACAATGTACCAAGCATTGTCATAAGCATGTCACAAATGTCTTCTCATTTAATCTTCATAGTGACCCTATGAGGTAGGCATTTTTATTAGCCTCATTTTCCAGACATGGACATTAAGGCATAAGGTGGTTAAGTATCTTACCCAAGTTCATAAAATTTGCAAGTGTGACTCTAGTGTGTAAGAGTCAAACCTGTCTAGCCTGCAACTGCTCCACTTACTTATGGTTCTTGATTAAAGTATGGAGATCTCCTTATAACTGACTAAGGCAAGTGTGTCAGTACAATGCGAAGAATGTTTCCCCAGAAGCTCAGTCATATTGTATCCGTATGCTTTATGAGAAGCAAACTGGGAGAAATTCCTGTAGAAAAGTAGTCATTAGTATTAATAAGACATGTTTATAAGGTGCTAACAAACCCATTTATAAATACATAAAAAGTACGAATTGGATCTCTTTTCACTGAAATTTATTCATAAAAGGACATGACCTTTCCTGATACTTGTTTCCTGTAGATAAACCTCAGAGTGGGGTCAGGTAGTATAGATTGGACTAAAGGCACACGTAATAATTATGGATGAAAGGGGTCTGCAGACAGGTTGGAAGAGGCCTAGCTCATTTTTATTTAAATAATACCATAAAACGTAAAATATGATTCTAATTAGATGGATTATTATTCATAATTCTGATATGAAGGAAGTGATTACTCTGAAACACTCATTGTGCAGAACCATACATACCAAGGATAATGGTTTGGCTTCTGGCAGCTTAACTATGAAATTCCTCCTCCTTTTAAGATTATATACCGCTAATATAGAGTTTAAAAATACATAATGGAAGGAAATATCACATGTTGTTTACACAACTTGAAAAATATGCCCTTGAAAGTTCTACCAATAAAGCTTGCATTAGATGTTTCTCTGTTTATAATTTAAAAAACTCAGCTAGAGATCAGAAACATTTTAACACTTGGGGAGTTTTCTTCTCCTAGTCCCTTGAAAAATTGAGTTCTGCTGTATCAGTGTGGCTAAGTCTGCCCTGGGCTACTCTTGATGATAGAATTCCTAGAATAAACATCAAAGATGATGAAAGGTAACCTGAACTGAATTTCTTCTGAACTTGAATGAGGTTGAGAGATCACTCTGCAAATGTGTTCCAAGCTGAAAATTTATTTCAGTTCATGCTATTGCTATGATCCATCTATGAATAAAATGAGATGGAAATTTATGGTAAAAATGTCTACTTTCTAAAAATGTAAGGAATATGAACATTTGGAGAGAGCATTATCAAGGTCTATGGAAACACAGACACAGCACTGATTTGTGTCAGTGATATCCACTTTTGAGAACTTCATTAGTAGAAGTTATCTCATTAAAAGGCCTATATATCACTTGAAATACCCCAGGGTAAATCTGAGTAAAACTAAAGGAAGGAAATTCTGTAACTGAACATTTAGGTGATATATGTCTGTAGAGGTAGGCACGAGAGGAAATGCTGGTCCTTGGAATTCTCTCCCCTTATTTGTATTCAATCTATTTGAAGGTTTTCTTAATAGAATATTAGATTTTGTTGAATTCACTGTTTATCACATTGCCTTATGTAGCTCTTCTTCCTGAAATTTTTCTTGTTTATTTATTCATTATTTATTTAATTATAATCTATTTTCCTCTACTAGAATATAATTCTACAAGAGCAAGGCTTTCCAACTCACTCAACCCAGTATGCCAAGAGTCCTGGGAACCATGACTGACACATGGTAGGCCGCAGGAGGAGCAAGGTCATTTCTTCACAATGCACAATGCTTTGTATGAAGAAAATCAATAACCATCTGTCAAGCAAATAAAATAAATAGGGATTATATCGTTTCTGTCATGGTAAGAGTTAATTGCATGCTGATGCGAGGAAAATAACCTCAAATGAGAAATGCATCTCAGAAGGAATCAATGGATACTCATGCTTGAGTTTGTCCTTTACACTATAAGTCACTGTAGAACAGAGTATATAGTGCCTTGCAAAAGGAAAGAGGTTGAGTGCTTATCAACAAATAATACTAACCAGCAACTTCTTTGAACCAAAAAGTATTTGAGTGTCTTTTCTATATTGGGTGGCCATAGAAGGCATTTAAGGATAAATGGCATTTAGTCTGAGTTGAGAGAGAGAGAGAGACAGAGACAGAGACAGAGAGAGAGAGAGAGATTGGTAACCATGTTTACATGGAAGAACATTCTCTGTGGGGACAGCAGCTAATATGAGGGCCTGGTGAGAATGTGAGTGGTACATTTGGAGAAAATGAAGTGCTGCATTGGATTTTATTACAGTTGTGATCAGAAGCCACTGGAAAAATTTAATAACATGAATCATGTGATGTAATTTAGGTTTGTAAGATCATTCTATCTACTGAGTGGACTAGAGGTTTTAGAGGGTTAAGAATAGAAACAGGGAGTGCTTGCTTTGGCAGCACATATACTAAAATTGGAAAGAATAGAAGCAAAGAGAGCATTTTGGAGGCTGCTTTGATAATGCAAGTGAGAGAAGATGGTAGCTTGGACTTGAGTCTTAGTGGTGTAGCAAGGATGAAATAGATTCAGGATAGACTTGGAGGTAAAATCAACAGAGCTGGGTGTGGGAAAGGAGAGAAGGAAGAATACAGGAGAATTCTTAGGAATGTGGTATTGGAGGCTGAGTATGAACTCTACAAGTGGCTATAAAAAAATCTAGCAAAACTTGAGAAGAGAACATCAGAGTGATCAACATGGATATAACAGACCGATCAGAGATGAGATACTAAAATACTAGTAGTAAATATTTATTGAGTTCTTACTGGACATAGAGCTAAGAACTTCATGTATGTTATCTCATTTATTCTTAAAAAAGTATGTGAAGTGAAAATTATTATTTTAATTTTACATAAGAAAGAACAGAGGCTTAGATAAGTTAATTAACTTGCCCAGGTCATATGATAGAGGAGAGAGGTATAAAATTCTTCAGGACACTAACTGCCCACTTTCCCGGATGCTCTTGGATACCTCTGCAGGGAAACCTGTGAATAAGTCCTTAGAGAATGAATGAGAAATCTCACAAAAGAAGCTCAGGGAAAGTTGCTGTAGCCAGGTGCACACATATAAGTCTCACACATAAATTCATTCTATGTTCAGTAATAATGTTTTACAGTAGTATGGAATTACTAATATGTATACTGTACACACAGCAAGACACTGGAGGCATTGTGACTGAAAGGGATAGAAAGATGAAGATACTACTTCCAAGAGCCTATAAGCAAATGTGAAGGTGCTTAACAATAACCTGTTATGTAGAAGGCATTCAACAAATATGTGTTGAATAATCACTGATCACCCCGCCAAAAAAAGCTGAGATTGTTAGTAAGGCAATCAACAGAGATCAGTGAGGATTTGAAAGTATGGATTAAGGCTTACAATATAGATATGAACTGCTTTAATCTAAACAGCAAGGGAAACATGCAGATAACTGTGGGAGCAATTACTTTTATAGCCCTTGCTCAATTACCATGGTTGATGGCTCTAAGGGAGACTAACATCCCCTGATCCTATTTTCTAGTCATAAACTTCACATTCTTGAACTAATAATATTTTGCACTTCCCCTACTTGGTTTCACGTAAGTTGCCCAGCTTGTCTGAAATGCTAATCAAATTGAAAGTAAAAAAGCAAAGTGGAGCTTGTAAAGCAAATTGAGACTGGGCAAAGTTGCATGACGGTGCAGATCCCAGCTTTTTCTTACCTGAGGTATTGCAATTCTCTGGCTTGATCAGCAGGGGATTCCCTTGTCTCCCTGGTTCAGGTAATTACCTTTGTATCAGGGTTAGGGGTGCTTTCTGTTCTGGGAAAGAGATGGTTGATATAATCCAAGGCTACTGCATTTCCTCTCTAGTTTTGCTAAGATTTCATTATACTCACTTTTCAAAGCAAGGAACTTTCAACAGGCATGAAAGGCAACATTCTATCAGAGGAACAGCTTCTTTCACAACATTTTATTATTTCATTTGTGATCTGCATCAGCAATCATGAGCTGCCTGTTTTCTGTAGTGAGTGGAGGAGGTCAAAAGGGAAATTGGCAAAGAGGAAATTTGGTATGATACGGTGACTCACAAGTTGATCCCTAACTTTTATTGTCAGATAATGTTTGTTTTATTTTATTTTGAGAGACAGTGAGAACATGAGCAGGAGACTGACAAAGGAAGAGAGATAAAGAGAATCTTAAATAGTCTCCACGCCCAGTGAGGAGTTTGACCTCCAACCATGAGATCATGAGCTGAGCTGAGATCAAGAGTGGGATGCTTAACTGATAGAGCCACCCAGGTGACCCATGTCAGATTATGTTTAAACACTTCTTGCTTTTGTTTTCTCTGTGGGATCATCTGTAATTTTTCTCCTAGAATCCCTTCATTCTTTACCTCTCTGTGCATTCAACATCTTCTTTCCTAACTTCTGTTGGGAATGCAAGATGTCAAAACATACTTATAGATGAAACTCTGTTATCTTTCCCTTTACTGAGTTTGTTAGTCTCTAGTGTCTGTCCATACAAAAATAACCATGCCTATAAGGCTTTGATCTACTTTTAGTTCAAGCCACATTACTTTCCTTTTTTACCTCTTGTCACAATGTCAATGGATCTGGATAGACTTTTCAGTAATACTATGCAATCCAGTTTGTAAGATAATGTGGATTTTCTCAGAGTTTTGGCATTTCTCTGGTTTGCTGCCTTGTTATTTTAAAGCCAAGACTCTTCGTTAGTTTAAGGTCTACTTGTCTAATCTCAAAATACAAAGTGTAAAATTTGGTACTTACCTGAGGTCCTATATGTTTAAACTTCATTAAAACTATATTTCCCATCTGTATAGGAGGTATCTTTTTCCTTCCAGTAGAGAGACTTCCATTCTTTTTAGTATGCTTTTGAAATTCAGCACTTCCATGGTCTTTGAGCTATGATTTCAGTTTATTACTGTGATCAGGCTTCCTTTATTGGAGTCAGAGATTACTGTCTCAAGGAAATTATGGTAAAGTTGAGTAGTACTCTCAAAAACAAGGTACATAAGGAAAAAGATTTGCTCTATGAAGAGAGGAAAACCACATAAGACAGTGCCTCCTCTCTCATCTCATGGCTCATAAGTAATTGTTCAGTATAAGTAAGCAGTAGTTTTTTAAACCATACAAAATTAATCTAATTATCAATTATAACCTTTCCTAAAGTGAAAAGTAAGCATATGTCACACTGTCTTAAGTCATTTTACTGACTTCTAATGAACCAGTGCACACTCCAATAAGTCCCTTCTTGATTTTCTAATGAAATTTGGTTGAAAACTTAAAAAACTCACTCATACAATCACTCTTTACAATAGAAAGTCCTTCATCTTTCAGCTCTGGATTCTGCTGATCGGACTTGTTTGTTTATAGCAAAACATCATCAACATAGGTATAGGTGCTTGCTTACAATCCTGGCCTTCTTTGATCTTTACTGGTCAAATGCTATGGCAGCTGTCAAGAGGCAAATTAAAAAAATATATATCAGTACAACTCTGACTTTTCCACTTAAGCTGTGGTAATAGAATAGAGTAATTCACAAGGATACCTAGAAAATTGTAACCACTGCTGTGGACTGAATTATATTCCCCCAAATTCACATGTTGAAGCCCTAAACCCCAATGGGATTTTGGGATAGGGCTTTTGGAAGCAGTTAAGGTAAATGAGGTCATAAGGGTAGAGTCCTAATCCAATAGGATTAGTGATCTTACTAGAAGAGAAAGGGAGTGAGATCTTTCACTCTTTCTCTGTGCCCATACACCATGAAAAGGCCTGTGAGGACACAGCAAGAAAGAAGCTGTCTCCAAGTCAGGGAGAGAACACTCTCCAGAAACTGACCTTGCTGGGCCTTGGTCTGGGATTTCTAGCCTGTGCATCTGTGAGAAAATAAATTGCTATTGTTTAATCCACCCAGTCTTTGGTATTTATGTATAGCAGCATGAGCAGACTAATGCAACTACTATAGGAAGTGGGAACTTCCTACTATAGGAAGAGCCATGTTAAAAAAAAAAAAAGAAAATACAAATCTTCTAGGAGTGAGGAATGTAATGATAATGAAAACCTTCCTGTAAGTTTTTTTTTAAGGAGCCCTTTTTTTCTATCCCTTCTCACAATACATACAATTAATCTTGATATGTTCATAAAACTTATCACCGAAAGCAGAACAGTTTTTACAACTATAATCTGGGACCATTTAGGGCAAACTGAGAAATATAGTCACCCAACCTATAGAGAACTATCAGATGTCAAGGTGTCCCTCTGCCCATTCCCACCAGCTAACAAAAGAGGACTATTTCATGTTAAGTGTCCAGCGATGGCTTTGGTTGGTAATATTGGATCATTGTCCATTGGTTGCTCTCAATCTCTGTTTCCTTGCAGGTGTTCACATGTTCAGCTGTTACTCCATGCTCACTACTTTCCTTCACTGCCTAAGCACATACAGAGCCAATTTTCCTTTGATGCCAGATTAATGTTCAGAGAATCTTTAATTTCTTCTAATCTCCAACTATAAAACAAGTTCTCTGAATTTCACTGTAATTTCTTTAAAGACACCTGGTATATTAGTTCAAAAATATTAGACTTAGACCATTTTTAGAGGCAACCGATGATCAGGCAAGAAGCATGAGATTCACTATATAAATGTAAAAATAAAGGATTTTTTTTTTATAAAGAGTAATTTGTAGCCTTGCTGTTCCTACTTCTTGATTATTTCTGAGGAGCGTGGGTAGAAGAGGAAGAGGGAAAATCTCATTTAACAAGCTCAATGTCCTTAACAATGCCTATAGCTGGACTATGATCTCCATATTCCAGTCTTGAAAGATAAGACAGTTATATGGGGTTATATGAGGTTCTCTATGACAGAAGTAGTGTTTCTTTTTAAAATAATAGATAGCCTCCTCATTTCTTAAATAATAGAAGATCTTTCATTTGATTGATGTGTAATTGGGATATATTTTTATTATTAATACATTTGTGAATTTTTTATTTCTTTTACCTTAAGTGATCTATTTTTAAAAATATGTTAGAGGATATTGAATGGAAAATTCACTGTGTCCCAGAGTTGTGGTTAAGGCCTCAAATTGTGGACAAGAGGCGCTAAATATCCCTATTTGAAAGCCAGTATGTAATAAAAGCCAGCCATATTCCCACAGGGCTTGTTAAGAGGTGAAAAGTACACACCACCCTCTGCCAACAGTGACTAAGAAGAGAACTGAGGAGAGAATAGAGAATCATCGGCCTTGTAGGGTGTACTAGTTGAAAGTGATGCTAACTGCTATAACTGACAAACGTTTATATTTCAGAGTAAAATAAAATTTTATTTTTCACTCATGTAATTGAACAATGTGGGTGTTCCTGGTTGGATAGCTTTCCTTAAAGCACTCTTTCCAGCTTGTAACTTTGCCATCTTTAGCACATGGCTTCCATACTTGTTCCTGGGGGAGGGGGATCATATCCATTTCAGCCAGCCAGAAAGGAGAACATGGAAGATTGCACATGGGAGAATTTCATGGGTTGTATTAGTTTGCTAGGGCTGCCCTAACAAAATACCACAGCCTGGGTGGCTTAAACAACAGAAATTTATTTTCTCACAGTTTTGGTGGTTACACGTCTAAGATCAAGATGTCAGCAGTTTTAGTTTCTTCTGAGGCCTCTCTCTTTTGCTTGTAAATGGCTGCCTTCTGGCTGTGTCCTCACATAGTCTTTCCTCTGTGTGCATGCATCCCTGATGTCTCTTTATATGTCCTAATTTCCTCTTCTGATAGGGACACTAGATTGAATTAGGGCCCACCCTAATG
Organism: Panthera leo; assembly: GCF_018350215.1. NCBI lineage: Eukaryota > Metazoa > Chordata > Mammalia > Carnivora > Felidae > Panthera > Panthera leo. Next base: position 115,829,100 of record NC_056682.1, on the reverse strand, counting down.
GCCTCATTTTAACTTAATTGCCTCCTTAAAGGTCCCATCTCTAAATATAGTCACATTCTAACATACTGGGAATTAAATCTCTAACATATAAATTTGGAGAGGATATAATTCAGTAACACAGGCCAAATATTGAAGTGATATACATCACTTCCACTCAGTGGATCTTTGGCTAGAACTTTGACTTATGAGTCTGCCTAATTGCAAAGAGATCTAAGAACAATGGCCTACCTGCATACTCAGGAAGAAGAAGGAAAATAAATGGATTTGATCAGGGAGCAATCTCTTCCAAAATCTGATCACCAAATATCCATTTCACAGTTCTTCTAACTCATGGAATTTACTTACCCTGCCTCCACAGATTCGATATGTATGATCTCCAGGTGATGTGTAGTCTTTTCTGGAAGATACAGATATAATTTTTCATGGTCCAGTGACTATTGAACTAAAAGACAAGTTATCTGCCTAACCCCTGTCTCCATATCTAATATATAATAGTGAGGTAGAGACAGAATAACAACAAACTGTCCGAATGAGGAAGAATGAGAGATAACACAACTGTGTCTGGTAAACAATAACAATGAATTCCTGCAGGACAGGCATAAAGGTCCTCTGCTGTGGCAGTTCTTGATTAGACCCTCATTCTGCCCCTTGGGAAGAAACAACTCCTGACCACTATTCTGTAAGGTCCCTTTCTCTACTCTTTGGGAGGTTCCTTCTTGTTTCTCATCCTTCATGGCTACATCTCAAGTGGTCTATGGGGATATGTTCATTGGGAGTTATTCAGATTTTACAGCCCACTTCCTGTTCAGATGAGTCTGAGCACCCATGGGTTGTCTGAAGACTTGAGAAGCCAAAGACATATATGGCTTTTTTGGCAATACAATGGCCTTAACACCTTAGGAAGATTTTGATCTACTTGTTTCTGATCGGTTTCATGCCCCAATAAGCACCAGTCTAAATTCTTTCCCAAATATAACTCTCATATCTGATTGTGCCTTTCTGCCTCCCCTTCATGCTTCTCTCAGCTTTGAGCTTAAGAGAAACTACCCTGAGGCCATATGAAACAACTGTTTGGGGTGGAGATGCACTATCCTTAATTCAATCTCAAAGGCAGAGCTGAATTCCTTATTCAATTAAGTCTTACTGGGCCTCCATTACCTGAAGGCCTTATCTTTTCTATTTAAAGTCTAGAAAGAATTCACTTTTCGGAATCTTTGAGAGCCTGGAGTTCTGATTTCTTCCTACTCCCCTTCACTTCTGTTTGCAGACTATGCAAGCCTTTCCTGATCTCATTTCTCTCTTGCATTACCTTGTTAAAGACATTAAGTAAAACCCAAGATTCAGTATTACTTTCACTATTTCAAATCACTTCTAGAATCTAGAATGACTAGTTCAGGTGCTTTGTTTTACCTTCCAAGCGGAGTTATTTTTTTCCAGATTATTTTACCACTGCATACTTATCATAAGTCTCCATCTTTCTAACGTAAATACTGTTTCCTACCACTTACTGCCTGACTAGACAATATCTTTGTTTAAGTCAATATTCCACTCCAATACCAGTTTTTGTATTACTTATGGTATGTTAACTACTATAACAGACAAATATAAAAACTTTGGAGTTTTAAAAGAATAACTGCTTGGGGAGCCTGGGTGGCTCAGTCGTTTGAGCCTCCGACTTCAGCTCAGGTCATGATCTCACAGTCTGTGAGTTTGCGCCCCGCTTCGGGCTCTGTGCTGACAGTTCAGAGCCTGGAGCCTGTTTCAGATTCTGTCTCCCTCTCTCTCTGACCCTCCCCGTTCATGCTCTGTTTCTCTCTGTCTCAAAAATAAATAAACATTAAAAAAATTTAAAAAAAAAGAATAACTGCTTAACAGTTATGTGGCTTCAGTTTGGGGAAAGGGGAATTGGCTCTATGTTAGGGACTTAGGCTTTTGGAGACTCTGATATCTTCTGTGGTCTTCCTAGGCATTGATAGCTGCCTGAAAGTGGGGAAAAGACATAGAAAATTATTTATTTGAGATTTTTGTGGACTATGGCTAAAAGTAGTTCACTTCACTTCTGCTCATTGATTGCAAAGAACTCAGTTTCATGGTCTCACATAAATACTAGCAATTCTGGAAAATAAAGAATAGTATTGTGCCCAAGAAAAATTGAAAACAGCTCTGTTAATCAGACAGTTGTCAGTGCTACTGTGGAGTAAAACACTTGTGGATGAAAGGTCTTCCTTCACTGAAGGAATTTCACCCAAGAAATTAACTTATGAAGATTGGTGATATCTTTAAGAAGAGGAAATGGAGTTTTCTTACCTTAATAGGTACTTTCTGGGCTTAGAATCCTCCAGAGCATAGAGCATGGTGAGAGTTCTGGGGAGAAATTTAGGGAACCCAGGAATGTAACATGTAGTCTTAAATTTCTCTACTTCCACTCTGGAAAGGGGAGAGTTTAAAGGCCTAGATAATGAACAGAGGCTAGCATCTACTTTTTGAAGACTCGAGGCTCCCAGGAATATAAAGGATTGAGAGACAAATGGCAAATAATGATTTTGTCTGGAGAAGAAAATTAGGACAGGATTGCTTCTCAATCTCAGGACTGCAAGACTTTAGAGAGGCAGCTTCACATGGAGGAACAAAGAGGGTAGTGAATGAACAACTTCTGTATATGATACATAGGTAGTGACTAAGGAAAGTGAAAAATGCCCAACCTAGAGTTTCTGGGACACATGTGTTATTGCCAGTGGGTCCAAATAGAGACATGGCTGCTGAATGGAATAGAAGGAACAATGTAAGACTGAAAATGAATAGCACCCTGAGGAAATCGTGCACACCCTTCACATGGATAGCAAGGCCTCTAGTGGCAGATGAAACCAGATGCAGCCACGATGAAGGCAGGAATATCAATCAACTATCAACAAGAGGGAAGTCCTACAAAAAGACTGTGACTTCTCTCTTCCTTATTTTTCCCCACACTAGAGGGACTAGAAATTTCTCTTCCAGCTTCATCTACTCCATGTAGCTGAGGCTTCTGGTTTAGTTTATAGGAGGAGAGGAAATTAATTTTGGATAAAGTTCAAGTTTAAAGTTTCAAAATAAGATTAATTCTTTGTTGTTATTAACAGCTTTATTAATATATAATTAATATAAATAAGCTGTATTTATTTAAAGTATACAATTTGAGATCTATCAATCTATCCATCTTTTTATCTATCAAAGAAATCACTAAAATCAACATCCATCAGTATCAATATCCATCAATTTTTCTCTTTGTAAAGCTCTTTTTTGTCTGTTTTCATCCGGCATACTGTTTTGAGAGCCATCCATTTTGTTGTGTCAATAGTTGATTCCTTTTTACTGATGAGTGGTATTCCTTCTCTTGGCCATTCCATGATTTGCTTATCCATTCACCTGTTCATAGACAATTGTATTGTTTTCAGTTTTTGGCTATTAAAAATAAAACTGTGAATATTTGTATACAATTTTTTTATAGATATATGTTGTCATTTCTCACAAGAAATACTGAACAGGGAAAAGGATGGTATAGTAGGTATATGATTGATTAACTGACTCACAAATGGCCAACGTATTTTCCAACATGATTGTATCATTGAATATTCTTATTAGCATTGCATGAGAATTCTAGATCCTCCACACCCTTGTCAACACTTAGTATTATTCATCTTTTTAATTATACTTTTTCTAAGGGTGTATGGCTACATTCATTGTGATTTTAATTTTTACTTATTCAATGACTAATGAGATTCAGCATCTTTTCATATGTTTGTTAGTAATTTTTTATATCTTTGGTGAAGTGTTCAAATATTTTCCAACTTTTTATTATTGAGTTTTTAAATTCTTTATATATTCTGGATACAGGCCTTTTGTCAAATATATGATTTACAAATGTTTTCCTGGTCTGTGACTTGTTTTTTAATTCTCCTAATAGTGTCTTTTTTTTTTTAAATGTTTTTATTTATTTTTGAGACAGAGAGAGACAGAGCATGAGCAGGGGATGGGGCAGAAAAAGGGAGACACAGAATCCAAAGCAGGCTCCAGGCTCCGAGCTGTCAGCACAGAGCCTGAATAATTTTAACAATTTTAATTTATGATAGCTTCTATTATATGGAAGTTAAGTTGATTTTTATATATTGATCTTTTATCCTGCAGCCTGCTATACTCACTTACTAGTTCTAGTAGCTATTTTACATATTCCATCAGATTTTCTTGATAGACTATTACTTCATCTGTGAATAAATACAGTTTTACTTTTATTTTCCAATATGGATGTCATATATTTCTTTTTCATGCTTTGTTGGAGAAGCCAGAACTTCTAGGACAATGATGAATAGAAGTGATGAGAGATGATATCCTTACTTTGTTCTTTATCTTCAAGGGAAGACTTCAGTCTTTCACCATACATGTGATGTTATTGAAGGATTTTCATAGGTGATCTTTATAGATTGAGGAAGTTTCCTTCTATTTCTGATTTGCTGATAGTTTGTTTTCTAAATTAGAAATAGATTATGGATTTTGTCAAATGATTCTTCTGAACTTACTTAATCAAGTGATTTTAATTTTTTAATCTCTTAATATTGTGAATTATAATGATTAATTTTTGAGAAAAATTACATTTCCCCCTTACATTACTGGGATAAATCCCATTTGGTTGTGATGTATTATAATTTGTATGGCTTCTTTTAGACTTAACTTTCTAAAATTTTGTTTAGAATTTTTGCATCTAAGATCATGAGAAATATTATTCTATAGTTTTCTTATGATACATTTCCTTAGTTTTGATTTCAGAGTAATGCTAGCCTCATAGAATACATTGGGAAATGTTTCTCCTATTCCATTTTTGGATGTCTTTGTGTAGAATTTGTATTATTTATTCCTTAAATATTTTTTAGAACTCATCATTGAAGCCATCTGGCCTGAAGTTTTCTTTGTGGACAAGGTTTTTTTTTTTTTATCACAAATTCAATTTCTTTAATACAGACAAAGCTGTTCAGATTATTTATTTCTTTTTGGATGAGTTTTTGCAGTATCTTTCAAGGAACTTGTCCATAACATTTATGATGTTAAGTTTATTGGCATAAAGTTGTTCATAATATCCCCCTGTTACTCTTTTAATATATGGGGACATTATAGTTGTTAACTCTCCCATCTTTGAGAGTTGCAATTTGTGGCTTCTATAACTTTTTCTTTGCTAATCAGTCTGGCTAGAAGTTTATCAATTTTGTTTTGTTTTGTTATTTATTTATTTATTTAAATGTTTATTTTAAGAGAGAGAGAGAGAGAGAGAGAGAGAGAGAGCATGTACAAGCAGGGACGGGGCAGAGACAGAAGGAGACAGAATCCCAAACAGGCTCTATACTGTCAGCACAGAGCCTGACACAGGGCTCTATCCCACAAACTGTGAGATTATGACCTGGGCCGAAATCAGGAGTTGAAGCCACTTGACTCTGACTGAGCTACCCAGGTGCCCCTACTTTATCAATTTTATTGATCTCAACAAATCAGCTTGTTTCACTGTTTTTTTCTCTATTGTTTTTAATTTTAAGTTTTAAATGTGAAAAATAACCATAACTTACAGACAAAGGTATTTGGGCAAGATGTTATGAAGGGATCTGCTACTCAGTGGGAAAGTAAGACTTGACATTTGAGAACCATAATTGGAAAAAATTAAATCATTTCATGGTAAGACTCCTAAACTGATTACATATGTATAATATAATTACATATTAATACTATCATTCAAATATAATTTGATTGTTAACATGCATTCATGTATTTTAAATGTCAAATAACGTAGTGCAGAATTTCCCAAAGAGCGTGCCACTGAACATTACTTCCTTGAATATTAATACATATTATATGAAAAAGGATTAACAGGAAATACTGGGTTAAAATGAGGTGGATACATTTCTGTGATTGTAGGATTTCTCATATTTTTAAATATTATATTGTACATCTTCAATTTCCATGAGGGTTATAAAACACACTATTTCCCAAATTTATTTGATATATTTTTTTAATGCAGCAAGTAATAGGACAAGAATTTAGCAAAAGCACCTTTGGAGAATGTTAGCAGGTTGAATGAGCTTTTAAAGTGAAACAAACCTAGGTTTAAATTCTTAACCCAGAACCAATTTGATCCAGGCAAGTAACTTTAAGCCTGTGAACCTCAGTTCACCTTCAAAAAGGGAATATTAAGAGTTATTATTGGGTGTAGGGAAAATTAGAGATAGTGACTATTAAGCACCTGACATGTTTGGCACATAGTACATGATCAATTATTAATATCAATATTATTAATATAATTTAATTTCCAATAATACACAGGATGCCAAAAGAGAAAAGACATGCTTCATTTCTCTTGCTAGTGCTGACAAAAGAGTATTTTGTAAAATGTGGAATACTTATTTTGGTATTCTTTTTTTAATGATTTTTATATTCTTAAAAATCTCATAACTGACTCATCTTTATACTAGAAGTGACACCCAATGAAAAATGTAACATAACGTTGGGGCAGAATTGAATTGTGGGTGTTTAGGAAGAACATCATGGATTTTAGCATATCTACCTATTGCTGATTTCTTATGTGATCTCAAACAAAACTGTCTTAGGCTTTGACTTCCTCATTTATAAACTGGAGCAGTTGAACTGGAACTCTCATAATTGTTCACTTTTTAATACTGATACATGTTTATTCTTGAAAGATGTATTGCCTTTGATTTAATCTCTGTTTATTGGGTAATTTAAAGATTTTTGTTATCTCAATTTAATTTAGATTTTAAATCTCTGATCCTCAACCCCTCAATAACACTCTATCCCAACTTTTAGCCTTTCCAATTCTAATACAATTACAGTTACTGGAAAGACAACTCTTTGGTTGTCTACCCATTGTTCACTTTCCTCTTCTTCTTAATAAAACCTGGATTTATTTAGGCTTATGGTACTTCCTTATGCAGCCATGTGTCTCCAAGAGAAGATGACTCTATCCCAGCTACAGTAGTAAAACTAGTTTCTCTAAGGGTAGGCTAATTATTGTTGCTAGTAATTGGTTCAGGAATAGAAATATGACCCAATCCTAGCTAATGAACTGAAATTAAATCTGTTGGTGCATTTTCTGGGAAATGACCTTAATCCTAAGAAACATCCTTATCAGAGGATGTTCTATCTCTTTTTATTGTCTGGATTAAGGATTTAATTCTGCTTCAGCCATCTATTAAACAGGCTGTGAATGAGTTCAAACCAGGAAGGAAGAAAGAAGAGATGGCAAGAACCTGGAGTTTTGATGATATTGTTGGAGTAACTTTCCCCGAAACCAGAACTTTCTCTGAATTTCTATTATGTGAGATAATAAATTTTGTTGATATTTAAATTTTCTTGAGGTTTCTGTTGTTACATGTGGCCAAAAGCATACAAACTAGTAAATGTTTAGAGTCATAACCTGACAGTTCCTAATTTCATTTTAATACTCCTTGTTTTCATTCTTCTGCTAATAAAACACATAAGAGATGAACATTTAAAATGCAAAATGTAAATTTGAAAAGGGAATCTCCATGGCAAACAATTGTTGGGTTTAAATCCCATGGAGTGTTATCAGCTATCCAGGTAGTATGATGCTATGATGCTGTAGGCATGAGATATTTATGATGGCAGGTAGAGATAGGCTAGGTAGTACAATCTGCTTAAGGAGTACATTATCAACCCTATTATTTCACCCTATAAATGTTTATTTGGTAAAATTTCATTAGAAACCCACTTTAACACTAGTTTTAATATATTTTTTCTCCTAAAAGTTGTTGATTGATTGATTGATTGATTTTTAGTGAAGACTATGGAACAATTAACAAGTTTTTGTCTAAAATGAAGATTTCCATAAATATCTTTCTACCTCAATAAAAAAAGGCATTTAGTGTTTTAAAATATTCTTCATTGTTTATAGAATCAATGAGCAACTCTTGTAAAATGAGTAAATATAGAATCCAGGACTTAGGTCTGACATTGATTAGCTATGAGGAAAGAGGTGGATCAAACAGATAATTACAATCAAAACGAATTTTATGGACACATTATATTTCACAGGAACAATAGTTTAAAATTTAATTTTAGCAATATTTAATGTATATTGGAGCACTATTTAAATGTATTGGTATAAGACAAATTTGCCATGAATTCTGCTATGGAAGAGTTAGCTTTTGCCATTCCCACAGCCATTGAACAGCAACTTTACTTACTTAAGAGGGTTCCAATGCTATATTTCTCAAGGATGGAATGTTTTATACCACTAACTTACTGCATGTGGAACTGAATTCTGTAAGTACTTAAATGATTCTCATTTAATGCCTTTTTATAAATTATTGCTTACTTGGTGTAAACTGTGTAGGAGTGCTTTGCCAATCATTGTCAAGAACTCCCTAACTCTTTGGACAAGGCTTCCTTTATAACAACATATCTATCACTGTCAAATGATGTTGAATTGTTGCTATGCCAAGGATGAACATGATGCCTTGATAATAATTTTGGACTTGTCTATTGTAGTTCATTCAAATACTGTAACTAATCAACCAAGACCCATGCTTTGATCCTCATTATTAGGATGGGTGAGCCATACAGGAGGTCTGAGGTACTTTATGATTAAATCCAGGAAGGTTTAGAAATACCATAATTCCATGTTTTCTGTGATAGACATAACCAGGTTTCTTAAGTCAAGAAATTTTGGACTTTTTAAAGAAAAGGGTAGCTGTCCAAATGTTTCAATGCTTATTCTGTTAGAATTTCAGAATTTGGGTAGCTGTTTTTTTTCTTTTTCTCTTTCTCTTTCTGTACTTAAAGGAAGGAAACATTATTCTGAATAAGGGTTTAATATCTAGTTAGGGGTCTAGATTATCTCTGTGACTGCTGTTGACAGGGAGTGTTTCCTAAATTGAGGTCCTTTGTTTCCACCTAGGGACCCAGAATTTGAGATGAACAATAGTTTCTTTTGGATTATACTGTTGCCTTCTTTCTTTTGAGTAGCTTGAGTTTTTTGTGTTTTTTTTTTTTTTAATTTCAAAATCTCAATTGGGGTATAATTTCAATTTTGGACCCTTGACCAATTACTTTGCAATGCTGAGAACATTTGCCTATGTCTAATTGACTTGTTTTGAGGGGTTGTGCCAGAAACCACATAGAATATGAACTGTAACAAACACATCTGTATTATTTAGGAACACATTACCTTGTGATACTTTGTCTTTCCTTTTGCATACCCCTCTCTGTTCTCCCTCTTGTTTCCTTTGGCACTGTCTCCCATCATCTTCCCAAGGTGGCAATCTGCTCCAGTGTTGGCAGGAAATGATGATGCCTGAGAGCTATCCTGAGCCACATCTGAAAAAGAGGAGTGACATCAGCTCAGAACATGGTGTGCTACTTATTTCACATTTACAGAGTTAATCAAGGACTGTTTTGCCAACTTCTCCAGAGTATATATTGGACTTTGTCTCAGGACAAAGTCATAATAATCACATTTGCAGGCTGTACAATAATAATTTTTTGCTTATGACTATAATTTTATGAATCTATGGATACTCAATCTGTAGGCTAACCTTTCTGCTATTTGGTAACTTCTGACTTTGAAACACCTAATATTTATATCTATTTCCTACTATCACTTATCATGTTATATATTTTTTCTTACCTCCACTAGACTGTGAACTAGTGAGCAAAGATGATGTCTTATTTTTCTTTGATTCCCAAACACTAATAAAGTAATTGGCATAGAGTACACTCTTCAATAAAAGTTGAATGAATTAATGTGGTTATATGTCAAAAATGTATGCACCTCCTACTCAGAGGTGGTCTTGAAAACTAGTAGTGATAAAAAAAATTCCCCTAATAGTCAGAGTTTTGAGAAGTGTACCTGGCTAGAATATATATGAATTATGGGTAGAAGCAAATCACCTATAGGAGCTTGGAGAGAAAAAGATTAGAAGATTGGAGGCACAGTGGTCTGGGGTAGAAACATGTGAATAAACACAGGACTGGACATCAAGTGGACAATTCTTTATATCAGTAGTTCATGCCCACCAGAGTACATTCAGTATAGAAAGGGCATTAAACAATTGAGTGGACAATATGATCCAACCACCTTTGATGTTATCCAGCTTCTATCATTGTTTGCTCAGTGCTGGTAGGATGGGCACATAAGTGACAGTGACAGAGATGGAGGTCAACATGGGCCAGTGTCATGGACTTGTTATGGACTTACCAAACTCATATAGTTATTGCCTCTGATGAATGCTTCTAACCTAGCAGCAATGAGATAAGAACTGAGCTCCAAATATGACATCATTTCTCAAAGAAATAGATCATCCCTTGTTGGCAAGCTGAGAATATTATTGGGCTTTTTAAATCCTGGAAGATCTACTAGTTCATTCTTACAAGTACATACATATATTCTAGGTATGCCATCCTCCAATACACAGTATATGCATTGACTCAAAGATCTTGAATTCCCAATAGGTAAGGAAAACAAGAAGGAGAAGAAGTGGCTCCATATATCATCATTTCTAACAACCCACTGGGGACCTTTCTGATTCATATTCCTGCAACTCTGGGCCCTAAAGGATTAGGGGTCTTTCTGAAAGGGCACACTTAGAGCAGGGGACATGGCAAGAGTATCACTGAAGTTTAAATCACATACTTTGGGCTCCTTATATTTTAGGACCACCTTGCAAGAAAAGTTGTCAACATCTTCGCAGGGGTGATTGACTCTAATTTTTAAAAAATATTTATTTAAATTATAGTTAACATTGTGTATTGGTTTCAGGAATAGAATTCAGTGACCCATCATTTACATACGACACCAGTGCTCATCACAAGTGCCCTCCTTAATACTCATCATCTATCTAGCCCATCCCCCACTCACTACCGTCCATCAATCCTCAGTTTGTTCTCTACTGTTAAGAGTCTCTTGTGGTTTGTTTCCTTCTCTCCTCTTTTCATTTCCTTTCCCTATGTTCATCTGTTTTGTTTCTTAAATTCCACATATGAATGATATCATATGGTATTTGTCTTTCTCTGATCGACTTTTTTGCTTAGCATAATACATTCCAGCTTCATCCACGTCATTGCAAATGGCAAGATTCATTCTTTTTAATGGCTGAATAACATTCCATTGTATATATACAGTACATCTTCTTTATCCATTCATCAATTGATGGACATTTTGGCTCTCTTCATAGTTTGGCTATTGTTGATAATGCTGCTATAAAAATCAGGGTGCATGTACCTGATATATTTTTGTGTCCTTTGGGTAAATACCTACTAGTGCAATTGCCAGATCTTAGGGTAGTTCTATTTTTAATTTATTGAGGAACTTCCATACTGTTCTCCAGAGTTGCTACACCAGTTTGCATTCCCACCAATAGATTGCTGTATGTGTTCTCCTCTAGGATTTTGATGGTTTCCTGTCTCTAACTGAGGTGTTTAATCCATTTTGAATTTATTTTTGTGTATGGTGTAAGAAAGTGGTCCACTTTCATTCCTCTGCATGTTGCTGTCCAGTTTTCCCAACACCATTTGTTAAAGAGACTGTAGTTTTTTCATTGAATATTCTTTCCTGCTTTGTTGAAGATTCCTTGACCACATAGTTGTAGGTCCATTTGTGGGTTTTCTATTCTGTTCCAGTGATCTATGTGTCTGTTTTTGTGCCAGTATCATACTGTATACAGCTATGTAATATAGCTTGAAATCCAGAATTATGATCCTTCCAGATTTGTTTTTCTTTTTCAGAATTGCTTTGGCAATTCTTTTGAAGTTCCACACAAATTTTAAGATTGTTTGTTCTAGCTCTGTGAAAAATGCCAGTGGTATTTTGATAGGGATTGCATTAAATGTGTAGATTGCTTTGGGTAGTATAGACATTTTCATGATGTTTGTTCTTCCAATCCATGGGCATGGAATGCTTTTCCATTTCTTTGTATGCTCTCCAATTTCTTTCATAAGTGTTCTATAGTTTTCAGAGTATATATCTTTTGTCTTTAGTTAAGTTTATTTCTAGGTATCCTATTGTTTTTGGTACAATTGCAAATTGATCAATTCCTTGATTTCTTTTTCTGTTGCTTTGTTATTGGTATACAGAAATGCAACAGATTTGTGCACCTCGATTTAATGTCCTGCAACTTCACTCAATTCATGTATTAGTTCTAGCAGTTTTTTGGTGGAGTCTTTCAGGTTTTCTACATAGACTATCATTTTATCTACAGATAGTAAAAGTTTGACTTCTTCCTTGCTGATTTGGATGCCTTTTATTTATTTTTATAATCTGATTGCTGAGACTAAGACTTTCAGTACTGTTAAATATTAATGGTTATAGTGGACATCCTTGTCTTGTTCCTGACTGTAGGGGAAAGGCTATCAGTTTTTCCCCATTGAGAATGATATTAGCTGTGAGTCTTTTGTATATGGCCTTTATATGTTGAGTTATGTTCCATCTATCCCTACTTTGTTGAGGGTCTTTATGGAAAATGGATACTGTATTTTGTCAAATGCTTTTTCTGCATCTATTGAGAGGACCATATGGTTCCTATCCTTTCTTTCATTAATGTGGTGTATCACCTTAATAAATTGATTGATTTATGAATATTGAACCTTCCCTGCAGCCCAGGAATAAATCCCATTTGATTATGGTGAAAAAGTCTTTTAATGTACTGTTAAATTTGATTTGTTAGTATTTTATTAAGAATTCTTGCATCCATGTTCATCAAGGATATTGGCCTGTAATTCTCTTTTTTAGTGGGGTCTTCATCTGGTTTTGGAATCAAGGTAATCCTGGCTTCATAGAATGAGTTTGGAAGTTTTCCTTCTATTTCTGTTATTTGGAAAGTTTGAGAGCAGTAGGTATTAATTCTTCTTTAAATATCTGGTAAAATTCCCCTGGAAAGCCGTCTAGCCCAGGACTTGTGTTTGCTGGTTATGAGTCTGTTCAGGTTGTATATTTCTTCCTGTTTCAGTTTTGGTAGTTTGTAAGTTTTTAAGAATTTGTCCATTTCTTCCAGATTGCTCAGTTCTTTGGCATATAATTTTTAATAGTATTCTCTGATAATTATTTGTATTTCTGTGGTGTTGGTTGTGATCTCTCCTCTTTCAAGTATGATTTTATCTATTTGGGTCCTCTTTTCTTTTTGATAAATTTGGCTAGGGTTTTGTCAATTTTATTAATTCTTTTGAAGAACCAGCTCTTAGTTTTGTTGATCTATTCTTCTGTTGGCTTTTTGTTTTATATCATTTATTTTGGCTCTAAAATTTATTTCCCTTCTTCTGCTGGCTTTAGGCTTTATTTGCTGTTCCTTTTCTCACACCTTTAGGTGTAAGGTTAGGTGACACCTTTTTCCTTCTTTAGTAAGGCCTGGATTGCTATATTTGTCCCTCTTATGACCACCTTTCCTGCATCCGAGAGGTTTTGGGCTGTTGTGTTATCATTTTCATTGGCTTCCATGTACTTTTAAATTTACTCCTTAATTTCTTGGTTAACCCATTCATTCTTTAGTAGGGTGTTCATTAATCTTCAAGTATTTGTGGTCTTTACAAGTTTTTTTTGTGGTTGATTTTGAGTTTCATAGGATTGTGGTCTGAAAATATGCACAGTATGATCTCAATCTTTTTGTACTTGTTGAGGGATGATTTGTGTCCCAGTATATGATCTATTCTGGAGAATGTTCCATGTTCACTCAAGAAGAATGTGTATTCTTCTGCTTTAGGATGAAATGTTCTGAATATATCTGTTAAACCCTTTTGGTCCACTGTGTCATTCAAAGCTATTGTTTCCTTCTTTATTTTCTTCTTAGAAGATCTGTCCATTGTTGTCAGTGCGATGTTGAAGTCATCAACTATTATGGTATTATTATCAATGAGCTTCTTTATGTTTGTGATTAATTGGTTTATATATTTGGGTTCTTTCTCCATGTTGGGGGCATAAATGTTTACAATTAGGACTTCTTGGTGGATAGACCCCTTAATTATGATACAATGCCCTTCTTCATCTTTGTTACAGTCTTTATTTGAAGGTCTAGTTTGTCTGATATAAATATGGCTATTCCAGCTTTCTTTTGGCAACCATTAGCATGATAGATGGGTCTCCACCATTATGTCATTGGTGTTTCTGGTGGTATTCTCTTTGTTGCTTTTGGGCTTTATTGTTTTGTTTCATCTTTTATCTTCTCAGAGAGGCCCCTGAAAATTTCTTGCGGGTCTGGATTAGTGGTCATGAACTCCTTTAGTTTTTGTTTGTCTTGGAAACTCTATCTCTCCTTATATTTTGAATGATAGCCTTGCTGGATAAAGAATTCTTGGCTGCATATTTTTCCAATTCAGCACATTGAATATATCCTGCCACTCCTTTCTGGCTTGCCAAATTTCCATGGATAAATAGGTCTGCTGCAAACCTGACCTGTCTTCCCTTATAGGTTAAGGACGTTTTTTCCCCTGGATCCTTTCATAATTCTTTCCTTGTCTGTGTATTTTGTGAATTTGACTATGATATGCCTTGTTGATGCTTGGTTTTTGTTAAATCTAATGGGCATTCTCTGTGCTTCCTGGATTTTTATGTCACTGTTTTCCCCTAGATTAGAAATTTACTGCTGTAATTGGCTCACATAAACTTTTTACCACTTTTTCTCTCCATCTTCTGGGACTCCTATGTGTCAGATGTTATTCCTTTTTAATAAGTGACTGAGTTCTCTAATTCTTGTATCATGCTATTTTGCCTTAGTTTCCCTCTTTTTTTTCTGCTTCATTATTTTCCATAATTTTGTCTTCTATATCACTGATTCACTGCTCTGCTTCATCCATCCTTGCCCCCAGGGCACTCATTCGAGATTGCATCTCGGTTATAGCATTTTCAATTTCGTCCTGGCTAGATTTTACTTCTTTTATCTCTTCAGAAAGGAATATTATGCTTTTTTCAACCCCAGCTAGTATTCTTATTATTGTGATTTTAAATTCTAGTTCAGACATCTTGCTTGTATCTCTGTTGATTAAGCCCCTGGCTGTCATGTCTTCCTCTTCTTTCTTTTGGGGTGAACTCCTTCATTTTGTCATTTTGGAGGAGGAAAAAGAATTAATAAAATTAAATTAAAATTAAAAATTAAAAACAACACAAAAAGTCAAATAAGGAAAGCTAGATCCTAATTGTGTTTTGGTCTATTGCTGAAAGAACCTTGATAGAATACAGAAATAAAAAGGAAAGAAAAGAAAAAAAACAAGAAATAGTTTAAAAATTAAAAAAAATGTATACAATAAGGGGCTCCTGGGTGGCTCAGTGAGTTAAGCTTTCAGATTGGCTCAAGTCATGATCTTGTGGTTCATAAGTTTGAGCCCCATGTCAGGCTCTGTGCTGACAGCTCAGAGCCTGGAGCCTGCTTCAGATTCTGTGTTTCTGTTTCTCTCTGCCCCTTCCCTGCTCACACACTTCTCTCTCTCTGTCAAAAATAAATAAAAATAACATTGAAAAATTAAAGAAAATGTATATAATAAAATAGAATAAAATTAAATGAATAAAGTGAAGTAGAATAAAAAATTTACAAAAAATAAAAACGTAAAAATAATTTTTAAAAAGAAATTTTTATATGAAATTTATTGTCAAATTGGTTTCCAAACAACACCCAGTGCTCCTCCCAACAGGTGCCCTCCTCAAAGGGAGTGCATCACCCACCCCCCCATCAACCCTCAGTTTGTTCTCAGGTTTTAAGAGTCTCTTATGGTTTGGCTCTCTCCCTCTCTAACTTTTTTTTCCCCCTTCCCCTCCCCCATGGTCTTCTGAAGTTTCTCAGGATCCACATAAAAGTGAAAACATATGCTATCTGTCTTTCTCTGTATGACTTATAAAAATAATTTTTAAAAAAAATTTTAAAAAAGGGAAATAAAAATAAATTTCTATTTTTCTGTATCCAAGAAAAATAAAAGAAAGGAGAAAAAAAAACAAAAAAAAACCCCAATTTAAACAAAATCAAAACAAAAACAAAAACAAAAACAACAAATCCCTAAATAGATAAACCAGCAAACAATTAAAGCCAAATGAAGTTACATCCAGTTTTCCCTAGAGCTCAAACTATGAAGCACTCTAAAGTCTGCACATTAAGCAGGTGGAGAGATTTGTGGTGGTCCTCTAGGGCATGTGCTTGGAGGGTGCAAGTGGGCAGGGCTTGGTATATGTGCTCCATTCTCCACTGGGTGGTACTGCTTACTTACTGGGATGGATCAGTGTGGTGCATGTGAACATATATGACCTTGTGCAGAGAGGTGAAAATTGCTTCAACCAGCTTTCTAATTGCTGGCAGAGGAAATCTGCACTCTCACTGACCAGCAATCAAGTACCCCTCCTTTGTCTCAGGTTTCCATTCACTCCCTGCTTCTGCACTGTTCATGTCCAAGTCATCAGTCTGCCAGGAGGCACCTCCCTCACTCTGAGAACCCTGTGGTTTAGACCTGCTCTGACCCTCTGGGGGAGGCTACCACTGAAAAATGTGCTGGCTTGCCCCCAGGAACATTCGTAAACTCACACTGTGGCAGAAGTTCAGGGATTGTGTCTGGGTGCCAGCTTGCCCCAGAAAAAGTTCCTGCAATCATGCAGTTGCAGACATTCAGAGATTATGGCCAATCACAGCACACAACTGGTGCCAGGTTTTGCTGAGCCTTGGCATTTTTGTTCCAATACTGGCAAATGTGGCTGCTCTCTAGGGTCCGCTAGGACCTTTGCCTGAGAGGAGGCCCTATGTCCTCTACTAAATGCCCTCTAAGCAGGGGAACTGCTTCCCCCCACGTGGCCCATGGACCCCTCGGACCTCGCTGCCTGCTCCTGGGGATTTGCCCTTCCTCTAAACCAGAGTACCACCAGGTATTGAGTTCTATAGTTTCTGACTCTGTGCTCCCCTGTTTATAGAGTCCTAATGGTATTGAAACCCTCTCCTTTCTCCCCGCAAATGGTTTTGGGGAACAGATTTCTTGTTCAGTACCTTGTGTTTCCACTCTTTCTTTTTCTCTCCAGCTACTTTTGGGAGGGGTACTTTCCCTGCATTCTCCCCCTACCCCTTTCTCCCCCTTTCTCTGTCCTCTCTCCACAAAAACAGCTCCCTACCCTCCATGGCTTCTCTCTTCCCCAGTTCACCTCTCCACACTGCATACCTGCCAAGTTCTGTGGCTCAAGTTATGCAGATTGTTGTGTTAATCCTTAGGTCAATTTTCTAGGTGTGCAAAATGGTTTGGTGCTGATCTAGCTGCATTTGAGGATGAGAGAAATCGAGAACTTCCATTCTGCTCTGCCATCTTCCTCCCCACCCCTACCGAAAGAAATTTTTAAAAACTTAGAAATGTTTTGGCAATATATATCGTCTTAATTTATATTGTAAAACTGCATGTGTTAACATTGTTTCAGGCATGATTCTTGCATGTTATAGGGGTTACTTCAGCCTGTTCCACTTGTGCGCACAAATCCCCTAAGTGGTTAACTGGCCTTCTTACACCTGAGTTTTCTCTTTGGAGTTTAGTTCTTAGGAACAGAGAAGGAAGCCAATGGGGAAGGATACCAACATAGTAGCCAGTGATTGATGATGTATATTTTCCAGGAAAGTAAGTTTATCTTGGTAGAATGTAGGCTGGAGCTCAAAGGGAGTTGGAAGATAGCAGAAATGAGCATCACAAATGGCATCTGGGGTTAGATTATCTTAAATTGTTGCTGGGAAAAGATTTTGTAGCTGATCTTTTCTTTCCCTTTTGGGAGGAGGGAAAATGGAGAGTCAGGAGATACCTTTTGCTATGATATTTTGTTTGCTTTCATCTATTTTTTCAAAAGAATTTAGAAAAACAAACAAACTGAAACCTTGTGGTTATGAAGATATCATGGCCAAAAGCTTTGAAAAATATTCACTAGGGATTATGAAGCTGTTTCAGCTTACAGCACAATTCTCTGAGTATATTTGTTTTGAAGGTCCAACAGATTTGGGCTTTAGTACTGCTTCTGTTCTTCCAAATCATACAACCTTCAGGAAATAGTGACTTTAAATGGCAATATGCTTATCTGTGAAATAATAATCTAATAATATCTACCTCATAGATTTGAGGGATACTAAGCATATAATTCAATAATATTATGTGCTTATTATACCTAGGGCAAGCATTTAAAAAATTGTAGCATTTATAACTAATATACTAATAATATTAAACTTACTGTCTTGGTTTGAAAGCTCAGATTCCTTTGTAACACCAATAGATCACTAGTTGTTATGGACTGCCTTCCCTAAAAGAATGCTTTTAGTTTTATCTGGGCTTCAGCAGCCCAGGGATTGTTATACTACCATATTATCCTCCTTTTAGAAGGATTAAAAATGTGTTTTTGAAATATCCTCCATGGTTGCAAGGCAAGGAATTGAGAGAGGGAAGTATGATATTTGAATTCCTTATTTTTACTATAGCAAGCCCTGGAATAGCAGTACTTTGCCTGGAAAAAAAAATTATTCTTGTCCAGTTTTAGCAATGCCAAAGCAAGTCCTCTGGATATCACATTTCTATTAATTTATTAATTTTTTTTTTGAGAGAGGGCTCAAGTGAGCAAGGGGCAGAAAGAGAGAGAGAGAGAGAAGGAATGTCACAAGGGATGGGGCGGGGGGAAAGAGAAAGAAAGAAGCAGGTTTACCCAAAGTGGGGCTTATGTTTACCTGAAGCGGGGCTCATGTTCACCCAAAGCAGGGCTCATGCTCACCTGAAGTGGGGCTCATGCTCACCCAATGAGGGGCTTGGGCTCACCCAAAGCAGAGTCCGAGTTCACCTGAAGCAGGACTCAAACTCACTAACCATGAGATCATGACCTGAGCCAAAGCTTAACTGATGGAGCCACCAAGGTGCCCCTAATTTCTTAAAATTTTTACTTTCATTTGTTATAATTCACATTTATATATTTGACATGTATGCATGTATATACATTTTCTTTACTAACTTGTAGAAGAATACAAGAAGAAGCAGAAGCAGAAGAAGAAGTCATAGTAGTAGTAGTCGTCATCGTCATCATCGTCATCATTGTCGTCAAGGCCCATCACCTCAGAGACTCTATTAATGTTTATTTATTTATTTTGAGAGGGGGCGGGGGGCAGAGAGAGGGAGAGAGAGAATCCCAAGCAGACTCTGTGCTGTCAGTCCAAAGCCCGATGAAGTGCTTAATCTCATGAATCATGAGATCATGACCTAAGCCAAAATCAAGAGTCAGGTACTTAACCAATGGAACCTCCAGGTGCCCCACCTCAGAGAATCTAAATCTAAGATGGTGCTGGGTGTATTCCATTCAAAGGTTTTAGTACATTGTTCAGCACAGAGTAGGCATTTACCCATGTCAAACATTTGAAAATGAAAGAAGAAACAACTTCAATGTTTCAATAGAAAAATGATTAAATAAATGATAGTATTTGCTATATGGAATGCTGTACAGCTGTTAAAAAGAATGAAGAAAAGCCATATGAACTGAGTTGGAAATATCTGTAAGACATATTAAATGGCAAAAGTAAGTCTGAGAACTATGTATATGGCATGACCCATTAAGGTTAAAAGAAATCCATATATAATATGCATATGTAAAACATACACATTATATATATAAATTTATATCTATCCCATAGACAATAGAAACTGGAAGGATAAACATGACCTGTGACCCTGGGAAAGGGAGAATTTGGTATAAGTCAACAAAGAGTATTGTTTTGCTCTATAAAATTCTATATTGTTTGAATCTCTTAGAAGAATATATTCTTGTTTTACATCTATATATTTAAAAAAATGGGATGGAGCTCCTGGGTGGCTCAGTTGGTTGGGTGTCCATCTCTTGTTTTTGGCTCAGGTTATGATCTCATGGTTCGTGGGATCAAGCCCCATGTTGGGCTCTGCACTGACAGCGTGGAGCCTGCTTGGGATTCTGTCTTCCCCTCTCTCTTTCAGTCCCTTCCCCACTTGCACGCACATGTTCTCTAAATAAATAAACATTTAAACAAATTAATTACATTAAATTAAAAATGAATGGACAACAAATAAATGGAGTAAGATAAGGAAACATAAATCTTTTAAAAATATTTTTAATTGCTATAAAATTTAAATAACAAAAATTTAACATCTTAAGCATTTTTAAGTGTACCGTGGCACTAAGCAGTTCCCAGTATTGAGTTACCATCATGACCATCCATCTCCTGAACACTTTTCATCTTGCAAAACTAAAACTCTGTACTCATTAAACAATAATTCCCAATTTCCTCTCTTCCACAACTCCTGGCAACCATCATTCTTCTTTCTACTCCAACAAATTTTTTTAGAAAACAAAATGTTTTGGGGTGCCTGGGTAGATCAGTCAGTTAAGCTTCTGACTCTTGGTTTTGTCTCAGATCATCATTTCTCAGGTTCATGGGTTCGAGCCCCACATTGGGATTCATGCTGGCAGTGCAAATCCTGCTTGGGGTTTTCTCTCTCTTTCCCTCTCTCTCTGTCCCTTCCCTGCTGGTGCTCTCTCTTTCCCTCTCAAAAAAATATACAAATAAACTTAAAAAAAGAAAACAAAATCTGTAAATTGTATTTTTCTTCCTATAAGCTGACACTATTTCCCAAGAAAATGATACAATATTGCACACTATTTCATAGACAAAGGAACTACATCTGTTTCTGCTTGTGCTTTGGGCTCATTTTGCAGTAGATGAGCTGCTGCCCTCACCTCTTCAGTCAGTAACAGTCCTTGCAGTGCTCCTTACTGACCCACTTGGTCTTTAATCCCAGGAGACTGCAGGCATGGCACCAGGAGATTGGAGAGAAGTGAAGCTACTGCTGTGCTGTACTTTGCGCAAACTGGAACTCCTGGGGGTGGGGGTCCCTGAAGGAAAGTGGACAGTGTGCAGAGTGTTAGTTGTACAAGGACTCAGATGTAGGAGAGGGTTCACAGCAAAAATCAGCAGTTTCCTTACAAAAACAGTTGCAGTGTTGTAGTTAATCTGGAAAGAATGAACGGAGGCCCACTGGTACCCATGCCTGCACCCAGACTGAGCTGGAAGTGTCTGCTAACTATTCCTATGAATCTGACTACTCTAGGTAGCTCATGTAAGTGGAATAATGCAGCATTTGTCTTTTTGTGGCTGGTTTATTTCACTCAGAATGTCCTGAGTCTCTGTCATGTCGTCAAGGTTCATCCATGCCGTTGATGACAAGGTTCATCCATGTTCTGACCATGGGTCAGAACTTACTTCCAGGGAGCCTGGGTGGTTCAGTCGGTTGAGCATCTGACTTCAGTTGTGTTCTCATGGTTCCTGAGTTTGAGCCCCCACATCAGGCTCACTGCTGTCAGCTCACTGTTCTCAGCATTAAGCCCACTTCAGGTCCTCTGTCCCCCCCCCTCTGCCCCTCATCTGCTTTCACTCTCTCTCTCAAAAATAAATAAACATTAAAAAAAAGGAATTTATTTCGTTTTCAAGACTGAATAATATTCCATCGTGTCTGGGTATATGTGCATTCACACAGCTACATACCTCACATTCTGTTTATGTATTATGTAAATGTCTTTAAAGTGATATTTTAACTAACTTTAATACATAAATAAAAATGTGGACAATGGGTGACATTCTGATAAAAAATTTAAAGGAGAGTGAAAACCAGAAAATAAGAATTTAACAAGAAACTGTAAACTAATCTCTCTGAGAGTTGCAAAGAGCCTTTATCTGGAGGTCATTAGGAATATTAATCAAGAAAGAGCTGGAAAATAAATACCTACCCCTATAGATTAGAGAATAATCTAAGTAAGACCAGATAGGTATGGTGTAATTTCACTATTTCAGACTCTTGTGTCAAACATTTTGTCACATGTGAATTTTTTAGTGCCCTTCTATTTAAACTCCTGAAGGAACCAATTAAATGGACTTTTAGGATATTTTACAAGAAGATTAATTAGGAAGACAGGGCTTTAAACTTTGCCTAATTTACCCTGTATCCGGAGGCATAACTAAAATTTTATTATATAAAAGAATGGAGGAAATTGAAAACAGGGTATTGCAGAATGTTAACAAAACATCATCCCCGTACACATAATATTTATATTGCCAAATGCCAGTAGGAATTTCTTTTGCATTTTATTTTTGTCTAATTATATGTGTCAGGAATTCTAAACAATTAGGAGCCAAAAAGGGAAGAAGGTAAAAAAATAAAAAGTAAAACTTTCCCAGTGTTCTTCTTTGTTAAATACTTGCAGGCCGAGTATCTATGATCCACCAGTTTTCAGAGAATATACTCCATGTATTCTTCAAAACTAGTTAAAATCTTTTGCTTTCTTTTTGTATTAATATGAAGCCCCTGTAATCATTTCCTTCCACATATCAGGAAAGTATGTAATGTCAGACAAGGATTGTGTTTTCTTTACCAAGGTCACTGCCAGAGTTCAGGAAGACTGGGGACCCATGTCTTTATTCTTTGTGGCACATGCCACCTCTCTTTTTCCTTTGCCCCATTTCCCTTCTTACTGTGCTCCCTTCTTTCTGTTTTTCTCATTCAGCCATGCAGTTATATATTTTCAAGCTGTGATTTTCACTGGCAGCAATAGTGTAATTTTTCACTCGTTTTGGCTTAGAGTTTATTCTGTTGTTCAGAGTCACTTATCACTGTATCATTAATAATTGTAGCTTTTTCCAATCTCAGAGAGAGGATATGAGAAAAGGCAGATAAAAGTGCTCAGAAAAGGAAAATGACAACACTGCAAAATGCAAGGAAAACAGTGAAGGCATTGTATAAAAAAATTTTTGACTATAGATTCTCTGGTTAAATCAGTCTTTTTTTCATATTTGCCCCTTATTATATAATAGTCTCAAGGAATGAGTGATAAGTGGAAAATGTGGATAGATATATAATAAATATATGGTACTGTTGCAACATGCAAATTTATTATCATTTAATAATGTGAACCTCAAGTGGAACATGCTTCTCAAATTTCATATGGAGCTGACGAACAGAGATATTCACTAGATATTTAATAAATTTATATTAAACTGAGTTGATCTGGAAGTCAGGGATTATATCTTTATAATATACCTAATAACTCCATATGAAAACAAATAAGATTAGCAGTGTATGGGATATGTTCTGGATCTTAAAAGTTCTTATCACAAGAAAAAGAATTTATAACTATATATGGTAACAGATGTTAAGCAGACTTGTGATTTTTTTATTACATATACAAATATTGAATCACTATGTTGTATACCTGAAATTATCTTATATGTCAATTAAAACCCAATAATGCTAATACTAATACTAATAAAATAATGTGTTCTGAAATCTTCACGAAGGAGCGCGGGGGAGTTTTTGACATCTTCCTAAGGCACACTGGGATGCACACCACACTTGCACCAAACCTACATTGGTGAAAGTTGTCTTTGATTCCGCCTGAGTCTTGTCATTGCACCTGCCTCATGTGCATCAATCATCACATTTCTTAATTTTGGAAGCCAAATCACTGACAAAACAGCCTACTCCACTCTATTCTTACTATTTCCTTATTTCAAGTCCTAATAATCTCTTGGCTGAATTACTACAACAGCCTCTAAACTCAACTTTTTGCCTGTATTTTATTCCATTCCCAGCTTTCTAAGTGAAAATATGGCCATGCTACTGTCCTGTTGAAAGAAAGGTTCATTGAAAGAACCTTCAATGGTTCTGTAATTCTTATGCCATTATCTTCCATTCTTTTCTGATTGCACAATCCTATTTATCAGTGAGATAAGACATATTTCCATATAGAAAAATAAGAGGATAAAACTTAAATGTGAAAAAAATTTAAATGCTCTGTCACTCTCAAAAGCTAATATCTCAAGAACAAAACATCAATGATAGTGGATATAAATAACTATTAATTTCCATTTATTTTATTTGATTTTGTGTCAAATCTTTTTTATTGAACACATTATACAGATAATATTGTGTAAGTTTAAGATGTACATGTTACTTTGATACATTTATATATTGTAATGTGGTTGCCATTGTAGCAATATTTATCACAGCACATAATTATAGGACAATGTTGTCTGCATTCATTGTACTGTGCGTTATATCTCTATGGCTTATTTACTACTCATTTCAAGTTTGTACCCTTAAACATTCTTATCCCTCCCCATCCCCCATCTCCCAGTAACCACCATTTTACTCTGGTTTTTATGAATTTGATTTATTTAGATTTGACATGTAGGTAGAATATCATATCTTACAGTAATTGTCTTTCTCTGTCTGACTTATCTCACTTAGCATAACGTACTCAAAGGCCATCCATGTTGTCACAAACAACAGGATATTCTCCTTTCTTGTGATTGAATAATATTCCATTATATATATCACATCTTTTTTATCTGTTAATGGGCATTTAGGTTGTTTCTATGTCTTGGCTATTGTGAATAATGCGATAAACATGAGAGTGCAGATACATTGTCCTGTTTTCGTTCTCTTTGGGTATATACCCAGAACTGGAATTGCTGGATCATAAGGTAGATCTATTTTAATTTTGGGAGTAACCTCCAAATTGTTTTTGATAGTGATTGGACCAATTTATATCCTCACAACAGTGTAAAAAGGTTCTCTTTTTGCCACATCTTGCCAGCACCTATTGTCTGTCTTCTTGATGACAGCCATTCTAATAGGTGGGAGGTGATAATCACATTGTGGTTTTGATTTGAATCTCCCTGATGGTTAGTGATGTTGAGCATCCCTACATGTACCTGTTGGCCATTTTGATGTTCTCTTTGGAAATCTCTATTTAGTGTTTTTGCTCATTTTAATTGGATTGTTTGTTATTAAGTTGACTGAGTTCTTAATATATTTTAGATATTAGCCCCTTATCTGATTATGGTTTGCAAAATTTTCTCCCATTAGATAGGTTGTCTTTTAATTGTTCCTTTTGCTATGTAGAAGCTCTTGAGTTTGAGGTAAACCAATTTTTTTTTAATTTTTGCATTTTATGGTATTGGGTCTTATGTTTAAGTATTCAATCAATTTTGAGTTAATTTTTAGGAGTAGTGTGAGGTAGAGGTTCAATTTAATTGTTCTGCTTGCATTTCTCCAGTTTACCCAGCACTGTTTGTTGATGACTATCCTTTCACCATTGTCTGTTCTTGGCTCCTTTGTTGAATATTAGTTGACTGTTTATGCTGAGATTTAATCTTGGACTCTCTATTCTGTTCTGTTGGTCTATGTGTGTATTTTTGTGCAGGTAACATATTGATTTTATTACTTTGTAGTATAGTTGGAAATAAAGTGTGGTATCTCTAGCTTTGTTACTTTTTTCTCAGGATTACTTTGGTTATTTGGGTATTTATATCTTTGGTATTTCCACACAAGTCTTAGAATTGTTTCTTCTATTTCTGTGAAGAATGCCTTTGGTTTATTAGAGATTGCATTGAAGTTGTAGATAGTTTTAAGTGGTATGGATATTTTAACATTGGTTTTTCCAATTCATGAACATGGGTTGTCTTTCCATGTGTTTGAATCTTCTTTGATTTCTTTCAGCAAAGTCTTGTAGTTTTCAGATCTTACACTTACTTGGTTAAATTTATTCCTAAGTATTCTATTGTTTTTTATGCTATTGTTAATGTGATCATTTTTAAAATTCTTTTCCAGATGTTTTGTCATTAGTTAAAAGGATGTAACTGATTTCTGTATTCTGATTTTGTATCCTGCAACTTTACTGTAATTGTTGACTAGTTCCAAAAGTTTTTTTGGCTGACTCTTTGGAATTTTCTATATATAACATTATATCATAAGCAAATAGCAACAGTTTTACTTCTTCTTTTCTTATTTGGATGCCTTTTATTTCTTTGTCTTACCTAATTGCTTTAGTTGGGACAGTACTGTGTTAAATAGGAATGGTGGCATAGGGTATCCTTGTTCTGTTTCTGATCTTAGAGGAAGAGCTTTCAATTATTCATCACTGAGTAATTTTACTCCTCAGTTCATTAAATTACTTTTATAAGTTTTCTTGGAGCTTACTGAATTTCTTCATAATGGCTATTTTGAATTCTCTATGAGTTAGACAATACATTCTACGTCTTTGAGTTTGGTTGCTAAAGATTTGTAATTTTCTTTCTCTGATACTATATTACCCTGGGTTTTTTTTTGTTTTTCCATGTTTTTGATGAAATGTGTCTCTGCAATTGGATTTAAAGAAACAAACACCTTTCTTATTTAGGGAAGTTTTGTTTACTTTGATTGTAAAAATTCAACAGGCTGGCAATTAGAAACATTTCTTTTGTTTTATAGAAGAATCTACTACAGAACAAGTTTTTGGTTTAGCTTACTAGAGCTGATCTTCCTTTAAAGTTGGGAATACATACATTGACATAAACAAACAAATAAACCAACAAAAAAACCACTGGTTTCAGAGTTGGGGGGGGGGGGGCTGTGGACTTAGCACCTGGGGCTTTGGGTATGTCCATGGCTTGGTGTGTGTGGGTGGGTGGGGGGTAATTCTCAATTGGGGAAGTCCCAGAGGTGAGTTGGCAAATCTCTTGCTAAAATCCCAGGGGAGAGAGCAGTAAACACATTCCTTCAGTTCTTTTTGCTTTCTTCTCTTTCTTTCCTTTTCCTACCTTCAGACGTAGAGGTCTCTCCTTAGAAATCTAGGTGTTGTTGAAGAACAAGGTGACCCTTCACCTGTAGCCTTTGTGACCAGACAGACTTTCTCTCTCTTCTTTCACTTTCTACCTCTTCTACTAGAGAGAATGCTGCCACCACTGCCTCAACTCCTTTGGGTCTGAAGTATCCACTGAGGTCAAATTCATCCACTTTCCAATGCACAGATGGATGGATCTCTGGGGTGTACTGGTGTGCCATCCAGAGGAACTTTTGTTTGGTTATGGATGTCTACTTAGTTGTACACTGGAAAGAAAAAAATAAAAAGGAATGATTCATGCTGGCATGATTCTGACTTCGATCTTAAATAATTATTTTTAACCTCATAATGTGGCTGATGAAATGCTAGCTCTACTATGGTTTCATTGGTAAGTTTGCACTATTAGCATTATATTTAGAAGGTTGTTTCTTAAACCATTTGTCTGTGTTATGGAGGTTAGTTTAGTTAATGTTGATAAAATTAGAAATGTAGTTCATGAATAAATTTAATTGAACACAGAGTGTATACTCAAAATACTCAAAAAGCATACATATAAACTTCTCCATTTGGGAACTTTCTCTTTCTTCCTTGGAGTTATTGTGAGTTCCATATGGGATATTTTAATCATCTCACATAGTATGAGGTGGAGATCTATATTCATTGAAATTAAAACTTTGTTTTCCCTATTTTTAAAGAAAATAAATAAAAATAGAAATTCTAATATATTCTCTATACATGTAGAAATGTCTTTAATACTCAACTTTAGAGATATGTTTTATAGAATGAAATTTAAACTCTTTAATGTAATCCTTACTTAGGATTAGTGTTTGTATGATCTATATTTATCATCAATTTGCTTTTAGCCTATTGAAGTATTTATATTTAAAATAGTTTTGAGTGACAATATATGGTTGGGTCTTACTTTTGTATTTTGTCTGACAATAGTTGTCTTTTTAATTAGAGTATTTAGACAATTCATAGTTAATGTAATTATCAATCTGGTTGGCTTTACATCTACAATGTTGCTATTTGTTTCCTATTTATCCCATTTTATTCTTTTTCCTTTTCCTACTTTATTTCCTTCTTTTGAAATGAAGTTTCCATGTGTTTTTAATTCCGATATTAGTTTACTTGCTTTTTTCATGGTTGTACTTGTTTTAAAATTTTATCTTTATCTTATTATAATTTATCCTTCAATATTATATATCACTTCCACAATAGTATACTTCCATTATCCCCTTCCATTGTAGGTGCTCTTATTGTCATGAAATTTATTCTATATGTGCCATAAACTATATGCAATACATTTTTTTCAGTAAAGTATAATTTATTACTATTATTATTATTATTATTATTTTAATGTTTATTTATTTTTGAGAGAGACAGAGACAGAGTGTGAGCAGGGGAAGGGCACAGAGAAAGGGAGACAGAATCCGGAGCAGGCTCCAGGCTCTGAGCAAGCTGTCAGCACAGAACCTGACACGGGGCTCACTCACAAACTGCGAGATCATGTCCTGAGCTGAAATCGGATGCTTAACTGACTGAGCCAGCCAGGCACCCCCAGTAAAGTATAATTTAAAACAAAATTGCAAATGAGAAAACATCTTTTATTTACCATTTTCAGCATTATTCTTTCTTTTGTAGAGTTCTAAAGTTCCATCTCAGAATTTACCATTTTCTAAGAGTTTTCTGTATCATCTCTTAAAATATTAAAATATCTCTATTTTATGTGTCTATTTTGTAATGTAATAATATCTCTATTTTGGTATGAAACAATGTCTCATATTTTGTAATGAGACATCTGTGATAATTTTTCTCTTTTTGTAGCATATTATTCAGGGTTCAACAAAGAAACAAAGCCTTTAAGACAGAGAGATAGATAAATAGATGATAGATGAGGGTATTTATTATAGCAATGGGCTCACATGATTATGGAGGCCAAGAAGTGCTACAATTTGTTGTCTGTAAACTAAAGGTCCAAGAAAGCAGGTGGTGTAGTTCCAGTGCAAATCTGAAGGCCTGAGAACCAGGGGAGTCAATGGTTTAAGTTCCAATTTGAGTCCCAGGATCTAAGAACGAAGGTCACTGGTATCTGAAGGCAGGAAAGGATGGTTATTCCAACTCAAGCAAAGGACATATTTTCTCTTTCTCCATTTTTTTTGTTCAATTCAGACTCTCAATCAATTATATGATATCCACCCACATTGGTGAGGGTGATCTTTACTCAGTCTACCAATTCAAATGCAGATTTCATCTGAAAACACCATTACAGACACACCCAAATACAATATTTTACCAGCTATCTGGGCATCCCTTAGCTTAGTCAAGTTGACACATAAAGTAACTATCAAACATAGGTGAGATGTCTATTTTCTCTAGCATTTTCTTCTTCTTCTTTTTTTTTTTCTTTATTGCTGGCTTACCATAGTTTGATTACGATATGTCTTAGTGTACTTTTCTTCATGTTTATCCTGCATTGGTTTCATTTAGTGTCTTGATTTTGTCGGATTATAAAATTCATCCATTATGAGAATATTTTCAGCATTATTCCTCACATAGTTTTTTGTCCCTCATCCCCTCACATGTATACATTTTGCAACTCCAATTACACATGTATTAGGCCTGTTAACATGTCACATAGGTCACTGAGAATCTTTTTATTTTATTTTCAGTTTTTTCTCTTTGTCATTCAGTTTGATAGTTTTTGTTTCTGTGGGCCAAGGTCACCGACCTTTTCTTCTTCAAAGTTTAACTCTTATTAGTGCCATCCAGTAAATTTTTCATTTCATATGTTTTATTTTTGATCTCTAGAAGTTCCTCTGAATTATTTTCCATATCCCATGTCGCTTATGTCCATATTTTTCTTCAAAGTTTTAAACACATGGGACATATTTATAATGGCTCTCTTAAGACCTTTTTCAGGTAATTCTATCATCTTTTCTTTCATTATTGAGAATGTTTTTATTTTCAGATTTTTCTCCTGGCATGCTTATTAGCATATTTTATTATTTTTTATTGAGTTTAGGACATAGTGAATGTTTCATTGGTGAATGTCTGGATTTTGTTCTGATGTATTAGCTTATAAATAAAGTTACCTGCAGATTAGCTAAAACTCTTTGAGGTTTATTTCTAAGATCTTTTTAAAGCAAACTTAGAATAGCCTATTAATAGTTTAATTTATAACTTAATAATCTGAAAAAACATGTACCACAATGAAATAAAACTATTTACTTAATAAATTTTCATTCTGTATTATATTATTTATACTTTTTAGCCAGGGGGCATTTTTTAAAAATTTATATCTCTGTGCTTAATATAGTATATGATAGAAAGTAGATATTAACAAATATATTGAGTGAATGGATATTACTTCAATATAATTGATATAAAAAAAGAGTACTGTTACACATCTGAGAAAATAATACATACCAAGATTAGTGAGGGTCGCTGTGAGTCCTAGAAAAAGGAGTATCAAAGATTAAAACTTTGTCAGCAGCAAAATATAGAGGAAAGTTTCTCTAATTGTAATTTATTTCTTAAATACATTAAATATTTCTTAAATTTGAAAACCTTAGGTATTAAAGGCAATCAATTACTTATTGAGAATAATGTTACTCAATCTACTAAACAATATTCCGGTAGAAATTTGGCTATTTATGTAAATTTTCTATGGATGGGAAAATAAAAGTCAAGTGAGCACTATAGTTTTACCCTTTTGGAATTTATATTTTATGTATAAAACAATAAATTAGTGTTCTAAATTTGCCTATCCTGATGCAATGGGCCAACTGATAATCAAATTTCTGAATATAGCAAAGTTGAAAATCATACCGTAGGCTTGAGGTAGCCTCACAAAATAGGATGTATTATAATGTAATATAATATAACATAATATAATATAATATAATATAATATAATATAATATAATATATAATATAATCAAGTAGTAAATTTTCAAGTTCTAGAGCCAAGGGCATATTTTCTAATGTTATACATGAAGTAACATAGCAATCATGGATTTTCCATAAAGAGGGAGACTTTTTCCAGTTAGTATTTGAGCCACTTGGAAGCTACTCTGTTTTAATTACAAAAAGCAATAAGAATATCTGTAAAATGTGTCCCATTGTTGCTGCAGAAGTCAGAGACAGGGTTAAAAAATCTAGACTGAATATGAGAGAGCATTCCAAACTGAGACTGAGTTGCAATTTCTCTTGTAAAATCAGAATGTTTAGTGTGGGGGGATACAACTAATCAAAGGACCTATAGTTTAAAACAGAGATAACTAAAGCCAGATAAATTATTAGGCTCTCTATTTAAAGACTGACACTTGATCACATAAAAACAAAGACACAAAAACAGCTTTGTAATTGGTTTTAACATCATGAAAGAAAGAAATGTCTATTTCAGTCCAGAATGCTACGGGTCACCATAAAGGTCTGTGAAAAGACAGTGGAGAGCTAGAAGGTGACAGAGACATTTTCCTTAGCTATCACTGGCTAATGTTTCAAAGTTTCCCAGTGGGGAAGTTTGAAAATCAGTGCCAAAAACATATTAGCACTGTAGTTTATTAAACGCACAGACATCCACACACACATACACATTTATATATTTGTGTTGAAGTTAAATGTTATATACCTTAGCATTAAAAATAACTGTTAAAAATATAGTTCTAAGTCAAAAGACAACTACAGGTATTGTTAACAGTGTTACCTTAGTAAGAAAAGAACTCAAATGAAAATTTCAAGCAAAAATAAGATACTTTTAGTTGATAGACCTGGGAAGCTATAACATATGGTGTTTAAATAATTTTCTCTTGAACTCCAGACCTATACATCCAGTGTCACTTGGGTATCTGATGGAGATATCAAATTTCCTTTTCCATCAAGCCTGCTTCACCCACCTTCTAACCTCCCTCATATATGGAAACTCCATCTTTCCAGTTGCTTATGTCAAAACTTCAGAGTTGTACTACTTTTTTTCTACATCCTATCTCTAAACTATCAGGAAGTCCTGTTCTTCTATTAAAATAAAACTAGTATCAGATGACTTACCTCCATTGCTACCACCCTGTCAAAGCCACCATCATCTTCCGTCTGTATTATTGCAATAGCCTTTTAGCTGCTCACCTTTGTTCCATCTTGTCTTCCTAATAGTTTCATAAGCACTTAGAACAATGACACATAATAGGTGTTCAATAAATACTTATGGATGAGTGAATTAATAAATGAAATATCCATATTTGTTGTGCCTTAGGTAACATAGGCACTCATGTTGTTACTAAGATCTTTTCATTCATCACCCAGCTGTGGCGATGGCAGTTAACTCAAAATTTTGGTAAGTTAAAAATTGTAATAAAATATTTCATACACGTAACTATAAAGTAATGTCTGTATAGTTTACAGAAAATAATAAAATAAATATTTAGAAAATAAAATATTACTCATTTCTCTGAAGCCTCCTGTTTAGCCTTTCACAACTATATCCCCCATTTCCCTCAGGCTACTGACCTGAATTTTATCATTTCCTTACTTTTCTCATGTAACCACAGACATAATGCAACTCTGAAAATATAGAATTTAAATTTGTAATGTTTACTTTGTGTAAATAAAATCATCTTCAATTAATTGTCTGCAATTTGGTTTTTTTTTTTCACTAGCTCCAGTTTAAATGTCCTATGGTATGCAAATTGATGCATGCATAGACTTTCCAAAGGGTGTACTGTCACTTGTTAAAATTGATCTGCATATAATAGAGTCTTAGGTATTACTTTTCCACCTGTATTTTTATAATAACCCTTTTTTTCACATCTGTCCTTACTATTCTTTGTAGTGTCAAAATCTTCACGGATTCAAAACAGGTACAGGTGGAAATACTGGGCTTGAGAAAGTGAATTAAGCTATGTTGAATCCGAAATTCTGAAGGGTCTGTGTTGCACATTTTCGTATATCTCTATATCTACATGCATGTGCATGTGTACACACACAAAAAAAAACACACAGAATCGCAATACCTCAAGACCAGAGATAGACTTTTAATTACTCATGGAAAATTCTGCATCATCAGTTCCTCCTGGTGCAGTACCTCATGGGGAAAAAACAATGATTGCAGGTGTCACCTGAGCACACAGTGGAGTTTGTCCAACAGAAAAGAGACCCTGATGTTATAAACCTAGAAGCTTACATAGGGCAGCGGGCACAGTTGACTCTTCTCCCCTTCATAGATAGAGACCTATGCTCTAGAATATAAATGAATTCTCTCTAGGAAGAAAAAGGGATGTTCTTTAGGCTTACAATCCTTGGAATATAAGCAAATGTCTCCAAGGAAGATGTTCCTAATTGTTACTGGTGGTCTCTAATTCTCAAGATTTGTCTACCCTTCAGTCATACTTAATACCGGTGCCTGGTGGGGTTGTTTTGTTCAGAAAGCCCTTTATAGGCAAAATTAAGAAATATTCATAGAGCGTTGTTTTCTGTCAATTTAGTGACTGGATCTTTTTTTTTTTTTTAATTGCATGGTTCCCCATTCTTTGCTTTTTATTTTATTTTTTATTTTTATTTTTTAAATTATTATTATTATTATTATTATCATTATTTACCTCTGTTTCCATCATACTCATGTTCTGGTGGGAATATTTTGAGGGAAAGGAGCTGAAATAGTGTCACTTAAGTCAAAATCTGCCCCAGTTGTACCTAACCCCAAAGCAGGCATTCAACTGAAGCTTGTTCCTTAATTCCTCTTGTCTTCAAAAAGAGTGTATTATGGGTCACCTAAATTAATCTTATTAGAAGTACACATTGAGATGGATTGTTCTTTAAAAATAAATTGAACTTCATAGAATCCATGGGTTCAATAGTAGGCATTAAATAATGAATCAAAAATTTCAAAAGGCCAGAAAACCACTAGCTGAACCAGCAAATTATTAAAATGGCATCGTGCTCATGACTCCAATTAGTAGTTTACCTACATCTGTAATCAATTAAGCTAGATCCTCAAATTAAATCCCAATCGTATTTGTTTATTTCTCTTTAAGGGGTGGTCTGTAAAGTCCGACTTGCAAGCAGACATTTCCCCCCACTAGGGACTTCAGCAATCATTTAAATTTTTAAAAGTTTGGTTATTTGATAATAATGATTAACATGTCTCCCTTATTGTACTTTCTTTTATCATTCTCTAAGCTCCATTTTAGGTATCTAGAAAATAGCATGCACAAAGTGACTTAAACTTTTTTCTATATAGCTTTTGATATCAGGACCTTTTGTTTTAGTTCCTAAGAGAATGGTCCCAGAGAATGAACTGTAGGGATGCTATCATTGTATCAAATAAATAGATATGCCTGTGATAGTGCCAAGAGATAGGATATACAAACTCATGGAAAAGCAAATACTCTGTATAAATATTAAAGATTTTTTTATCAGTCTGTTGTACTTTCTTTTCTTGTGAGCCTTCTGGCTGAGCTAATAAGAACTTAAGGAAAAAGAAGGAAAATGTCAGCTATTATTAACATTGTTAGGTTATGCCAACACTTAGTAAAAGAGATAATCATATACAACAGTATATATTTTCAAATGTAAATATAATTAGCAAAACTTGTGCAACCTGCATATTTATTATTTATTAACATCAAATCCATAAATATTTTATTCACTTATTCACTTATTGAATAAACATTGAGCACCCATTACTAGCTTGGCACTTTGGTATTTTCTATTTGTTGGATATTTGCTAGAAATTTTAGGTAAAAATACAACTATGAGACAAATTTCCCACATCAAGGGAACTGCCATTATAGGGCACATATAACAAAAGCATGAAAGAACTGGATTATAAGGCAGAATTAGATTTAGATCATGAGAGAGTTACTAACATCTCTTACTAGTGTTATAAAGAGTCTCTGTGTGGAGAATTTTCATCTGGTTAGGGTAATCAGAGAAGACTTGTAACCACACCATCTGACTGTTTACAACAACTTACATGAAAGTTCCAGAAGCACTTTAAAAAATCTAATGTTAAATCAACAACCTCCCATTTTAAACTAGTTCCTTCTTCAATATTCTTTGGTGGAATAATCTTATACTCATTTTCTTGAACTGAAAATCTGAGAATTACCATTGGCATTCCCTCTTCCTAGGCCTGCATTCAACCAATAATTGACTTACCTTCTAACATTTCTTGAATCTCTTCTCACCAATCCTACTACTACTGCCTTGTTGCATACAACAATTGTCTCATTGAACTTCTTGCCTCCTACCTTTGACTTTTGATTCATATGACACACAGCAATCAGATTGATCTAGTTAAAATGCAGGAGAAAAATAAATAAAATGCAGGAAGAGTTATGTATTTCTCTTTTTGAAATTGTTCAGTGACTTAACATCTGCAGGATAGTCACATTCCTTCACATTCTGTGTTAAGTTTCTTTATGATCTTGTTTTTGTCTAACTCTCAAGCCTCAACTCTTAACCACCATTGCATAAAAATTTATGCTTAGCAACAGCAAATTGTTAGTAGTATGATTTTGCTCAAAATTCCTTTATTCTTTTATCTCCAATAAGCCTTCCTGTGGCCTCCACCAATCAAGTAAGTGATGTTGTTCTCCTGTCTCCTGAGAGTACTCTGTCCCACTGTATTTCTACATTGCTTTATTATAACGTATAGTAGTTGACTGTCATGTCTTCTTCACCCACCAGATTATAAGATGTTTTAAGTCAGAGATGCTTTGGTCAGCTTTGTGCTCCCAGTATCTAGTATGTTGTCTGACACAGAGTAAACATTTAATGAAATGGGCCCTGAAGAATGGGAAGGATTTTAATGAAAGCAGCCTTTTCCTTTTCTGTATTGTATTAGCAAGACAGGATGATGTGCCCTGGAATGGATTAGAGGATAAACATTTTTCCTTTGTTCCTATAAAACAAGGGAAGCATTCTCTAAAAATAGCTTTTAACTACTGGAAGGACTCAGTGAAACTCGTAGTCTAGCCAAGATTAGAGATCCAGGTTGATAGAAATCAATGAATTCTATTACATTCTTATGATTTAATAATACTCAAATATCATGTTTATCGTGGTATTGTTAATTAATTAATTGATTGCATAGTGGCTAATAAGGTGTTTTGTAGGAGACCCCTCTATTAGAATCTGTCTCATGTTTTATTCTCATGATTAGACAGTAGTTGTAAGTGTTTTATACACTTTACTAAGATAAAATGCTAGTCTCATCACATCATATTAAGGGTGTGTGCTATCAACATGATTTATCACTGTTGATGTTGACCTTCATCACCTGGCTGAAGTAGTGTAGGTCAAGTTTCTCCACTGCAAGATTTCTATATTTCCTCCCCCTTGTCATACTATACTCACTAGAAAAAGTCACTATGTATACAACTCATACTTAGGGAGTGGGGGCTTACAGTCTCCCTCTTGAGAATGAAGTATCTACATAAATTCTTTTAGAATTTTCCTGTATAAGTGAATTTTTCTTATCCCCCATATACTTATTAGTCCAATTATTTATTTATGTAAATATGAGTTATGAATGTTTATTGTATATTTTGGGTAATTATCCAATACTTCTTTATGTTGCTCAGATTGTTCCAGCTTTGGCTACTGGGATCTCTTTTGTTTGGCTCCTGTGCCTCTGACATAACCCCATCAATGTGAGTTTTTCTTTTTTCTTTTTTAAAGCCTATTCTTACTTCATGGCACCACAAGATGTTATAGGCAAGCTTATCTTGTATATTTCCTCTCTCAGTCCTAGAATCAGCTATTTAAGCAAGGAGCCCTCTTTCTTTTTATTGGAGAATGCAATTAGAAACCAAGATCTGGAGTCTATGCATGCTTTTTATCTCTGTGGTATTTCTTTTAGGCCCTCTAAAAGCCTAAAAGCAAAGAAATATATGTGTATATACTAATTCATCTATAGACACATACCTATAAATATTTCTATATGTAATCATCTACATCTATACAATGCTAAACATTACTGTTCTTGTTGATGTCTCCAATTCCAGTACGCTACCCATGTATAATTCAAAGTTCTCCACCTTACTTATATATAAATTCCCACTCCAATAGTGAGAAACCTGGCTAGTGGATGGATAGTATCCATCACCTATTTACTTCATTGTTTGATATCCAGTCTACCTGTATAATAGTATCAGGCTTGTTAACTCATATCTCTTTGGAAAACAACTTAATAAATAGGGAACAGTGCTTATGTGCAGTTCATTTTATCTCAAGTTTTATACATTCCATGCATTCCCAAAATTATTTAGGTACAAATCTCCCAACCCATTCAATGAGTTCCTTTTCCCCCCACATATTTGGAATAGAATTAGTTTCTATTTTCTCAGTTGTCACTCCTTCGTGGGATTCCATGACTTCCTAATTTATTTATTTTATATATTTGTATATATTAAGGTTCCACTTTTTGTGTTGAAGTTCTGTTGATTCTGACAAATGTATTATGTCATGTATTCGACATGACAGTACCATACAGAATAGTTTCATCACCACCAATAAACACATTTCAAAAATTACCTTGTTTTTGGTCACAAGAGTCATTTAATATCCATATTATGTACTTAAGGTTCTATAAGCCTAGAGGATACACATCTTGGCAAGATTGGAAATGGAAAAAATTCCTAGACACATCCAGAATGCAATTTTTTAACTGGTCTAAATTCACAAAATAAAAAATTTTCACATCCAAAATTGTATTCCCAACTCTTCATATAAAATTTCCTCATTTTTCCTGGTGAATTTTAAACTCCAGGGACCATTTTTTTTTTCTGCCACTCTCAAATCCAACATGCCCAGAGGTCAGCAAACCAAAATGGAAGCAAAGGTACATCCTGTACAAGTTCAAGTTGTTTCTTAACTTTGTAAAAACACAGCCAGATTGGTGCAATACAAATCTTCTACAGTTATTAACACTTTTTTTCCTAATTTTGGAAAACAATAGACTAAATGTATTTACTGCAAATTTTTCATAAAAAACAAAAAAAAATGGACATGTCACACTGAGATCCAGTCACTGGTATATGCTTTACATATATTAATAGTCATAATAACTGATTTAATATTTCCAAAAACCATATGATGTGGGTGCCACTTCTATCATCTTATAGATAGGAAAAGTAAGGCACAGAGAGGTTAAGAAACTTTCTTAAAGTCACACTGATATTTATTTACTCAAGTAACTAATGGAATGACTACTAGAAACTCCAGTTATGCTCTTCTCCTTTCCTTGGAAAGAATACCTTGGAAATATTTTCTGGACTAAGAAATGTCTTAACTTTTGTCTCAAGTAGGACTGTGATTATGTGAGAGAATATTTGGGGCAAACATAATGACTCTATTGGAATATTGACAATGACCTTCTTTGTGTGCCAGATGTGGTTATGGTCTGGAGAAGATTGCACAACATCTGTCAGACAAAGATTTTATTTGTGAGAATGGAACCGGAGCATGGATATCTACTAATAACCAGATATCCGGCTTCCCAAAGAATTATACTTCATTGCACAGGAAAGACAAGCAGCTGGGTTTTGCATTGTGCAATGTGCTTAAACTGCACTCCAAAACAACCACAAAGCATTAGATTGTGACAGCTCTTGAAATTTAACTGTCTCTACTAATAAAAATCAATTTTTAACAACCAGTACAGATTCCTTTTGAAAAAGTTCTAGTATCAAACAAGTGTGAGCTTTGTTGTATGCACTGTGGATCCTTGTACGCTTAATAGTGTATGTATAATCCAACTACCAAGCAAAGGGTATTTCTCAGATTCATTCTACAAAGTGAATGAAAATTGAGTATGAGAAAGAGTCTTAAAAAAAGCAATAAATTTAAAACAGATGTGGTAAAAATAGTAGAAACATATATAAAAATAGAACCTTCTTGGAGTACCAGGTAATGATGTTTAGAGAAACACAGAAATGAGGAGATACTTACAGTAATAGTCCTAAAACATAACTTTCTTGAATTTGGTCATTCAGAATGGCAACTTGGATTTTATCAAATATGAATTATCTCAACATCCCCCTCATTTTTCTTTAATTTTATTCATTCTTTATCTTTAATCATTTTCTTCTGCCCTCCCATCTCAAGGGAAAAAAATGTATAGAATAGTATTATTGCCTAAGAAAGTTCTCCATGTCCCCTCCTACTCAGTTCCCAAATAATATTTCTTACATTTTTTACCCTCTGAGTCTGCATCAATGGGCCTGCCTCAGGCATCTCCTTCTGTTAGGTAAATTCCTAATTAGAAGTCTGGCACCAGTATAATCTCTTCTGTAAATATTTCCCCTCTCCTAACTTTGAAAAGGAAATTTCCTCCTTCTTGTCCACATAGCATTTTATTAAAACCATTAGTATTTCACCTAGGAAACTGCTAGAAACACAGATTCTCAGACCCTACCCAAGACCTAATGAATCAGAAACTATGGGGATGAGACCCAACAATGTGTGTGTGATTCACACACAAGTTTAGGAACCACTACCTGAAAGCTCTGTGGCCTTGATTTGTCTGAGCCTCAATTTCATTATTTGTAAAATGGAAATATCATAACCTTCTTGTAGTTATGAATATGAGAAATACTATGAGGCAAGCAATAGATGGTAAAACTATTATGTCATTTATTATTATGTGCTGCTGAGGCTTTATATAGTTTTCCCCCAAAAGTAAGAACCCAATGTAATGGGTGAATGATTTTGTAATCTTTTCTAAATATACAAAACATAAAATCATAAAAGAAAAAGAATGATAATTTCAACTTCTGTATGGTAGAAGCTCCATAAATAAATCTAATAGACAAAAATATTAGCATTATACTAGTCACATTTTACAAGAATAACTTGTGTGTCCCTTAGAGTAGTCTGTATGTCTCCTAGAATAAAGCCTATGTCCCCTAAAAGATCAGTTCTTAGCAGAGTAACTAGTGCATTGGATAATCTACAAATATCTGTTGAATGAGTAGATAAAAAGAGAAATAAACCGTAACTATTTGCTGATTCTCAATTTGATTCCATTTATCACAGAGCCTTAAAAAACTATTTAGTGTCTTTTGGAAATTCATGGAAAATCAGCATTGCTTTAGCATTTATATGCTTAAGTGCCAAAACATGCACCTTCATCTTATCTTTTTTTCTATTCCAACCTCTTCATGACACCTTGGAATTTCCAAAAGGGGTCCATAGGAGTTTGTTCTAAGTTGACTACCTTTAAGGTATTTGACATAAAGCAGTGCTCAAATGGAGGTGTAAGTTGGGACCTGAGATGCCACATAAAACTGCTATTTCTCTTTTTGTTTTAACTTTCTAATGTGAGATATCATACACAATACTGAGAATATAATTCAATATTATGAAGATTCCACTAACATGTATGGGAGTTAATATGATATCTCCTTTCCTTTCCTTTCCTTTCCTTTCCTTTCCTTTCCTTTCCTTTCCTTTCTTTTCTTTTCTCTTTTTTTGGCTAAACTTGTGCTGCTACTTTTCAGCTAAAATGATAATAAACAATTAAAAACTTTATGTGAAGAACATTTATTATCTGTTTTTTTCTAACAAGGAAGGTTATCCAGGGCCTTTAGTTTTGTTTGAGAGTTTGAATATGGGGTCCTTCCCTTGAGCTTTAGGGTCCTCTTTGCAAAAAGCCTTTCCTTGTATTTTCTGTTTTTTCTCTGAGAGACTGATCACCATTATAAAGATATAGACTATATAATATAGCAGTATTGGGAAGGGAATATTAACCTTAATTAGGGAGATTTGGATAAACTTTTTGGAGGAGATGAGTTTTTGGTGGACTACTGAGTATGGACAGTACTTCAACCATCAGAGATAAAAGGAAAAATGAGATTGAGCAGAGTTAAAGTGTGAATAAAGTCATGGAGACAGAAGAGAAGGAGAGAAGAGAGCTTGCTAAGGGGTGGTAAGTGCTATAGTTGTAGGGGGTTAGGCAGGTGTGCTAAGTGATCAGGTTGGGCTGCACCAGATTGAAGACCTTCCTTATAGATTTACAAACATGAACTCTATACGCACAAAGGAGCCACCAATGGACTGATTATGTGGGTCCTGAAAGTGAAGAAAGGAGCTTCTGTTCCTAATATTTTTTTTTCTTTTTTTAAAAAATATAATTTATTGTCAAATTGGCTAACATCCAGTGTGTAAAGTGTGCTCTTGGCTTTTGGAGTGGATTCCTGTGGTTCATCACTTACATACAATACGCAGTGCTCATCCCAACAAGTGCCTTCCTTAATGCCTAATATTTTTTTCAACTTCAATTCAGGCTATATTTCTGTTCTGTGTCTTTGAGATATCTTGGTGCAGCCCTGAATGAGCTTTTTTTATATGAGGTAGTCTGAATAGGTTTCTCTTCCTTGCCAGAATAAACAAGCAAATAAATAAATAAAAATGGTTTGAGTAGTATATTTAGGATGGTTACTTTTATGTGTCTGCTTGATGGGGGCTAAGGGATACCCTTATTTCTGAGTGTGTCTATTGACAGTGTTTTGAGAAGAGATTAGTAGTTGAATCAGTGATTAGGTAAAGACATGTCCTCACCAATGTGGAACAAAAAAATGAGGAAGGGTAAATTCTGTCTCTTCTTAGGCTGGGACATCCAGCTTCTCCTGTCCTGGAGCATCATTAGAGCTCCTAGTTCTCAGGCCTTTGGATCAGAATTAATGTGTTTATGTAAATATAAAATATATATATTATGCATACACACACATACATGTTATTCTATACAAAATATATTATATATATAATTTCTAAAATAAATCTCTCTGAATATGTATCTATATAGATATGTTTATATAGATATAAATGTAGATATAGATCTGTATATGCCCTATTGGTTCTGTGTCTCTGGAGAATGGTGACTAACACAAATATTAGGCAAATGTACATTTGCAAAATGCACATTGTCTTCTATAACAACTCATATTTTTTTCATTCCTTATTGTTAAAAGCAGATTTATAAGCACACTGACTTGGGTCACACTGCCAGTATTCAAATCCCACTTTCCTTGA
The DNA here is from genome assembly GCF_018350215.1 of Panthera leo. Classification (NCBI taxonomy): domain Eukaryota; kingdom Metazoa; phylum Chordata; class Mammalia; order Carnivora; family Felidae; genus Panthera; species Panthera leo. The sequence continues at coordinate 115,787,430 of NC_056682.1, read as the reverse complement.
GTAAGTCACTTAACTTCTGTTAAGTGCCTCAGTTACCTCATTTGTAATATGGGAGAATAATAATACTGCCTAAGGTTGTTTTGAAAATTAAACAAATTGTTATGTGTTAAAATATTGGAACAATGCTTGGTACATAGAAACTTAAAAACAAGTCTACCAATAACCTCACATTTGCAGAAAAATGATCCTGGAAAAATGTGTAAAATAAGGGATTTTCTCTTTTCCTTTTAACATGCAATTAACCAGATAACTATTATATTTTGCATGAACCGCATTTTGGAAACACACATTACCACTATGTGAGGGAAGGTGTTTTGGGGATAAGAAGCAAGAAAGTAGAGACGTGAGCATGAAAGAGTGTTTTGGAGGGATATTTTTTCCCAACGGAGAAACCAAATATGTAATGTTTTGAAATGTGTAGATATTAGATTATATTTTTATTATGTAATTATGCTATCTTGAAATTAGAATAAATTACTTTGATTTCTCATCTCTTTGTGAAAAAAAAAACCCTAACAATATCACCTATGAAATATCTTCAAGTGTGCACAAAGTACATCACTTTGTGAAGACTCTCAGAATGGTTCTAGGTTACATGACATTTGGAAAAGGAGGAAAGGACCCTCAGGACCAAACAACTGACCTTCTGAAAGTACCTCTTGAGCATTTACATTTTAAAACTGTTTGAAGGTTTTCTTCTTTTTGGCATAATTTAATTAAAAAAACCCCAGCTCTTATGTACCTTCAATGATCAATGTTTCCTTCTCATTTTATGTATGTGTGTATGTATGTATGTATGTATGTATGTATGTATGTATGTATGTATTTACTTATTTTTGAGAGAGAGAGAGGGAGAGGGAAAGGGCTCAAGTGAGCAAAGAGCAGAGAGAGAGAGACAGAATCCCATGAAGGGCAGAGAGAGAGAGAGGGAGGGTGGGAGGGGGAGAGAGAGAGAGAGAGAGAGAGAGAGAGAAAGTGGGGCTCATCCGAAGTGGGGCTTGTGTTCACCAGAACTGGGTCTCCTGTTCATCCGAAGTGGGGCAGGAGCTTATCTGATGTGGGACTTGAACTCATGAACCGTGAGGTCATGACCTGAGCAGAAGTCAGATACTTAATGACTGAGCCCCCAGGTGCCCTTCTCATTTTAAAAGAAAAAAATAATTGGCTCAAGTGCCTTGCAAAATAAAAATAAATAAATAATTCAGTTGGTGTTTTGACTTAGTTTTTGCTTGGATCTTTCAGTTTTAATTTTTTAATCCTTTCATAGCTTTGCTTTGCCAAATTACCTTGAAAAGCCATCCCTATCCTTAGCAATACAACCATAGTTTTGGTATTTTTTATTGTAGAGTGATTCTTGACAGCCATAGGTGATGGAGTTCTGAGACATCCTGATCAATTATTAATGTCTGAATTTGATTTTAGTGATCTTTTCATGTGATGGAGACTAATTTTTCAGTCTTTGGTACAGATGTTTTCCTTGGCTGCTAAAGTGGGCTAATGGTTTGTTAGTGCTTCTTTTTTATTACTGTATTTTATTATTATTATTTTGTAGTATTCTGTTTATTTTTAATTAATTTTTTATTTAAAAAGTGTTTATTTTAAGAGAGAGAATGAGCAGGGGAGGGGCAGAGAGAGGGAGAGAGAGAATCCCAAGCAGGTTCCGTGCTGCCAGTGCAGAGCCAGATCTGGGGCTTGAACCCACAAGCCCGGAGATCATGACCTGAGCCAAAGTCAAGAGTAGGACACTTAACCGCCTGAGCCACCCAGGAACCCCATTATTTCATTTTTGGTTAAAAGCTACGTCACTCACAGGTGGCTAAGACAAAACTGTGAGGTGATATGCAAAAAAGGAAGCAAAGGTCGAATTCATCTAATATATTCCCATTCGTGATGGATAGAAAACTACATGCTGTAATACTAATATTTACGGATAGTCGAGTAAAATAAGTGTTTAACAAAACCTATAAAACAAGATCCGCATGTTCACGGATGAGTTGCATCAGAATGTTACTGAAACCCATGTTCGGCTGCCCATCATTTAAAAAGCCAATACTCAAGAGATGAATTTTAATTGGAAAGGAATATGAGCTTTATTCAGGAGGCCTGTCACCTGGGCAGAAGGAGGACTGTTGTCCAAAGTCCAACTCTGATGGTTCTGCCTGGCCCAAGGATTTTCAAAGGGGTTTCAAGCAGTTAATCAGTAAAGAGGACAGTGGTCTGTAACATTTCTTGATTATGTGACAGACTCGATGGTGCCAGCTACAGACGTTATCACAGTGCTCAGAGGTTGTGCAATCCTTGGGCAATAAGGCTCTGGTTCCTTATTGCCCAGAGGCTGTGCAAGGTGGTCTGGTTTCTTTTTTGTGATGTGCAGAAGTGCTCTCTGTTCTTTCTAGGAAAGAATGCATGATCTATAAGTATACAAAGAAATCTTAATCAATCATGTGGGCCAAGGGTGTTTGCTAAAGGTTAAGGACTACTAGTTTGGCCAGGGGGGAAGAGGCAGCTTCAAGAAGATAATTTAAAATAAAATAAATCTTTCTGCTTATGATTTATTATGGAGTAAGTCATTTTCATGATTAATTTTAATTTTTTTTCAAATGGCTACATGTATATTGAGTTTGAATGGAATCACAGATGAAAGAGAAATGCTTGAGTTACTGTCACCTTTTCAAGTAGTTTATGGCCAGTATTAAAATATTTGGAGATGGAATTCCAAAGCACCAGGGAAGAATCTATTCCCTTTAAGTGTGTTCTCCAATGGGCTCTCTGGTATTACCAATCCTGCCTTACCTTTATACCACTATCAGTGTGTGTGGCATCTGCCACACTGCACATTCTCAATAAATGTAAAATAAAAGAATTAATGACATAATCAATAGAGCCTGAAGCTAGGTGGTCAAAAAGCCTCTTTTTGAACCTTTACATTTAGCTGATTCTGCCTCTAAACTGCAGATCTGAAATAAAGATAATGAATTAATTCTGCACTTTTGATGAGAGAGAGAAACAGAAAAATATTCACCTTTAGCCCAGAAGGCTGACCTAAAGCCTGCACAGTTCCAATAAGGATCAAATATGTGCTGGTTACTACTTTCTTAAAGGGTCTCTTAACTGCCTGTACATCTCACTGAGAGTTAATTTCAAGCCAAATGAGTAAGCACCAGATAAATCCGTGAAAGTAGTTTTATGAGTAGAAATTCGGAAAAAAACATTTATGATCTAATAGTCCCTGCACGTCCCCTCTCCCTGGAACACTAAGCATATAAGCACCAGCTTCATACAGCAGACGTGCAGCTCTTTGTCTGCTCACGGCTCCTGTCCCTGTGCTACTTAAATGGAGTTAAAAAGTTGCACCATACAAAGTCTCAAGAATTCTTTCTTGGCTGTTGTACTTGATGGTCTGGACCAATTTGAAAACCACTTCTCTATGATGTCTTTTTGCCTTTTATTTGATAGCATGACTACAACACATAACTATGTATTTACTAAGAAAAAAATTAAAAGATAGAAAATAAAGCCAAAGAGATATACATAGACATGATGTGCCCTATATGGAGGAAATTCTGAGGTTTTTTAATGTTTAGACATAAAGTTTTATAGTTTTCTTTCTTTGAGAACAGTGTGACATTGTGATTTATAATAAGAAATATATAATTGGTTTCTATCCTCATTTCTGATACAGAGCTACTAAAACCTTTAAACTTTTTTTGTGATTAGAGAAATGAAGGTGCTTTTGTTATGTTAATGTGGTGACTTTGGACCATCCTCCGCGCCCCCCCCCCCCCCAAAGAAAGGGGGTTACCAAAAGAACCAACCATATGTGGGGCGCCTGGGTGGCTCAGTCGGTTAAGCGTCCGACTTCAGCTCAGGTCACGATCTCGCGGTCTGTGAGTTCGAGCCCCGCATCGGGCTCTGGGCTGATGGCTCAGAGCCTGGAGCCTGCTTCCGATTCTGTGTCTCCCTCTCTCTCTGCCCCTTCCCCGTTCATGCTCTGTCTCTCTCTGTCTCAAAAATAAATGTTAAAAAAAAAAAATTAAAAAAAAAAAGAGAAGAACCAACCATATGATTAGATTTCATTCCCATCCCCCCTGACCTCCAGGGATGGTAAGGGGCCTGGAGACTGAGTTCAATCACCAATGGCCAATGATTTCTTCAATCATACCTATTACATAAAGTGTCCACAAAAACCCAAAAAATGGGGTTCAGGGAGCTCCCAGGTTGAGGAACCAGAATGTTTCCTTGTGCCACCATGCTAGTCCCAAACTCAAGGCCAGAAGCTTCTTCATTTGGGATCTTGCCCTATGTGTCTTTTTATCTGGCTGTTGATTCATATCCTTTAATACCCTGTGTCATAAATCAGTAATCGACTGAGTACACAGGTTTTCTGAGTTCTTCAAGTAGTTCTAGGAAATTAATAGAACCCCAAAAGGGTGTTATGGGACCCTCTGATTTATAGCCAGTCAGTCAGAAGCACAGGTGATAATTTAGGCTTGTGATTGACATCGGAAGCAGAAGGTAGTCTTCTGGGACTGAGCCCTTTACCTGTGCAATCTGGTGCTCTTCTATCAGGGGTAGATAATGTCAGAATTGAGTTAAATTGTAGGACACCCAGCAGGTATCCAGATATTGTTTGGGTACGGAAACCATTACCTACCCTGCCCCCACAAACATTGAAATTGGTACTAGAATACTTTCACTGAGAAAAACTACATTATTAGATGTGAGAACTAGATGACCTAAACAAAATAATATCAGCTCATAATTCATATTTTTATAAAACAATTTGACCATTTCCATATTAATTGCAGGGTCAGTAAGTTGCAGAATTTCAGTCTATTTGGAATGCAACTTGTGAGCTCTTATAAATGGAAAAAGATACACACACACATACACACAAAGTTACTTATGCAATTATAATATTTGATTACATTATAGCTTTATTTCAGTTTACATTTACTTTCTAAGTGTATTGAACCTAATTATCTATGCCTGAATTTTCTCTAACACAATATTAATAATCCCTCTATATAAAAATGAGTGACCTCAACACACCACAATATTGTTAAAGGGGTTTTGGGTTATAGAGAAACATTCAATTAGCACAGCTACAGTATGAAATTTACTATATTACTTTCTAATTCACTGAATATGTAAGAATATATATTATTAGGGATCATAGATATGGAAGCATTTGCTGAAGTATTTAACTTCCTCCTATTTTTCAGACGTTTTAAATAATCATTTGCTAGGTATACAGATCTGGTCTCTTTAAATGTTTCCTAAGTCAAGGGCACCTGGCTGGCTCAGTCAGTAGAACATGCAACTCTTGATCTCAAGGTTGTGAGTTCAAGCCCCATGTTGAACATAGAGCTTACATTTAAAAAAAGCATTTTAAATTAGTTATTTTGGTGTATAATTTATATATAGTAAAATACACCCATTTTGAGTGTACAGTTTGATTAGTTTGACATATACATACATCTGTGTACCCACCACCACAATCAAGATATAGAAAATATCCATGCTCCTCAAATTCCTTGAGGCCCCTACCCTAGTGAATATTCCAGCCAGCTCCTGGCCTAGACAACCATTGATACACTTCCTGTCACTATAAATTAGACTTGCATTTTCTAAAATTTATATAAATGGAATGATAATGTATATACTCTTGGGTTTGACTACTTTCACTCAGCAGAATGATTTTGGGTCATTCATGTTGTCTATATTAGTAAATTGTTCCTTCTCATTGCCAGGTAGTATTCCATTGTATGGATTGTACTACACTCTATTAATTCATTCATCTCTTGGTATACACTTATATTATTTCTAGATTTTACACGTTATGAACCCAGTTGCTCTGAGAATTCATGTATGATATCTTTGTGTTGTTATATTTTTACATTGGTCTTGGGTAAAATTGTAAAGTTGCAATTGGTAGACTGGTAAGTGTATGCTTTACTCTTTGAAGACACTGCAAAATTGTTCTCAAAAGAATTTGTGACATTTTACAATGCTAACGGCAATTTATGACAGTTCCAGTTGCTCCACATTCTCATCAACACTTGCTATTATCAATCTTCCAAATTTTAGTCTAATTGTGGTTTTCAATTGACATTTCCCTAATGAGTAATGATAATGGCATCTCTTCACATATCTGCTTGTCATTAATATATCTTCATCTGTGAAGTTTTTGTTCAAATATTTTGCTCATTTTAAATTTGTTCCTTAATTTCTTATTGAGCTTTACAAGTTGTTTGTATACTCTGGACAGAAATCCTTTGCAATTTATATGCATCACAAATATTTTGTTGTACTCTGTGACTTCATTTTTATTTTGTAATGGTTTCTTTGGAAAAGGAGAATTTTTAAATTATAGTCACTGTAATCATTTTTTACCCTTTGGTGCTTTATGTTGTCATATTTCTGGAAACTTTGCCTACTCTGAAGATTTTCCTCTGTATTTTCTTCTAAAGCTTTGTAGTTTTAAATTTCATATTTAGATCAACGATATGTTTCAAGTTACTTTTGCCCATGATGTGAGATAAAGTCTGTGGTCTATTTTTTGCATACCGATATCCAATTGCTCTAGCACTATTTGTTGTAAATATATCCTTTGTGCCATTGAATAACCATGCTACATTTGTAAAAAAAAATCAATTGACCTTATGATGATGTGTCTCTTCTGGACTCTACTCTGTTTCACTGATACCTCTATTAATACCACATTGTTGGGGCATCTGGGTGGTTCAGCTGGTTGAGGGTCTGGCTTTGGCTCTGGTCATGATCTCACAGTTTGTGAGTTTGAGCCCCGCATCAGGCTCTGCTGACAGCTCAGAGCCTGGAGCCTGCCTCGGATTCTGTGTCTCCTTCTCTGCTCCTCCCCTGCTCATGCTCTGTCTCTCTCTCTCCTTCAAAAATAAATAAAAACATTAAAAAAATTTAAAATATACAAATAAAAAAATACCACATTGTCTTTATTACTGTGGTCTCATAGTAAGTTTTGAAATTGGTAGTGGAAGTCCTGTGATTTTATTTCAGAATTAGATTTCCATATATATTTTAGAATCAACAATCAGTTTCTCTGAAACATATGACAAGATTCAATTGGGATTACATTGAATCTAGAGATCAGTTAGAGATGATTTTCCATCTTAATAATAATAAATCTTTAAGTACATGAGTATATTATTTTAGATATTTAAATTCTATTATCAATGCTAGGTAGTTTTCAGTTTATAGGACTTGCATATATTTTATTAAATTCATTGTATTTAATTATTTTTTGAAAGAAATTTAATTTAGAAAACTATTTTTTAATTTTTTCTTGATGATGAAAAGAAATACAATTGATTGTTACATATTGACCATATATCCTGCAATATTTCTAAACTCATACATTAGTGCTAATAGTGTTTTGTACATTCCTTAGGATTTTCTAAATACTTAATCATGTTGTTTGAGAGTAAAGACTGCTTTGCTTTTTCCTTTCTTTTTTTTTAAAGTTTTTATTTTATTTATTTTGAAAGAGAGTGCACAGAAGCAGGGGAGGGGCAGAGAGACAGAGAGAGAGAGAAAGAGTGAGAGAGAATCTGAAGCAGTCTCCATGTTGTCAGTTCAGAACTCAATGTGGGGTTTGATCTCACAAACCATGAGTTCATGACCTGAGCTGAAATCGAGAGTCAGACACTTAACTGACCAAGCCATGCAGGCGTCCATACTTTTTCCTTTCTAATTGCATTCATTTAAAGATGGCAGTTCCACTGTCTTATAACTTGAAAAGTTGCTGACAAAAATTCTTTGATCATTCTTCTCTTTGTGTATAATCTCTCTCTCTCTTTTTTCTAGCTACTTCTAAGATATTTTTCTTTATCTCTGTTTCTAGTAATTTGATTTTGATGTATCTTTTTTGGGTGTGCTTTATGCTGATCCTTTTTTGGGGGTTACTGAGTGTCTTGAACCTCTAGGTTTATAGTTTTCATCAAATTAAAAACATTTTGGCCATGTATATTTCTTTGTTCAACAAGTCACTGTGACTGTTCAGTCTACCTTTTCTTCTCTTTTTTTGACCTTCTGTGTTTTTTTTATTATTTTTAAAAAATGTATTTACTTATTTTGAGAGAGACAGAGATAGCACAAGCAGGGGAGGGGCAGAGAGACAGAGAAAGAGAAATCCAAGCAGGCTCTGGGCTGTCAGCTTAGAGCCACATGTGGGGCTCAAACTCAAAACGTGAGATCATGACCTGAGCTGGAACCGAGAGTCAGATGCTCAATCGACTGAGCCACCTAAGTGCCCCTGTGCTTCTGTTTTGATTGTCTATTGTTTCTGTTGGCATAACTTCAAGTTCATTGAACTTTTCTTCTGCAGTGTCAGATCTATGTTTTATTTTGTTTTCTTTTGTTTTCAGAGAGAGAGAGAGAGTGTGTGTGTGACCAGGGGAGGGGCAGAGGAAGAGGGAGAGAATCTCAAGGAGGCTCCATGCCCAGCAAGGAGCCCCATGCAGGGTTCAGTCTCACAACCCTGGGATCATGATCTGAGCTGAAATCAAGAGTTGGATGCTTAACCGACTGAGACACCCAGGCACCCCTGATCTGCTTTTAAACTCCTTCAGTAAAACTGTTATTGCAGTTTGATTGATGAAACTGTTATTTCCTCTCTAGAATTTTCATTTTGTTTGTTTTTATGTCTTTTGTTTCTTTCATCAGTATTTTATGTTTTCCTTTAGATCCTTGAACATGCAGAGCATACTTATAATAACTTTTTTTTAGAGTTCTCCCAATTTTTTAACACAGCTTGAAGTTTGGAATTATGATGTCTCCACCTTTGGTTTTCTTTTTCAATATTACTTTGGCTATTTGACATATTTTCTGGTTCCATACAATTTTCTGGATTGTTTGCTCTAGCTCTGTGAAGAATACAAGTGTTATTTTGACAGGGATTACATTGAATGTTTGGATTGCTTTGGGTAGTATTAACATTTTAACAATATTTGTTCCTCCAATCCATGAACATGGAATGTTTTTCCATTTCTTTTTGTCTTCTTCAATTTCTTTCATAAGCATTCTGTAGTTTCCAGCATACAGAGCTTTTTATTCTTCAGTTAGGTTTATTCCTACATATTTTATGGTTTTTGGTGCAATTGTAAATGGGATCCATTCCTTGATTCCTTTTTCTGCTGCTTCATTATTGGTGTATAGAAATGCAGCATATTTCTGTACCTTGATTTTTATATCCTGTGACTTTGCTGAATTCATGTATCAGTTCTAGAAATTTTTTTTGGTGGAATCTTTTGGGTTTTCCACATAAGAGTATGATGTCATCTTTGAGGAGTGAAAGTTTGACTTCTTCCTTGCCAGTTTGTATGCATGAAAATTCTTTTTCTTGTCTGATTGCTGAGGATAGAATTTCCAGTACTATGTTGAACAGCAGTGGTGAGAGTGGAAATTCCTGTCATATTCCTATTCTTATGGGGAAGGATCTCAGTTTTTCCCCATTGAAGATGATATTAGGTATGGGTCCTTCATACGTGGCCTTAATGATCTTGAGGTAGGTTCCTTCTATCCCTACTTTCTTGAGGGTTTTTATCAAGAAAAAATGCTTTATTTTGTCAAATGCTTTTTCTGCATCTATTAATTATCAATATAGTATGATACTGGCACAAAGCAGACACATAGATTAGTGGAACAGAATAAAGAACCCAGAAATGGACCCACAAATATATAGTCAACTATTCTTCAACAAAGCAGGGAACAGTATCCAATGGAAAAAAAAGACGGGCTCTTCAACAAATGATGTTGGGAAAGCTGGACAGCAACATGCAGAAGAATGAAACTGGACTACTTTCTTACACCATTCAGAAAAATAAATTCAAAATGGATGAAAGACCTAAATGTGAGAGGAAACCATCAAAATCCTAGAGGAGAAAACAGGCAGCAACCTCTTTGACCTTGGCTGCAACAGTTTCTTACTAGACATGTCTCCAGAGGCAAGGGAAACAAAAATAATAATGAACTATTGAGACCTAAAGATATCTATTGAGAAGATAAAAAGCTTCTGCATAACAAAAGTAATAACCAACAAAACTAAAAGGCAACCAGACTGAATGGGAGAAGATATTTGCAATGACATATCAGATAAAGGTTTAGTATCCAAAATCTATAAAGAACTTACCAAATTAACATCTCAAAAAACAAATAATCCAGTGAAGAAATGGGCAAAAGACATGAATAAATACTTCCAAAGAATACATCCAGATGGCTAACAGACACATGAAACAATGTTCAACATGACTCTTCATCAGGGAAATACAAATCAAAACTACAATGAGATACCACCTCACATCTCTCAGAATGGCAAAAATTAACAACTCAAGAAACAACAGATGTTGATGAGGATGCACTCTTGGTAGGAGTGAAGTCACTTTGGAAAACAGTGTAGAGTTTCCTCCAAAAGTTAAAAATAGAACCACCCTATGACCCAGAAATTGCAGTACTAGGTATTTATCCAAAGGACACAAAAATGCAGATTCAAAGGGATACTTGAACCCCAATGTTTATAGCAGCATTATCAACAATAGCCAAAGTATGGAAAGAGTTCAAATGTCCATTGACTGATTAATGGATAATGAAAATGTGGTATATATATACAATAGAATATTACTCGGCAATCAAAAAAAAATCTTGCCATTTGCAACAATGTGGATGGAACTAGAATGTATTATGTTAAGTGAAATAAGTCATTCAAAGAAAGACAAATACCATATGATTTCACTCATATGTGGACTTTAAGAAACAAAACAGAGTAGGAAGGAAAGGAAAAATAAAATAGGATAAAAACAGAGATGGAGGTAAACTATAAGAGACTCTTAAATGCAGAAAACAAACTAAGAGTTCCTGGAGGGGAGGTGCATGGGGGAATGGGCTGAATGGGTGGTGGGCATTAAGGAGGGCACTTGTTGGGTTGAGCACTGCGTATTATATGTAAGTGATGAATCACTAAATTCTTCTCCTGAAACCAACTACTATACTATATGTTAACTAACTTGAATTTAAATAAAAAAAGAGTTCTGCTAATTCTGTAATATCTGAGTCTGTTTTTATTGACTAAATTTTCTCCTGGCTTATGGGTTACATTTGCCTGCTTCTTGACATATTTGGGATGTTTTTATTTGACACTGGACATTATTAATATTACTATATTGTCAGATCTTTTTGTCTTCCTTTAAAGAGTATTGGGGAGGTGCCTGGGTGACTCAGTGAGTTAAGCATCTGACTTAAGCTCAGGTCATGATCTCACAGTTCCTGAGTTCGGTTCGTGAGTTCGAGTCCCATTTCATGTGAGCTCGAGCCCTGCTTTGGGTGAGCTTGCGCCCCACTTGGGCTCTGCACTCTCTCTCCCTCTCTTTCCTCCTCTGCCCCCATCCCCCATGGGATTCTCTCTCCCCCTCTCTCTGCCAATCACTCACTTGAATGCTCTCTCTCTCTCTCTCTCAAAAATAAATAAATAAATAAATAAATAAATAAATAAATAAAATAAGTAAGTAAGTAAGTAAGTAAAAAAAGAGTATTGGCCTTTGCTCTGGCAAGCACTTAAGCTACATGCAGATTAACTTGATTATTTCAATATTTATTTTTAAATTGTGTTAAAACAGACCTTTAGGCTTTGGTGTAGGGATAGCTTAGCTGCACTGCTAATGTTTGATCCTTTGAGTGTCTACTAATTTCCTTAGGTGATCAAAACAGAATCTCCACTCTGGTAGATTGTAGCTTAAATACATCCCCACCTGATATGAGCTCTGGGAGTCATACAACAACTCTTTGGTTCTTTGTGCCTCAGTGGAACCCCATGCAGATTTATAGAGTTCATTTTCTGTGTTGTTCCTTTTCCTCTGGAATCTTTTATGCAACTTCCACTTGCCTCTGCCTCTCTCCCTGAACTGAAACCTCTGCTTCGTCAACTTAGTGAAACTTCTGTGCTCTGCTTTTGTTTTGTTTTGTTTTTGCATATTTTGCTAAAATGTGTTTCCATACAAAAATTGAGATGATTTTAGGATTTACCTTGTTTCTTTTCTTTTAGGGATCTCAGTCCTATGCTGTCCTCTATTGTCTGAGGGTAAGGTGTTTTTTTTTTTTATGTATTTTGTTCAGTTTTATAGTTTGTTTACAGTTGAAGGTTAAGCCTGAGGCCTATCTTATTTATCTGTCATAGCTATATGCTAATATCCTGCCTGTTAGATTTTATTGGAAAAACATTTGACATATCATGGTGTACTTTTTTTTCTTTTAAATAGACTCCATGTGAGTTATCATTCTATTATAAAATAACTCTCTCATAAAAATCAAGATTATAGATTGGACTTGTTCTTTCGGAGGGTGGTAATGGTTTAGATTTCACCTTTTCCAGTTATAATCACATTTCAGTTTTGCATCACTAAATTATTGAAACTGGAATTTTGAGTGTTCTAGATTCATCACTCATTTACAGTCATTTTGTTTACTTTGTTAGGTAGCCAATTTTGTCATTTAAATTATTTTTATCAGTTTAGTTTTCAGAAAGTGACTGTTTCCTCCTTCCCCCCTCCCCCCTTCATCTGTGAAAAGTTGTTGAAATGTTTATCAGTGTTGCCCTAGAAACTATTTTTAATATTTGAGAAGAGGTAATTTTGTATAGGTGCCTTTGGTTTTAGATATTTATTTTCAGCATTTATGCAAGCAGAAAATTTTAAGTCAAGATTATCAGGAAGTTCTTATTGGTATCCCACTATGTGTAAAGTAAATGTCGTTTTAGAATGTGGTTGCATTTTCTCTTTTGTCTTATCTTCCAAGAAAGCATCAGGCAGGCACTGACGAGTGACTTAGACTAGGAATAAGGTCACTATTTGCTCTGCATAGTAAGCCTGATTTATCTCAGAAGATTAGGAAAAAGGCTCATATGTGTTAATACATCTTATACATAAAGAGGTGAATTTTGGAGAATTGGCCTTATTGCTGACTGAAATGCCCTAGTTGACTATGACAAACCACTAGAAATTTGAGTTAAGGTAACTTTGACCGTCAACGGAGAGGCTTAATCTAACAGGGCAATCAATATTTGGTAGCACTGGAGATGAAGATCATACTTACTATACTTGATCCATTTTTAAAAATATTTATTTTAAATTGTATCAAATTTTAATTAGTTTCAGTTCAACTGCCTAGATTGTCTCAAATTTCATTACACGTGTCTTAGATCCCTGTGGCCAGAACGACAATAGTCTGAATTTATATTCACCATAACTTTGCAAATGGGTAGAATGCTTTTTGTTTGGTTTACAGTATTTGAACTGATTATTTCCAACCACTTGTGAATTATTTTCTCAACAAGACCTTTGCTGTACATTTTTTCAGGGAAACAAATGAAATGATTTACTGTATTTTTCACAGGGAATGTATATACAAACTTAGGTCCTATCATCATTTTAAGTAGAATTTAACCATTTTTCCCCAATTGTGTCACCTTATCTTGCCCACTTTCAGTGTCATCTGTGGCTGCTTGATGCGTATGAGCTCCTTAATGGCTGTTTCATTATCTGAAAGACCTAAGTACCATCTGTAAATATGGAAATTACCACTGACTTTTCTTTCTTCTTCTACCTTATTATTATTTTTAAAATTTTACCTAAGATTATTAGAAGAAATTCTCTATATCCTCTATGCAAAGAAGTGCCTATTTTATTCTATTTTTTGTTTTCCTTTCAGCTATTTCACTAGACAAATTATTTTGTTTTCTACTTCTATGGAGACAAAAAATTTTCCTATAGTTTTTGGCAGAATCTCATATAAATCTAGATAAATCACTTCTAGTGTCTTTATATTGCCCTACTACCTTTTTCCTTCCTCAGAAAATGCCAGAATATTTGTCACATACTTACAGATTAGTTGGAAATGGTTTCTGCAGAATTCAAATTGCCTTTTCCCTGTAAGGTTTTGTTGCTTAAATGTTCAAAAGTTTCATGCCTTTATTTCTATCCTATTGTGTTTCTTGGCATGGAAATAAATCATCTTACAGTTTTCAGGGTTATATCCTGAGTCATTTTTATAAATGACATTTTATAAATATCACAAAGACTATTTACTAGTAGACAGTTCTACAGTTTTATGCTTGCGTTGTTTCAAAATTGGACATACCTATAATCTTGGTGTTTGTCTATATCTGATTTTATTTGTTAAGTCTACTATAATTTGTGTATTTATTACTATTAAATGTAGAATCTTCTACATTTTCCCCTTTAATTATGGCTCAGGAATTTTGTGGAATGAGTACTTTCATAGGATGAAAAGTTGGGCCAGACTACATGGCTTTAACTTTTTAAACTATAACATATGGTGAGAAGTATATTTTACAGCAAAACTAAATACATAGAGGCACCTGGGTGGCTCAGTTGGTTAAGCAACTGACTTCAGCTCAGGTCATGATCTCATGGTTCATGGGTTCGAGCCCCACATTGGGCTCTGTGCTAACAGCTCAGAGCCTGGAGCCTGCTTCGGATTCTGTCTCCTTCCCTCTCTATTCTTCTCCTGCTCATTCTCTGTCTCTCTCTGTCTCTCAAAAATAAATAAACATTTAAAAAACCCCAAAAAACTCAATACATAAACACATGCACACATAATTGAAGCATAGTTATATTAAACTATATTTGCCTTTACTATATGTGACACACTCAAATGGTCTCTCTTCTATTTGATTATTTTATTTAAAAATACTAGTCTTATGTAAACTGATTCATGACCCACAAAATAGTTACTGCCAACAGCTTAAAAAATATTTGTCTAGACAACATTTAAGGTTATTTATAATTCTGAGATGCTTTGAGTCTGTAGTAAAGGACTTTTTTTCTTTTATGTGGGCCTTTGTGTGTGTGTGTGTGTGTGTGTGTGTGTGTGTGTGTGTGGTAAAATCCACATAACATAAAATTTACCATTTTAACCATTAAAGCACACAATTCACAATGTGGTGAAATGTTCACCACTGACAAGATATCTCTATTCAACTTTGTCAAGTAATCTCTTTCTAAAAACAGCTTGTGATTTTCTTTCATGACTTATTCTTCAAACCTTTCTCCAAACCTTTTCACTTAAATTTAACTGCCCTTATCAGGGCTTGAAATGATTCCAAATAAGCTTGTAAGTACATCTTGGAAAGAGAACAGAGTAACATATAGGCCTCTGGATAAATGTGTGGCTAAACAAACAAAGAAAGCTAAAAATGTAAGACTGGACAGAGTTTGTTCACTGAGATTTCTGTAGACAGTGCCATACTGTTCTCTTAATGCAGTTTAAGAAGCGTGAAGAAATGTGTCTGAGAAAAAGAATGCTTCCTGAATTATAATTTGTTCCTATTAAATGAAAAGAATTAAGACATCTTCAAGCATTTATGATGGATCTCTTTATAGAGAAAAACTGAACCTACTTTTCTTTATAATAGCAAGTTTTCAGTAGCCATATCTGATTTTTGAGTAAAACCTTCTTAGGAACTGAAGACATCTCTTACGAGTTTGTTGGTTGTCAAAACAAAGCCACATCCTGGTTTATTGGTAGGAAAAGCTGGTGGATTAGGGCATCTGATGAGGGGGTAGAAATGTACTGTTTTACACAATCCTCAGTGGTACCCAAAATTATGTTTTTACTTATTCTATTGCTATGTGCAAATATTGTATTAAACACTAG
Source organism: Panthera leo (assembly GCF_018350215.1). Classification (NCBI taxonomy): domain Eukaryota; kingdom Metazoa; phylum Chordata; class Mammalia; order Carnivora; family Felidae; genus Panthera; species Panthera leo. The sequence continues at coordinate 115,771,728 of NC_056682.1, read as the reverse complement.
ACATGGTGTGTAAGTACCTGGTGGTTTTGATTTTCTTTTTTTTTGGCAAATATAGGCAAAAGAATTTATTATTTTTCTTCCATCTGTAGGCTGCTAACTCTGTTGTGTACTATAAGTTCAGTATTTGGTTTCCATAGCTTTCTTTTTATTGAAGTGTCACAGTTCATTTTAACTTGAAAACTGATGTTGTACTGTGTCTCAAAAGTAAAAAAAAAAAAAAAGCTCGAACAAATGGGCAATGACTTTTTTCTAATAATTCTGAAAAAACCCATAGAAATTGTGACTCTTTTTTTGCTTTTGCTTTGCACTATTGGTAATGCATGACAGCTGAGTCCAAAGAACTATTATCAAGCCATTTCATTTCCATAATGTAACATGACTGTGCTTGAAAACAAAAATAAAGAGCTCTTTCCACTGTGAGTGCATTGAGTGTCTTCTGGATGTGAAGTAGCCCTTACGTTGTCTCCTCTAGATAGACTCAAAATTTGTGCCTTATGAGACTGACATCATGTCATAAATTTAACTTGCCTTCTGGAAATTACTTCTGCAGAGGATAGGCTTGTTTTTGCTGCCTGCAGAAATCATTAGATGAATAATTCCTGTTTTGAAGGTTATGTTTGTTACAAGCTCTTCTGGGAGGTCTAGACCATTTTTCATAAGCCAAAAGGACCTTGAGAGCACTTGCTGGTTGATGATGTTCCCTGCTTTAGTCTTCTTCATCCAACCAGTAATTCGGAGCTGAGCATATCCCACTGTGATTTTCATGAAACCCCCTTTCAATTCACTATGCCAGAGCCTTCAGCTCATCTGGAAGCTTTTGCCAGACTGACTTCATTAAACTTTTTTCTCTGATTATTAAAGCAATGAATATTTATTATGACTATTTTTAAAATATAGAAAAGTAAGAAAAAAACCTGGGGAAAAATCACTCATAATCCCTCTACCCAAAAGGAATAGTACTAAACTTTTGACCTACTTCCTCCTCAGTTTCACTTTCTGCTGGATTAGTCTACTGATCCACCACTGTTGGGAATTTTGGATGTGATAAAGAAGAATCTTTGGAAATGTTGAGGGAAGATCTTCTCTTATTAGGAGATAATGGGCTTGGGCCTTAAAATATTTTCTTGTCAAGTACATGGTATATAATATTGAAATGTATACTCCCACTTACTAACTCAAGAATATAGGAGAGAAATAGTGCACAGAGTTAGGCTAAGAGAGTGCTCAAAAAGACTAGTTCATTCTTGGCAAGCATTCAGGGTGCATTAATGGGAATGAAGTATTGTTTGAACATTACTCTCTGTTTCAGCATTCCTATTATGTTTTGCAATGAAAGTCAAGAAAGAAGTGGAAGGCAAAGTCTCCTGGCTACTTTTATCTATTACTATTCCCATTGATCTATCTCCTATATATATGGTATAGAATGGACACTCAGATCAATGAAACAGAATAAAGAACCCGGAAATGGACCCACAAACGTATGGCCAACTAATCTTTGACAAAGCAGGAAAAAATATCCAATGGAATAAAGACAGTCTCTTCAGCAAGTGTTGGGAAAACTGGATAGGAACATGCAGAAAAATGAACCTGGACCACTTTCTTACACTATACACAAAAATAAACTCAAAATGGACGAAAGACCTAAATGTAATACAGGAAGCCATCACAATCCTCAAGGAGAAAGCAGACAAAAACCTCTTTGATCTTGGCTGCAGCAACTTCTTACTAGATTTGTCTCCAGAGACAAGGGAAACAAAAGCAAAAATGAACTATTGGGACCTCATAAAAATAAAAACTTCTGTACAGTGAAGGAAACAATCAGAAAAACTAAAAGGCATGCGAGGAGATGGAATGGGAGAAATTTGCAAATGACATATCAGATAAAGGGTTAATATTCAAAATCTATAAAGAACTTATCAAACTCAACACCCAAAAAACCAAATAATCTTGTGAAGAAATGGTCAAAAGACATGAACAGACACTTCTCCAAAGAAGACATCCAGATGGCCAACTGACACATGAAAAAATGCTCAACATCACTCATCATCAGGGAAATACAAATCAAAACCACAATGAGATACCACCTTACCCCTGTCAGAATGGCTAACATTAACAACTCAGGCAACAACAGATGTTGGCGAGGATGCAGGGAAAGAGGATCTCTTTTGCACTGATGTTGGGGAGGCAAACTGGTGCAGCCACTCTGGGAAACAGTGTGGAGGTTCCTCAAAAAAAAATAGAACTACCCTACAACCCAGCAATTGAACTACTAGGTATTTACCCAAGGGTGTGCTGTTTCGAAGGGGCACATGTACCCCCATGTTTATAGCAGCACTATCAACAGTAGCCAAGGTAGGGAAAGAGCCCAGATGGCCATCGATGGATGAATGGATGAAAAATATGTGGTATATATATACAATGGAGTATTACTCGGCAATCAAAAAGAATGAAATCTTGCCATTTGCAACTACATGGATGAAACTAGAGGGTATTATGCAAACAAAATTAGTCAGAGAAAGACAAATACCATATGACTTCACTCATATGAGGACTTTAAGACACAGAACAGATGAACACAAGGGAAGGGAAGCAAAAATAATGTAAAAACAGGGAAGAGGACAAAACATAAGAGACTCTTAAATATGGAGAACAAACAGAGGGTTACTGGAGGGTTGTGGGGGGGGGGATGGGCTAAATGGGTAAGGGGCATTAAGGAATCTACTCCTGAAATCATTGCTGCACTATGTGCTAATTTGGATGTAAATCAATAAAATAAAATTAATTAATTAAAAAATCATTTGAAAAATATAAAATTAAAAAAATTTAGAACAGTTAAAATATTTGTACCCATCAAAATGATGTTTGTAAAAATACCAAATTGTATGAGACATGCTCATAGTATAAAGTATAATAATACAAAGTGATAGTAATTAAAACAGTATGTTACTGATGTAAGAAAAGACACATAGGTAATTGGAATCGAAGAAAAAATCCATAAATAAATCCACAATTATATGGCCAATTAATCTTCAACAAAGGAGGACAAAATATGCTGTAAGGAAAACAACCATCTCTTTAGCAAATGTTGTTGGAGAAACTGGACAATCACATGCAAAAGAATGAAAATGGACCACTTTCTTATACCATACACAAATTCATTTGTTACTTATGGACAAATAATGCCTATTTTAAAACTAAGCAACTAAATAAACAAATGCATAACTGAAGAAAATACTAAGATGTAAAAAAATAAGTAAATGAGTTCCGCCCTTAATTATTTAGTTACCATTAAAGAACGATAAAAAAATATGAGAGATACTTGGAGACTTTTCATATATATATATATATATATATATATATATATATATATATATATATATATAACATTAAGTGAATACAATATCATACTGGGTTAACTGAATAATTTCCTTGGCTTTAATGAATCACTGAAATAAATTCAACTGAGGTTAAGAGCCTCAGAAGATTGTGGAATAGGAGCATCTTCAGCTCACTTTGTCCCATGGATATACCTAGATAATAGCTACATCAGTGTAACTAACCCAGAAAATGAACCAAAGACTCTCCACAGTTAATCACAGAGAGGGGGTCACATCAAAACTGGGAGGAAGGATGGAGTCCTGGTCAGGTATCAAAATAACCTGAGAAACTAATTACAAATGGGAGAAACACCACAGATATGGAAAGTAAGTAGAACAGATCCCACACCAGTCACCCCAAACACAGGGGACCTGAACTGGTCAGATGAGTCCCCAAAACATGTGGCTTGGAAAACCAGAGGAGCTTAACTTCATGAGTTTTTATAATCAGTGGAGCTTATCTTTTGGTTTATAATCAGTGGGATCTTTAAAAATCAGTGGGAGACTAAACTTTGGGAGAGCATGAGGGTGATAGGAAATAGTCCCTACACTTAAAGAGATAGCATAACAAACAACCCCACCAATATACAGCATAAAATCAACAGTTTGAGGATGTCCTGTGGTATATAGGAGAGACATTTACTAATCTCAGAATGTGTGCTGGAGGGGCAGGGATCTTTAGGAGAGTTCTCCAAGAACAAAAGAGGTTGTAGGTGCCATTTCTTTCCCGTACCCCCCAGCCTGGATACCTGAATACCTGTGGGAACCAGCACAAACACTTGCCACCTAGCTTGCTAACACTGCATGTCCCACCCCCAAGTTCTCCTGTGTACTCACACCATCCAATGCCCCATTCACAGTCATCCTCCAAAGTGGCTCTGGCTAAGTCTCATTCTGTAAGCAGCCCTGACAGTGACAAAGCACCTTGTAAAAGTGACTTTTGCAGTGGGGAGAGGGGATGATACCACCACACACACCAGTTTCACTGTAGCCGCAGTAGTGCTCTGGGGACAGAAACCTGATCTGACTGGTGGCCCCACCCACCAACAAAAAACCTCACAAGAGGTAGCACAAAGAGAGAGCCCTGTAGTTCAGGGTCACTGAACCCCCAACAGACAGACTTGGGGCAAACATCTGGTCTGACTGCAGGCCCCACCCACCAACAAAATCTTGGAACAATTCAGGGAGAGCACCCTGCAGTTTGATGTGACTGAAATTCTGGCAAACAGGCTGAAGGCAGGCATCTGGTCTGGCCCAACTATAAGCCCTAGGTAGTCCCAGACTGGCCCCTTAACAGCAGAGACCAAACCCTGCCCACAACAGGCAAAGAGTGCCTTTGCAGCTGAATGAACTAATGGCAAACATGACTCAGCCACACCAATAGGGCAAATGCAAAACACATATAAGACACCTCTGAAGCCATTGCACTACAGGCTACTAAGGACCTTTTTTTTTTCAGAAAGCCACTACTTTCGACATCAGGAGACATAGCTGACTTTCCTAAAATTTAGAAACAATCACAGAGAGTTAGGCAAAATGAAGAGACAGAGAGATATGCTTCAAGTGAAAGAATAGGACAAAATCACAGCAAGAGAGCTTAAGGAAATGGAGATAAACAGTAGGCCTGATAAAACATTCAAACTAATGGTCATAAAGACACTGGACTTGAGAAAAGAGTGGAAGATCTCAGTGAGACCTTCAACAAAGAGATAGAAAATATTAAAAAGAACCAATCAGAGATGAAGAACTCAATAACAAATAAAAAATATACTAGATGGAATAAATAGTAGTCTAGAGGAAGCAGAAGAACAGATCAGCAAACTGGAAGATAGAGTAATGGAAGGAAACCAAGCTGAACAATAAAAAGAAAAACAGAATAATAAAAAATGAGACTAAAATAAGGGAACTCAGTGACATCAAGAATAATAACATTCACATAATAGGGATCCCAGAAGGAAAAGAGAGAGCAAAGGGAGGAGAAAATATATTTGAAGAAAACATAGCTGAAAATTTCTCTTATTTTGGTGAAAGAAACAGACATCTAGATCCAGAAGACACAGAGAGCCCACAAAAATTTAACCCAGGGGATCCACACCATGATAGTAATAAGTAAATAAGTAAAATGGCAAGAAAAATAAAATAACAAGTAAAATGGCAAAAAGTAATGACAAAGATATAATTTTAAAAAGCAGCAGAAGAAAACAGTTACATATAAGGGAAACCTCATAAGGCTATCAGCTGATTTTTCAGCAGAAACTTTTCATGCCAGAAGGGAGTGGCATGATATATTCAAAGTGCTGAAATGAAAAACATCTGCAAACAAGCATATTCTATCCAGCAAGGCTGTCATTCAGAATAGAAGGAGAGATAAATAATTTCCCAGACAAAAGCTAAAAGAATTCATCACCACTAAACCAGCCTTACAACAAAGATTTAAAGGAGTTCTTTGATTGGAAAGAAAAGGCCATAATTGGGAGTAAGAAAATTAGGAAAGGAAAAAAATTCACAGGTGCATATAAATATAATAAAAGTAATAAATTAAGAATTTATAAAAACCAATACAGAGGTTAAAGCACAAAAGCAGCAAAATCAATTTTATCTATAAAACCATTCAAGGAATTCACAAAATAAAAGGATGTAGGGCCACCTGGATGGTTCAGTTGGTTAAACATCCAACTTCAGCTCAGGTCATGATCTCATGGTTCATGAGTTTGAGCCCCTTGTCAGGCTCTGTGCTGACATCTCAGAGCCTAGAGCCTGCTTCAGATTCTGTGTCTCCCTCTCACTCTGTCCCTCCCCCACTCATGCTCTCTCTCTCAAAAATAAATAAACATTAAAAATTAAAAAAAAAAGCAAAAGGATGTAAAATGTAACATCATATACATAAAACTTGGGGAGGGGAAAGTGAAAATTTCATGCTTTTAGAATGGGTTCAAACTTAAATGGCCATCATCCTTTTATAGACTGCTATATGTACAGAATGCTATATATAAACCTAATGGTAACCACAAGTCAAAAACTTGTGATAAATATGCCAAAAATAAAGAGAAAGGAATTGAAGCATATCACTAAAGAAAGCCATCAAACCATAAGTGAAGAGAGCAAGAGAAGAAAGTAACAGAGAAGAACTACAAAAACAACCATAAAACAAGTAACAAAATGGCAATAAGTACATATTTGTCAATAATTACTTTGAATGTAATAGATTAAATGCTCCAATGGATCAAAAGACAAGGGGTGACTGAATGGATTTAAAAAACAAGATACATTTGTATGATGCCTGCAAGAGACTTATTTCAGACTTAAAGATACATGAAGATTTAAAGTGAAGGGAGAGAAAAACCTCTAACATGCAAATGGAAAGAAAAGAAAGCTGGTGTAGCAATACTTATATAAGACAAATTAGACTTTAAATCAAAGACTATAACAAGAGACAGAAGGCCACCACCTAATGGTAAAGAGAACAATCCAATAAGAAGACATTACAATTGTAAATATTTATGCACCCAACATGAAAGTACCAAAATACATAAAGCAACTATTAACAGACATAAAGGAAGAAATCAATAGTAATACAATAGTATGGGACTTTAACACCCCACTTACATCAGTAGATAATGAATCCAAACAGAAAATCAACAAGGAAACAGTGATTTTGAATGGCACATTGTACCAGATAGATCTAACAGATATATTGAGAACATTTTATCTCAAAACAGTGGAATACACATTCTTTTCAAGGGCACATGGAACATTCTCCAGAATAGATCACATGTTAGGGTTAGGCCACAATACAAATCTCAACAAATTCAAAAAGATTGAAATCATATCATGCAACTTTTCCAACCATAACAGTATGAAACTGGGAATGAACCACAAGAAAAAATTTTGAAATACCACAAATACATGAAGTCAAATAATAAGCTCCTAAACAATTCATGGATCAACCAAAATATCAAAAAGGAAATAAAAAAATACATGGAGACAAGTGAAAATGAAAACCTACTTGTTCCTAAATCATGTGATGGAGCAAAATATGTTCTAAGAGGGGAGATTATAGAAATACAGACCAACATCAAGAACCAGGAAAAATTTCAAATAAATGACCTGACTTTACTCCTATAGAAACTAGAAAAAGAAGAAAATACAAAGCCCAAAGCCAGCAGAAGGAAGTAAATAATAAAGATTAGAACAGAAATAGGTAAAGTAGAGACTAAGAACACAACAGAACAGATCAATGAAACTAGGAGCTGGTTCTTTGAAAAGATCAACAATTAATGAAACCTTAGCCAGACTTAAGAAGGAGGAGGAGGAGGAGGAGGAAGGGGAGGTGGAGAGGAGAAGGAGGACAAGGATAAGGAGAGAGGACTCAAATGAACAAAATTGGAAGAGAAATAACAACCCAAACCACAGAAATACAAAGGAGTATAAGAGAATATTGTGAAAAGTTCTATGCCAACAAATTGGACAAGCTAAAAGAAATGGATAACTTCCTAGAAACATAACCTACAAAAACAGAATCAGGAAGAAATAGGAAATTTGAACAGACAAATTACTAACAATGAAATTGAATCAGTAATCAAAAAACTCCCAACAAACAAAAGTCCAAGACAAGATGGCTTCACACGTGAATTCTACCAAACATTTAAACAATAGTTAACACCTGTATTTCTCAAACTAGTCCAAAAATACAAAAGGAAAGAAAGCTTCCATATTCATTCTATGAGGCCACCATTACCCTGATAACAAAACCAGATAAAGACACTACAAAAAAGAGAAATGTAGGCAAATATCTCTGATGAACATAGATGCAAAAATCCTCAAGAAAATATTAGCAAACCAAATCCAACAATACATTGACCCTGAGATCAAGAATCAACCAGGTCATGATCTCACGGTTCGTGGGCTCTGCACTTTGGGCTCTGCACTGACAGCATGGAGACTGCTTGGGATTCTCTTTCTCCCTCTCTATCTCCCTTTCTCTCTTCCTCTCCATCTCTCTTTCTCTCTTTCTCTCTTAAAATTAATAAATTTTTAAAAACTTAAATGTGAGACATAAAACCATAAAACTCATAGAAGAAGAGATAGGCAGTAATTTCTTTGACATTTGTTGTAGAAACATTTTTCTAAATATATCTCTTTTGCAAGGTAAATGAAAGCAAAATTAAGCTCTTGGGATTATATCAAAATAAAAAGCTTTTGTACAAAAGAAGTAAAAGAAGCCATCAAGAAGAGAAAAAGGCAACCTATAGGAGAAGATATTTGCAAATGATATATCCGATAAAATGTTAATATCCAAAGTGTATAAAGAAGTTATACAACTCAACACCAAACACAAATAATCCAATTAAACACTGGGCAGAGGACATGAACAGACATTTTTCCAAAGACATACAGATAGTCAACAGCTATATGAAAAGATCCTCAATGTGACTAATCACAAGAGAAATGAGAATCAAAACCACAATTAGATATCACTACATACCTGTCACAATGGCTAAAACACTAAAAATAACAAGTGTGGGTGAGGATGTGAAAAAAAAGGAACACTTGTACAGTGTTGGTGGGAATGCAAGCTGATGCAGCCATTTTGGAAAACAGTATGGAAGCTCTTCAAAAAATTAAAAGTAATATTAAAAAATTAAAAATAGGATTGCCAAAAATTGCTTGCTATTTACCTAAAGAAAACAAAAACACTAATTCAAAAAAGTATGCACCCTTGTGTTTATTGTAGTATTATTTACAATAGTCAGTATATGGAAGCTACCCAAGTGTCCATCAATAGATAAATTGATAAAGAAGATGTGATACACACACACACACACACACACACACACACACACACACACAATGGAATACTACGCAGCCATAAGAAAAAAATAAAATCTTGTCTTTTACAACAACATGGATGGATCTAGAGGATATAATACTAAGTGAAATAAGTCAAAAAGAAAAATACCATATGATTTCACTCATGTTGAATTTAAGAAATAAAACAAACGAACAAGAAAAAAAGACACAAAAAAAAACAGATTCTTTTTTTTCCCCCTTTTAATCTGTACTCAAGTTAGTTAACATACAGTGTAGTCTTGGCTTTAGGAGTAGAACCCAGTGATTCATCTCTTACATATGACACCCAGTGCTCATCCCAAAATGTTCCCTCCTCAATGCCCATCACCTAGTTAACCCATCCCCCTCCTCCAGCATCCCTCAGTTTCTTTTCTGTATTAAAGAGTCGTTTATGGTTCCTCTCTGTTTTTATCTTATTTTTTCTTCCCTTCCCTTATGTTCATCTGCTGAGTTTCTCAAATTCCACATGAGTGAAATTACGTTATCTTTCTCTCACTTATTTTGCTTAGCATAATACCCTCCAGTTCCATCTATGTTGTTGCAAATGGCAAGATTTCATTCTTTTTGATCACTGAGTAGTATTCCATTGTATATATATACACCACATCTTTGTCCATTCATCAATCAATGAACATTTGGGCTCTTTCCATAATTTGGCTATTTTTGATAGCACTGCTATATAAACATTGGGGTGTATATGCCCCTTCGAATCAGCATTTTGGAATCTTTAGGATAAATTCCTGGTAGTGCAATTGCTGGGTCATAGGGTAGTTTTATTTTTAATTTTTTGAGAAACCTCCACACTGTTTTCCAGAGTGGCTGCAGCAGTTTGCATTTCCACCAACAGTGCAAAAGCTTTCCTCTTTTTCCACATCCTCAACATCTGTTGTTTCCTGAGTTGTTAATTTTAGCCATTCTGACTGGTGTGAGGTGGTATCTCATTGTGGTTTTGATTTGTATTTCCCTGATGATAAGTGAGATTGAGCACCTTTTCATGTGTCTATTTTCCATCCGGATGCCTTCTTTGGAAAAGTCTATTGATGTTTTCTGCCCATTTCTTCACTTGATTATTTGTTTTTTGTGTGTTGCATTTGATAAGTTCTTTATAGATTTTGGATACTAACCCTTTATCTGATATGTCATTTGCAAATATCTTCTCCCATTCTGTTGGTTGCCTCTTAGTTTTGTTGATTGTTTCCTGTGCTGTGCAGATGGCTTTTATCTTGATGAGTTCCCAATAGTTCATTTTTGCTTTCCTATCTTTTTCCTCCAGAGACATGTCAAATAAGAATTTGCTTCAGCCGAGGTTAAAGAGGTTGTTGCTTGTTTTCTCCTCTAGGATTTTGATGGTTTCCTGTCTCACATTTGGGTCTTTCATCCACTTTGAATTTGTTTTTGTGTATGGTGTAGGAAAGTGGTCCAGTTTCATTCTTCTTCATGTTGCTGTCCAGTTTTCCTAGCATCGTTTGCTGAAGAGACTTTTTTCCATTGGGCATTCTTTCCTGTTTTGTCAAAGATTAGTTGGCCATACATTTGTGGGTCCAATTCTGGGTTCTCTATTCTATTCCATTGATCTGTATGTCAGTTTTTGTGCCAATACAATACTGTCCTGATAATTACAACTTTGTAATACAGGTTAAAGTCTGTGATTGTGATGCATCCAACTTTGCTTTTGTTTTTCAACATTACTTTGGCTATTTGGGGTCTTTTCCGGTTCCATACAAATTTTAGGATTGTTTGTAGTTGCTCTGTGAAGAATGCTGGTGGTATTCTGATAGGGATTGCTTTGAATGTTAGAGTGATTTGGGTAGTAGCGACACTAATAATATTTGTTCTTCCAATCCATGAGCATGAAATGTTTTTCCATTTCTGTGTCTTCTTCAGTTTCTTTCATACATGTTCTATAATTTTCAGCATAGAGCTCTTTTACCTCTTTGGTTAGGTTCATTCCTAGATATTCTATGGCTTGGCTGCAATTGTAAATGGGATTGATTCCTTGATATCTCTTTCTGTTGCTTCATTATTGGTGTATAGAAATGCAACCGAGTTCTGTACATTGATTTTATATCCTGTGACTTTGCTAAATTCATGTATAAGTTCTAGCAGTTTTTTGGTGGTCTTTCGGGTTTTCCATGTTGGGTATCATGTCATCTGTGAAAAGTGAAAGTTTAACTTCTTCGTTGCCAATTTGGATGCCTTTTATTTTCTTTTGTTTTCTGATTGCAGAGGCTAGGACTCCTAACACTATGTTGAACAACAATGGTGAGAGTGGACATCCCTGTCATGTTCTTGATATTAGTGGGAAAGCTCTCAGTTTTTCCCCATTGAGGATGATATTAGTTGTGGGTTTTTCATATATGGTTTTCATGATGTTAATGTATGTTCCTTCTATCCCAAGTTTCTTGAGAGTTTTTATCAAGAAAGGATGCTGTATTTTGTCAAATGCTTTTTCTGTATCTACTGACAGGACCATATGGTTCTTATCCTTTCTTCTATTAATGTGGTGTCTTACATTGATTGTTTTGTGAATTTGAATCAGCTCTGTAGCCCAGGAATGAATCTCACTTGATAATGGTGAATAATTCTTTTAATATACTGTTGAATTCGATTACCAGTATCTTGTTGAGAATTTTTGCATCCAAGTTCATCAGGGATATTGGCCTGTAATTCTTTTTTTAGTGGAGTCTGGTTTTGGAACCAAGGTAATGTTGGCTTCATACAATCAGTCTGGCAGCTTTCCTTCCATTTCTCTTTTTTGGAACAGGTTGAGAAGAATAGGTATTAACTCTTCTTTTAATGTCTGGTAGAATTCCCCTGGGAAGCCATCTGGGTTATTTGTTGGGAGATTTTTGATAACTGATTCTATTTCTTTGCAGGTTATGGGTCTGTCCAAATTTTCCATATCTTACCATTTGAGTTTTGGTAGTATGTGAATGGTTAGGAATTTGTCCATTTCTTTCAGATTGTCCAGTTTTTTGGTGTATCATTTTTCATAGTATTTTTTTATAATAGTTTGTATTTCTGTGGTGTTGGTTGTGATCTCTCCCCTTACATTTGTGATTTTGTCTATTTTGGTCCTCTCTCTTTTCTTGTTGAGAAGTCTGGGTAGGGATTAATCAATTTTGTTTATTTAAAAAAAAAAAACAGCTCTTAGTTTTATTGATCTGTTCTACTGCTTTTTTGGATTCTATATTTTTTATTTCGGCTCTAATTTTTATTATTTCCCTTCTTCTGCTAGCTTTGGGCTTTATTTGCTTCTCTTTTTCTAGCTCCTTTATGTGTAAGGTTCAGGCTGAATTTTAATGTATTTTCCTCTTAGGACTGCCTTTGCTGCATCCCAAAGGGTTTGGACTGTCATGTTTTTGTTTTCATTTGCTTCCAGGTATTTTTAATTTCTTCTTTAATTTCCTGGTTAACCCACTCTTTCTTTAGTAGGATGCTCTTTAACCTCCCATGTATTTGGGGGCTTTCCAAATTTTATCTTGTGGCTTATTTCAAGTTTCGTAGTGTTGTGATCTGAAAATATGCATGGTATGATCTCAATCTTTTGTACCAGTTAAGGGCTGTTTTGTGACTCAGTATGTGATCTATTTTGGAGAATGTTCCATGTGCACTTGAGAAGAATGTGTATTCTGCTGCTTTAGGATAAAATGTTCTGAATATTTTTATGTCCATCTGGTCCAAAGTGTCATTCAGAGCCATTGTTTCCTTGTTGATTTTCTGCCTAAATGATCTGCCCATTGCTGTCAATGGAGTATTAAAGTCTTCTACAATTATGGCATTATTTTCACTAAGTTTACTTATGTTTGTGATTAATTGATTTATATATTTGGGTGTTTTCACGTTGGGGGCATAAATAAGTATACTTACAGTCTTTGTTTTAAAATCTAGTTTTTCTGATATAAGTATGGCTACTCCGGCTTTCTTTTGATGTCCATTAGCATTATAGGTAGTTCTCCATCCCTCACTTTCAATCTGCAGATGTCCTCAGTATTAAAATGAGTTTCTTATAGGCAGCATATACACAGAACTTGGTTTTTTTATTCATTCTGATACCCTATGTCTTTTGATTGGGGCTTTTAGTCCATTTACATTCAGAGTGATATTTGAAAGATATGAATTCAGTGCCATTATATTGTCTGTAGATTTCACGTTTGTTGTGATGTTCTCTGGTCCTTTGTAGTCTTTGCTGCTTTCCACTCACAGAGTCCCCCTTAGCATCTCCTGCAGAATTGGTTTAGTGGTCATGAACTCCTTCAGTTGTTTTGTTGGTTGGTTGGTTAGTTGTTGTTTTGTCTGGGAAAGTTTTTATCTCTCATTCTATTCTGAATGACAGCCTTACTTGATAAAGGATTCTTACCTGCATATTTTTCCTATTCAGCCCATTGAATATTTCTCACCACTCCCTTCTGGCCTGCCACGTTTCTGTAGACAGGTCTGCTACTAACCTTTTGTATCTACACTTGTTAGTTAAAGACTTTTTGTCCCTAACTGCTTTCAGAATTCTCTCTTTTCTTTGTATTTTGCCAGTTTCACTATAATATGTCATGGCGTTGACCTGTTTTTGTTGATTTTGAAGGGAGTTCTCTGTGCATCTTGGACTTGGATGCCTGTTTCCTCCCCCAGATTAGGGAACTTGTCAGCTATACTTTGTTCAAATAAACCTTCTGCCCCTTTCTCACACTGTTCTTCTGGGACTCCTATGATATGGATATTGTTTCATTTCATGGAATCACTTAATTACCTAATTCTCCCATCATGATCCAGCAATTTCCTTTCCTCTTAAAAAAACAGACTCTTAAATATAAACAAACTGGTGATTTCCAGAGAGGAGATTGTTGGGGAGATGAGTGAAATACATGAAGGGGATTAAAACTACATGAGTGATGAACACTGAGTAATGTATACAATTTGGAATCATTGTATTGCACACCTAAAACTAATATAACACTATGTTAATTATATTTGAAAAAAATCAACTTAAAAATAAAATAAATTCAAGTAATAACATTTCAATGAACTAGTGGCAAATAATATTTTGTTTGACTGGGAGCCTACATGTTCAGAGTAAGTTTATCCCTCTGCAGGTCAACGTTTGGCAAGAGTTACAATAGTGTCCATGCAATGGTGAAGATTGTTCCTATGCAGAACTCTAGGCCTCTGTCACCATGATTCAAGGAAAGGCCCAAAGGTTGAGTTTTTTCCAGCCTACTCTCTTTCCCCTTAACACCACAACTTTACCACCATTATCTGCCATAGAATCGGGTTATCCCTGACATGGTTCTGTACTTCCTTTTTTCTCTAACCCTACCTCCTCCATTTTCTGAAAACTTTTCATTGTGCATATATCCTCATTTTCTTCTGTGAATAGTTCCTTTATCTTCTGCTATAACTAAAACCAAGTGTCCCTTAATGACATTTTTTACCTGTTGTCCTCTTACATGGTGACTGGTCTTCTCCTTAACATTGTGCCTAGAAATGGAAAAAGTACCCACCTTACTTCTTATTGCTGCTTCCAGACAATCCTCCAAACCTCCTATTTAAAGAAACAAAACAAACAAACAAACAATCTTTGTATTTCGTGTTATCAGATTCTACCTCCTCTATACCTCTGTTTGCAGTCATCTATACTCCTGGGTTCCTACCTTTTATTCTTTGAAGATTCCAGTTCCCAGATTATGGATGCTCTTTAAAATTATTCCCATTGAGAAAGTAATTTTAAACCAATGAAATATCAGCCCCTGACATCTTCCCTGACATCTGTAAACTAGACCATGTTACTTTTTTATTGGACAATAAATAATCTCACAGAATATCAACCTCAGACTCTGACTCTATGATAAAAGGAGAAAAAAATAAGACTATTTCATTATTTTGTCTAAGCATAAACAAAACCTAGATTACTGCACTATCGTCCATACTAAACATTCAATTCTCTTGGCTAAAATGAGTAATTGCTGCTTCTTTATCAATTATAGCTTTAGCCTAGGTCTTGTCTGCCCTTCCTTAAAAGACGATGTATTAGGATACTCAATTATCAAATTCTTACCACTTTCTTATAGCATCCAATCTACAGTGACCCCATCTTCCTGAGATCCTCCCCCAAATCCTTCAACCAAAATCCAGATTCTATTATTGCTTCTAGAAAACATGCTTTTACTCAGACATTTCATGGTTCCCCATGATATGGGTTTTCCCTTGCTGCAATGAGTAAGAAGTCCAATTTGTTCAAATCTAGAGTGTTCCTGGTGATCTTTGTCTGCAGAACATTAACACTGTCTAGAACTCATGGTGATATCAGCATTACCTTCTAACATCCTAACCCTCACTTCTTTAAATTCCTCTCCTTCAATGGCTTCTGTCTTCTGTTTTAACACAGACACCATCTCACTGTCATGTTCTTGACTTTGTAATTACCAGTAGCTTTTGTCCATTCATAACCTTGATTTCATTTACCTCACTCTCACACTGCTTCCTCCCATATTTCCAGCTTATTCTTCCTAGTAGCCCAAGTTCAACAACTCTTCTATCTCCTGGAGGTTTTAATTTAATTGATAATTTCACATTTTCATTATCCCTTCCTTGTCTTTACTTACATCATTACATGTCATTCTATAGTTCAGATTCCATAGGCTATCATTTTAATCAGGTCCTTGCATATACCTTCAATTCTTTTGCTCCTTCCACCTGAGTTGCACTTACTTGGCTAAACCACCACTTTAGTTAAAGCTGTCTGCCTCTTCTATGCCTGTGGCCATCCTGGTAAAGTCTGCTGGAGAAAAACAAAAAACTTTATGACTAGTCTTACTTTAAATTCACGATCATTATTCTTAAATGGAGTGTTAATACCACCAAGCACTTCTATTACTTGCAGAATCACCTGCATGATTTATTCTCCTCTCTTTACAGGTATTGCTTCCTTCTCTTTCCTGAAACCTCTAAGCTCTCTCCTTTATCCTTATTCTCAGCTGATTACTTAGCTTCCTATTTCACTTAGAAAATCGGAGTAATCAAAAAAATTCCACAAACTCCCATTTCCATTAAAATTTAGATGCACCTGTGCCCTCCATGTCTATACTTTCCCTTCTGTTACTGAAAAAAACTCTCCCTGCTCCTTGTTAAGGTCAATCCCTCTCCATGTATATCAAATTCTATCCCTTCTACCTATTTCAAGGGCATTGGATATTCATTTTTCTTCTCTCATTCTATTTTTTAACTCTACTTGATCTGTCCTTTCAGTATGTAATTATGCTTTGATTTCTGCCACCTCAAAAGCTTCTTTTTCTTGTCCTCACTTTTTATTAAAGGTAATATGTCATTTTTCTCCTTCCCATTTGTGATGGTTAATTATATAGGTCAACTTGCACTGGCAGTAGTTTAATATTTCATTAAACATTATTCTGGATTTTTCTTTGAATGTATTTTGAAATGAGATTTGCATTTAAGCCTATGGACTTTGAGTAAAGCAGATTGTCCTCCATAATGGTGTGTGTGGGGGGGGGGTGGGGGGGGGGGCTCCTCCAATCAAATAAAAACTCGATTAGAACAAAAGGTGGACCTCCCCTAAGCCAGAGAGAATTCTGCCAGCAAGCTACTTTAAAACTCCAACCACAACATCAGCTCTTCCTGGTCTCCAATCTTTGGAGTCTAACTGCAACACCTTCCAACTCTTTTCACACACTAATTAGTTTTTCAGCCTATCACTCAGTTAAAATTGCCCTGGTCAAGGATACCAATGACCTCCACATTGTTAACCCAATGGTTGATTGTCATCCTTTATATTCTTTGAACTATAGCACTGTGGCAGGCTGAATAATGTCCCCACCCTACTCCAGGACACGTCCACATATTAGTCCCTGGAACTAGTGAATATGTTACCTTATGTGGTAAAAGTGACTTTGCAAATGTGATTAAACTAAGGATCTTGAGATGGGGGATTATCCTAGATAATCAGGTGGACTCCACATAATTGCAGAGGTCCTTATAAGGGAGAGGCAAGAGAATAAGAGAGAAAAAGAGATGTGATGACAGAAGCAATGGAGAGAAAGATTTTTTTTTCCTATTTGGGTGACCCACAATGTTACATTGGTTTCAAGTGTACAACATAGTAATTCAATAACTTTAAACACGTTATGCTCGTCCCAAGTGTAGTTACCATCTGTCATCATACAAGGATATTACAATATCAGTGACTGTAATCCTTATGCTGTGCCTTTTATTCTTGTGACTTATTTATTCCATAACTGGAAGCCTATATCTCCCACTCCCTTTCACCCATTTTGCCCATTACCATCCTCTTACCTTCAGGCAACTGTCAGTTTGTTCTCTGTATTTACAGGTCTGATTCTTCTTTTTGTTTGTTTGTTTGTTTATTTTAGGTTTTACATATGAATGAAATCATATGGTATTTGTCTTTCTAAGTCTGACTTATTTCACTTAGCACAATATCCATCTATGTTGTAGAAAATGGCACAATTTAACCCTTTTAAGGCTGTGTAATATTGTATTTGCCCCCCAGAATGAAAACAGTAATTTGGAAGGACATATGCACCCTATGTTTATTGCAACATTATTTACAATACCCATGATATGGACGCAGCCTAAGAGTCCACTGGTAAATGAATGGATAAGAAAAGTGTGGTATACACACACACACAGAGATGAAAAGAGAGGGAGGGAGGAACATGCTGCTATAAAAAAGGAGAGAGATTTTTAAGAGACTTTGCTTCTAGATTCTATCTGGAAGATAGGGCACAGACCAAAAAATTAGGAAAGCCTTTAAAAGCTAGAAAAGGCATGAGAATAGGTTTTACCCTAGAGTTTTCAAAAGGAACACTGTCTTGTATGCCAATTTGTTGTAGCAAACGGGCCCCTAGAAGCTTTAAGCTGACATAGTCCTTCATGCTCAAGGTCTCCAAAGATAAAAAAGGGGATTTTTAAAATTGCTGTTTATATAAAAACTTCAAAGAAATTTTTGATTGACTTTATTGGGTCTTGTGCTCACTTATGGCCTAATTACTATGTCTAGTAAGATGGGATGTTTCAACAGGCCCCAGGTGAGGTAGGGATGTGTGATTGACATCTCTACCAGAGGGGACCAGTTCCTAAAAGGAAAACTCTAAACAGGAAGAAACAACAACAACAAAAAAACATAACACCAAAATATTTTACTACAGCCCTCAATCTTACAGCACAAACTGATAGTACAGTCTGGTTCTTATAGGATTTTTGCCAAGATAGTTGAAATATCAAGGCTTACTGAGAAGCAAAAATATCTTGGAGAAATTCACAAGAACGGCTATGAGGCACATGAGAGGACAGGAAAAAATAATGCAGATTTTCTATCAAATATTTAGCTCATTGCCTTCAGTTAGTTTTAAATTTTTCAAACATGTTAAAATTAAAAATAAAAATGATAACAACATAAGTAATAATGTTCTTGATGCCAGTGTTGTGGGTCACAATATCAATTTTAACATCAGAAAGTTTGAAAACAAAATGTCTGAGTTTTTGCTGCAATTTTATTTGTGCCTATCCTACTTTTGGTAAGATGCTGCCTCTGGTTCCTTTGATGACTCACATGGTCTCATTGATTATGAATGACACTATCTTTCTTCTCCTTTATGTATAAGACATAAAATACAATGTTGGAAGATATATTCCTCTATTTTACATAGACTAGTACAGCGCTAGAATTATGGGCTGCATGGATGCCACTCTTCCCTAATCTTTCTTCTCTCTTGTGCACACTATAACTTAAAGGTAACAAAATATGGTCTGAAAAATACAACTCCATGTGGAGAACCATCCACACCCTTTGATTGTTTTTTCTCAGCTGCAGCTGCGTTTGTATGTGTAACCTCACTGCAGGACTCAAGTAGGCCATTGAACTAGAAAGATTCTTTGACATAACTTAGATGCTCTCCATTCCAGGTGACAAGTCCTGAAGTATAGCAGGCACCCTTAACATTATGCAAACGGCCTCCCTGTAGCTATCTCTGCCCATTTCCCATGCTTGGCTTCAATGAATTATTATCCTTTTGCTAGAGCAAAACTCCATCAGTTGTGCCTTGTTTGTTTATGATTAGTTCCTTTTGTGTTAATATATGAAGTGTTTTTTCTTCTTTTAAAGAAATAGAAGTAGTACTGTAGTTGCCAAGCATTTAAAGTGTATAATTTGAATCAATTAAATTGTAGCAAAGGAAAGACAACATGTTTGATACGCTGCCTCACCATCCCCCCATGTTAGTGCTGCCATCCAAGAGGGTGGCTGCTACTCTTCCATGTTGAGTTACAGCCACAAATATACATAAGGAGAGAACCCTCCTTTGCTTCTGTAGCCTGTTTCTTTAGCCTCAGGTTGGGCTGGCCTGAGCTGGACTAAAGGTAGGGAGGAAAAGAAGACCAAAAGTACTGGTCCCTAAGTACACACAATTCTTATCCTATAGCAAGTTAAAAGTTTATCTTCTGCTATGATTTACTTTCAACGGCAGTGGGAAGAAAGTATTGGACCTGTACTGAAGAGGCATGAGAACCTTGTCCTGATTGTCTCCTTAATTAGAAATTAGGCAAGATCTGTAGCAGCTCCCGGCTTCAATTTCCTTTTGATGAAATGAGTCAGTGTGCTTAAACTACTTCTGAAGTTCTTTCCAGTTCTAAATTACTGTGTATTTAAGACACTGAACTTCCCTTCATCATGTTATTGATTTTAAGTTGTCTGCGTATTTTTCTACTTTACATTTGATTGAATTTAGGGTGTATACAAAAATTGGTGTCAGGAATTTCATTTTCACACTTCCCTATTTATAGCCGTTCTATCCTCTCTACTGGAAGTATAATTTTGTTGACAAATTGAATAATTGTTTTTACATATATTATACATATATTTCTTAATATCCTTCTTCCCATGTTTTACAATATTTCTGCATGGTACAGTTCCTTTTAATGAGTTTATTAATTTTGGAAGCAAAAATTTCAAGCCATAATCTCCAGCATTTTATTTTTTGTCAGCCCAGTTTGATTAGATGTCCTGAAATGGTTTTCCCAAACTTATTTGGAAAATAATTCTTCCCAAATAAGTCAGTCAGTCAGTCAATTAGTCTTACATGGAAATAAATCTTATTTGGGTAATGTTCTTCATGGATCAAGCCCATGCTCAGGAGGAGAGCAGAGAATCACATTCAGTATGATTTTGAGCTCAATATGAAAAAGTACAAATTTGGTAGTGTCTTCTACAAAAGCAGACATTGTATTGCATGCCTACTTCATTTGAATGAGGCATCTATGGCTAAAAATCCAACACTTAAGAATTTTGTGATGATATTGCAGATGAAAAGGTGGGTTGAACCAAAAGAAATCAATCAGTTACCTTATTTTACCAGAAAATATGTGCTTCTGCTTCAGCAGAGGTTGTTATTGCTAAGATGGCCTCATTAGCCATTTTCTGGTAATAATGCTAAGCCATTTCATGAAAACAAGATCATCATGGCACACATCATTCTAGTCTGGAGAAGGACTGCCAATGAAGATTTTAAAGAGTTTATTTGTTCATAAGTTTATGCAAAAATAAGACTCATAATATAAAGGAGTAATTTCTGTGTACAGAGGTTAGGAACATAGGAGTAGTTGTTCTAAGGAAGATGAAGTGCATTTTTCATTAGATAGTTTTCGTAGTAGACCAAACAACCATGTTTAGGAGAATAATTTCTCTGCTTTGGGAATGATTGAAACTGATGATCTACTGAGAATATTTACATTTAATTGTATTATTTCAAATATTTTTTTTAATATCATATTTTCATTCTGCCTATAGTATTTTATATTTAATTAAACACTTCCATGTTAAAATTTTGAAGCCTACTCATATACATATCATTTATTGGTTGAAATCAGCAAAAGAAGCCAACTATTAGCTTTTATTCAAATTCTTAGTTAAGATTAAAGAAGTGTTAGGGAAACATCTGTCTTTGGTGGAAGACATTATTTTGTTGATCTCAAATGTGAAAGTATATTTTAAGAGCTTTTTAAAGAACTGTTTATTTATTTATTTTGAGAGAGAGAGGAGGGAGAGAGAGAATCCCAAGCAGGTTCCATGCTCAGCCTGGAGACCAGTGTGGAGCTCAATCTCATGAACATGGAATTATAACCTGAGCCAAAATCAAGAGTCGAATGCTTAACCAACTGAGCCACCCAGGCGCCCACATTTTAAGAGCTTTTAAGTCCGTTCTGAGTTTGTGGAATCAGTACAGGAATATTGATGGATTAAAAGGTAGCTTAGGTGGGTTACTAACCTTAGGAGGGTGCTAAGCTGTGAAGGAGGCTAAGGCATCATTAGTTTACTAAAGTATTATGGAATATGTAAAAAGATATGTAAAACTACATTTCTATAGCATTTCTAGTAAAAATGTAGTTGAAAGTAATACTTTCATAAGTCATTTTGGGGGCATGAAATATATTTTCTCAAGTCTGCCATCTAAACAAGGTGTCAATTAACTGATGGGCTACTATTTTCCTAGCAGTAGGATGTACAGTTGGGACTAGAACGTAATTCTTTAACACATTAGAGGAGAAACTGGGTTAATCCACAAAGGAGCTACCTTTCTATTCTCTTCCCATACATTACTCTGAATCTTGTCTAAATAAATATTAAATATTTAAAGTATATTAGTCTAAAGGAACAACAAACTATTAGCCTGACTCAGGTACCCACAGAAATATTTATTTGGAATTCTTTCTTTAAGCAATTAGTGGTGCTTGCTGTATTCCACTATCGCATACCTTTTTGTTCTTCCAATTTGAACTTAGAAAGAAAGACCAAAGCCTGGCAATGTGTCTACAGATTTTGACATTTGCTTTGTCTTTACCGTCTGCTTCCCCATTCTTCAAGTTAACAAAGATGTTCTCATTTTTGTAGTGATGATTACCGTGTGTTCCTTTTGGTTCAGTTTAAAATATCACAAAACTCCTTTTAGTCAAGGATTGGGATCCATATTTGCTGCTTCTTTGTATTCTTAGTACCCAAGCATTGTCTGGTAAGTGTTTGATGATGTTTAGTGACTAAGTGGATGCACATATAAATGAAGGGGATGAGTGTAATAGATGCAATTCCAGCTGTTACTCATGTATCAAAATAAAGCACAAAGCTTTTATTAAATATATAAATGATTTTTTTCTTACCTACTTTGCTCAGGAGTGTTATATATGATTTTCATTTTTATTTCAATATCTACCTTTAGTTCCCCTTACACTTTATTCCTGATGCTCCTAAACTCTTTAGGTGGTATTTCCTTTTCTATATTTGGTTATGGGCAATGCAACCTATTCCAGGGAAAAGGCCTGGAATTGGAATAAGACATGATGTCATGACTGGCTGTGTTATTGTGTATAGGCTTATTAACTTCTTTGTGTCTGTGACAATCTTTGTCATGCCTATGATAGAAAGTGGGTAAAAGATTTAAATTATGTGTGTGTGAGTATATATATATGAATATGTATACCTAAAATTAAGCAGTTTATCATAATTATTTAAGAGCTTCTGCCCTTAGTTTCATCATTTTAAAAATGGCATGTTTTTGGCATTGTCATCCCCTAAATTCAAGATGGCTTCCCAACTGTATTATCAACTGCTACATTCATTTTCTATTTCATTTTGGTCTCTGTCGTATTCTTCTGTAACATCATCTGTGGAATAATGACATTCATTGATGTAGAATACAAAAATGATGATTCTAAGGGGCACATGCATCTTAATGTTTATACAGCACTTTTAACAATGGCCAAATTATGGAAAGAGTCCAAATGTCCATCGACTGATGAATGGATAAAGATGATATGGTATATATATATATATATATATACATATATATATATATATATACTATAAATATATATATTTAATATATAAATAAACTATATATAGATATATATACACATATATATACATATGTATACATATATACATATATATGTGTATATATGTATACATATATATATAACTATATATATAAACTATATATATATAAACTATATATATATGTATATATATATATGTGTATATACACACATATATATATACACACATACACACACAATGGAATGTTACTCAATGATCAAAAAGAATGAAATCTTGCCATTTGCAACAATGTGGATGGAACTAGAGCATGTTATGCTAAGCCAAATAAGTCAGAGAAAGATAAGTATCATATGATTTCACTCATATATGGAACTTAAGAAATAAAACAGATGAACATAGGGGAAGGGAAGGAAAAATAAAGAAAAAGAAAATGGGAGGCAAACCATAAGAGACTCTTAATACAGAGAACAAACTGAGGGTTGATGTAGGGGTTTTGGGTAGAAGCATGGGCTAAATGGGTGATGGACATCAAGGAGGGCATTTGTTGGGATGAGCACTAGGTGTATATCTAAGTGATGAATCACTAATTTCTGCTTCTGAAATTATTATTACACTATATGTTAACTAATTTCAATTTAAATAAAATTTAAAAAGAAAAAAGAAAAAAGAAATATACGTACACATCTACATTAAAATTAAGCAGTTTATCATAATTATATAAGGGTTTCTGTCCTTAGTTTCATCATTTAAAAAAATAGCACATATTTTGTGTTGTCATCTGTTAAATTCAAAATTATTTCCCAGTTGTATTATCAACTGCTGCATTCATTTTCCATTTCATTTTCATTTTTGTGTATTCTTCTGTGACATCATCTCTGGAATAATGACATTCATTATTTAAAAGTCAGATATATTAGCATATAGACAATATAATCTCTGTCAAATAATCTTCATCAATATGGACTCATCTAAAAAAGTATGTTATTTGGTAGTTTACATGATTTGGAAGGAGGAAGTAATAGAGTTTTTTTGACTTCCAGAAATATCTATTATTAACTATTGATTGCGATTAGTCCTTAACTTTATGCATACAGAAGAGGAATAGTATGGACAGTCCAAAATAATAGATAGATTTTGACAAAGCTATGTAATAGATAGATATTGACAGAGGTTACATTTTATGCTGGATTAGATAATAAGTAATGGACTTAAAAGTTAACTATTGCTAAAATTATATGTATAAATCTTTTGGAATTTTTAGTTTATTCAGCATACATGATTTTATGTATACAACTTTGTTCTGATACATAGTTTTTCATTAAGTCCAACACAGGTAAGTCTTCCAGCAGTGTTGGAGTAGGTGATTTTTTTTTTCCATTTGAGCACCAGATACAGTGGTTAGCTTGTGTTCTGGGCCCTGCTCTGGCCTGTTGTGGCAAGATCTTTGGACTACAGAAAGCCTAGGGGTTCATGTTTTAGTGCAGGGTATGAGCTCATGGAATTATTGAATGGAATGAAGGGTACAGTACCCTCTGCTATTTAAATTATCTTTTTCTCACCAAACACAATGAACATAAATGAAAAGATGTGTATGCACTATATATTGATAAACTTAAAATCGTCTATCCCCTTGGATATTTATAAAACACTTAAGAGCAAAGAACATTTTGTAATGTAGGTTTATTATTTCTATTTGTTGTTCGAGAACCCACATTTTTCAAAGAAAACAGTGAAGCCACATTGCTCTTCCTATGCAATATTTGTTCCATGTATTGTCAGCTGAACTCCTTGGTCTCCAATTTTAATATCAATAAATCACTACTTAACAGAATGACTCCTATCAATTCAAGCTCATTGTATTTCAGGCCAAATACAGGGTGTGTGTGTGTTTGTGTGTGTGTGTGTGTGTGTGTGTGTGTGTGTGTGTGTGCCATTTTAAATGGTTTTCTCTAGTAGCTTTTAGGAAATGGAGATCATTTCATTTACTACAGCAAATGCTGCCTGGCAATGTAGACTTCAAATTTCCTTCCTTGCCTGTAGTCTGCATATGGAATAAGTTGACAGAGGAGGTGAGAAAGCAAGTAGGAATTGAAAGTCAAACAGCTGTCCTATAGGCAGCTGACAAAGTCGACCAGAAGTTGACTGTCCTCATAGTCAATCAACACCACCTACATGTGTTTTCCATATTGTTCTATGACTTGGTTTGGACCTTTACATGCAAGGTTCCCACATCAGGAAAAGAAGTTTCTGATAGCTCTTTTGTCTTTACTCTTGCTGTCACAGAACTGCCAATTTGAGGCAGCTGGGGATTACATGAAGAGATGGTTTAGTTGCATGTGGATTCTTTTCTTTTTCTTTTTTCTTCTTTCCTTTTCTTCAATTTCACAGAATTGTTTCTTTTGGCTAATCTGGTGGATTCCTGGAAAGTTTATGGGACTAACGGGAGTGTGCTGCCCTGAAGCAAATCTAGTTCAGCTTCTTTGTTAAGGCACATTGGTCCTGGCCTCTAGCGGAGTGGGTCTGTTTTAGCCCCTTGAGGAAGGGAGTATCCTGTCTTTCTTAATAACGAAGTAAAAAGATGACTCCAAAAGAGAATTGGCCGCCACCAAAGGGGATGCCGTCCAGTTCTTCTCTGATACATACACCTCCTCCTGGGCAGATTTGTGAAATCTTTCATCAGTCTTCCATACGGTTAACGAAATGTTTTTCTGTACTCTGTTTTATTTTATAACAATATTGTGAGCAGTTCATCGAAGTTAAAAGGTTAGTGTATGTTATATTAATCCTGCAGAACTGGTGTGCACCATATACATACATTTACCACCACTATATAATTGTCTTTCAAATCATTGTGCTCCATCTTACCAACAAACTTCACAAAACAAAAGATTCCATGATCAGCAAATATAGTTTTCGCAGGGATCTGGACCTCTAGAGAATGAAATTAGATTAGCTAGGAGGAGAGACTAAGTATACAAAAATTAATGTTTAGTCTACTGATGCTTGTTTTTTGTAAAAATCCACAGTGATGCATTTTTCCATAGTAGGCATGGTGAACGTGTTTATCTCAAACTTTCTTCACTGTCTATTATGAAAGTACTGAATAAAGTTATCAAGTAATTGCTCTCATGCGCTTCATTCTGTTATTGACAAATGAAGGAACACCTGTTTTTAGTACCACTGATTGTTTATTCATCCCTGCATTCAACAAATACCTATTTTATGACTACCTTTTGCTCTGTGCTAGGCATTGGATACACAAATTAATAAAATTGCTCTCCTTGTTTGTTTTCTCAGGTGACAGGGAAGATAGTATACATTTGTGACTTTGCAGAATATGATGAGAATAAGTGAAAAGGCATAGTTATTTCAGTGGGATTGGAGAGTATAAGTGAGAGGAAGATGGAATCATAGGTTTTACGAGGGAGGATTGTGTAGAGGAAAGAGTGGATATAGTATAGTCACAGGACCTGAGTTTGATGTCCAGATCCAGGTGTGGGGGTAGGATGAAGTTTGTAACCTCTTGGAGCCCAAGTTTCCTCACTAATAAAATAGAGACAGTAACTAGGTCAATCATGGAGTGTTTCAAGCACTAAATGTAATACTGTCTGTGAAAAACACTGGCCAAAATGCTATATCAATGCATAAATAAGCCTTCTTGTCATCATTTGAATGTTATGTAATCAAGATTACCAGTACTTTGGGAATGAGACTGAGGACCTGGGATGACATCGTGAAAAGCAGGGACAATAAGAAGTCTTGGGAAAATGGCACATAGCAGAGCATGGAGGATAGATACATAGACTCAGGTCAGACTGGGTGGGTTCCAGTTCCCAGGTCTCCCTTTGGCAAGTTACCTAAACTTACTATACCTCAGTTTCCTCAACAGTAAAATAGACATAATAGTACTTAGCATATTGGGTTGATTAAATGAGTTAATTGTATGTAGCACTTAGAACAGCTCCTGGGACATCATGAATATGATTTAGGATTTGGCTGGGTAAGTATTTGTATTTGTTGCCTAGGGCTGTTGTAACAAAATATCTTAAAACGGGGTATCTTAAAACAATAGAGGCTTATTCTGCCACCGTTCTGGAAACTAGAAGTCTCAACCAAATGTTCAGTAGGGTTGGTTCCTTCTTAGTGCTCTGGGGGAGGATCTGTCCCACGCCTTTCTCTTAATTTTTGGTGTTGCCAGCAATCCTCGGTGGTTCCTGGTTTATGGATGCATCGCTCCAGTCCCTGCCTCTGTAATCACATGGCATCTCCTGGTGGGGCTCTTCATCTCTTCTTTTCTTTTTATAAGGAAGAAGGGCCCACCCTTCTCCAATATGACCTTGTTTTAGCTAATTACATCTGTAATAACTCTATTTTTAAATAAGGTCACGTTTAAGGTGCTGGGGATTAGGACATCAACAAAGGACACAGTTTGAAGGGATACAGTTCAACCCAGAATGATACTAATTTATTTTTTAAATATTTTTTAACGTTTATTCACTTTTTGAGAGACAGACACAGAGTGTGAGCAGGGCAGGGGCAGAGAGAGAGGGAGACACAGAACCTGAAGCAGGCTCCAGGCTCTGAGCTGTCACCACAGAGCCTGATGTGGGGCTCGAACTCATGAACTGGGAGATCATGGCCTGAGCTGAAGTTGGATGCTTAACTGACTGAGCCACCCAGGCACCTCCAGAATGGTACTAATTTAGAATACGAATAACACAGGCTTATCTAGTATGTGTTCAATATTTTAAGACCTGTGAGTTTCTGTTTTGAATTTCAGAGGTGATATGGGTCAGCTCACATCTACAGCATCCTTTCTTGTTCTGAAGACTAGAAAATCCAGTGGCAGCTGCACCTGGTTTAATTACCTTTAGACCCTCTGTGCTATTAACCAAGGTCAGTGCCTTTAATGAGGTATTCAGGTAATGAGGCTGTTTCTCCCTTTTATAACACACACACACACTCACACACGCACACACAAGCAGGTCCTACTGTCCTGGTCCCTTCCTCATTCAGCTATTGCCACTAACCTGTGGCTGTCATCATCATCATCTTCTTCTTCTTCTTCTTCTTCTTCTTCTTCTTCTTCTTCTTCTTCTTCTTCTTCTTCTTCTTCTTCTCCTCCTCCTCCTCCTCCTCCTCCTCCTCCTCCTCCTCCTCCTCCTCCTCCTCCTCCTCCTCCTCCTCCTCTTCCTCCTTCTTTCTTCTTTCTTCTTCTTTTTTTTTTTGGTTGTCATCTTTTGAATTCAACAAATCCAAGACTAAAACTCACATCAATTTAATCTAGTAGTTATAGTGAAAATGAAATCTGTCACACCTGGCTTTGCATTCCAGCTCTGCCAATTACTGGCTATGGTACCTTGGTCAAGTTGCTTTAACTGTCTGAATTTGTTTCCTTGGTTGTTGAGAAGACTAAATGAAATAATGAATGCACAGGGCTTAGAACTGGGAAGTGGTCAATAAATAGAAGCTTTTATTTTTATTCTTTCCTCCTCAATTCAAATTCCTTTTTCAACTGCCTACATCTGCCAGTTGTTCTACTCTAACATTCTAGATTTAAGGTTCTCTATTGATCTAACTAGTCACCATGTTTTATCAGTTTTTCATTTGAAATCCCTACAGAGACCAATCTTTCTATTATAGTTGTGTTGACTTTGGAACCAATCCCCTTGTACCCTCCTTGTGCCATCATATCTGGATCACAGAAGCTTCCATGGGGTCCTCCTTTCTCTAGTCTTTTCTTTCTATAATCCATCTTACAATCCTTAATCCTCCTTCCCACCAACTTAGTTGCAGCAGTGCTACCTCTAAATACTGACAATTTAGTCTTATTGATAAGACCTGTTTGAAAGCACTAACCACTTTTCTCTCTCTTCTCTTTAAACTGGAAGACAAAAGAATATGTGGATGCTTAATTATCTATTTCATATTCTGATTCATTTCGAGCCTTTACCGCATGCCTTGATGTGGTTATGGTGGCAATATTCAAAAGACTGACATATCCTTGGGGTTTTGGCAGTGCTTATTTAACTCAGAATTTGTTTGGGCTTTTAAAATTTTCTTGGGCTTATTTTTAGTGATACTTGCTCCTTGAGTGCTTTAAGTTTTAAAAATGTACATTACTTTGGTATGATGAAAGGTACTCAGATTCCCCCTGGGTGGGAATTTGTCCAAACTAAGTATGATCTACGTGGTCAAAACTCAGGCTGCAGGAGGACAACAACTCTATATATGAGGAGAAGGATGACACCTTTGAAGAATATATAGTTTCTTGCACTAGAAGTTAATCAAACCATGCCTCAAAGACACCCCATACTTTAGATAAAAAGGAACACATTCCCCAAGGAAGATCTATCTGCCTTAGATGGTATAACTTGAAAAACTAGAAGGTTATATTCAGGTGCATGGCTATATGAATATATTGAAGGTGGTCATGGTCTGTATGTTCAAATGTTACTCACTGAAACAGCTCTCTGAAATGAGCTCTTAGTCCTGCTGAAGACTTTTCTGTTTAGCCAATGTGATTTTTACCAAACCTAGAGTCATGTCTACTTATCTAGTGTAAGGTCAAATTAGCCCTTTCTATTCCGTGGTAAACCTGTACCTCAGTTTCCAGTTTCACTAAAAGTGATGAGTATTTAGAACATGGCAAAAGTGAAATGACATCATTCTCACTGGGTAACTAATAATGGACAAAGATTTAAGCTATGACTCCATAAAATTACCAAATCAAGTAGAAACAAATTGTGATTAGATCATGTCATTTAGTCTTCTGCATATGGGCTCTTCCAAAATAAATCAACTTTTTCCCTATTTTGAACACCAGAACTCATCACTTCTATTTCCAGTCTACAGTCTACTCAGATTGAAAAATTTTGGCTCAACCACCAACTACTGGCATAACCCTGGGAAAATCACTCATCATGACTGGACTTTAATTTCATCAGTATAAAAGGAGGAATTTGGAGTTCATTTCAGATCAAGATTTAGTTCAGTTTAGATGAAGATTCTCAAAATTCACATATTTTTGGAATTAAATGTTGTAACCATACATGGCCTGGCTAACAGTCTTCTCGAAAGATCCTATTATAAAGCATAAATCATATTATGTTACTATTTTACTTATAATTCTTGATTCCTATCACAATCAGAGTGAAAAGAAATTCCTGTTAATGTATAGACAGACACTCCATAACTTGCCTCCCAGAGAGCTAATTTCTTTTTCCATGCCCAAACCTCTTCTCACTGAAGTGCAGCTACACTGCCCTCATTGGTGTTACTAAACATATCACGTACTTCACCCTCAGGGCCTTTGGCCCTTTTTGTTCCCTTTCCTGGTATTTTATCTTCCCAGCTATTCCCTAAACTCAACCCCTTTACCCCTTTCAGATCTTGATTCAAATGACTCTCTCTCAACAAAGTGTTCCCTGTTCTCCTTATCTATAACTACAGGGGTGCCTGGCTGGCTCAGTTGGAAGAGTATGTGGCTCTCCATCTTGGGGTCATGAATTTGAGCTCCATGTTGAGTGTGGAGATTACTTAACAAATGAATCAAAATCAATCAATCAATCAATCAATCAATTTGCAACCTTCTCCCACATCTGGTCCCTACTTTATTAATAATCTCCTTAGCATTTATTTAATGTGTAACACATATAACATGTAATGTACTATATATTTTGTTGATTATCTCCACACACCAGAATCTAAGGGATTTTTGTCTGATTTGTTCACTGCCTAGTTAAAATTGATTGAAAAAGTGAAGAAAAGAATGAATTAAGGCTAGACATGTTCTGTTGGAAGTCACATCAGAATCTATTGGAGCTCTTGATTCTGATTTAGTCTGGTAGCCACTTGTGGACAACTGGTCTGTCCTTTCTTGACTACTGAGTAATTATTCACATGAGAAGATAAAACATCTCATGTGGGTTTTTACCCTGGGGCCTGGAAGTCTTCTTTTATCACTGAGCAAATGAAAGCCAATCATCTGTTATGCAATGACAGCCAATGAGGTATATATAGATGCAAACCATCCCATTTAATTAAAATTAGCCCTTTTCTTCTGAAAATCCTCTCTCTCTCTCTGTCCTATTAGTTTTCAAATAGATTTGTGATACAGTATTTTGGGAAAAATATTTTATTTTAAAATCCACTGTCCTAAAAACATTATCTGAAGCAAAGATCCTCAAGAACTTAAAATAATCTATTCAGTGTAAACAAATTTAATTAGTTAAGGTCCATAGAATACTGCAGCCAGCTTTAGGATAAAATGATGAGGTTGTTTATTTCTGACCTCATGTGCCTTACAGATATGATCTGTCATTCACTGTATGTAACTGTATCTCATATAAGTCAACAAAGCAAACAGTCACTTTGGTGACGTTATACTCTACTGAAAACATGGACCACTTATGAAAAGCCCATGGGAACAATAAAAAGATGAGAGTTCTATTTATACGAGACCATGTCAGTCTCATTTTTTCCCTTTAAAATGCAAATCTGCTGTAAAAGATGATGAGTCTAGCTTATTGTCCACTGGACCGGCCCCTTTCAAAAAGCTTTGAACAACTGATGTCCAGTCTTCAGGATCCCATCCAGCAAAGGCACGCCAGCTGTGCTGTGTCAACAAGGATGATTTGTGGGCTTCTTAAAGAGGCTTCAGAGGAATTGCTGGTTTTAGACATTGGTTGATTAGCTTGATGAAGTGAGTTTCAAAATGTTTATTCCTTCTGTTCATTTTCATTTTTTTAGGCTTATGTATTCTTGGTATTCTCTTTCTTCCCCTGTGATGTTCAGTTCAAAAATGTTTGAGATCCCAGGGCATGTATTGGTGCAGCCTGACTCATTATGCTCTCAGACATGCGTGGAGTTTGACAAATCATTTGGATTTTTAAGGCAAACTTGGAGATGTCTAGGATTGGTTAGACCCTATTAACAGGTGGTAAGCACATTGCTGAGAAGTGTCTTTGCTGCATTCAGTTAATTCCCATCAAACGCTGACTGATCCCTGACTACAGATCCAGTCATCAACCTGCTTGCTTTTGAGCCAATATATTAATCAATGCAAACCACAACACTGTCCCTGCTTGATCCCATCACTAACCTCTTCCCCATGCGTGGCACAGGTCTGAGGATGATCTGGTTTCTCCAACCTGCAAAATTAAGGGTCACAGTTTGGTTTCTTTCCACATCTGTTCCTCTTATTTTCCATGGCCCATTTCTCAGTTGCCACCCAAAGAGATGAAGGCAAAACCCCAGCTCCAAGTGTTTGGACACCAACACAAAGCTGACTGGGTCTGTGGTGAGGCCTATGTGGTTTAGGAAACTATACTGCTTGTTTGAGCTTTTCCAATAGTGTAAAGTAAAAGAATCAAATAGACAAGAATTTCTATTTATTTTCCAGAGCCATGGTCATTTTATTTTGTGATTCATTCATCTAGAAAGTGCTTTAAAAGGGAATTCGCCACCTCATATGGTCTGGTGTCCCATAGAGCCATTTGAGATGAGGAGTTCTGCTTGAGGTTTATAGGTTTAGAGTTATTTATTTTTCTTCAAAGTCCATCTAATTGATATGAAACCAGATGCCTTAAGGAGCCAGTTATGAGGCAGTGACCAACATTGCTTTCTTATCAAGTTAGACAGTCTTTGACATAAAGCAGCAAGATATTATTTATTTTGGATTTTTCCCCTTACATTTCTAGACCCCTATCCATTTTTCAGGATTCAAAACAAGTGTTGTTTAATCTCAAGCCTTTCCTTACCAATATGTTCTCTCCAGATAGAAATGACTTCTTTTGACTTTGAGCTCCAGAATAGACTAAGACTTCTCTCTTAACACTTAGTCTAATTTGCTTCCCTTCAGTCTAATTGGCTCCCCTAATTAGACTGTGAACTCTCTCAGATTTGAAGACGACAACATTTTTATCATTCATCTTTGAAATACCATTGCCTGGCACATAGTAGGCTCTCAACAAATGTTAGTTGAATAAAAAGTATTTAAATGAATAGGCTTAATGTGCATGGTGTTCAGGACATGGCATGCTACCTCAGAACTTGAATCTGTCTTGTGGGCTAAGTCTTTTACCCATAATGGCCTTCCCTCTCCACTGCCTGGCAAAAGCTTTCTTATTCTTTACATCGATATTTAACAGTCAGTTATGCTGTAGAATATTCTCTGTCTTTCCCAAACACTATTAATCAATCCTTTCTCTTTGCCCAGAGGCCCATTAGTTCTTACACTACAGTTTGTGTATTATTTGTGTATTGATTGTTTTTTCCTTTTAATGGTGATCTCCTGATGTGTCAGGCTCCTGTTTAATTTTGATTTTATCGTAAGTGCTCAGGGCAGGCCTGCATCAGAGATAGTGCCCAGTGAGAATGTCCATCAGAGTCCCACTCCAAACCCTGATATTAGTCAGCTGTGGAAGTTTGAACACAACACCTGATCTTGCTTGGCCACAATATTGGATCTGCACACCGAGAGGCTGACATAGAACTCCAAGTTCGCTTCAAGTTTGGCCTCAGGTTATTAATCAGCATGTCATCCTGGTTTTCACTGCATGTATTTTGCTCCTAATTTCATTTGGGTATTTCTTATTTACAACTCTGCTCTTCTTCCCTTTCCCTTCCCCTATGTCACCTGAATATGTTCAGTCAAATACAACATTATTTGCACTGTCAGTTCAATACAGTATTATTTACTGCACTAAGATACTTGTTAGATGTATGACCTGGGCAAGTTACTTAATCTCTCTATGGCTCTGCTTCCTCATCTGTAAAATGAGGATAAAATAATAGTGCATACATCTCATAGGTTTGTTGTGAGGATTTGATTATGGAATATTTGTAAAGCTTTTAAAACATTGCCTGGTGCACAATGAGTGAACTGAGTGCTTATTAAATAACTAACACATCCCGATCCTATATTGTCACAATCAATCAGGAGTTGACTATATCTTCTGCTTCCTAGACTATAATACCTTAGACTTGACCACTAGAGTTATTAGCAAAGCCTTCTGGAAATTACATTCAATTTTTATCACAAAATCTAAATTAGAATATTAGTACTCATTTATTTTAAATTTTTTTGTTTATTTTTGAGACAGAGAGACAGAGCATTAACGGGGTGGGGGGGAGGTCAGAGAGAGGGAGACACAGAATCTGAAGCAAGCTACAGGCTCTGAGCTGTCAGCACAGAGCCCAACACGGGGATTGAACTCACAGACTGTGAGATCATGACCTGAGCCGAAGTCGGATGCTTAGCCGACTGAGCCACCCAGGCGCCCCTAGCACTCATTTATTTTAAATACCACATTCTTGGTGCTTTCATAAATGGCACTCAATTCATTTACAGTGGAGTATCTTGCAGTTAATTCCCTCATATTCCAAAAGGTAGAGTATAGCTATTATTAAATAGTTGTCCAATATGAGGCTTTCATTTTGTCAGTTTCATTACACTTTAAAGTGATAATACACACTAAGTTGTACTGGTCATTGTGAAATGTATTAGAGTCCAGAAGATGAGAAGTTCTTTAGAACTGGGTTTGGCCAGATTTACACAGTAGTCTATAACATTTGTTTCCAAATAAGATACAGATTTGCTAAATAATGAATGCAATAGCATCCAAAAGACATAAGAAATGCTGGCGAAAGATTATTTCATTGCAGAGTATTTATCAATTTGTGCTAAATGTACCTCTCCTGAGCATGACATAGAAATATTTTTTTAAAGACTAATCACCCTATCCATGTCGCATTTGAGAGAAACTATTACTAGTGTTCTCAATATCCAATGATATTGTTTATGTTTGGGTGAGGGATACTGCAGCAAAAGGTAAAATTCCTGCACAGTGAAATCTAAGGAGCATATATTTTTTATAAAAAAAAGTTTATTGAGAAATTATGTTTTCTGTGTTCAGGAATTGAGCAGTATTTTGAAAAACAAGACAAAGCAGGAAGAGTACTGGAAGAAATGGGAAAACCTACACTCTGGTGTGAGACCCAGCAGCTCTATTAGTAGGTAAGTGATTTGATCTCTTCGGACTGTGCTCTCCACCTTTGTCAAAGGATACGTGAACAATATTGCTGCATGTGGAGGAAAGATTGTTAAGAGAAGAAGGGCTTGAATAAGGAGCTCGGTTGAGATGCTACAGTAGCAGTCCAGGTGTGATTTCACACATCAAGCACAAGTCACAATTTTATCCATCCTTGCACTCCCCTGTTGAATAGGGGTGGATAGTTTCATCAGTAAGTGGAGGAGACACTCTGAAAGGCCTTTCAGCTCCAGAATTGCTTTCATTTGCTCATCCGTCCCCTAAAATTCTACCTTTAAAGATTAGTTTTGGGGAGCCTGGGTGGCTCAGTTGATTGAGCGTCCGACTTCGGCTCAGGTCATGATCTCGCAGTCTGTGAGTTTGAGCCCCGCATTGGGCTCTCTGCTGACAGCTCAGAGCCTGGAGCCTGCTTCCGATTCTGTGTCTCCCTGTCTCTCTGCCCCTCCCTGACTCGTGCTCTCTCTCTCTCCTTCAAAAATAAATAAAAATTTTTAAAAAATTTAAAAAGATTATTTTTATGGTCTTACATGTATTTTGTGCCCACTTCTTACCACCAAGACATTATTTGAAACACATTAAAAAAAACTATTATCACTTCTGTTGGGTCTTGGAATAAGTTTCCTTGCAATGGTATTATTTTGATAGTAAAAGACTGTACACAGAGATTCATGTAAAAACTTACAAAATATATCTAACTGAAAATAAGAAATTAATGGCAAAGAAGGGAATTTATGAAAACCATTCTTTGAAAAATATTCTGAAACATGACAGAAAAATAAAAAAGCATTCAGACTTCAAAAATACATGGCCACCTACTTTGATTTGACATATACTTTAACATTTCTTTCCTCCTCAATTCATCCATCTTTTGTACAAGATCTCAAAGTTCACTCTTTTGCTGTACAATTCTTTTTTAAAACCTGTTTTCAAATCTGTAGTCCCTATATTCTGGTTTGTGTCTTAAAGGTATATTTGGTAAAGTACATTTCTTAGTATAGATCCCAAAATAGCACAAGAAATGCAACTATATCAGTAAGTTATTTCAGATTATTTCTATAGTTGTAAAGGAAATCTGTGGATTTCATTACTGTGAATCTCTGTGCAGCTTTCTTTTTTGTAGATATAATACTTCAGCAAATCTGAGGCCTGAAGTTCTCAAGCTAATTGCATTTGACCAGGGTCCTGAGCCTTAGTTCCTCCCTATTAGCATGACCAGTATAAATCACTGCTATTTAGAAAGCCTCCATAATGCATTTTGCAGAACAAAGAAATGGGAATGAAGAAAGACAAATGGTTTTAAAAATAATGATTTGTCAAAATAATGATATTTTAACCTTCTATACAAAGACACATTTAAGTAAATGAGCTGTATTACAAGAGGAACTCAATTGTCCATTAATCCATACAAGTGGCCAAATAGATGCTTCTCCTATAGAGAAGACAGCTAGAGTGTCTAGCTTCTTTGAGAAATAGGAAGCATTTTATGTAGCTGTGTCTACCACTATGTTGGTCTATCAAATGGCAATTTCCTTTGCCTTCATGTGCCCTACTACTTGGCTCTAATAACAGCCAACCCAATAACCCACTTAGTACTTGATTACATATATTATTAGTAATGTGTTTTATAAATGGTATGATATCTGGGATATGGTTTTAAACAATGCAGGAAGGAAAGAGATATGTGGGTTGACAGTGGAAAAGACAAACTATGTGGTGCTAATTGCTAAAGCTGGATAATCAGTCAATGAGGATTCATCATCCCATCCTATATATTTGTATATGCTTAAAGTTTTCCATAATAAAAAAATATAATGTGTATGCTTTTAGATTTGTGTGTCTAGAGGTGTGTGTGTATGTGTGTGTGTGTGTGTACATGTGTGTGTGTATCCATCTTTAACTTTTAACCATAAACTCTTGAACCATATGGATGGTAAATTTTGTTTTCAACTAAGTCAGCAGTTGGTGGGGGCACAAATATTATATGCACTCATTGCTGGAGGGGATACAAAAAGCCTAAAACCCTGACCCCAAAGTCCTTATAATCTAGCTGGGAAAAATACCATTCACAAACAAAAACTCTTAGAAGTGAAATACTAATACAGGGGCACCTGGGTGGCTCAGTTGGTTAAGTGTCCAACTTCGGCTCAGGTCATGATCTCACCACTCATGAGTTCAAGCCCCACATCGACAGCTCTGTGCTGACAGCTCAGAGCCTGGAGCCTGCTTTGGATTCTGTGACCTGCTCTCTCTCTGCCCCTCCCTCACTCATGCTCTGTCTCTCTCTCTCTCTCTCAAGATTAAATAAAACATTAAAAAAAAAAAGAAGTGAAATACTAATACAAAATTTAAGTAAAATTTTGTGAGAATAATTAGAGACTTAGGCACCATGAAAAATCTTTAATAAATTATACAGCTTATAATTTCTCTATTTCAGCAAGAGGAACATCATTATAATATAGAGAAGTTGTATTTAGGTAAGTGTGTTTCAGCTATTCTTAAAATGTAGGCCTTAGCTAGGTAGAAAGGAAAGAGAAAACTTTTTAAGTTAAAGAAACAGCAAAAGAAAAAAGGGGGCAATTTGGGTACTTGGAAGCCTAGTTTTCTAAGTGAGTAAATAAGTTATTGAAAATAACAGAAGAACTTTAGAGATTTATTTGACTTTAGAGGATTGAAGTTTAGGTTAAAGAATTTAAAGTTTATTCTTGGGCAGCAGAGAGCCATTAAAAGTGTTTTGCAAGGAAATGACTGTTACCAAAAAAACCCCAAACATAGTAAAATGACTCCAGTAACAAGATTGATTGACTTAGAGACTTAGAGACTTGTGAAAGAAAGAATGAAAAGAATAAACCACATTATTACAATATTGTAATACCATTGCAATATATGCAAAGGAAGCAATAAGGGTCTTCTTTAGAATGATACAAGAGCAAATGGAAACAGGGATCCATCATGGAGAGCACTTTTGTCAGGCCTTCGAGATCAATCAGATATGAGGGTCTGAGGAAATTACTATTTCTGCAGTCTCCTCTCTTTCTATTGTATCTTAATAGAATGCGTATACTTTTTTAAAGTTTCAATTGGCAAACATTTAGCAACTTCAAAATAAATAGAGGAGAATGGGAATGACCATCAGGGATTCCAAGTATCAAAACTAGTAAGTAGATGTTGCTTTTAGTTCTTTTGTTAATTATAATGTTATGAATAACATTTGTGAATGTGGAGAAGTTTCATGCTGTGCTTGGTACTGGCCCCTCTACTTGTTTGAACCATTTAAATTCCACAGGGGTTATTTTATCTGGTTCTATGGAGACAGTATATTTGGTAGGAAAATAGGAATTTGAACAACCACATACCAAATTTATGTGCTTATCCTGAGATATTCATTCCAGAGAAAGGCCTGCTGGACTAATATATACTTTTTAGATTTTTCCACAGGTTTTAATGAGCCAACACCAATTCTGGCACTGTAATCTCCACAGTATACAAAATGTGTTATGGGAAACAATTTTTCTAGGTCTGCCAGATTAGTGGGTAAAATGTACTGAACATCTGTTGGGCCTAAAGTTTTCCAAGTTTTGGTGACATCAGCTTGCAATCTAGATGAACACACTGCATAATAATGGCCTGCAGAGGGGCAGGGGCAGTGTTTGCATTTGACCTCTAGGCAAATGGATTCAAAAACAACTTATCCTATATTCTCAGTTTAAAGAGGCTGGTAACTTAGATTTAATTTCTTACAGAATCATGTTTAACTTTGTCCCGTATTATATCAGTCATAAACTTAAAGAGAAGAAAAGATGTTTTTCCCACATGATTTTAAGGATTTCGAGGTTTTCAGTGAATATGTGTTACCAATAAGTGTATAATTTCTCATAAATAAAGATTATCAGTCTATTTTTCTGCAAGAAAGAAAATGATTACCATAGTAAATTTTTTTTTTTTACCAAGCTATGAGAGTCTAGGCAAAGGAACTGTAATTTTCAGTTTAAATATATAATCTTATTCAGAATCTTGTATATATTTTCATATATTTATTTGGTAGGTATATTTTATCCAAATTCTAGAATATGACCTGTGGATTCTATCAAAATTACATAATTTACCTCATTAGTTTTCAGATTGTCTAATTATCCATTTATTTTTATGTAGGAGAGTATTTGGTAGGTGTTTTCTTTTTTTATCATTAATTTTCCACAGGAAGGAGGCAGGCTATGTAACATCATGGAAGTAAACATCGGTGGATCAGGTGGGATTTGCTTTGAAAAACTGAAGGGGAATGTAATGAGTAAATGTACAGTCCTTAGCAGCTACAAATGTAGTTGTAGCAAGAGTCTTGAATGATTAATCAGCTTCTCCTCTAATAATCCACCCCAAACAACTAAGAAAAATTTCTTATTAGCCAAATATTTCTTTATGTTTACTCAGCTTCTGATAAAGTTACTTTATCACAGGATGTCAGAAGTCAGACCCCGATTTGGGGTTAAACAGATCATAATTTTCTCCCTAAAATCAGACATTACATTTGCCACTTTCTCTGCTTTCTAATATAACAAATAGACTCAGCAAATGTTAAAATGCATGTTGTTAACACTATTAGAGAGGGGAATATTGAGGTCATTTGCAAAGTCATCTATAAGGGAAAATGTTATGTTTGTCTTAGTTTCATTCTTCAAACCCATATGCCCATTCATCCATCCATTCACAAATTTTTTTAGCTTCTACTACATAAATCTCCAGAAATTCATGGAGATACACATGAGCAAAACATAAAACTTGTTTTCAAAGAGTTTACAGAATAGTAAAGGAAAAAAAATACATGCAAATTAACTATAATATAAGACCGAGTAAGATATATCTGAAACAACATGACAGAAATGTGACTATTGAAGGTTTATGAGCAGAGATATGTCCTGATCTTATTTATGATCTAGGACAATAACTTTGGCAGTAGTGTGAAGGACGTATTGGAGTATTGGGAGGATTGAGAATATAAATTAAAACAGTAAGATGCATTTTTGTGTATTGCATATCTTGAGATTGAGAGGAAGGCATGCTATCTATCAGTGTCTCTGGATGAGAACTGAAATTTGGATCTAAAAGTCAAAATAGAAAAGGACTTGGAAAATGAAAGTACAAGGAGAAGGGAGAATTATATAAGGGTGGGAGGAATGGAGTAGATGGATGTATGGAAATTGCTTTTTATCTTCAGGCCCTTTTCTTGGTACTTTCCATAACTTTATTATATAGCAACATAGATTCACAGGTAGTGTTTTACAAAGTCAAAAAAGTGAGTTGGTCCACTAGAAGGAGAGAAGTAAGAAGAGGACCAATGATAAACACATGACATAGATAACTAGAGAAGAGACACCTTCAATGAAGCATGAGAAAAACATTCTGAGTAGAAGGAGACTCAAGAAAGAGTAGAGTCACTGCAGGCCAAAGGAGGGTGGTCAACAGCATTAATTTTGTAGCTCAATAGATGAGTGCAGAGTCCAAGAAAAATCTACTTGTTTGGACTAGTAAGAAGTTGGAGATATTGAGGGAAATGTGACAAAGGTGGGGCAGAATATAAGGTGCAGATGGCTAAGGAATAAGTACAAAGTAAGAAAGTAGAGTAGAAAACTAATTCTGTGAAAAGAATTGCTCAGAGCAATTCTTTAGCTGAAAGTTGCAGATGTAAAAGAATGAGGCAAGGGAGAGGACTCACTGAAGATATGGAAATTGAAATGGGAATAAAATGATGGGAAAAGTACTGACAGAAATAACGCCATCTGGAAGGTTAGCAGTGCACAGACACTATTAAAAAAGCAAAGTTCAGAGTATTTACACTGCATGAGTTCTGTCTTCTGAGAGAAGAGGCAAGATCAACCACTGAGAATAAGGGTTATAATCCATCTTATATTTGTGAAATAAAACTGGATATGTGTTATTTTATGAGAGACTGCTGGATTCAATTTGCTAAAATGTTATTTAGAATTAGCACTTAAGTCCATCAGAGACTGGCTTATGTCAGTTGTTTTTTTAATTTTGTTGTTTTGGCATTATCATAATAATAGCTATTTTTTCAAACATTTTATATATAAGAATTATCTGTTCCCTGAGAATTTAAGAGAACTCATTTGTAAAACTGTTGAGATGAGTACACTTTATGAATGAAGGTTTTTGAAAAAAATTTAGGTTCTGTCCTGATTATAATTCTACTCAAGACTTCTATTTCTTTGTGTATTATATTGTAAAAAGATCATATTGTTAGCTTTTAATATTGTCATTGATGCAAGAGTTATAGAATAGGCTTTTTAAAATTTTTTTTAACGTTTATTTATTTTTGAGACAGAGAGAGACAGAGCATGAATGGGGGAGGGTCAGAGAGAGGGAGACACAGAATCTGAAACAGGCTCCAGGCTCTGAGCTGTCAGCACAGAGCCTGACGTGGGGCTCGAACTCACCAACCGCAAGATCATGACCTGTGCCAAAGTCAGCTGCTTAACCGACTGAGCCACCTAGGTGCCCCTAGAATAGGCTTTTAAATTTTCTTAGTGGTTAGCTATTTCTATATTTCGTTTCTTATTAATTTTAAATTCAATGAATTAATGGGACTTGTACAATTTCTGCTTTTAGGAATTATTATTAATTTTTGCATGGCCTGATATAAAATATGTACATAAATAAGTATTATATAGTATATATTTTTTTAGTGTTTAAAAGTTTTGAGGCCCTAAAAAATTATAAGAGAATATGGCCTCTTATCCAATCTCTGATAAAATAAAACTTTTCTGAGCTAAAATACCACACCTTAATTACTAGACAAAAGGACTTATGAAGTTTTAGGGAAAAAAATTAACAAGCAAAACCTTCAACAAATTTTTTATTAACGTAGTAAGAATAAAAAAAAAATCTTGCAAGTATTTAGTCAGGTGAATCAGAGTCAAACATTACACCTATAGAGAAAAAGTTCAGCTAACCAGTTTTCTGTCAAACACTTAGCACTTAGAAGGAAAAAAAAAAAAAAGCTACAGAGATTTAAAGGAAAATGTGAAGAAAACAGAATTAATTTTTCAGATGTAAGGGGTCAGAAAATACACCACACATATATACTATCTCCATTTTAATAAATGTATTTTATTACATAAAAAATAGATTAGAGATTTGAGAAAAAAATAAGACTTCAGTTTGCTACAGCACGACTGAGAGTGGGCAGTGACAGTAATTAAACATGAAGCTGTATAAATGAAAGCTAAAAATTTGGATAAAAAACAAATTCAACCATTAGTCTTAAAATTAAAAAAATTAAGCTCATAAGACAATAAAATTTAATAATAACCTATATTTATTAATTATAGAAACAGAAACAAGAAAAATATGCGAATCTGATTAGAATAGCAATAATTCAAGCTACACAAGACTAATAAATCTTTAGCTAAATTGAATAAGGAACAAAGAAGATTCAACTAACATTAGAAATGAAAAAGGGGACATTACCACCAATTTTGTAGAAGTAAAAAGGATTATAAGGGAGTACTGTAAACAATTGTAAGGCAAAAATTTAGATAATTAGAGTAAATGAACAAAGTCCTAGAAACACACAATCGATCAGACTGAATCATAAAGAAATAGAAAATCTGAATAAATCTGAAACTAGCAAGAAAATTGAATCAGGAATCAAAAATTCCTACCCTACCCCTCAAAAAAAGCCCAGGACAAGATGGACTCACTAATGAATTATACCAAACCTTTAAAGAAAAATTAACAC
Organism: Panthera leo; assembly: GCF_018350215.1. Classification (NCBI taxonomy): domain Eukaryota; kingdom Metazoa; phylum Chordata; class Mammalia; order Carnivora; family Felidae; genus Panthera; species Panthera leo. The sequence continues at coordinate 115,728,846 of NC_056682.1, read as the reverse complement.
TAATCCTTCATAAACTCTTCTAAAAAATTAAGGATTAAAGTTATATCCTAACTCACTCTTATGAGGCCAGCATTACCCTGACACCAAAGCCAGACAAAAACGGTATAGGAAAGAAAAGTATAGACCAATATCCCTGATGAATATTGGTCCAAAAGTCCTCAAGAAAATATCAACAAATGGAATTTGAAAGCATATTAAAAAGATTACACACTGTGACCAGGAGGGATTTATTACTGGAATGCAAGGATGGTTCGACACAGAAAATCAGTTAATTTAATATACCACATTAACAGGATGAAGGGGAAAAATGATCATTTCATGCAGAAAAAACATTAAACAAATTTCAACACCATTTCATGATTTTAAAAATGCAATGAACTATGAATAGAAGGAAATGGTCTCAACATAATAAAAGCCTATATGAAAACCCACAGCTAACATCACATTTGATGGTGAAAGATTGAAGCTTTTGCTCCAAAATCAGGAACAAGGCAAGGATGCCTGCTTTCACCACTTCTCTTCAACATAGTACTGAGTGTTGTAGCCAGAATAATTAGGCTAAATAAATAAGTGAGTGGTATCCAAATTGAAAAGAAAGAACTAAAATTTTCTGTTTGCAAACAACATGATTTTATATGTATAAAACCCCTAAATATCCTCACTATAACTAATAAGTTAAGCCAGCTTTCAGGATACAAATTTAACATACAAAAATCTGTTATATTTCTATATACTAACAATGAACAACTCAGGAAGGAAATTAAAACATTCCATTTACGATAACATCAAAAAAATAAAATAATAAAAATAAATTTAACCAAGGAGGTGGAAAACATACACTGGTAGTATAAAACATTGCTGAAAGTATGTTTTATACTTTTAAAGAAGACACAAATATATGGAAAGATATCACAGGTTCATGGGTTGGAAGACAATATTTTTAAGATGTCAATACAACCCAAAACAATCTACAGATTTAATGCAATATTTATCAAAATTCTAAAAGTTTTTTGCAGAAATTAAAAAAATCCCTCTTAAAATTTACATGGCATTCAAGAGACCCCAACAGACAGACAATTGTGAAAAAGAACAAAGTTGAAATCTTGTACTTCTTAAATTCAAAACTTATAAAACCTAATTAAAACAGTATTGCACTGGCAAAAAGACAGACATAAAGAGCAATGAAATAAAATAGAGGGCTCAGAGATAAACTCTTGCATGTATAATTAATAGATTTTCAGCAAGAATGCCAAGACCATAAAATGGGGAAAGGAAAGTCTTTTTGACAAATGGTATTGGGAAAATTGGGTATCCACATGCAAAAAAAAAAAAAAAAAAATGAAGTTGGATCCTTACATCATATATAAAAATTAACTCAAAGTGATTGAAGACCTGAATAAAGAGGCAAAATATAAAGCTCTCAGAAGAAAGCATATGGGAAAAGCTTCATGGCACTTGATTTGGCTATGATTTTTTGCATATGATACCAAAACACAGGCAACAAAAGATAAAAATAGATAAGTTGGACTTTATCAAAATTAAATTTTTTAATTAAAAATTTTTGATCTCTAGAGAACGCAATCGACAGAGTGAAAAGGCAACCCATAGAACGGGAGAAAATATTTGCTAGGCATGTATTGGATAAAGGACTAATATTCAGAAATGTAAAGAACTATAACTCAACAACAGTAAAACAAACAACTGGATTAAAACATGAGAAAAGTATTTGAAGGAACATTTCACACACACACAAAAATATACAAATGTCCAATAAGAACAACTATCACTAATTCTTTAGGGAAATGAAAGTCAAAATCACAATGAAATACTACTTCATAAGCATGATAATGGCTATTATATATAAAAAAAAACCAACAGGATATAAGTGCTGGATGAGAATGTGGAGAAATTGGAACATTTGCACATTGCTGCTGGGACTGTAAATCGTACAGCCACTGGGGAAAAGAGTATGACAGTTCCTCAAAAAGTTAAATATAGAGGGGCGCCTGTCAGTTAAGCGTCGGACTTCGACTCAGGTCATGATCTCGAGGTTTGTGAGTTCGAGCCCTGCATTGGTCTGTGTGCTGACAGCTCGGAGCCTGGAGCCTGCTTCAGATTCTGTGTCTCCCCTCTCTCTGCCCGTCCCCTGCTCATGCTCTGTCTCTCTCTGTCTCTCAATAATAAATAAACTTAAATATAGAATTTAAATTTAAATTTAAAAATTTTAAAAAACTTAAATGTAGAATTACCATATGATCCTTAACTTCCACTTCTGGTGATATAGTCAAAAGAAGTGAAAACAGGGACTCAAACAGATATTTACACACCCATGTTCATAGTAGAATTATTCATAATAGCCAATAGATAGAAACAGCCCAAATGTCTGTCAATGGATAAACAAAGTGTGGTGTATATATATACAATGGAATATTAATTAGCCTTAAAAAAGGAAGGAAAGTCTCACACATGTTGCAACATGTATGAACCTTGAGGACATTATGCTATGTAAAATAAACTAGTCACAAAAAAGACAAATACTGTATGATTCAACTTATATTGGGTTCCTAGAGCAGTCAAATTCAGGAGACAGAAAGTAGAATGATTGTTACCAGGAGCTAGAGGGAGGGGAATATGGGGAGGTAGTATTTAATGGTACAGAATTTCAGTTTGGGAAGATGAAAAAGTGCTGGAGATGAATGGCAGTGATGATTGTGCAACAATATAAATGTACTTGAGGCCACAGAATTGTACACTTAAAAATGGTTAAAGTGATAAATATTGTTATATGTATTTTAACACAATAAAAAATGGTAAAAAATTTTCAGAGAAAAAGCAACAATGCATTAGTTCAAAAATGCTGCTGATGCTGAAAGTAAAAAATAAAAATAATAGTTTCCATATTGCATAAAATAGAAAAAAATAGCAAAACAAATTAATGACAGAAAGCATAACAAGGGAGAAGTGTGATGGACAAAGGATATGGTATATCTGGATAATATAATTAATAAACATTTAAAAATTTTATTCTACTCTGTACCCTACAGGATATAAATATGAGAGTCATACATTCTTTTTCAAGTGATAAAATTTTTTGTACATTTCATGGCATTATCTGAAATATTCTTGAATTTCTTACAGAAAAATATTTTCATAAGTTTTCTTTTTCCTTTGGATTTCAACATGATTCTTGGTTATTACATGATTCTTTTTGTCTTAAATGGAGTGGTATGCACAAGTCTAAGTCTCTCAGCCCATTCATACTCTTTGATCTGGACAAGGAGGATTAATGTGCATATCTCATGGCTATTTTTTTAGTAAGCTTTTATGTAATGCAGTCTTCAGAACTGATTTGGGATCTTTCTATTTTGAGTACTCTAAGATCAGAAGGAAATCAAAGCTATTCTCTAAATGAGGTAATATATAAAGAAGTATATATTCCCAACATACACCGGTCCTATTAATTTTTCTGTCTTCCCCCTTAATACAGGTATCAAGATGATACCAGCTAACCAATAGCCCAGAATGCACCATACCCCTGCTAGGTACCTATTCGTTTCTTCCTGTAAATTGCCTTTACATAGCTTTAGAGACATTTTTAAAGGCATGTTGTTTAAAGACATGTAGGTAATGCGACTCATTTCACCTCTGCTTGGCTCAAAGCATAATTCAAATGTACTATTTAAGCAATTATTTTTTTCTGGATTTGTACTTTTTTTTTTAGGGACTACGCAAGTTGTTCTCATTCAGAGAATGGTGCATATGGTATATAGTGGAAGGATGCATTAATCAACTGAACCCTGTAGGGGAGAGAGAGCATGTCAGGGGGACTGCAATCTAGGTGGAAAGAACGAGCATCAGGATTGAATGAGATAAGGGGTCAGTGTGAATTTCTACATGATTTTCTTAGGGCATTATTTATTAGGGATAGCCTTTCTCGCTTCACCTAATCACTGGTGCCTCTGCAATCTCCTAGCACTTTGTCAGAAGCTTTAGTATAGTACTTCTATGGCAGTTTATTTGCTTGCTTGTCCTTTCAATTGATAAATCTTATTTTTCTTTTTTTTCTCATATAGCAGTAACTACCATGGGAATGCCATAAAGGTTTTTGTCTGAGTGAATGAATGTTCTTTTAAGAGAGGAAATCAAATAGGAGGAAGAATAATTATAGGGAAATTTTGCTTTCTTAAATGACTCAACTTACCTATAACAAAGTCAGTTTGATGAAGTTATTTATACCCGGCTTTATTAGTACTGCTGACTTGAAGGAAATGAATTAGATTAATAACTTTCCAATGTTTTTGCACTTTAGAATCATCTGAGGAGCTTTTAAAAATCCCAGTGTCCAGGTACCTACTCAAGGTATGGCCTATAGACCAGCAGCATCAGAATTACCTGAGAACTTGGGGCTCCTGGGTGGCTCAGTCGGTTAAGTGGCCAACTTCGGCTTAGGTCATCATATTGTGGTTCCTGAGTTCAAGCCCTGTGTCGGGCTCTGTGCTGACGGCTCAGAGCCTGGAGCCTGCTTCGGATTCTGTGTCTCCCTCTTTCTCTCTCCCCCCTCCCCCCACCCCCACTCATGCTGTCTCTCTCTTTCAAAAATAAATAAACATTAAAAAAAAAAGAATTACCTGAGAACTTGTTAAGAAATGTTCTCAGGTTCCTCCTCAGATCTACTTATCAGAATTGTCATTTTTACAAGATCCTCATGTGATTCATATGCACATTAAAACGAGAAGCACTGATGTACAGCATTTGCTAATAGTCACTTGCCATATTATTTGAAAAGTTTTAGCAATATAAATTTTTTTGGCCATTCTCCTAATCTTTCATAATAAATACAATTTATTAATGTTATAAACACAGCTTCTAAGAAGGGGCAGTTAATAGAATTCTTAACTTTTTTTTGTCTCTAGTGATATGATTTTTGTATGTAGTTAGGTATCTATTGAAAAATAATGTGATCCTTTCATTGTTACATATTGAGGAAATATCTATCTCTTTCTTGACCCTAAGTTTTTTTTTTTTTGGCCCTTTGCAGCTGAGGAATTTATCTCTATCAGTTGGTTCAATTTTGCCTGAACCAGATCACTGATCACATATGGAATTCAGCTTTTCAAGTGTTCAACATTAGATCTGCCTTGTTGAAGATAGTATGTTCAAGTAATCATTAAGTTTTCATTTGGTTCTGCTTCTTTCTGAAACCCAAAATGATATTAAATGATGAAAAATGGCAAAAGTTAGGATGATCAGGAAAACATTTTTGGAAGTTTGAAAGTAGATGGATTAGTTTAACTTGAAAAAGTTAAACTCTAAGACTGCTATAGAGCAAGTCCAAAGCATGCCAAATTATAGTAGAGAACCTCAAAGTCTCAGAAACTGGAAATTCGAGTTACCTTTGAAGTATAGGAGTAAATATGATGAATTCTTTGAAAATCAGATTAAGAATGAGGGGACTTTCTGATTTCCTCTTCTATTCTGTGCACTTTTAGAGACTATCTCTCCCTAGAGACAACTGGAGGTTTATTCCTTTTATTAGGAGACCTAGTTCCAGCTGGGAGAGGGCATTGTAGTGCAAAGGTAGATTAAGTGTAGGTTTATGTTATAAATGTTAAGATTCCCCAACCTTCTTCCATATTCCTTCACAAAATGTTAGGTAGTAGGGATATTCCTTCTGGGGAGCAGATACATAGTACAGCTTCTGGGATTCTGAACAGCACAACAGAAAAGATCTAAGGACAACAAAGCCAGGGTTTTTTGTTTGTTTGTTTGTTTGTTTGCTTGTATGTTTTTTTAATTAAAATGACCCCGGAGATTGTAGCTTTTTTTAGGTTTCATGCATAATTATGAAGAAATAACAAAAGAACATAAGATATTTAAGTAAACAGAGGCCAAAGCAAAAGTAACTTGGAGGAAACATACAATGAAGGTAGAAAGTGAATATACTCATCTGTTAATAACAAGATGCTGAAAAGGCCCAACAAAATAGTTTCATGGAAATTATAAATATGATAGCAGAATTAAAAATTCATTTGAATAGACAGAAGATAAAACTGAGGTACCTCCCAAGAAAGCAGAGCAAAATGATAACCAGATAGAAAATAAGGAAAGTAAGTTAGGTGACAAGGACAGAAAATCCAATGTTAAAATCATAGGAATTTGAAAAGAGAGAACAGAAGAAAATGGAAGAGGAGAATATAATCAAAGACATAATTCCAGAAAATTTTCTAGAACTGAAGGACATGATTTTCGTTAATGTTAACTCATGCCAGATATCCTTGCCAAGCACTCTGTACAATGCAAGAAAACAGTCACAAAAATCCATCATCATGCGATTTCAGAACTGGTGGCAAGTAGCACAGCCTCAGTTTGTTTGCCTTTCATTTTTTTAAAGGAGGATTTATGCAAACTTATCAGTATTTTTTATGCTTTCTATCTTTGGTGCTATGCTTAGAAGTACCTATCCCACACAAATATTGTTTTTAAAAATGCATCTAGTGGCAAAGTAAATAAATGTTAAAATTAAAAAAAAAATACTTCCATGCTTTCTTCCTCCTGGATTTACTGTTGTTTAAGATGTGAAGTAGAACATAACTTTATGAAGTATCCACATTATTCACTGAATAATTCATCTATTTCTTACTGATTTATAGTCCAAATTTATTAAAAGCAAAAATTATGTGTATGCAATATAATACAGAAATGTGATATATTTGGTATATATGATATATATATATATATGATATATATATATATAAATGTGATATATATATGTGATATATTTCTTCTGTTTATTGCTCTATCTTTGAGGTAGCTTTCACAGTTGGCTGGGCAACTTTTTAACTTATTATTAACTTTTTAACTTTTTAAACTTTAAGCATTCTTTTTTAACTTTCTTTTTCAGAAATTCCCTGGCTATTCTCATCCAAAGTTATTTCTTCAAAAAAATTCTAAAAAATATTTTTTCAGTATTAAAATAAATATACAGAATGCTCCTTGGATTTTGATTGTTATCCATTAAATTTAAAGTTGATGAGACAGAGTTGATGTGTTCACAGTGCTGAGCTTTCTCTTTCATTACCGTAAAACCTCATTTACTCTTTCAAAACTTCTTAATTATCTCAACTGAGAATTATGAATTAATTTTTCATATAGTCATTTATATTTCTTTTATAATACTACATATTTTATGTTAATTTTTCATTTTTATACATGAGATTTTTACTTACTATATTAACTATGTTTTTTTAATTTTTTTTTATGTTTACTTATTTTTGAGATAGAGTGTGAGCAGCAGAGGGGCAAAGAGAGAGGGAGACACAGAATCTGAAGCAGGCTCCAGGCTCTGAGCTGTCAGCACAGAGCCTGACGCAGGGCTCGAACTCATGAACCATGAGATCTGAGCCAAAGTTGAATGCTCAACCGACTGAGCCACCCAGGCACCCCTATATTAACTAATTATTTGGAGAATGCAGGGAAACTATTCATGTATTTTTAAAGAATTTATCTTATTTTATACTCATATACTCTAAGGTTCTTCATTTGTTCCTTTGGGGTTTCCAGGAAATGTTCATATCAACAATAATCATTTTGCTATTTCTTATGACTCCTGGGCTTCAACCACACTAAATTTGAAGATCCACAAATAAATTTCTTTCTCATTCGCTGGTTGCCACATACCATTTCTATTACCTAAAAGTTCTTCTCTCTCTTTTAACTTCTACTAATTCCTCAGTTTATATCTTAGCCAACATCCTTCAAAGTTTTTGAAGACTTGGTCAGGTGTCCTACCTATGTATTCCTTTGCATCCATGCCTACTGAAGTACTTGGGACACTATTGAAATTGTCTGATAACTTACTTGTCTCTTCTGCACTATAAACTACAGGACTCTGGTTTGTTCAGGGTTTTGCCAGATGTTTGAAACATAGACTCTTAAGTATTGGTATTTGTTTTTTATTTGTTTTGTTTAGTTTTGTTTTAGTAAGTCATTAAATCTACTGCCAATATAGCTTTAATGAGTACTTATTAGCTAGGAATTATTTATGCACTTTATCTCTATGGCATATTACATTTTATAGTCAAAACAAAGCAGTAAGCAAAATCTAATATCTCTTATTGAATAGATAAGGAAACCAACATTCAGATAGATTAAAGTTAGTCAAGATCACAACTAATGTGGTGAAGATATGTTTTGAATTCATGTCCAGAAGAGAAAAAATGAGAAACCAAACTACAGGATTATCATTAGAACTAATGAAATAATAACAGTATTATCAGTAGGATAAAAGAGTAAATTGAGAGAGATTTATGAAGTAGCATTGCCAAAACTAGATGACTAATTGGCTACAGAAATTGCAGGAAAAATGATGATAATGATGTCAAGGATGATAATCACATTTGTTATCTTGGGATACTGGGTTTCCAGCAAGAGGAGATAGGAGTGTCAGAGCTGATACAGAATCAAGGAATTCTGTTTTGTACATCTTGAGTTTCAAGTATCTCTTGGTGTCTAACTAGATCTCTCTGGAAGGCAGTTAATATATGATTCTGTAGCTTAGTGAGGAGGCTAGACCAGAGGTTTGGGGTCCACACTGAAAGCAGTTTAAAATATTCTTAGCACTGGAACAAAGTTATGTAAAATAACACTTAGGAGCTAATACCATATATTTAATTATAAAACATCTTAACTCTAGTGTTGAAAAGGATAATAAATTTAAAAACATAAAGTTATAATATAATTCAATAATTCCCTGAATGCTGGTCAAGGGTTTATAATTGAGATTGAATAGAACAGTATAATTCTAAAAGAATCAATAAGAGGTAGTTGAAATAACTGTAAAGCCACTGAATAGACAAAATGCATCTTGGAACGTGACAAGTTATCTACTATAAAATGATAAAAAGTTCACTGACTGATGAACATTTCAAAGCTCAGCCTAGAAAATGAGCTAAAGAAGACAAGATGCTTTGAAGTTAACCCCTGACCAGGGACAAATCTAGTCAGCTATGCTGGTTGCAGGGAACCCTGTGAAAAGCATACTTTTTCTATTGCCAAGTTTCCACATGGGTTTCCTCATAACTTGAACATGCCAGGTTGCAAATCCGGGACAGAAATCCCTTTTACCTTTTGATGAGTTTCACTGGCTTGCTCTTCAGACACCTGCTTCTAGTGTTGTAAAGGTAAATGAATATTGCCCACTACTGATACCCTTCTACTTCCCTTTCCTTAGGAACTTTAAGAAATTGAATCACATTTACCTACTAGTTCACATAATTCTAAATATGCCTCACCCTCTAATTATCTAGCTTCACTTTACAATGTAACTCCAGGCTTCACCTTTCAAAATCTCATTTCTCAGTTGATTCATCCCTTGAGAATACATTTCCCTATACTAGGGTAACCATGGTAGACTAATACTTCCTTGATGTGGGTAAACACTTAAGTAATACATATTATCACTCTCTAAATAATCATCTGTATTGTCAGTTTGAATTTTAATATTGTAGTGTTTTGGATTTTATTTTTGTGTTGTTTGATTGTTTTTAACAGTGGGGTGCAATGATAAGGAAAATTTAATAAATAAGAAGGGGTGGCCAAAAAACAACTTCCCCAGTCTTATTACTTTTTGGTTCCCAGAAAATTTGTAGAATGACCTGTAATCAAATTTTTCCATATCCACTTTCAAATATGTAATGATAAAGAGCAGAAAAAAAATGTGGTCTTTCAAGGATTTTAATGTACTATTTTAGAAAAGGAACATCAGCTGTTCTCTTGTCTAATACAAAGATCAGTATAGTTAGAACAATGGGAGGAAATGGTTGCAACAAAATATTCTCAGGATAAATGATTGTTTTCAATGATTAACAAATTCCCCCACCTCACTGATTATTCTTGGCTGAATACAATGAAGCACTTTAATATACCTGCCTGCAGGTACCTTCCCCCCCCATCCAAATTTACTATTAGTACTGTCATCATTTTTTTTTAACATTAAGATATATTTTATTACTAGATTGCACAGAAGATATACTTAATGGGATATATTTTTACTCTATGTTTCTAGATACAATTTACACAAATTTCATTTGGGATTTTTTTCTCAATAAATTCATATGGCTCTTCCCATATGCTTCTTTTTTTTCCCCAAGTTTTATTTAAACATTTTTAAATACCAGATCCATTGAATGTTAAAAATAATGAATTCCATATCTTTTACTTTTTTGATATATGTGCTGCTGAAGTGAGCACATATATATTTTATTTTTTAAAACTAGCTCTTCTTTGAGGGAATGTAACATAATGTATAATATATCATATTAGTTAATATATTATAATATATTTATATATATATTAGTGTTATAATAAAGCAATATTATGGCAAGACATGGGAATCGAAGATCTGGTTCAAAAATCCATTCCAACTCCTACTAGTTTTGTGATTTTTGACAAAGCATTTAACTTCTTTAAGCCTCAATTTCCTCATCTATAACTGGGGTTTTAATATCTCTCAGTAACTTTGTTTATGTAAATATTAAATGAGATAATGTATAAGAGTTATCTTTGGTTAATACAAGATAGCTATTATTATCAGAAATTTTATTTAATCAAGCCACACTGAAGAAAATGTACACAGCATAGAATTAGTACAGTACTTTCGGGAGTATTTGTCCAGAACTTGAAGAGTGACATTAATATTAGCCTTGATAAAAATATTGCAAAGACATAAATTGCAACAACTTCGTTTTCCCCTGAACAAGTCTATGAGTAGTTTATTAATAGAGAAAAAAATACAAAATGATATTTTGCTACAGTAATGCTCTTTTCTCCTAGCATTTTTGTAACATTGAGAATCTTCTGCACATGTAAACTGTTAGTGTATTTTGGAGATGTATTTGAAGATTTCCTTCAGATTAAGGTTCTCTAAGTAATTACTTCTACAATAGATTACCCAATGACCATTGGTGCCTTCCTCTGCAAAACGTGCAAATTGAATCATTTTGAAGATCCCTTTGAGTTCATTCATGATTTTCTTCTCATGTTGAGTTTACCTCTTTATTTTTTTAATCAAAAAAAAAATAATAATGTTTATTTTTGAGAGAGGCAGAGTATGAGTAGGGGAGGGACAGAGAGAGAGGGAGACACAGAATCCAAAACAGGCTTCAAGTTCTGAGCTGTCAGCACAGAGCCTGATGCGGGGCTTGAACCCACAAACTGTAAGATCATGACCTGAGCCGAAGTCCGACGCTTGACCGACTGAGTGGCTACTCAGGTGCCCCACTGAGCTTACCTCTTTAAAGAGAACATTGGAATTGGTAAGGGGAAGGAGGAAAATGAAGACCAGGTCTAGTGTTTCCCTTTGTCTGAGCCTGCCCAAAGGTCTCTTTATAATGATGGCTGTCAAAGATACCTTGTTACCATGGGAAAGTCAACCCCCTGAACAATGACTCTTGAATGGGCTTATGCACTAAGGACAGTGAGATACATTAGCATTCACCAAAATTAACTAAATGAAATTTATTTCTATTAAACTTTTCTTTTAAAGACAGATTCAGTGATCTTCCAAAGGAGAACTTAAATCATTCTATCAGTGAATCACAGTTGTATGATGTTTTCAGTATGTGATGGTGAATCATCCAAAATGCTTAATACTAAAAGAAGAACCAAAAATCCAGGTCTACAGAGTGCATGGTCATTTCTCAAAACTGATAGCTACCACATTGGATTATTGTCTTTCTGGTTGCCAAGATTCATTTAATAAATCAAGATATTAAAAATAGTAATAGTTCTTGATCCATTCATTCATGTTATTTACTGTTATCTATCTCAATTCTACAGGTGATATTCTTAGAATTTTTGAGCTCATATTTAACTGTTAGACAATTATCAGGTAAAAATAAAACAAGAGGTGTTATTAATATGTCAGTTACTATATATATGATATTGAAAACAGTTTTAAAACTGTTAGAAAAGTTTAGATATTTACATTTATATAAGTAAGCCATGGAAAGTTAATTTCCTTTTTTAAGACTCTAATACTATTAAAATTGCCTTGGGATTATAACTGTTTATAAATACCTTTCAGTTTTCTGGTTTAGAAATAGCAAATTTTACATAGAAAGATTAATTAATAATACATCATATTAAAGTGTTTGATTACTGTTGACTAAGCTCTTTAGATCCCCATGCTTCCAGTTAATTTACTTTATTATTTATCTTGTAAAACAATTAAAATTTAGTGGACTTAGTGGATTAAATGGGCTAGAACACAGATAATGAAAGATTCAGTCTTTATTTCTTCACCTTGTTTCATTTTCTCAATAATCACTGACATTTTAATATATATATATGTACTTTTTTACTTCTTTACTGTCTCTTTCCCCCATGAAGGTAAGCTCCATGTGGGCAAGGTCTGTCTTTTATACTGTTATCCCCAGAGTCTAAAACAGTGCCTGGCACCCTATGGGTACTCAATGAATGAACAATGAATGAAATGAAAAAGTGATGACCTGGTTAGTTCATACTCTTTACCTGACTGGCAAGTCAGAAGCTATAGTGTGTCTTTATTTTATTTTCAGAATGGAAGAGATGACCAAAATAGACAAATGGGACTACATCAAACTACAAAGCATTTGCACAGCAAAGGAAACAATAGAATGAAAAGACAACATACAGAATGGGAAAAAATATTTTCAATCTATATATCTGTTAAGAGGTTAATTTCCAGAGTGCCTGGGTGGCTCAGTCTATTAAGTGATGGATTCTTGGTTTTGACTGAGATCATGATCTCAGGATTCATGGGTTCAAGCCTCACGTTGGGCTCTGGGCTGACAGCAGAGCCTGCTCGGGATTCTCTCTCTCCCCCTCCTCCTCCCTGCAAAATAAATAAATAAACTTAAAAAAAAGAGGTTAATTTCCAAAATAAGTAAGGAGCTTCTGTAACTCAAAAGCAAAAATATTATTAACCAAATTTAAAAATAGGTTATGGACTTGAATAGACATTTCTCCAAAGAAGACATACAAATGGCCAACAGGTTTCTCAAAAAATGGTCAATGTCACTAATCCTCAGGAAAAAGCAAATCAAAACCACAATGAGATATCACCTCACACCAGTAGAATGGCCATTATATACTAAAAGAAAAAGGAAGGAGGGGGGGAAAGACAAGTATTGGCAAGGTTGTATAGAAATTAAAAACCCTGAATACTGTTGGGAATCCAAAATGGTGCAACCGCCATGGGAAACTGTACAGAGATTCCACAAAAATTTAAAAAAAAAATAGAACTACCGTATGACACAACAATCCCACCTCTGGGTACTTATCCAAAAAGATTGAAATCAGGATCTCAAAGAGATATTAGCACTCCCATGTTCATTGCAGCACTATTTACAACAGCCAAAATGTGGAAAGAGCCTAACTGCCCATCAACAGATTAACAAATAAAAAAATATGGTATATATATATATAGTGGGATAGTATTCATCCTTAATAAAGAAGGAAATTCTGCAATATGTGACAACATGGATGAAACCTGAGGATATTATACTAAGAAAAATAAGCCAGTCAGAGAAGAACAAATACTACATGATTCTATGTATATATGGTATCTAAAAGAGTCAAATTTGATGGAGCAAAGTATAGAAATGTTGGTGCCAGTGGATGGAGGGGAGAAGGAAAGGAGGAGTTGCTAACAATGAGTATAAAATTTCAGTTCCAAGATAAGCAAATTCCAGAGACCTGTTGTACAGTACCTGCTGTGAGTAGAGGTATCAATAATATATTGTACACTTAAAGATCTGTTGATAGTAGGTCTCATGTTAAGTGTCATTACCCCAATAAAATTGAAAAAAAATTGGAGGAGATGAGAGAAAGTAGCATATAGGATAAAACTCTAATTGAAGTCTTTGAGTTTTGAGAAGAGACAGCTTTGCATAGCAACATGTGTTTGAATCTACGACTTAGTGCCAAGATGATCATAAGACAATTGTAGTGATGATGTAGGTTGAACTTATTAGCTGAATTTCAACCTATGCTCCTGGGTCTTGGTCAATTTTACTGCTGTATAATTGACCTCCAGTTGATTGGTTCAAATAAACATAGAAAAATTCTATTCTGTTTTGGCTGCTTAGTGTGAACAGGTTCCCATGAGCTTCAGAAAGAATGAAAAGTAGAAAAATAATTAATTTTTCTCTGAAAAAGGTAACAGATGTTTCTTATGCTATCAGATGATTGAGGAAGCAAAGTACATCTGGTCATTAAAACCTATAAAATAGTTGTATGACTTATTTAGAGGAGAGTTGATACTCTAATGATTTTGGAAGAGATGGATACTTAAGTTTAACTTTCACTAAAATTTTAGTCATGATGATAAACCAAAATTAAACTAGCAGGTGTTAGTAGGTACAATTCTGGAAATGAGGTATTTTTGTGGGGGAGGGGAGAAGAAGAGAGCTTTACTCTAGTAATATATGCTGCCCTATGTTTCAGGATTTTAAACATCTTAAATCCATATAGGTTGTTTTTATTACCACCCATAAATTTATGGTACAAAAATTTAACTTGAACTAACATTGAGATCTATTAATTAAATCTCATAATTAAAAATATAGCATTTCAACACCAATAATAAGCTTATTACCATGCTCATTACCCAGGTTCCCTTCTGTTCAGTACAATCATGAATTGAATTTTGACAGGCTAGCTGAGTTTAAAGCTTTAGGTATTTGATTTCCTCATTAGGGTAGAAAGCTAATTCTAATTATTTCAGAATTAGCCCTGCGGTGCCTGGGTGACTCAGTCAGTTAAGTATGCAACTTTAGCTCAGGTCATGATCTCATGGTTTGTGGCTTCAAGCTCCACATCAGGCTCTGTGCTGACAGCCTGGAGCCTGCTTAGGATTCTGTGTGTTTCTTTCTACCCTTCCCCTTCTCATGTTCTCTCTCTCTCTCTCTCAGAAATAAGTAAACACAAAAAAAAACACAAAAAAAAACAGAATTAGCCCTTTTTTGTTAATTATGTATCCTTATCATTTTTGTATAACATTTTATAATTTTATAGTCTTAGAATTTGTGCTTTTTCCCCCTAAAAAGTTTTAAATTTAGAAACAAGAAATGGAATCATCTCATAAAATGTTATTTGGAAAACACATTCATTATGTAAATCTGCTCCATATTTGAAGATGTATAAACAAGGAGAAATTTTATATCTATTTAGAAATGAAAAGATTCCAGAATTTTTAGTTAGCTTTTTTTTTTTTTTTAAGTTGTTAAAATATTGGAATCTTCCAACTTGGAGGAACTCATTTGTGTTTATTTTCTTTTCTTGATTGGGTCCAAAAATCAAAGTAGGTGTTAGTTGAGCTCACCTATGCTCTTTAATAGCTTTATTCCTGATGTAACCTTCTTGAGTGTGGTGATATTTGTGTAATGCAATTTCCCCTGTATCCTAATTTGGAGATGATGCTCCCCAGTTTCAAGCCCTCTCCCATATGAACAGTTTATCTCAGTGCACTTTATCAACTGCCTCCATTATTAAATAGAAGTGATGCTAATAAGGAAGGAGAAAACACTGAGCACTTAGATCTTTTTCTTCTTCTTCATTGGCCAACTATCAGATTCTAACATTGAGGTTGGTTTAGGCCCAGAATATAATGAAGAACTTTTAACTAGAACAGAGTGAAAGAATATGAAATGCTTTACTTGTCCAAACTGAAGAGCCTCATGGCTCTGTGAACTCCATTTTATTCAATAGGAAACTACATTCAAAACGGATATTTTTCTCCCAGAATCTACAGCCTGGTGGAGGAAACAGATACAAACAATGTGTTCAGCAAAGATGGCAATGAATGCAGTCCTAGGAGTAAAATTAAAGTCTTGAAGGAATATAGGAAGAAAAGCAAATTATGATGAACTGCATTGTGAAGGTCTAATTGAGAAAAGGGCATTTGAAGAGTGATTTTAAATGTGCCTAGGACTTTTCAGGCAGATGTGGGTGCTAGGATGCCTTCAAAAGTATTGAGGAAATATTCTAGTGTCCAGAGTCTTGGTTACTTCAGAGTTGGGTGATGTATGGCTCCAAAGATTACATTTTATCTAGTTAATGGAGTCACCCCTAATCTGTGGTCCAGATAATCTTAGGTCTTGGCTGGCTCACCTGATGCTGGATACTCAGAAACCTAAGTCCAAGAGGTCGGGGTGACACTTAGACTCTTTGGTGTGTGCCAAAACTTAGAGGTGACATGAGCTCACAGGAGAAAACCAAAGGAGAAATTCCAGAGAAAATCAAAAGTTATTTTCCTAGGTACTTTTCCCTCTGCCTCTCCACCACCCACATCGGAGGTTGGGTATGGTATGGTTAGGTAAATTCACTAGGTTTTGCTGGGAAGTGGAAGAATTAGGAGGGAACTTGGGAAATTATATAATTATTGGTGCTGTTAAGATTTCTCTTTCAAATAAGGATTTGAAAGGATCATTGCTTGACTTCCCATGGTATGAGCTATATCAAGTATTAATAAAATCTCCTAAGGTTTTACCTTTGACTGTGATATAATATTTGCCATAGTTTCCTTTTCTGTACTTAGCCACCAGGAGCTTGCTGGAAAAAAGTTACTAAACGCAAAATCCTTCCACCAAGTTTATGCCAAACTATTGTTCTTAGACCAGTGTGGTGAGTGTTTACTCTATCTTCCTTTAGGAATATCTAATTTCTGTAAGGTTTGCCAGTTTCCAAGCAAAATCTTCAGCTGTCTTACCCTACTAATCTATTTGACATGCTTCCGAATGTCTGAAATTTTATCATACTCAATACAGGCTGACCTCTGAAACTCCCTACCTCCATATTTAGTAATTTAAACTGTCCTCAAAAAAAAAAAAAAAAACTACTTAATTGGCTCCCTCAGGGACACAGAAAATCAGATGGTTCCTCCACTTCTAATCCACTGGGGAACACTACATGTAGTCACTCACCTACTTGCAGAAAGCTGGAAAATTATTACCATGTGAGTAGAAAGAAGTAATAATTACATTTGCTTGTTATGGCATGGGTGACTAATTAAATGCTTTCAGGAACCATGCAGATGACAAAAAAGAAAAAAAACACACACTCAAGCTGGCAAGTGAAATTCAATAGGTGGTTGTGGTTGGATGTATCCTGAACTTCTTACATCTTGTGTAATTTCATTCAAAAAATTTTAAATTGTATTGAGTGGACCCCCAAGATATGTCTGTGGAGCAAATGTGCTTCAAAAGCTGAAGTACTTAACCTTTGAGGACAAAAATAATATGAGATCCTTGAGTGAGTTTTAAATGAGACTTAAAATAGTGCCTGGCAAAGAGTAAGCATTCTATTATGTTAACTATTATTATTACCCAAGAATCCTTCCTTTGCTCATTGGAAATATAATCTTTCCATACATTATATTTTCACATGAATATTCATTAGTATCTATAAATTTTTAGGTAACCATTCATTTCTTCAATAGTATTTCTGAGCAGCTCCTACATGCCAGACATCGTCCTGGGAATTGAGAGTTCAATGGTAAACAAGGTAAAGTTCTTGTTCTCAATGGAGCTTAGTCTCATGGTAGCAATAGACATTTAACCATACTTATAAGAAGGCATAGTAAACACTGCACAATGGAAGCTATAGGAACACATTTTGGAGCACTAACCTAGCATAGGAAATAAGGAAGTCTTTGTGGAAGCATTCATTTTTGTGGTGATATTTGATGATATCATATCTTGAAGTCAGTTGTCATTTACTTGTTTTCAAGTTGATTATTCTCCACTTTTTAAAAATTTTATTTATTTATTTGGGGGGAGCAGAAAGGGGTACAAGGAGAATCTCAAGCAAGCCCCACATTGTCAGCACAGAGCCCATAGTGGGGCTCAATCACACAAACCTTGAGATCATGACCTGAGCCAAAATCAAGAGTCGGACACTTAACCAAACTGAGCCACCCACGCATGAGGATTATTCTCCATTTTTATCTTGGAAAGAAAACTAAAATTTGTCCTTGTTGGAATAATTATTCTAGACTTGGGTTTGTTGTCCCTAATTATTACATGTCTGCAAGTTTTAGCTTATGTAGACTTTCAAAATCCCTGATATACTGTAGTAACACAACATGGGATGTTCTGATTTGTTTTTATAGTATTAAGAAATGGTATAGCAAACACTCAGTTTCATGACTGAAGCACAAAATTCAG
Organism: Panthera leo; assembly: GCF_018350215.1. Lineage (NCBI taxonomy): Eukaryota > Metazoa > Chordata > Mammalia > Carnivora > Felidae > Panthera > Panthera leo. The sequence continues at coordinate 115,710,643 of NC_056682.1, read as the reverse complement.
TATATATGTATACTTAGTGACCAATATATATGTATACTTAGTGACTTTCTCCTAGTCATAGATTTAGAAAACGAAGATATAGAAGTGAGAGTGTTTGTTTTCACTGTTGAACATTTTCACAGATTCATAAAAAATTTTGTAACCATATCTGATACTCTTGATCTGATAGTTTAGAAATTTCAGTATCTAAGAGATTAAGTACACACATGTTGTCTTGTCACTGTACAAACAATAAACACTAGTTTTCATGTTTTTAAATGTCATTTAAAAGGGATCATACCTTATGTATTCTTAAGTAACATGTTCCTTTAGTTCAGCTTTGCATTTTTGATATTTATGTATATGGGTAGAGGTAATTCTATTTTAATAATTGTATGTTATTCCACTGTATGAATATACCATAATTTATCTTTCCACTTTTTGACGGATATTTAGATGATTTCCAATTTGTGTCTATGCAGTCAATATTATCATGAACATTCTTTATGTCTTTTTGTACACAGTTTTCTACATACCTAGAGGTAGAATTTCTAGGTTTTAGGGTCAATCTAGTTTTAGCTTTTTAGACAGTATTGATAATTCTTAAATATGGCTGTATACATTTACAACACAAATACAGTGTACAAGCCTTAGTATTATCAGACTTTTCTGATATGTACCAAACTACCTCAGTTTTGTTTTACCTTGCACTTTCTGAATTATAAGTGGGATTGGTTACCTAGGCATATATTTATTGGGCTTTCAGAGTTTCTTTTTCCTGAATTGAGTATTAAAATCATTAAAACCTAAGTTCTTTTTTGCCAATATTTACAAATTTTACCATGGCAAAAAAGGATCAATGCCAATTTATCACTTTTGTTTTTGTTTTTACCTTCGAGTCCTCTGCTCCCAGATTGAACTTTTTCTTTCTCTTTTTTTTAAATTAAAGTTTTAAAATAGTATTTTTGGCATATAAATTAAATAAAACCTTAATATTTTGCATATATAATTCATTTTCAGGGATGTCATGATTAACCACCACCAGAGATTTTTGCAAATCATAATATTCTAATTACTGTTTTGTGTATAGTCATCTCAGACTTCTGGTATCGTGTCCTAGACTCTTTCTCTATGGAATTTTTTTATTCCTACTGAGATGGTGGAGCCTATTTTAACTATAGTGTCTATCATGATGATTCTAAGTTTAGAGAGACAGTCAACAAATTGGACTTTTACAGATACTGATGCAACCTGTACCAATGTATGTCACAACATTTTAATAAAGGGAATTTTTTTAATCCTCTTTGAGGACAATTTTAGGGAAAAATGAGGAGATATTTATGAATGGTAGCAACAAAACTCCATTTTTCCAATTTCTTGAAGACTGAATTCTGCCTATATTTTGCCCAAGGATTTCTGGCATATCAAGTTCCTTTAGAGAGTCAATGTTAGGTCCAGGTTTATTATACATACCAATAAAGTTGAGGGACATACTAGGTGTTTCAGATGACACGTAATAAATATATTTTCTGGTAAGTACATTGATTTTAACAAATTTATACCAATCTAGATTTAATTTTGCCTTCCTTTGTCATATACTCTCAAAGTCCAAAATAACAGATTTTGACAGTATAAATCAGCAAATTCTTGCCATTCTTATGGTTTGTTAGTCTTCTCTACACAAGTTTAATCCTACATATGATACCCTGGGGTATTCTGGAGTCTGGTTTTAGTTACTGGTATAATAATGATGGGCTAAAGCATGTGAGGAATTATTAACTACCTCTACTAAGGGAGCTTCCTCAGGCAAGGAAATAATAGCTTTTTTTAAGCCAGTGAGAAAGGGCAATTTCCAAAGAATGGAAAGAACTCCCTTAGGCAATTGTAGTCAGTGGAGAGTGCTTCCTAGGAGAGAATGAGTGACTCATTCCTTCCTTTCCATCTTTGTGATCATTGTCTTATGGCCATAAATGAAAAGCAAACAAAGAATTAAGTTGTACATTACTAAACTACAGGATCAGTTGAATTCTTTGTCTTTTATGAGCATCAGTTTATTCTTTAAGGTAGTAATTTGAGGTTTGGCATTCTTTTGCATTGTCATGGAAATCAGCTACCCTACCAAAGGTACTTGAATTCCCCATGCTCTTCAAAGTGTTTTATGGCACCAGTAACTTGCTCTCAGTGAGACTTCGTTCTAGGTGATATTAAGTTAATACTTTAATTGGCTATTTTCTTGTAGGCCTCCAAATTTTCCACCCTAGGATACAATATAAGTGTGTATGTACCTATAGCTACAGCTATGTCTCTCTCTCTCTCTCTCTGTATATGTATATGTGTATACATATGTATGACATTATTGCTCTTCTACCCCATCTCAACAGCACAGTCCCAAATGCCCTATAATTTTCTAAGTGTCTATGATTAGTTCTTTTTCTTGTATCATTATTTATATGAATTGGAGTCTTTCTCGGCAAACAGACAAAACTGATGTTGGTGAACAAGCAGCAAATTTGTTGAAAACATAAGAATGCAACACTGAGAGTTGACAGAATTCTGAGAAAGGCAGGAGAATAGGGTTGAAAAATGAATTGAAACCAAGGAATTCTGGAGATGCACAAAAGCCAGGAAGAGCTCTGTAGCAGTACAGACTGGGCGCCACCACTGGGTTGTATGAACTACAGATTTTTCTTCCATCCTTGTGTAATGATTTCAGTATTTAAATCCTAGAAGATAGTATCCAGTTGTAAAAGTGTAGATCATTCACTGGGGACGAAGGGAGGAAATTGTGGTTCTATTTGAGAAGGGAAATAGATGCTGGATGACCCAAACTGACAAATATCTCCTACACCAGGACAAGTTATGAGCTAATGTCATTTTTGAAAATAGATGTAATATTTCGTTTTTGTGTTTTGATCTATTTTGAATTTTTCATAGATGAGCTTTAACCAATTATGATTGCCATAACTTAATGTATTTTGCTTTACTTTTATTGTATTATTTTATCCTTTCTGATGTTTTTTTTGTTGTACTTCACCGAAAAGTTTTTAACTTTAAAAGTTCATAATTTTAAAAGTTTATATAAAATATAAACTCAAAGAAAGGATCCATTCACCATATGTAAATATTCTTTATTTTTAACAAACATCATTGTGTACTATATACTATGTTTTAAATGATTTATTAAGACATGCAAGGACTTCTTTTTGAAATCATCTATTGAACAATTTTTTTACAAGAAATACTGTATTTTTTATCTTTTTTCTTCATATGGACTATAGTTTTAGAGGAGGCTGATATGAAATGAATTGGTCCTTGGACTCATTTTGGGAAAAACTGAAAATGTGAAGAATTTGCCTCAGTTGACTTGGTAGTGATATATATTTTAGATGCAGAAGAATCAGCATACTGTGAAGGTGTCTTTAGTATTAATGTATGATACAATTTCTATGTATGATGCAAATGCATAAAATAGGAAATTATGAGTACGTTTGCATGTATGTGGTGTGTGTGATCATTTTATGTAAAAACCCATATGAAACAATGTTTTCCACCGAAATTGGTGGATTGCATTTCCACAAAATGCCAACACCTCTGTCTGAATATATTATTTGAGGGGAGATGTGTAGTCACAGACGTGAGTCGGGACCAGGAGCAAGCTAGCAACATTCAGCTAAGTGCGAGTGCCAGAATGGACTGGTAGAGCTAAATGCCAGGAAACTGGAAATCTAAGCTGGAAAAGGGTCTTGAACCAAACAGTTTATCTAGAGTTGAAGCATGAGCGGAAGGCTCAACTCAAAACCTAGCGGAAAGGGATCAATAGATTATTGCTAGCCGAGAGAGAAGCAATACAGGAAATTAAAGGTCAGTCAAACGGTGGTGTCAGTACAAAGTAGCACACAGAAATCACGCAGCAAGAAATATCTTTTTAGGAAAAGCAAGCCACTTTTGCATTTCTCCTTGAGGAACTGGTTCAAATAAATGCTTTTGAGAGGTTAAATTTGTGGAAGAACGGTCAGTTGCTAAGAAGGATCCAGGCGGATCAAGAAACAAAGATTAAAGACAAAGAGTGAGAGACAAACAATGGGAAGTAGCAATGTTTTGGAGAAGTCTGTCAGTGACAAAAGCCTGTGGAAGGAAAATAACATGGGGGTGGGAAGTGCTACTTTCAGGCAATATAATGTTGCAGAAGAAACTATTTCACATTCCTTCCATTCTTTTCATGTAGCTTTAGGACTTTAAAGAATTCTTAAACTGTGTTTTATGCTTTGATCTAACAATTAGTCAAGTTAGTAAAAAAAAATAAGCAAGGAAATAGTTGCTGTTTGGGAAAAACTTATGAAAGAAACCCTTTAGTTGTATTTGAGGTTTGTATATCTTGTACTGACTTTTCGCTATAAGACTAACTTTTTTTCATTATGGGAGGAGAAAACACTTGTTAGTTTTTTATTTTGGAATATTTAAAATATACTCAAAAGTAGAGAAAGAAGCACAAAGGGCAACCATTTACCCTCCGGTAGCTTCAACAATCATACATTTCCTGCCATTTTTGTTTTGCCTATTGCGCCCATCATGTGTGGTTTTTGCCTTCAGTTATTTTAAAGCAAATCCTAGATTCATATTTTTCATGTATAAATGCTCCATTATGTACATCTAAGAGATTAGGACTTTTTCCAAATATAATAATACCAACATCAAAATTTGCACTAACTCCTTAAAAACAACATTTCTTTGTCTATAAGAAATAGCTTATACTCTCTCTTTCTTAGATCTATGTGAAACATAAAATGATTCATCTTCCTAGTTTATAAAGATACAAGAGACACTTTGAGTCTCGTGTGTAACAGGGCCACTTAATACTATTTTCCTAAGAGTGTAAGTATTTCTGAGAATACTGACAACCTCATGTTATAGATACACTATAGAGTCAGACAGTACATCCATTTTATTTCCTAATACTCTGCTCGTGGATTTGACATTTTAGTGAAAAGAGGATTGGGATGGTATCAGGGACTATCATGGTTGAAAAGTAATATTTCATTTCAGCATTGGAGGAACTGAGCATCTGTCCAACTTTCGATGTTATCTTTGGCTAGGGACCTGTAATTACTGTCACAGCTCAGACAGAAACCAGGTGTGAGGGATGTGTATTAACTCTCTGTTAACCAGGCACTCTGTTATAGGTGCTAATGTGAGAGACATTAGACATAGATTCCTCAGGAAGTTTGAAAAGAGTCTGGAGAAGTAATTTTATCCACCTGTTTGCATCTAGAAAAGTCCACATAATGCATCTGAGGTACCAGAAAGAAATCATCAGGGGACCTGCTTACTTAAAGTCTTTGTACACTCATACAAATTACATGGCAAAAGAATAATATAGAAACTACATGATTACATGTAGAGTTTCATGATTACATAGCAAAAGAATAATATAGGAATAATTTTTCAGTTGTAAGAAGACAAACACTATATGATAAGTTTCTGTTGCTGATTATGTTTTGAGGGCTTATTTACCCCAGGCTTCATGTTTAATGTGAGTTCATTCTCAACTCTCAAGGCATTTATAGTTCAAGGGGCATGGTAAAATAAAAAAATATATATTTTATGGTTATTCATTAATACTGCAACATGTACATTTGAAACTCATAGAGAGGAAATGGAGACTAATTTGTCTAGAGACTAAAGGGATTCTGGAGTGGTGGGGGTCCAGAGCTGACAGCCAAGAAAGAATTCTTGTGATGTCTTTGGTGTAAAAGGGTGATTTTATTAAAGCATGGGGGCAGGACCTGTGGGCAGAAAGAGCTGCACTGGGGTTATGAGGAGTGACTGATTATATACTATGGAATTGGGGGAAGAAAGTCAAAAGGGACTGTTCCAAAAGGAAGAACTTTTATACGCTAAAGAAGACTCATGTAAGATACTGGAGGCCTGACTATTGTCAAGTAGAGGTTGATTTATCCTCTTGTAAGGCATTAACATTTAGACAGTGGGGAGTTCCTGGAGAAATGTTATATACTCTGCCTATCAAGTATTTGTCAGTGGGCTGCAGGTTATAAAGAAATTTAATTTTACCTACCATTTCCTTCTTGCCTTTTTTGCCCACATCACTATGGAGGGGAGAGTGATGTTGGGGCTCCAGGAAACTGAGTCTATAGGTTTCTGGAGATTAGGCTATTGGTAAGATTGCCTTTTTCTTGTAGTTTACTAAAACATATGTAAACTGATGGAGACTCAGGTCCTGCATGACTGTGACCTCTATCAGTTAACCATTTGTTTTCCATTTTCCTTTGCCTTGGGCAGCCAGGAGTGCCTGAGGAAGGTCATACATATCCCACCTGGGGGAGTGGAGGGGGTTGTTTGCTGCCTGTCAGCTTGCCTTATGCTCCCTCATCAAGACTAAATGAAATAGAGGATTAAATGGAAAGCAGGGATCAAATCTAATAAATATTAGGTACAAAATGAATATCAAAAATTAAATGATAAAGCATATTTTCTAGTTACATAATTTCCCGTGGGCTTTGTGCTTTTTAAGAGATTGTTGTTAAATTTACCCAAGACAGTTGCCACGTAGAAAAAATGTTTGCTAGTAGGAAAATGTGCGCATAGGAGTCAGCTGGACCTAGTGAACATAATATTTCTTCCACTTAATTATTTTGTGTGACCGGTGACATACTGTTTTTTAAATATCAATAGACTTGATTATATAATAGCGATAAAAATCTTAGTATCAATAAAGATTAACAATGATAACACATAGAAAGCATTTAGCACTCTATAAATGTTTGTTCCATTTCCTACATTAACCAGTATGAAAGAATAGCCATGGATAATTTTTAGATGGAGAGTGGGTGGGAGGGCATTGTCACTAAGGTGGAAATAATGGGAAACTATGTATTGAGTATTCTAGGGGCGCCTGAATGGCTCAGTAGGTTAAGTGTCCAACTCTTGATTTTGGCTCATGTCATAATCTCAGGGTTCTTGAGTTCAGCCCCGCATCAGGCTCTGTGCTGACAGTGAGGAGTCTGCTTACTCTCAATTCCTCTCTGCCCCTCCCCTGCTCATGCGTGCTCTCTCTCTCTCTCAAAATAAATAAACATTAAAAAAAAAAAGAAACTATATATTGAGTATTCTCAATGAGCCCAGAAAATGATAAGATCCTACTGAGAGCATATACTTTATCTTATTCATTTTATTATTTTTTAAATTTTTAACGTTTATTTATTTTTTGAGAGACAGAGTGTGAGCAGGGGAGGGGCGGAGAGAGAGGGAAACACAGAATTCCAAGCAGGCTCCAGGTTTTTGAGCTGTCAGCACAGCTCGAACCCACAAATTGTGAGATCATGACCTGAGCCAAAGTCGGATGTTTAACTGACTGAACCACCCAGGAACCCCTTCATTTTCTTATTTTATCAGGACCTGGATGAGAATTTCAAACAAGGTAGGCACCCAGTAAAACTAGTTGCTTAATGAATGTTAAAAATTATTATTTAAAAAAATTTAATGTTTATTTATTTTTGAGAGAGAGAGAGACAGACAGAGTGTGAGCAGGGGAGGGGCAGAGAGAGAGGGAGACACAGAATTTGAAGCAGGATCCAGACTCTGAGCTGTCAACACAGACCCCATCGTGGGGCTTAAACTCATGGACGGCGAGACTATGACCTGAGCTGAAGTCAGATGCTTAACCAATTGAGCCACCCAGGTGCCCCTGTTAAAAATTATTTTTAAGGTTGAAGTGTATATATCTCATTTATGACCTTTAACTATGAAACTAACATTATTCGTCATGGGAGGAGAAAACATTCACTGTGATCTAGCTCCATGTCTTATATAAGCCAAAGTTAGATGAATCTGGTTGTCCTGGCAGGTAGACATGGGTGAAGGATAGAGAAGATGCTTGTCTGCAAAGTTAAACCCAACTCCAACCTTGGATTACCTGTAATGCCATGATCTTTGACCTTGAAGTGCAATTGAAGGTAATTCAGAACCACACTGAAACTCACTGTTAAAAGGCCCCTAGAGAAAAGCCAGCTTGCTGTTCAACAAGCAGAAAAGTGCAGCACACATAATTGTGTTTTGTTTTAAATGTTTATTTTATTTTTGAGAGAGAGAGACAGAGAGCACGAGTGGGGAAGGGGTGGAGAGCGAGGGAGATACAGAATCTGCAGCAAGCTCCAGGCTCTGAGCTGTCAGCACAGAGCCCAACGCAGGGCTCGAACTCAGGAACAGTGAGATCATGACCTGAGCCAAAGTCGGAAGCTCAACCCACCGAGCCACCCAGGCACCCTCAGCACACATAACTGTTAAATAAAAAGAGCTGTTCAACCTCTACTACTGAGATTTCCTAAGGGAGGAAAGAGTCTGAAGCAGAGAAAGAAAGAGATGTTACCCTTTGTATTCTGCAGTCCCATAAAACAACTGTTTCAGGCCCCCATGTCCCTGGTATCTAATCCATTCACAAGCTCAACTCTCCTGAGTTAACTCTAGTCATTAGGAATTTCAGTCTCTGTTGCACTGGTGAGAGGGCCTCTTGCTCTTTATTGTGTACTTAATCAGTCCACTCTTAGGTTAAAAAAAGAATATTCTGCCCATGCCTCATCATCCCCATTCCTACTGCCCTTTGCTCCCAAAGGGGCACCTAGATGGCTCAATCCATTAAGCTTCCAACTCTTGATTTCAGTTCAGATCATGATTTCACAGTCATGGGATCGAGCCCCACAAGGGCATGAAGGCTGCTTGAGATTCTCTCTCTCTCTCTCTCTCTCTCTCTCTCTCTCCCTCTGTCCCTCTCTCCCACTTTTCCTCTGCCTTTCACCCACTCCCTCTTCTCTCTCTCTCTCTTTCAAATTAAAAAAAAGAAATATCTCAGAAATGCAACTCATTTTTCATGGTTTCATCACTAAGTGGGAACTCATTTCTTAGTCCAAGACAAGACTTTGAAGGGAGTGAGTAGCAAACAAAGGGATAGGAATCAGAATGCTGTTCTTGTCTACACATTCCCCATGCCCCGAACCTAGGGTTCAGCTCCCAGAGCTGAGCTTGATGCCATTATTAATGGTCAGTGACTGGTTAGGTTTCAACTCAATAACCATCTGTTATGTGCTTTGGAGGAATATAAAAAATCATAAGAAATTCCACATTGGGTCAGACAAGCAGCTTACCTAGCCCAGACTTCAACATACAGCATAGGAGCTATAATATTAGAAATGAAAATTATTTTTTTTCTTTCTCTACCCTAATGCCTACTTCTCTTCCTTTGTAAGGAAACCTTTAATCTCATTCCACTTAGAGACCCTATTCTCATATTCTGAGAATTTCACCTGGTAAATTTGTGTGGGGGGTGGGGGTGGGGGCATGGAAGTTCTGTGTTTTCTCTTATAAATTTATACAGAGAGATGAAGAGAAAACTGTCCATGGGAAAGATCTAGAACTCAGTGGAGGAGTTGGTGAAATGCTGTGGAGAGCTTCAATGCATCCAAGTAGAAAAGAGTGACTATAAGGTTGGATCTACAGATGTCAACTTATTGGCTGGATAATCAGTCATTGAAAATTGGGAGAGAAGGTAAGATAACCAAAGGAAGCTATGGTCAGAAAGGAGCTGAGAAGTGGAAATAAGAATGCCTAGAGCTGCCTGATAGGATATAAGCCAAAGGCTTAACTGAGCAATCAGATACTTAATGTGTGGATTTTGTACCTCCTTGGTTCAATTTAATTGTTTGTCTAAACAAAGAGAGGTGAAATTGGCCAATTGCAGCAAGTTTTCTCTTTTATAGAAAGTTAAAGCAAAGGGAAATCGAATACACTTAATGCTACAGTTGTATTGAGATTATGATCTCTTTGTACACATTTGTTTGATAGACAGCCTTGAGAGTGCTTTGAAAATTAGAATATTTATTATGAAGAATCTCCACAACATTCTCTTTTACCTCTAAAGTCTACACTCTTCAGTGGGTATTGTGCAAAAATCTCTTCTGAAGCACAGAACTCTGTCACATTCTCCTACAGGCATTAAACTCTGTAGATAAGTATCTTAGAGATTCCAACCCTCTTCACAAATTTCTTGTAAAGTTTCCCTTATAGACATATTTATCAAAAAGATTGTTTAACAAAAGATAAAAATAAAAAGATAAAAAAGGAGGGGGTGGATAAGAAGAAAATCTCTTCAGCTTTCAATGTGCTTCTGTGTCAGTACATTTTATAAAGAGGTTCTTAGGAATCAATTCTGAGGGGCTGTTCTAGAGTCCTGTACACAGCATATCTGATTATTGCTAATGTCAAGTTTCATTCCCATTATTCTTGGAGGCCAGCATCAGATGCTGCATTGTAAATGACTCTTTTCAAGTGTAACTTAGATTGTCAGGGAAAAATATAAACAAAAGTAAAATGTGGGCCAAAATAAATATTAATTTAAAAACCATAAGCCTAGGTCCAAAATGAAGTAACTTTCTTGGCTAACATCTGCAGTTTGCTAAATTGTCTGCACTTGGAGTAAATGAGAAAGAAAAAGGAAGGAAGAGCCGAGGAGAGAAAATATTAGTGCTAATAGGCACAACAGTTGGTGAGAGAAAGCAGACCTAGAAGTGAGATATATATTCTTCCCAATAACCCAGTGCTCCTCTGGTCATGAACATTTCCTCCCCAATCCCAGGTTGTTTGAGCACGTGGGAATCTCGATTCTTCCTTGGACCATAGTGCTGCTCTCCCCAGGACACCAGTGCAGGCTATCCGCTAAAAGCCTGTGGTGCCATGCAGCCTCTCGCCGCCCTTGAAACAGCTCAAATTTGGTTCCTCATTTTCCCAGAGAGTTCCGTTCAGTCTTCTGGAATTGAGCCTGTAGGGAGAGTCCTAGGGGAGAAATTTCATTGCCAAGGAAGATGTCACACTAGCTATTTATTTCTTTATGGGCTGAAGGCTTCCTCATGTAATTGAACAGATGCCTTCAAGTCTTACGCTTAATGCGCTTTACAGTTTGCCAAGTGCCTTCATATTACATGGACACATTTGCTTCCCCAATAATAACCCTATGGGGAGACCACAGCAGATATTAGTATTCCTAATTGTATAAAATTAGGAAACTGAGGCTTAAAAAGTTTTAGTGATTTGTTAGGTCTATGTATTTCTTTAAATTTTTCTAACATTCACTTATTTTTGAGAGAGAGAGAGAGAGGGAAACAGAGCGTGAGCAAGGGAGGGGCAGAGAGAGGGAAACACAGAATCCCAAGCAGGCTCCAGGCTTTGAGCTGCCAGCACAGAGTCCAATACGGGGTTGGAACCCATGGACCGGAAGGTCATGGCCTGAGCTGAAGTCAGACGCTTAGTGGACTGAGCTACCAGGTGCCCCAGGGCTATATATTTTATTTCCCTTTTCCACACTCTTTCTGTTATATTACTCATGATCATTTTATTTTTTATAATTATTTTATTAAAAATATATGCAATGCCTTTTCAACAACTTTATAATGCTTGCATTAAAATGACCAGAGAAATAGGGTTATAGACTATCCTCATGCAAATCAAATGTAGGAAGTGAAAATATCTATCTATCCAGAAACTCTGATATAGAAATGCTATAAATTCTGTGCCATTTCAATTGTTAGCCTGACTTCTAGAACTTCCCATGAATTTTTGAAATATTTAATTTTGAGTTTGATGCACTTGTTTTCATTAAAAAAAACCACACACAAAAAAACAACAACAAAAACCCTCTTTTATTTGGTATTTTCCTCAGTGGTTTAAAATCTGTTATGGAGGGGCGCCTGGGTGGCTCAGTCAGTTAAGCGTCTGACTTCAGCTCAGGTTTCGAGCCCCGCGTCTGGCTCTGGGCTGATGGCTCAGAGCCTAGAGCCTACTTCTGATTCTGTGTTTCCCTCTCTCTCTGCCCCTCCCCCGTTCATGCTTTGTCTCTGTCTGTCTCAAAAATAAATAAACGTTAAAAATAAATAAATAAATAAATAAAATAAAATCTTTTATGGAACATAGACATTAAACATTTAACATTTGTTAAATGACAGACAATAAACATTAAACATTTGTCAATATTAAACAAGTTATGGGTCACATTTTAAAATTTGGATACCTGTTATATCTAGAAAAAGCTGGGAAACTTGCTGTACTCCGTGGAAATCAACATCCTTATGCTGATGCAGATGCGTCTATGTATCTGTGCTCACAAAGATAAATTATAATCAATATAATCTTCACACCATAAAGTTTCTGACCACTTAAAAATAATTTTCAGGTGCCTGTTGTTCGCAAATCTGTATTTTGACATACAGTTTGGAATAATAAAATGATGTGGTTAAAAAAAAATCAAGGATGTAAGCAGGACTTCCTTGATTTTCCAAAGCAGTATACGTATAGCATGGGACTGAACTTTAGGAATGAGCACTTTATCAACTTACAAGTATTCAGCTGAAGAAATACCATTGAAACTTATTCTACTCCACAGTTGGGAACAGTCTTGGTTTCTGTTTCAGTACCATTAATATTGGGTCACCTGGGCTATAATGGATTCCATGGATTTAATATGTTGCCTATCATGTGTTTAACTGCAATATATTTTCAATGAACTTTGAGTTCAACAATTTCATTTCAGATATGGATAATGTCAACAGGACACTTTCAAGAGCCAGCACTTGCTGTTAGTATAAAAGAAATATGTTTCAAATACTTTAAAGAAACTAACTTCACATTCTTAATATTTCAGCAGGGTTAAAATCAATGAAAACTAGTATGACCTCTGCAACACTTCAAAAAATATTTAACATGGATTATAAATACAAAATTCTCACAAGGCCGATGTATGCTGAATAATAAGAATGTATTGGGAAGATGCAGTTGCCAATGTGAATACCTGACATTGCCTTGGACACAGTACTTATTTAATATGGAAGTTCACTGAAATTAAGTTTGAAGTTTTTTGATAGCACAGGTATAGTTTGCACACCACTTCTGTCTACCTGGCGTAGTGCTTTGAAAAGGTGAATAAGCCAAAGTATTAGAAAATTGCATCGTAGAGATGACATACTTTTTGAAGGAATCTTAGCTCCCTAACAGTGGTTGATTGGTCTGTTGTAAGGCACCATATACCACTAGCTAGGGGAATAATGCATCTTGCAAAGTGGTTGGAAAATCTTGTAAAGTAGTTGGGAATTCTTTTGGAAGAGTGAATGCTATGTACATTAAAAAAATGGCACATTAATTTCTACATCATAGTTACCCAATAATGTTTGTTAAGTGAAAGGATTAAGCACTTTGAAAAAATTATTTTTAAAGGTTTAGATAAATGTGGATCATCTACATGACATGATTCGATTAAAATTATATCTTAGCCTACAATAAAATTTAATTTTGCCATAGAAAGAAATCTTTAAAACTAAAGAAGTAGCAATTTATATTTGAAAAAAAATGCTCAGTGGTCTTTGGTAAATGCAATGTATCTCACCATTTTATCTTTTAAAACAAAATTTAGAGATATAAACATTATTCCTGGTTTCTTTTTTTTTTTTCTTTCTTTCTTTTTTTTTAAGAAACTACCTACTTTTATTGGTTTTAGTAATTGGGGAGATGCCCTCATTTCAGCTGTGTGTCAGGACATTTATTCTCAATCACCATGACAAGATACCTTTGAATCTTACTTTACAATGAGTTGTCACTTTAATAATCATTCATTCATTCATTCATTCATTCTGTTTTGAACAGAGCCCATACCAATGTGGTGATTTGTCATATAGAGAGAAATAATCTCAGATTTGGTTCAGGTACCACAGTGATTTGCATGTTTTTGTTGTTGTTATTTTTGTTTTCTTCATGGGGGTTGAAACTCTCTGTGAACTGAAGTACAGGTTCATTGGAACTTACAGCTAAATGTTTATTCTAACCGCAGGTCTATGGCAGTACAGGTATGCTGAATGAGGACTAGGAAAGAACACTCCTCTAGATCCCAGGAGCCCTGGAATCCCTAATCCACAGACAATAAGCCAAAATTAGTTATTAATTTATACTGTCTAGATTTATACTGTCTATGCAGGAAAACAGGTGAGCTTCATTTGTGTAATAGAAGGTTTGGACTAAGTGAGATGAAGTTCTGTGACTCTCCTACTTGTTTTTATTTTATTTTTATTTTTTTTATAATTCCTGATTTGTCAGTTGAAGTTGTTAGAAGATCTTTTGTTTCTTTAAGAGGTATGCATTCCATATTAATTGTTTTAAAGTGAGTTATTGGTGACCAAATTTAATCTTGTCACAAAATTTCATTCTGAAAAAATTTGCTGATGGCATTAAATTCTGTGTTTCTCCAGCAGTTGTTGTAATTAGGCCACTTATGTCTGAAAACTAACTTTGGCTTTGATAACTGAAGCAAAGGCTTTGAAAAACAGGTGATGAGCGTTAAGGAGGGCACTTGTTATGATGAGCACTGAGTGTTATATGCAAGTGATGAATCACTAAATCCTACTCCTGAAACCAATATTACACTATGTGTTAACTAACTAGAATTTAAATAAAAATTGGAAAGAAAAAAAAGAAAAATCTGACCCTGGAAATAATTTCACAATATATTGCCACACAATTGGAAAAAGAACTCTGTCACTCTACTCCTCTCTCTCTGTCTCTTCCTCTCTCACACACAAACATACACAAAAATAACAAAAATAAAATAATAAAAATAAAATAAATATATGAATTCTTTTTTTCTTTTTAAAATTTGTACTAAACATCTGATAATAAATAAATTATAAAATGGCTCCTAGTCTCAATTTTAAAGGTATGTATATAACGTGCATACTTGCATCAAATATTGTAAGTATTAGGTAAAATAAATATATGTGTCAATGCTTTGAAACTAGAAAAAATTAGGGAATAACTTCATTTTTAATAATTTTTATTGAAGTATGATATTTATACAGAAAAGTACAGTTTTGTAAGTGCATAGTTCAAAAATTATCACAAAATGAAAAAAGACATATAATTAGCACTTAGGTTAAAAAAATAGAACATCAGGAACTAAGAAGCCCCCTTAATATTTATCCCCATAATTACTCTCATTCTTCATCCCAAAGCTAACCAATATTCTAATTTCTAATGCCATAGATTAGTTTTAATTGGTTTTGAGCTCTAGAAAAATGAAATCAGCATAGATTATGTATTCTTGTGTGTAGCTACTTTCATTAATGAGATTTATCAATGTTAATACATGTAGTATTTGTGTGCGACATTAATTTGTTCATTTTCATAGCCATGTGATAGCCTATTATATGCATATACCACAATTTATTTATCAATTGTACCATTGATGGACATTTGTGTTATTTCTAGTTTTAGGTTATTACAAATAATGCAGCTATGGACAGTTCATACATGTCTTGACTAAACATAATACACATTTCTTGTGTTTTGTGTGGTAGTGTATTAAGATTCAGTCATGATTGTTTTAACATTTTATTATAGGCCTTGTTTTTGGATACATAATAAAAGTATACATCTATATATTTGTCATTATGAGGTCAGCATATACAAAGTCTAGGCTATAAAAATAATTCTAAAACATTAATTAATTTGAAGGAATACTTGCTGTCAAAGGCCATCCATAGTCATAGTTAGAAGAGGAATTTTTAGTCATAGGGTGTATTTTACTTCAATTTTATTTTTTTTATTTAAAAAAATTTTTAATGTTTATTTATTTTTGGGAGAGAAAGAGACACAGAGTGTGAGTGGGAGAGAGGCAGAGAGAGAGGGAGACACGGAATCTGAAGCAGGCTCCGGGCTCTGAGCTTGTCAGCACAGAGCCCGATGCGGGGCTTGAACCCACGAACCATGAGATCATGACCTGAGCCGAAGTCGTACACTTAACAGACTGAGCCACCCAGGTGCCCCTGCTTCAATTTTAATAGATAGTGCCAACAACTTTTTTCAAAGCGATTAACTGATTGAGTATATAATATCTTTTTATTCCATTCCCTTGCCAGAACCTAGTATTTTATTTCTTTTTAATTTTATCCATTATTGTGAATGTGTGTATGCTTGTGTATATGTGCGTGTGTATAATAGTATTTCATAGTGATTAATGTGCATTTCTCAGATAAAGAAACTGAGCTTCGTTTTAGATGTTTATTAATCATTTGATAAACTTTTTATTTTGATGAAATACCCTCCATTTTTCCTATAGGCTTTTTTTCCCCTTTTTAAATTTCTTTATTTTTATTCTTGATTCAAAACATTGGCTAGTAAAATGCATTACAAATATATTTCTCCCAATCTGTTGGTGACAAGTTTTCTCTCTTAATGGCATCTTTTAGCAAATAAGAAATTGTTCAATTTATTGTGCCATAGTTTTGAAAACTTTTTTTTTAAATGTTTTATTTATTTTTGAGAGAGAGACAGGGTACAAGTGGGGGAGGGGCAGAGGGAGAGAAAGACAGAATCCTAAGCAGGCTCCAGGTTCTGAGCTGTCAGCACAGAGCCCAATGCGGGGCTCGAACTCATGAACTACAAGACCATGACCTGAGCCAAAGTCAGATGTTCAACTGACTGAACCACCCAGGCGCCCCTGAAAACTTTTAATGGTGAATCCATTTTTATGCCCTGTTAAATTTTTAACAACTCCATAGCCCATGAAGAGGCTCTTCTAGAAGCTTTATTGTTTTGCCTTTCACATCTTAACTGTAATTTTTCATTGAGAAATTTCAAAACCATATTCCATGATGCCAAGGTGAAGTCAATATAAAGAAGTAGGTTAAGAAAAATAGGGGTGCCTGGGTGGTTCAAAGGGTTAAGCATCCAACTCTTGATTTCTGCTCAGGTCATGATCTCATGGTTTGTGGGATTGAGCCCCACATTAGACTCTGCCTTGATTAGGCTCTGCCAGCACTGGGCTCTGCACTGACAATGCAGAGCCTGCTTGGGATTCTCTCTCTCCCTCTCTCTCTGCCCCTCCCCTGCTCACATGCATGCATACTCTCTCAAAATAAATAAACATTAAAAAATTTTTTTAAGAAAAAGAAAAAGAAAAATTTTAAAAACCAAACTGAAGACATTTTCTAAGCATATGCTTTCTGTGGCTATTAAAATATCTCTTTGTGTTAGATTGGAGGGTTGAGATTAAAGACTGGTTCCTTCTAAATATTAACTTTCTTTTTGGTTTAACAAGCAAAGGGCATCAGAGAGATTGCCTAAGTGCTATATGTTTTCAGTTCTGAAGTTTGTTATTGGCCACTGGAATTCATCCAAGAAGTTGTCAAATATCTAATTTTTATTCTATCACAATAAAATAACTATTTTACTTGATATTTTCAGAATTATTTGTTCTATTTTCACTGTTTGCTTTTGTTCCCCTTGTGCCAGGATGAGAATTCACTTAGAGATTTTCAGATAAATAAATGGTTTAATGAGTTTATTTCAAAGACTATAAATCAGTCATTCATGATTTATTACAATATTTACTATGAATATACCCAAAGTAAACCAAAAGAAGAAAAATAAATCTGAAAAAAAATAAACAGATATGAAAGGAGCAAGTAAAAAGAAAAAAGAGTAGGAGCTTTATTTGAAAATGTTTACTTAAGGTCACATGTGGTTCTCTGGGAAATGGGCACACTCAAATTTTCATGTGTGTGTATATATGTACACATATACAGAATTCACACAAATGCATATACATACTTTATATTTTTTCTTTAATTGTTAGTATTTATCAACCTTTTAAAAAGAATATTTTTATTTTATATTAAGAAAGATAATGTTACTATTATATAATTGTATGTAGGCCATAAAATATACAAATATCCCTATGGCTACATTAGCAAATAAGTGTTTTATTGTAATGGAAATATTTCACTTGGTTTTATTTATTTAACCATCATGCAGCACTTTATAAATTGGGTTTGATGTTCTAGAATCACAAAACTAAAAGTTATTACATCAAATGTGAAACCCAAATTATTATACCCTTTCTAAGTTCTTAATTAAGACCTTCCCTATGGAGCTGGGCCATATTGATCATAACTAGTAAGAAGTTCATGAAGTTAAAAATATCCATGACTATGATATATTTCTTAGTGTGACAATTTTAGATATATGCATCTGAAGTTAATTAAAACATAGTATGCATAAAAATGGCTAATGTTTATTTAGGAAAATTGTAGTTTCATGGGTGGACCCTTTTTCATCCTAAACATAGTTATGGTTTAGAGTCCAGTAGAGTCCAGAGTCTTAGCTGAGCGTTAGCACACAATAAAATGCATCTATTATCTTTGATAGTGAATAACATGCTGAAGCTTCCATAATATTTGTCCTCTCATATCTGTCTACCACTTACGGCTTTCAGGGTATCCAAAACTATGCCCTTAATTAGAGAAAATAGAATTTGTTACATGACCTTGGTAGTTTAAACATGGAAATAAAAAAAAAAATAGCCTAATAGCTAAGGTATTAAAGTTAATAGAGATCACTAAGAGATAGTAGCAACTGAAGTGAATTAGGAATTTATTTGACTTCAGGCAACTTCTGACCTGAGGATAATGGCTTAAACATGATAGCATTATTTTCTTCATTTGAAGCCGTGTTTTAATTGGTAAGAGGGCTTAATGACATTAAGCCATTTTTCTCACAGTCAACACCTGCCTGGTGTAGCACCAGTCACATTTCCAAATTCCAGGCAGGAAAAATGGTAAGGGAGAAAGGACAGCGGCAGACTTGTAGGTCTCACTGGATAGAATGTTAACACAGCCATGCATGAATACTAAGGAGTCTAGGGAAGCAGGCAGTAAGGCTAGAGGAGTGGAATTGAGAGAAAATGGATGCTGACTGAGCCAAGCTGGTGTCTTCCACAGTTGGTACATATCATTACAGAATTTTAAGCTTTATACTTTTCAAATGAACTATTTTTTAAATAAGTAAAAAAATGCACTTTTTAAAAGAACAGTTTAGGTTTACAGAAAAGTTACAAAGATAGTAGCCACGAGTTCCTGTATACCCTTGCACCCACTTTCCCCTTTGTTAACATTTTGCATTATTAGGATATGTTTAGTACAACAGTTTTTTTTAGAATCTCACTAGCTCTTCCCAAATGTCTTTTTATATTCCAGTATCCCATCTAAGATACTACATTACATTAGTCATCCTGTCTCCTTAGCCTCCTGTGATCTGTGATAGTTTCATAGACTTTCCTTGTTTTTGATGAACTTAACAATTTTGACTTCAAGTCCAATATTTTATAGAATGTCTTTCAATTAGGGTTTGCCTGAACTTTCCCTCAAGTTCAGTGAGACTAGGGTCTTAAGTTTGGGGGAAGAAAACCACACAGGTGAAGCGACATTTCCATCACATTACAGTGGGTATCTGCATCAACATGACTTATGACTGATGATGTTAACCTGGGTCACCTGACTAAGGTACTGTTTGTTAGGTTTCTTTACTGAAAAGTTACTCTTCCCCCACCCTTTTCATACCATACTTTTATTAGGAGATTATCATGCACAGCCCACAAGTAGGGAGAGTTATGCTTCAACTGCTTTGGGGGCAAAAGTATCTAAAAGTATTTGGAATACTGCATGGGAGATATGACTCTTCTCCATTTATTTATTTAATGATTTTTATATCAGTATGGACTCATGGATGTATCTATATATAGATAGATATATAGATATATAGATAGATAGGTAGATAGATAGATAGATAGATTTATAATGCTTTGAGTCATAATCCAATGCCACTATTTTTGTTGTTGTTTTGTAGCTCAACTTATCCTAGCTCTGACTTTGAGAGCTTTTCTGATTTGGCTTCTTTGTCCCTTTGACCTACTCATCCCCCTTGGTTTATTTTTTAATGATAAAGAATTATTTTCCAAAATAATAACAATTTTTTAAGTATTTCCTTTTTATCCTAAAATATTCATTCAAAATAACCAATAAATTTAAGAATGAAATGTAAACTATAATAACACAGAGAGGAAACATGGCATAGTGGTTAAGAACATGGGAGAATGTGCTTATGTTTAAGTGCCAGCTTCATCATTTATTAAGTAAGCAACATTGGGCAAATGACCTAACCTATTAGTATATCATTTTCACCTGTAAAAATGGAGTAGCAAAAATTCCTCTTTCACTGGGTCATTATGAAGATTAAAGTGGTTGATGTATGCAGTATTGGGAACAGTAATTGGCACAAACAATTATTATAATGTTACTATGAAGAGCAAAATTCCTGTAAGAGGGAAATTAGCCAAAAAAGCATCAAATTACTCAAATATTATTTCCCAATCCCACTGAGCTCTTCTTTCAGTAGTTTGATTACTAATCCTGGCTCAATAGTGATATTTGATGATTTAAGATAGGAAACAAGTGGTCTATACTTGCTATTGTGATTAGCTGAGTCAAAAACAAATATAAATGCTCCAAAAATGTAATACCAATTATATTGAATAGTATGTTAACTATGAACGATCAATACCAAAGAAATTGATAAAATAATGGGTGATGTAGAGCTTTTTGAATTCCTAATAATTAAAAAAGAAATCATACCGAGCCAGTTACAGTTTAGAACGTGCATCATTTTTCACTTAGTGGTTAATTTTTTAAACATAATACAACTTTATTCTTTTTCAAAAAAATGCATGAGATAAAATTCACACCACAAAGTTCACCCCTTTAAAGTGTATAATTAAATGTTTTTCAGTATATTCATAATGTGTGCAACCATCACCACTCCCAAATTCCAGAATATTTTCCTCACTACAAAAAGGAATTCCATACTCACATCCCCCATGCCCCTTACCAATAGTCCCTGAAAATCACTAATCTACTTTCTGTCTGTATGAATTTGCCTATCCTGGATGTTTCATATAAATGGAATGATACAATATGTGGCCTTTTGTGTCTGAGCCCTTTCACTGGTCATAACATTTTCAAGGTTCATCATGCTTTTGCAGGATTCTTTACCTCAATACCCAGGGTTTGTTGCCTTGGCGCTTCGAAGAATGCAGAGGTGGACACACAATAAAATGAGCAGCAGGCAAAAGTTTACTGGAGTATAAGAAAGTAAGAATAGTATGAAAGCTCTCTTTGCAGAGAGGGCATTAGAAAGTGAAGGCCCATGACTACAGACAAGAGACTTTATTTTATAGGGTTTTGGTCAGCCCCTCTCCTTCCCTTTGTTTCTTCTCAGGTTCTACCCTTATTGGCTTGATCATTCTAGGTGCTGGGTTGTCCATTCCTGATTGGCTCGATTCCATTGTGTGAGGAGTCAGACTGTGGTCACACTGTTCCTTGTATAACATAAGTTTATGGTTTACTTATCTTAGTTGGGTGTTAATTGTGACGTTCCTGAGGGGAGCCTGAGGGAGAGTAGGTGGTGTGGTTTGCTGTGGTCAGACCCTCCAGTATTATTCCAAAATATGTTTTTTCCCACCCAGGGACCTCAGGTCTTAACCTTTCCCTCTCTGCCTATTTTATCCTATCTTTTCCCTATCATAATGTTGTAGCATGTATAACTACTTCATTCCCTTTTATAGCTAAATAATATTCCATTTTTATGAATCTACCATGTTTTTCTTATCCATTCATCAATTGATGAGCATTTCAGTTGTTTCCATCTTTAGATTATTATAAATAATGTTAAATTGCTATAAACATTGATGTATAGTTTGTGTAGAAATTTGCTTTCATAACTTCTGGGGATAAACTTAGAAGTGGAATTCCTGGGTAAGTAAGATGGCAATTTATGTTTAACTTTTTGAGAACTTCCATATTTTCCACAGCGGCTGCAGTATTTTACATTTCCACCGGTGATGTAGGAAGATTCAAATTGCTCCACATCCCAAGAAAGAAAGAAAGAAAGAAAGAAAGAAAGAAAGAAAGAAAGAAAGAAAGAGAGAGAGAGAAAGAAAGAAAGAAAGAAAGAAACTTACTATCATCCGTCTCTCTTTTTTTACCATCTCTAATTCTAGTCCATCCTAATGGGTATGATCCTAATGGGTATGATACATCCAATTGTAGTTTTGATTTGCATTTCCCTGATGGCTAATGATGTTAAGCATCTTTTCATATACTTATTGACAATTTGAATGTTTTTTTAGGGAAACATGTCTATTCAAATGCTTTGCCCATTTTTAAATTGGGTTGTCTGTCTTTTTATTGTTGAATTGTGAGTTCGGAATATTTGAAATATTCTTTAATTTAAATTTATTAACTGATTAATTAATTAAATAATCTCTACACCCAATGTTGGGCTCAGAGTCAGGACCCTGAAATCAAGAGTCCATATGCTCCTCAGACTGAGCCAACCAAGTGACCCTGAGATATTCTTTTTGTGTGAATTGATAGGTATTTACTCATTTGATTTTTCATTAATAAATCAGTTCTATTCATTGTGAATTCAAGCCTATCATTGCCAGTAATCTATAATATTTTTATAAAGCCCAGACCATTGGGGCCAAACAACACATGGGCATTTATCTTATTGATAAATTCCTTAAAGAAAGAGCAAAAGAAAGAGGACAGTTATGATAAAACTCTAGATATGTACCCAAAGCTCTAACCTGTTGGAAAAAAACAAAAACAAAAATGAAAACATTTTCTTCCATTAAAGTACAGTGTTAGCAGAATGGAGTGGAGAAAAGTCAAAATTTAGTGGATAAAAAATATCTTTGAAATCTGTGTAGAAGTATAGCGAAGGGAAGTTTAGTCAAGCAACTTGTGACTAAATGTGCCAACAAGACATTCTATAAATTCAGTAATAATGTGTTTTATGTCTGAAAACGTCAAAATATAAGTACATATTAAAAAACTATTCATACTATGTGTCTAAGGATTTTGCTGAAAGTATATCTTCAGAAGCAGTGTTAGGAGAGAGGGAGGGATCACTGTGAGATCCACCATTGACCCCTTCAACCCTTTATGATCTTGCAAATCCTACTTAACCTCTCAATGATTCAGTTTCCACGTCTGCAACAGGGAGTAATGATAGTACCTGCCCATAAGATTACTATAAAAATAAAACATTAATACTTGTAAAGCTGGCATGTAATAACTCCTCATCAAATTTTAAATACTGTTATTCCTGGGCTTGAAGATATGTCATGCCAAGTTTAACTGTCTTTACAGCTTCTGTATGCTCTGTATATATTTCAAAAAATCTATGCATGGTGTCTTTCATCTCTATTCTTCCTCATTCTATTTCTTTTTTAAACATTTTACCCTTATATTCTCCAATAAATTATCAATGAAGATTTGTATATCAACAGTATGATTTCATAATTACATAGATAACTTTATTAAAATAAAGTTGGCAGATTCCGGGAGAGAGAAATACCAAAGTTTTTGTTTGTCAGGCATTCTTTGCAGTTATCTATATATCCTAACTGTAGGCAGACATGAAAATGATTTTATTGAGTACATTATGTAAAAAAATGTTGGAAAAGAGTGCTTTAACTATTCATATAGTATATACTACATTATGCTGAAAAATTCCTAATAAAGGAAGCAATGGAAGCAATTACAACATTTACATAAGTTGAAAATGTTCATGTGGTTTTAAGAAATCACATTTCCCACAGAAAGACTAAGAATGGGAATAGTATGGGCGGAAATTATAAATTTTCATCAATCGTTGAAAAGTTAATGTTCTGCTTTTTGTCTCTTTGTCACTCTTCAAATGAAAGCCTTTGGGCAAACATGAATGTGTCTGTACCAAAGAATCTATTTTTCAGTTGTAATTTCTGGTATGCAATTTTCTGTGGGAATTTTACTGAAACAGAAATTTCTTTGATTGGATCATGCTATTTGAAGAAATCATTTAGCATAGCAAAAATAATGGTATTTTGGTTTTTTTTTTCATTTATTAATCATAGGTTTTTCCCATACTGGAGCACAAGATGCAAGTGGGGAAAAGAAGAGTTCTAGTAATCAGACAAGAATGATGTGAAATAAAGGGAGGTATAGGGGATAGAAAATTACTGATTGAATCTCATCTGTTGACTTGGGTGATCAAGATTACACATACACATACGTGTGCATGCGTGTGCGCACACACACACACACACACCATTCGGCCTTCACTTGTTAGTGGGTTATCCACATTTATGTAAATTCACTAGCATAGAAAATTGCTTTATCCCTTGCATGGCCTTGCCTGCACAGTTGTGGCTATGTGACACTTCAAGGTTCTGTGAGCTCTCCTACTAGTTTACAAGCTTACAAGGGTGTTTTTCTACCAGCAGAACATTGGCCATAAATGTCTATTAGTCAAAATAACTGCGGCAGTTTTATAAGACCTGTGAGTGCATATTTCCCAGCCTGCTTCTTCTTAAATTACTAAGAATGCAAAAATAACCAATACTTTGACCTCTTAAATCACAAATTGGATAGGCTTACTATTAAAGTATATTGTAAATGTGTTTCCCATTATTTAGCTCATTTAGCATGTTCAGCAGCAAGCATTCAAATACTTTGAGTTTTGCGTTGTTGGGTTTTTTTTGTTTTGTTTTATTTTTTTACTTCACAGAAGGCATTAGATGATGGTTCAAGCCATCAAGTGATATTTAAAAGACTGGAATACAATTGGAATACTGCTAGTAGGTCATCATTAACCATTTGCACAAAAAATAAAGAATGTAAAAGATACACTAGGTTCAGGAAATATTTGGTTTTGTGTTAGTCATTTTGATAGTCTTTGTTGTGGAAAGTTAGCATTATTATTCAATTTGGAAAATTATATGACTATATCAGGTCCATTGAGTAAAAAAAACAACTAGAATTAAGGTGTATAATGTAAAAATTACTGCCCTGTAGGTTGAAGAAATGACCAATAATAACCAGAGAAATGAAAATTATTTCAAATCCAACATGCACTTCAACCACTTCATGCACTTACCTAGGCTTCATATTAATATTAGAATATTGCATGCTGATTAGTATAAATGGGTGTATCCATTTATATCCATTTTTCTTCCCTAAAGAAAGTTGATGACTTTTATTTTCAAGTTTTGTAAATAATTTTATAATTAAAAAAACTGAAATATTTGTAAAACCTATGGAAATAGGTACACTTAAAAAAGTAATCTTTGGTGTTAATTTCAATGCATGCTTTGGATTTTCTCTGGTGTAGCTGAAAATTCTAAAATGCTATAAAAAGTGTAGAATAAAGTATCTGGTGTCTGAGTTTCAAAATCTGGTCATCCAGTAGTGATGTCATGTCAGATATCCTCAATAGGTCTAACACATGGATCACAAAATTAAAGTGACCTATCACCATTAATTACTATCAACTGGAGTTTAAAAAAATATATCGACTAGCTGCAAAAATGAGCAGGTGGAACAACATCCATTCAGATACCCTTGTCATACACAGTTGGGATCTGGTCTGCCTTCAGGCATTTCATTCAAGGTATTATAATGTAATTTTAAAGGGAGGATATTTTAAAGACTATGTTCAAGCTCAGCTTACAAGAAATGTAAAGACTGCTTATATGAATGTTATAATCTATAATTCACTCCTCCTGATGTATTTTGAAGAATTAACACATGAGGAGGATGTACTTTTTATTACATTTTTGAAAACAAACATTCTTTTACGTAAAAGACTAAACTTTTACTTTTATATTGTGATTTCTGTATCATCATGGATTTCTGAAGGGATAATCTGATCTCTTTCTCTGGGTTCTTAAATATATCCCTAGGACACTTCCCTGAGCCTAAGCTCCTCTGTGCAAGATCTTTCCAACAACACGCCATCATTTCAACATTTTGTCTATTGACTGAAAAATAATGTTAGAGTAGGGAGAAGTTCTAATTACTGTACAAGTAGGTCACATTTGAAAGAAAAGTGATACATAGATATAAAACACTAGTATTAGAAGATTAAACCCTGAATTTAAAGTAAGGAAGCCTTTTCCCTTTTCTTTTCATCTTGGGAAATGTGAAGAGGCTTATAATAAGCCAAAAGGAAATGAAAGCGTTGATGAGAGAGATAGGCTTGCAGGTGGTTGATAAAGGCCAAGAATGCTTGCAGTTTATTGATGAGCAGCACGTAGCGCTGCAAACCTGTATTTTATTTCAGAAAGCATGACATAAAGGTAAAAATGTGTTCCATTAAAATCAGATTTCAAATGTGTTTCATTAAAACAAGATTTTGCAAGCTATCCAGATGATGTGTAGGTCCTCATAGATAGAAACTTGAAGCATGTAAAATTTCTCAATGAACAGATAAAAAGTTGTCTGTGTTTCTTTGAATTGGCAGTTTGTGTTTGTACAGAGATCCTTTTTTTAAAGGATAATAGTGGGAGAAGACCTCAACAATAAAATTATGGCAACAGTTACCATTCAAATAACCTAGGTCTATCAGCCAAAAGGAAGGTCTTAAAGAGCAGTACTGGATTTAGCAACCTTCAGCCATGCAGTTCCCATAACTACTATGTGAGCAAGAGCAGGACAGCGTAGCAGTTAACCTAATGGTGTTCTTACAAAGATGAAACACTGGGGCGCCTGGGTGGCTCCAAGGGTCGACTTTGGCTCAGGTCATGATCTCACGGTCTGTGGGTTCGGACCCTGTGTCGGGGTCTGTGCTGACAGCTCTGAGCCTGGAGCCTGCTTCGGATTCTGTGTCTCTGTCTCTCTCTGCCCCTCCCCCACTTGTGCTCTGTCTCTACCAAAAATAAATAAATCTAAAAAAAAAAAGATGAAGCACTGATACTGTGTTTTAAGATGAATGTTCTCCTGCCCCCCCCCCACCTTTTCAAGTTTATTCATTTATTTTGAGAGAGAGAGAGAGTGCTGGTGTGTGAACAAGGGAGGGGTAGAGAGACAGGGAGAAAGAGAGAATCCAAGCAGACTCTGTCACTGGACACTCAGCGTGGAGCTGGACGTGGGACTCCCAACTCATGAACCATGAGTTTAGCCTAAGTAAGAAGCTTAGCCTAAGTAAGAAGCTTAACCGTCTGAGTCACCCAGGTGCCCCTGTTCTCCTGCTCTTATACTGAAAGAACCCTGATATTGGTCTTTGTTTTTAAAGCAACTGTGATCTAAAATATACATGACAACCTTTCTGGTTTTTCTCTCTCATTCATTTTGAATATACTGTCTATTGCAATTGTGGTTGTGTAAGAAGCACTTTTTTAGTTTCTTAGTACACTTAAAATGTGTATTATTACTCCCACCCCTCCCCCAGGATACACACACTTCCCTTCAATTAAGTGGATTTTAGTTAATGGGGTAAACAAATAGACCACTTGAGTTCTAAAGGGTTTCCCCATACTTAATGTGCAGCTTGATTTGGGATAAAACAAAAATGAGTTGGAAAAAGATCTTTATAGCTTTTTTGTTTGTATTATTAACTGTACAGAAATCCTTGATGAATTACCACCTGTCTAGCTATTTTGTGGTGCCAAAGCACTCTTTAGATTAGAAGGTAGCAACTAGTTTAATCTTTTCTTGAAACATTTTAGTTTGTTTCCTTCACATTTCTGTTTTCAGGTCTGAGATTAAAAACACTATGTTCCTTACACTTCAAAGTCAATATCTTACCTAGAAATTATCCTAACCAAAAGGAAGTTTAATCCTAAGGTTATTACTATATTTCCATTCCTGGTACTTTAAAATCACATTTGAAGATATAAGATACTGATTGGGAACCAGGACTTTGAACTGGCAGTTTCACAAAGTATAAGCAGAGGGACTGTGAGAGCTTGTTTAACCCCTTTAAGACTCAGTTTTTTCCACTGTAAAATGGAAATAATAATACCTACCTCACAGCATTCTGATAAAAATTAAATGGAGTAATTCATAAAGCACTTAATGGTGTAGTAAGCTGTGTCTTGAGGAAAGATGTGTGAAGGACAGGTTTGTGAGCAGAAAAAGGAAGACTTAAAGTCTATTCACTAGAACATGTATCTGGGGAACTACAGACCAGTTGCTTCACAAGCGTTCTCTGTTCAGGTTAGTGTAATTAACAAATCATGTAATTGAAATACAGGTCACCTCTCTTGTGTCACTGAGTAACGTCCCTGCGTGGAAGACACCAAGATGGAATAAACATGGAGGCTTATTTTGCTGTTACCTTATTCCTGAGCTGGCTCATTGCTTACATGGTTCTCCTTGTTCTTACTATCTATGTGAGGATTGAGCTCCTGAAGGAATACACCAAAGCAATCATAGACACCTGAACACAGTAAGTGCATAACGAATGGATATTTTATTATTAACGTAAGTGTTTCTCCATCTTGCATGCTTCTGGGCCATTCCAGATGAGAAGGATAGAAAAAGCGATCTTGACAATTCCTACAGGCATCTCACATTTCTTCAGAGAGGAAATGAGTTAAAATTTCAAAATCAATTGCTTTTGTTGGGTCCACAAACAACCAGTGAGCCAAAATATGTCCTAAATCAGGAAATAGGTATTTTGTGTTCTAGCTTGACTACAAAATGCCTGTGTATAAGTCAATCAATCCAACTGAACCTCAGCTTTTTATATATAAACTCAAAATTATAGATTAGTTTGTCTTTAAGTTTCCATCTGGGTCCAAAATTACAACAAAATTTAGCTGTGGCACCAGCTGGAAATAGCAGTGACTGTGCCAGGTCCTATTAATGGCTGGTCAGCTCATCTTCCAAAAGGACTTTAAGACAAGACTGCCCTCCCCATTAAAAGAAGAAACTAAGTTTAATGCAGATGCAACCAGCCCTTTCAATATTATAGTAACTGGGCAACTGTTCCAGCAAAACCTATGTTCTCAACCACATTATGCATTGGAGGTAATTCAACTTGCTGGCTGGCACTTTATCTGAAATTGTTAGGTCACATATAATGAATCAAAATGACTCAAAAACTCAAGAGTTTAGTAACAATGCCAGTCTTTACTATTTTACCAAACTTTTATCTGTAAAAAAATCTAAAAATCTCATGAAAGAGGATTTTTCTCTTTGTTGGTTTTTCAAGTGTATAAAACTTCAATAAAAGAAAGTCAATGGAGGGGTACCTGGGTGGCTCAGTCAGTTAAGCGTCTGACTTCAGCTCAGGTCATGATCACATGGTTCATGAGTTTGAGCCCCATGTGAGGCTCTGTGCTGACAGCTCAGAACCTGGAGCCTGCTTCGGATTCTGTGTCTCCCTCTCTCTCTGCCCCTCCACTGCTCATGCTCTTACTCTCTCTCAAAAAGAAATAAACATTGAAAGAAAGTCAATGGAAAACAGGCTTTGGCTGGAGACTTTTCTCTGATTCTTACTTTAGTCAGCTCAAAAACTGGTCTTACACAATTGCAGAAATAGTGAGTCTGGTGTTAGACTAATCAAGAACTGTAGAAAGACTAAAATGAATAAAATAAGCTAATCATGAAGTGCTTTTGAACCTTCATGTAGGTTTGGGTTGCAGTTTATCTTAGTGATGAAAACTCCAGTATGTTGAGAATTTATGTAATCTGATTTATCAACCATGTTAGAATTAAAATTATCTGTCCCTAAAATGTAACTGTTTGCCTTTATGCCTTGTCTTCAAAATGTGAGAAATATGGAGAAGAAATTTCATATGTTTACATATATAAAAATTGAAGTTGAAATTAAAATTTTAAACTGCTTAAATGATTCCCATTGTTATAAAATTATGTACTGGTGTAATCAAATACTTCTAAGAGACCAAGAAATGATGCTTTTCTCCTGGGAGTTTGGTAAAATACGATGTAGTCACATTAATGTAAGTTCATTTCTTCCCTAAAAGAAAAAATCAAGGAAATAACAGGTGCTGGGCTAGGTAACAGTCTCTCATGATTCTAGAAATAACAATGAAGGATTTAAATGGGAGAACTCTAAGTGCTGGAAGTGTTGGAAGAGCAGATTGAAGATTAGAATTAAAATCCACATGGGAAAGAAGGAAATCAACTCTTTACCATAAATCATCTAGATACTTAATTTGAAATCAAACATGAACCTGAACATGTGTCATATAATCTAGCTAAATACACCTGGGTTTTATTAAGATGGTGTGAGCCAAAGACCACAATGTTTTAGACAAGCTTGAGCAGATCCTCTGCTAAAGAGAAAAACAAACACACTCTGTGTCTTGCTTTTGGAAAATAAAACCCCAAAAACCTCAATACACCAACTTCAAGTAATTAATGGACTGAACTTCCAAACACTTTACACCGTATTTGAAAGTCAATGCAAATTTGAAATGCAATGCTTAACAACACACATTTTATTTTATTTTTTTAATTTTTTTAACGTTTATTTATTTTTGAGACAGAGACAGAGCATGAATGGGGGAGGGGCAGAGAGAGAGGGAGACACAGAATCGTAAACAGGCTCCAGGCTCTGAGCCATCAGCCCAGAGCCGACGCGGGGCTCAAACTCATGGACCGCGAGATCGTGACCTGAGCTGAAGTCAGACGCTTAACCGACTGAGCCACCCAGGCGCCCCTTAACAACACACATTTTAAAGTGATACAGTCTCAGGTTCAAATCCTGACATTTCTACTTACTCATTGTATGACTTTAAGCTGCCTCCTTAATTTTTCATCACTTAATTTCTTCATGTATAAAATGGGCACCATTATAGTCTGATGTTACAGAATTGTTGTGTAAGATAAATGTTATGCATGTAATATGCTTCATACAATACCTTCACTGAATAGATCTTAATAAATAATGGCCATTTTAATTTTTATTATACATTGGGTGTTAACTTAGTGCTATTTAGACTCTTTTAATTCATTGAACATTTAAGTTAAACATAGAGCCATGTCTGTCTTCAGCTGCTACTTTATACATCCTAACAAATACAATCCTACAACTCTTTAAAGTTTTCATGATAAACTTTGGTAAATTTTATTTTACTATTCTTTCATATTTCTAAAAAACTTACAAGTAACTCAAATATGGCCTTTGTCTATATTTACCAATTGGTTTTATTTTTACCTTATTTATTTTATTGTATTTTCTCTCTCTATGCACACACACCTATGCACACATATATTTTTTGTTTATTCTAAAACATTTGAAAGTAAGCTGGTGAGGTGTGCATTTTATTCTAAATACTTCAGTGTATATGTCCTAAAAATAGGGTCATTCTCTTATATAACCTCAGTTTAACTATCAAAATCAGGAACTTTAGCATTGACACAACACTGTTATCCAATCCAAGCTAGTATTCAAATTTGATTTATTATTGCAAGTATATCCTGTATAGCTATTTTTTTCACATCCTAGGATCATGTGTTATCTTTTGTCTTCATGTCTCTTTAGTCTCTTTTAATCTGGAATAGTTCCTCAGCCTTCTTTTTTAATCTTTCTTAACCTGACATCTTTGAAAAGTATAGGCCAATTATTTTATAAAGTGTCCCACAGTTCATTTCTTTCTTTTTTTTCCTGGTTTCTCATGATTAGATTTACCTTATGAATATTTTGATAGAAATACCACTGAAGTAATATTATATCCTTCTTGGTGCATCTTATTAGGAGCCATGTGATTATCAGTTTATCATGGGTTTGATGATGTTGATGATGAAGTTGGTTAAGATGGAGAACTCCAGGTTCTTTAATTGTGTTGATGGGAAGGTACATTGGTGCTAAAAAGAAATAATTGCTGAAAATATACCAAATTTGATGAAAATTATAACCCTATAGATTAAAAAAAAAACCTCAACATACTTAAAGCAGGCTTAATGCATAAAAATCATACCAGAGCAAATTATAATAAATTTCTGAAAGTGAGCTTCTAGAAACAGTCTTAAAATTGGCCAGAGAGGGGGGCCCTGGGGACCCAGTTGATTAAGCATCCAACTTTGCTCAGGTCATGATCTTATGGTTGATGAGTTAGAGCCCCACATTGGGCTTGCTGCTGTCAGACTATCAGCTCAGAGCCTGCTTCTGATCCTCTGTCCCCTTCTCTCTGCCCCTCCCCTGCTTGTGCTCTCTCAAAAATAAATAAACTTTTAAAAAATGTCCAGAGAAAAATGACACATGATGCACAGAGGAAAAAAAGGTAAGAAGGACTCTAGGCTTCTCATCAGAAATCATGTGACCAGAAGACATTAGAATGACATCTTTACAATGCTGAAAGAAACAAATTGCCAACCAGGAATTTGCCTCTCAGTGAAAATAGCCAGGGAATACCAAGTGACTATAACCTTCACAAATGAAGGCCAACTGTTTTTCATAAATATAGTAGTTGAGAGAATTTGTCATCAACAGATCCATGCAAAAAGAAATATAAAAAAACCTCTTCAAGCTAAAGGAAAATGATACCAAATGGATTCTTGAGCCTATTAAAAATGAAAAAGAATGCTGGAAATCATTAAAAAATTGGTAAATATAAAATACCTTTTATTTCTCAATTTAAAATTTCTCAAAAGGCAATTAACTGTTTCAGAAAGTATCTGGAGGCTGATAACACATAGAAGTATAATGTATGAAAACAGTAGCTGTAAGAGGGAAGGATTGGAATGCCCTTCTGTAAGTTTCTTGCATTATTTGTGACAAGGCATAACATTTTGTTTCAATGTAGACTGTGATAAGTTACATATTCATATTATAACCTACTAAAAGTTTAAGAAGGTATAATTAACTAGAAAATAATGGAATAACAAAATATACCCACCTTAATCCCAACTAAGTCAGAAAAAGGAAGTATTGAAAAGGTTAAAAAATAGACAAGAAATAGCAAGATAGTTGATAGAAACTCAGTTCATATTGGTTATTACTTTAATGTAAGTGCAAACACTCTGAAAACAAGTCAATAGGTCAAAGTGGATAAAACAAGCTCTAACTTTATACTGTCTATGAGACACACAATTTAAATCTAAATACAAATATGTTAAAATCTTGGAAAATGTATACCGTGCAAACATTAATCATAAGAAAACCAAAAGACCATACTACTATCATGCTTCAGAACAAGAAACAATACCAGAGATAAAGAAAAATGTTTTACAAAAATGGGTGTATCAATTAAACCAGAAGACATACCATGGATTATGATTCATAATCCATGAATCAAAAATTTACAGATCTGAGAGAAGAAAGAGAAAAAATCTGCTATTATGTTCATGTTACTCTCTCAATAATTTGTAGAATAAGGGGTTCCTGGGTGCCTCAGTCTGTTGAGTGTCCAACTTCAGTTTGGATCTCATGGTTCATGAGTTTGAGCCCCATATCAGGCTCTGTGCTGATAGCTCAGAGTGTAGAGCCTGCTTGGGATCTGTGTCTCCCTTTTTCTCTGCCCCATCCCGCTTGTGCTCTGTCTCTGTCAAAAATGAATAAACATTAAAATTTTTTAAAAATAATAATTTGTAGAATGAGTAGACAGTGAATGAATAAGGATAAGAACATTGAACAAATTATCTACGAATTTGACCTAATTGATATTAACATATCATTTCACTCAACAGTGGAATGCACATTTTTTCAAGTGCCAATGACATTCATCAAATATGCTCCAAGCTAAGCCATAAGATGGTTTCAATAAATTGAGAAGAATTAAAGTGCAGAGTAGGTTCTCTGACCACAATGGAATTAAATTAGAAATTAAGAGAAGAAAGATATGTAGCAATTACCAAATATTAGGAACTTAAGTGATATTTTGCTAAATAATTCATGGATTAAAGAAGAAATTATAAAGGAAATTATATCTTAAACTGAGTGAAAATGAAAATACAATAAAGCAAGCATATCAAAATATGTGAAATATAGCTAAATCAATTTTTAGTGGAAAATTTATAACGTCAACATGCTTGTATTAGAAAAAGTAAGTTATCTAATACCAGTGATCTAAGCTTCTAATCTAAGAAGCTAAAAAAAAAGAATAAATTAGAGCCAATATAAGTAGAATAAAGGAAATAATAACTATAGGATCAGAAATCAATTAAATAGACAATGGACAAACATTACATAAAATCAACTATCAACAAAATTGTTAATCCTCTAGCTAGATTGATGAAGAAAAGGGAGACAGACACAAATTTCCAATATTAGAGATGAGAGACAAGACATCACAAAAATCCTACATTAAAAAGGAAGATAAAATATTATGAATTGTATGTCAATGAATTGATCACTTAGAGAAAATAAGCAAATTCTTTGAATGATTGATAAAATTGACTCAAGAAAAAAATTCTGAATTGTCCTATATCTACTACAGACATTTAGAACTAAAATCCTTCCCACAAAACAAATTCCAGGCCTGACATTACTGCTGAAATCTAGTAAGCATTTAAGGAGGAATAAGGCCAACCTTACCCAAAGGAAAAAGGGAACACTTGACAATTTTTTTCATGTGACTGCCACAAACCTAATACTGAATTAAGAAAACTATAGACTGATAGACCTCATGACTATAAATGGCAAAAATATTATTGAAATAATATTCATAAGTCAAATCATGACCAAATGATGTTTATTCCCAGGATGCAAGATTGGTTTAACAGTTGAAAACCAATCTATTTATTTTAACAGGTCAACAGACTAAATAAGAAAATCCATATGATCACAATAGATGAAAAAGAGCACTGGACAAAATGCAACACCCATTCATTATAAAAAACTAAGAATACAGGGACCTTAAACTGACATATGGCATTTGTAAAACATCTATAGCTAATACCAAGTGACTTTTATTTTTAGAAAGAATGATACTATATTAAAGGACCAGCATTAGATTCTTTTGCCTGTATGTTAGACACTGCTCAGTGACAATAGCTAAATGGTTTGATGAAAGGGAGCTCATGCTTTTGAGCCCATCAATACCATCCATCTCTGCCAATACAGTTACTCTATGATCCCATTGGCCAAAGCACTTGGGGTGGCCAAGGATAGAGTCTGGCTGACATCTACTGGTAGAGTCATTCTGTTGGAGATAGTTTCATTCATTTCTATAGTGGATGGTCCCCAGTGGCATTCAGCTGCTGTATAAAGATCCCATTTTGTTCCTTTACCCAGAGGCTCAGCGACATGCCTCTTTCCCAAGCATCTTCATTCCTGTTTTCTAATCTTTCTCCTTTTCTCCATTCATGACCAACCATCCAATCCATTTGCCATTGCCTGTTAGTCCTAAAGACAGTCCTTACTTGTATGGTATAACAACAATGCCAGCTGAAATGATGCAATGCCATCTGAATAATCAATAAGAAATGTTATGATTACTCACTGACTTTTGAAGATAGCTAAAACATAGTAAAATTATCTTAAAATTTTTTTTAATGTTTATTTTATTTTTGAGAGAGACAGAGTGAGAGACAGAGTGAGAGGGAGAAAGGGAGACAGAATCCAAAGCAGGCTCCAGACTCTGAGCTGTCAACACAGAGCCTGATGTGGGGCTCGAGATCGTGACCTCAGCCAAAGTCGGATGCTTAACCAACTGAGCCACCCAGGTGCCTCTAAAGTAAAAATTATCTTAACTGCTGGTTATAAATATATATGAAAATGAAAAAAATAAAACTAATATTTACTTAGTACACTGTAATTTAAAATGTTGGGAACATTGAGAATTCTTGGGGGGGGTTGCATTTAATTTTTCCAGCTTTTTTAAGGTATAATTAACCAACAAAATCATATATATTTAAAATGTACCATGTGAGGATTTGATATACATATAACATTGTGAAATAGTTACCAAAATCAGGTTAATTAACATATACATTATTTTACATGGGCAGTGCAT
Source organism: Panthera leo (assembly GCF_018350215.1). Taxonomy (NCBI): domain Eukaryota; kingdom Metazoa; phylum Chordata; class Mammalia; order Carnivora; family Felidae; genus Panthera; species Panthera leo. Next base: position 115,675,038 of record NC_056682.1, on the reverse strand, counting down.
GTTATAAAAATGCTTACGATCTACTCGCTTAGAAAATGTCAAATATGCAATACAGTATTATTAACTATAGTCACCATGCTGTATTTAGATCCTCAGAACTTATTTATCTTTTAATCATGGGGTTTTTTTGATGAATATTATTAAGAGTAGTTTGAAGATTGCTTGCCTTTGTCCTGTCACATAACTTAAAATACAGAGCAAGAAATTTTTCTTTGTCTTGCCTTCCAACACCTTGTTCTTTCATGTCATGAAATGCTTCTGGGAGTCCCATTAATGGGAAGGTTTTTTTTTTTTTTTAAGTGGGGTCACTTCAGGAACATCTTCATCCTTCTCATCATAACCACTTTCTTCATGTTATTTGTGGTCACAAGTTTACCTTCACTAAGTTTCTTTAGCTACATCATGTCTACACTCGGCCAATGGCTAGCAGTGTCAACATTTCCATGGCTAACGATTCCATCTATAACTCCATTTCACTTTGATTTGAAGCCTGCAAAGTGATTTCTATGTGCAGTAAGGGTTTCTACCATACTACACATAATTTAACGTACAGGTAAATGCTCCTTTTCAACCATAAGTGTCTTTCTGTTCCTAGTGAAACTTAAACTGAAAGATGTTGAAAGGAATTCGTCTTATTTGTTATATCAATATGACTTTCTCAACATTGCTCATATTGTAGCTTCATGTAGTTTATGTCTCAGTCTATGTTCCCTTTGCTATTACTATTTTTATTTATTTTTTAAGTTTATTTATTTATTTTGACAGAGAGAGAGAGAGAGTACAAGCAGGGGAGGGGCAGAGAGGGAGAGAGAATCCTAAGCAGGCTCCACACTGTTAGTGCAGAGCCCAACGTGGGGCTCAAACTCATGAACCATGAGATCATGACCTGAGCTAAAATCAAGGGTTGGATGCTTACCCACCTGAGCCACCCAAGAGCCCCTCTTTTGCCATTTTTAAATCTTATAATCACATCTGATTTCACATAAAGTGTCATCACATTTCATTTCTTTGCTGCCCTTTCATCTTTGCTCATGATGCCCTTTTTCAATGATTCAATTTAGTAAAATGTCATATGGGTTTATCATTGGGAGACAAAGTGGCAATACAACTGCCTCTTGTTATTGGTGAATTCACTGAATAACAGAATGCAGTGACCAATCACAGTCATATGTTGAAGGAAGTGATGTGTTTGGTCATTGATCACGGTGCACATCTATTA